>NW_026054798.1:0-676571 GCF_022836535.1 Colletotrichum spaethianum
GCCCGCAGACTCCGAACCATGGACTGGCTTGGACATGCCAGAATCAACTTCACACACGCGCCATCGCCAGTGTCTCTTAAGGAGAAAGATGGTGCTCAGACTGACCTGCTGAAGGTCTGCGAGAAGGTCACACCGCCATGCCAGATGAACCCGCTCCTCTTCAATGGTCATCTGCAGACAATGTGGACGGCCACCAAGCAACATGGGCCACCAGTATACTATCGCCGAAAGGTCTTCCAAGCCGAGGACAAGGCATTTGAGGGCACATTCGCCGTTGACTTTGTAACGGCGCCCTTCGAGGATACGGATAGCACTTTGCCGCCGCGGACGAAGTATTTTGAGGATCAGGACTTTGACGCCCTGGCTTCGGATGACGATAGGCCCCAGCTGGTTGTTCTCCACGGCCTTTCCGGTGGCTCTCATGAAATATACCTGAGACACGCCATTGCACCATTAATTGACTCGGGAAAGTGGGAGGTGTGCGTGGTGAACTCGAGAGGTTGCGCAAACAGCAAGTTCACCAGTGGCATCTTGTACAACGCCAGAGCGACGTGGGACTTCCGCCAGGTTGGTAACTCACGCCATGTGTTAGATCACAGGACAGACTGACGATTATTACAGACGATCAAGTGGTTGAGGAAGAAGTTTCCGAACCGGCCCCTGTTTGGCTTAGGATTCTCGCTCGGCGCCAACATGTTGACCAATGTATGCTCTATGCCATCGCCGATGACAGGACTTGACTGACTAATTGGCATTTGATAGTACTGCGGAGAGGAGGGCGTCAACTGTGAGCTAACAGCCGCTATCGTGTGCTCCAACCCCTTCAACCTCGAGGTCGCAAACAAGGCATTGAAGCGGACGTTCCTCGGCAGAGAGGTATATCAGAGAGTCATGGGAAGTTAGTTATCCCCCTTGCTTGTACAGCAACATCGTTCCGAGCTCACACGATCCAACAGCCAGCATGAAGCAGCTCATTTTTTCTCACAAAGAAGCGGTACAGAAGTACACAAACCTGGATCTCGAACGTCTCCAGAACGTGACATACCTTCATGAGTTTGACAGAGAAGTCCAGTAAGTCGTGAGGTCGCGAAACTCTGTCGAATAGTTCTAATTTCCGCAGGTGCATAAGCTGGGGTTACCCTACTGAGAGTGCTTACTACCGTGATGCGTCATCTTCAGACGCGGTGTTGGCCATCAGGATTCCATTCCTTGCCCTTCATGCGACTGACGATCCCGTAAGTATTTCATACTTATCAAAAGAGATGGGCTGACACAATGCGTAGATTGCTGTAAACGAAGCCATTCCCTATGAGGAGTTTGAGAAGAACCCATACACTGTCCTGTGCACAACGTCTCTCGGTGGCCATCTCTGCTGGTTCGAGCCCGGCGGCGGAAGATGGCACGCGAAGCCGGTACGTCTTATACAACTCAATGGTAATGAATTCTTAGCTGACGGGATCAGGTTACAAACTTCTTCAACCATATGGCATTCAACGTAGACCACAGCCAGCTCCCTCCCAAGACGAACGGAGCTCCCCCCACGAACGGTAAATCAGAGTTTCACTTCAACCCGGTGAGACACAGAATGGAAATCAAAGCAAGCTCGGAATAGACATACAGATAGACACACGCCTTGAGATAGTTATAGATAGTTTAGATTTAAAAGGCATTCATGCTTTTGAGTAATTCCGTAACTCTGTACCAAACTATAGACAGTAAGATGTACAGCTTGAGGACAGCGCAACGAGGAGCTGTGTCGCCCAGCGGCCTCACGACCTGGTAGTTGCGCGATGGTTCTGCATTAAGCTCTCGCGGAAGGGCAAGATCCGCCATGGTATCTGCTCTGAACGCCACGAAAGACTACAAGGGGTTTAAATAAGACGAACATAAGATCCCCTCCCACTTCCCAGTCCAGTATGTTTTGTTTTTGGCACTCCCGAACGCCGCCCATGATGCAAACACATGCTAATACTAAGAGGCAGCGCCTCTACGCCGGCCGATCCCTTACTCGAACGAGACGCTCTTCTTCTTCTTGGGCTTGGCGGCCCTGGACCCGGAGATCGCGATGTGGTTGACGTTCTCCTCGTTCTCGGGACGGCTGTTGGTGGCGCGCTTCCTCTTCTTCCGCAGGGAGTCCTTGGTGTCCTCCAGCTTCGACTTCTTCTCCTCCTCCTTCTTCTCGGCCTCTATCCGGCGGGCCTCACGGATCTCCTCCATCTGTCTCGCCTTCATCATCTTAGACTCGATCTGACCCTCCTTCTCGGCCTGCACCATTGCAAGGATGGTCGTCATGCTCTCCTGTTTAATTGGGTCAGCCATTACAAAGTCGAGAAAAGCGCAGTCGGAGATGAGCTGTACCCTATCGTCGACAAAAATCTTGCCCTTCTTCTTGCCCTTGGGCTTCGCCACGCCGACCGGTGTGATCATGTTCAGCTTGGGAATGTCGAGCTCCTCCTCTGTGTAGACCTTCTTCTTGCGCTTCTTCAGCAGGGCGTCGAGGTTCGACTTTCCCTTGGACTTCAGCGGCTTGGTTCCCTTGGGGGTGTCTCTGGATTTCCTGACGATGCCGTCGGGCACGGCGCTCGCGTTCTTGGCGGCATTCTTGCTGTTCTTGATGCCGGAGCCGTTGGCGGCGTGCTTGTTCTTAATGGTTCTTGTCTTGGAAGGCGCCATCGTGGAGGTCGTGTGAGGTTGCGAGAGTGGCGGGTGTAGGTGAATTGGGACTTGTCGCGACTCGGGCGGGATGGGGGAGTTGGAGGGACCAAGTGCGAAATCTAGAATTTTTTCTGACTGTCGGGGACGATAAGCTCACCGAGACGGAAGCGATAAGCTTGAGTGGGTCCGCCCCCCGCCATTCGACATCACTGAGAGGCGCCTGCAGGGGCTTGGCCTCCGAGCCGAGACCCTTTCACTCTGCCCTCCGGGAACTGTTCTTGAGAAGTCAAAACCCCAACGGTAAGTTTACAGCACAGTGCTCAGTTAACTAAATTTGATGCATTGCAAATTTTCATCTTGTCAATCCCTACTTATTGGAACCCGCCACAAGACGGACATAGCGCTTATGCTTCCATTTGCATTGGCCCTTCGACATGGGCAGAGCTTCAGGAACGGTTTTCCAGGATTGGGGACTCACTTGACTAGAATAGCTGGGTCCGTCCTTATGCGCCTTTTCTATTGTACGTAGCGAGCGCTGTGCCACCCCTGTCAAAAATTTGGGTGGCTGCCGTTATCGCACCTCGAGTCATCCAAATCTCTCTCCAACTTCTTCTTCCATTCAGTGACTAACATCCTCTCCCCAAGGAAACCCGCACAGCACCAGCAAAACAGCAAGCCGTGTCTGAGCCATTGGCTCTCGAGCTTCTCCCCTCCGTCAATTCCCTTCAATTACACCATTGGGCTGTCGCCAATTGTCAGGATGGCGCAACCCGTCAAGAGGTTTCCTGGCCACTTAGCTCAGTTTGTGAGGTGCTACTCGGTCTCCGCTGAGAGCATTCCGGCCGCCAAGAAGAAGTATGTCCCGAACGAAGGCACATACCCCCAGGGTTTCCAGGCGTCTGGAATTCTCGTGGGAGTGAAGCCGGGAAACAAGACGAAGCCCGATCTCGCCCTACTCAGCTCAGACCGGCCCTGCGCTGCTGCTGCCGTCTTCACAAAGAACAAATTCCAGGCGGCGCCTGTCACCTTCAGCCGGGACCTCTTGAAGAAGAAGGCGAACCACGGCATCCGCAGTGTCCTTATCAACTCAGGATGCGCCAATGCCGTCACCGGAAAGGGAGGCCTAGAGGATGCTTCTCTCATGGCACACGCTGCAGATAAGGTTGTTGGAGGTGAGGGCGATGCGTCATCAACCATTGTGATGAGCACGGGAGTCATCGGTCAGAGACTTCCCATTGCCAAGATCGTCGACAACGTCCCGGCTGCTCAAGGAGCTCTGGGATCCTCTCACAAGCACTGGCTGAGCTTTGCTACCGCCATCTGCACGACCGATACGTTCCCGAAGCTCATGTCCAAGACCTTCACCTTGCCCTCATCACCAAACGTCGAATACCGCATTGCTGGCACCACCAAGGGCGCTGGCATGATTCACCCCAACATGGCCACGCTCCTCGGTGTTGTTGCTACCGACGCCCCCATCTCGCCTGCGGTTATGCCCTCGGTCCTCAAGCATGCTGTCGACCGATCTTTCAACAGCATCACCATTGACGGAGACACCTCGACCAACGATACTCTGGCCCTGCTCGCCAACGGCGCAGCTGGAGGAAAGGAGATCACTTCCGAGGATTCGCCCGATTATGCCGCTTTCAAGGAGGTTCTGACTGATTTCTCCATCGACCTGGCCAAGCTGATTGTTCGCGATGGCGAAGGCGCCACCAAGTTCGTCACCATCCGCGTTGTCGAATCTGCCAGCGAGGAGGCTGCGCGGAAGATTGCCAGCACCATTGCCAGATCGCCTCTCGTCAAGACGGCGTTGTACGGAAGGGACGCTAACTGGGGCCGCATCTTGTGCGCGACGGGATACTCGCTTGTATCCGAGCCTGGTCAGGCTGTCAATGACGTTCCTGAGGTTGCTCCCGAGAAGACCAACGTCTCCTTTGTGCCCACTGATGGCACCCCGGAGCTGAAGCTGTTGGTCAACGGCGAGCCTGAGATGGTTGACGAGGCTAGAGCTTCTGAGATTCTGGAGCTCGAGGACCTGGAGATCCTTGTGAGACTCGGCACGGGTGACAAGGAGGCGACGTACTGGACTTGCGATTACAGCCACGAGTACATTACCATCAACGGCGACTACCGCACGTAGATTGAGCGTCAAAAGCTTGGGGTTTTGGAAAAAGAAAACACAGATGGAGTGTTGGGAGCATTGTCATACTAGATACGCTTGATCGGAGGGTGTCAAGCAGAATAGAGTCGAGACAGTCAATTGAGATCTTTGCAATGGAGTTGTGTAGCTCCGTTCACATCAGACACCGGACTTGTTGAGCGGCGATGACTTCGGGATTGCCCCTAAATGGAAGAAATAAGCCACCGGTGTCCAATACCCCAGACCTTGACGCCGCACCGAGGCATCGGAGCGGACTGCGGGCACTTCTATTGGAGGCGCGGCATGGTGGGTGTCTCCCCGCATAGCTAATGCACCAAAGTGGCACCACTGCTCTGGCTTCGTTCTGAGGGTTACTAGGTGCCGAGGAGCCTCTCGTAGAGAATGCTGGAGAAGTAAGAAGCCATTCATAGACACAGCCAGTGCCTTGAGAACAAAGCAGTCGTTGCTTAGCTTTCTGTTGAGTCTAAATGATCAAAGGTGATATTTGGTGGCATGACCGCAACATCTTGAAGCGGTGAAGTTGTTTTCCGAGCTGGCAAACCTAGCTAAATTGAAGTCTCAATGGGCAGGACAGTGTCTCTGCAAAATCTGGGCCCATTCTCAGACGCGGAGGCGGAGGTCAAGACGGCTACCCCAGGAATCCCCACCTTTGGGGCGACTGTAGCTCCAGAATGGACCTCGGCTCCGGCTCGTCCCATCGTCCATCTACCGTACGATGAGACTGAACACTCCTCGTTCAAAAGGGAGTAGAGATCCGTGTGGCTGACCCCGTCCTCATTTCTTGCACCTCTAGACCCTCCAAACCAACGTGCATCCCGCCCCTTGAGACGACTTGCACCATCCATTTGCTTCTGCATCGGAATCCCAAAATGACGTCCAGAGTCCCAGCTATCGTAAGTCGCCCAATGCGGGGGAGCTCGCGTCGCCGTGCACAGCTAACCCGGCCGCCACCAGGTCCTGGATCGCCTCAGCGATCGCGCAAAGGAGGCGCTTGATCTCGTTGCCAAGTTTGTTGAGGAGGAGTGCATCCCGTAAGAAGCAATTGGACTTTCGCAATCCACACGCCGCGGCTAACACGTTGCGTGTCTAGCGCCGACCCTATTTTGGAAGCCCAGATCGGCCAGGGCGACGAGAGATGGAACCACCACCCGGCAATCGTTGACGACCTCAAGGCCAAGGCCAGGAAGCTTGGTCTTTGGAACATGTTTCTGCCCAAGGGTCATTACAAGGAGTCGCCGGGCTTCACGAACCTCGAGTACGGCCTCATGGCTGAGTGGCTCGGCAAGTCGAGAGTCGCCTCCGAGGCCGTCAACTGCGCGGCACCTGATACCGGCAACATGGAGGTCCTGGCCAAGTACGGAAACGATGAGCAGAAGAACAAGTGGCTGAAGCCTTTGATGGAGGGCCAGATCCGCTCTGCCTTCTTGATGACGGAGCCCGACGTCGCCTCTTCGGATGCGACCAACATTCAGCTCAGCATGCGCAAGGAGGGCAACGAATACGTCCTCAACGGCTCGGTAGGTGGCGGTTTCTCCCTCACATCTAGGTCTTTTTTGCTAACAACAGCAGAAATGGTGGTCCAGCGGCGCTGGCGACCCCCGGTGCTCGATTTATATTGTCATGGGCAAGAGTGACCCCAACAACAAGGACCCCTACAGGCAACAGTCCGTGATTCTCGTCCCGGCGGGCACCAAGGGTATTACAATCCACCGCATGCTGCAGGTCTACGGCTACGACGATGCGCCCCACGGCCACGGCCACATCAGCTTCAAGGACGTTCGCGTGCCCGCCAGCAACCTCGTCCTCGGCGAGGGTCGCGGCTTCGAGATTATCCAGGGCCGACTCGGCCCCGGCCGCATCCACCACGCGATGCGGACCATTGGAGCGGTAAGTGCAAACATGACATGCTTCCAACGATAACAATATCCTAACGTGCATCTTCTTAGGCCGAGCGCGCCCTCGAATGGATGTTGATGCGCATTAACGACCCCACCAAGACGCCCTTCGGCAAGCAGCTGCGGGAGCACGGCGTCATCCTCGAGTGGGTGGCCAAGTCCCGTATCGAGATCGACGCCGCTCGTCTCGTCGTCCTCAACGCCGCCATCCGGATGGACGACCTCGGCCCCAAGAAGGCCCTCAAGGAGATCGCCGAGGCCAAGGTCCTCGTCCCGCAGACGGCCCTGACGGTCATTGACCGCGCCATTCAGTCATTTGGCGCGGCCGGTGTTTGCCAGGACACGCCCCTCGCCAGCATGTGGGCCAACATCAGGACGCTGCGGCTCGCCGACGGCCCGGACGAGGTGCATCTGCAGCAGCTCGGCAGGAACGAGAACAAGAGGGGCAAGGAGATTACGGATAAGATCCAGTGGCAGAAGCAGAAGACGCAGCAGCTGATGGTCCAGTACAAGACCAAGACGTTGCAGCCAGGGGCTAACATCAACCGGTCCAAGTTGTGAGGTGCGTCGGCGGTTGGCTTGCGTAGTTGAATAAAACCAAATGTACAATATTAGCCAGACATGTCGGTATCGGTCATTTACCGGGAATGTAGGACAGTATGACATGCGAACCTTCAACGGTTGGCCCGCCGCCTCCATTCCATCTGACTCACAACTGGGGCTATTGTTTGGCCATGTGTAATTGCGAGCCGGGAACTTCGCAGTATTCCGGATGAAGAGAGGGAGAGAAAGACCCTGCAACACCAGGGCCCGGGAGAAGGGTGGACGGTAACCTTGGAGATGGCTTCCCAAAAGGCTCAGGACGGTTCATGCCTGCAGCACTGACTGGTCCGGTTCAACCACAGAAGCAACCTGTCCCCAGTGATTGACTCTCAACAGACCCGGGCTAGAGAGAGATGGAGGGGCCTGAGCCACTCCACAGGCCGGACCAGAGCACAACATTCTGACGAACACCTGCCTGCAGCTAACATGCATGGCAAGGAACGATAGCTAGCAACGTAAGGACCGGGGGGTCGGTTGCCCAGGAAGTCCGCTAAGGCAAAGAGCTAGAAAGCGAGGGAAAAAAACCTGACATGACAGCACATCCCCATCACACGGACGACGACGCCTGCCTCGACTGACAAAGGCCCGTTGTTTGTCTCCCGGCAAGGCAGGCCCCACATTCCCACCAACGCACTTCCCTCCTCACCACCCCTGAACCCCTGCGCCAGCTCCCCCCAGCACGCCGTTTCGGTTAGTCCGTTGCCCAGTCAACAACCCAGAAAATTCGTTTACTTCGACACCCAGCAACTACTCCACCACTTCGACCCAAGCACCCAAGACGACAGGCCCCCTACGGAGTGAAGCGTGTGCATCTTTTCACAGTAATTCACGAACGTCATAAACACTCCACGGTAAATCCTGTGCACAGAGCGCGCGCCTCTTTTCGAGTACAAAGACCTTCCTTTCTTCTGCAGCATCGGCCCCGACCCCCAAACCAAAGCAGCCCACATCAATCCCATCCATCCATCCTTCTTCCATCCTACCGCAGACATACACACACACCTTGCGCCAACTTCGCATCGTACATACCACCTCCGCACAATCGCATCTCCAGCTCCGCTCAACATTGCACATTACCTATACACAAAAAACACCAGCACCAGCACTACTTCTCACCCACATCATCAAACAAGATGTCTCCCAACGTTCTCGCCGACAAGGACGTTAACGCCGCCGTCGTGGTCAACGACTCGCAGGCTGCCAAGGATGTTAAGAGCATGGAATACCACCGCCAGGTCCTGCAGAGCAAGATGGCCCAAGAGAAGTACGACCACAAGCCACAGACTCGTAACGCCCAGAGCAAAGCCCTAAACTTCGATGTCCTCGATAGGTCCAAGACTTACATCTCGCCCTCTGACAACATCATGAGCCCTTGCACCGCCAAGCTCAGCGCCCTGCGCAACAAGCAGGTTGGCAAGTAAGTCGACCTCACTCTATTGCAGTTGTCTTCCAACCCGGACTAACCTTCCTCTCATCCAGGGTCAAGCCCAAGTCCCTCTTCGCCCAGACTTCCGCCAAGAAGCTCGGAGGCGGCGACGCCCTCTTCGGCGACCGGACAACTACCCCTACCAAGGATAGCAACAGCTTCTAGGCAAGAGAGCCGCATCTTCTAACCAAAACGACAAGAAAAGCTTTCACGACATTGGGATGGGCTCGCGGGTTGTTTTACTGGTTTTGCTTCCCTTCTACTGGGAGATATTGAATTTGCGCCTGCGCCTCGGGCGGCCTCTTGGTCTCTTTCTGGGGAGGTGGGATGGGGTTCATCGGCGTTTTACGGATAGACCACTGTCTTACTCCGGGACAACGGAGTTGTTGTACACCATGACATGACACGAAACGATATCAGGCTTTTGCTTTTTTCCTTCTACTACTACTACTTTTTGCGGCTCGGATTCTAGGGGGGCTATATCCATCGGCTGCCGCATCGTCGGTCGGCCTGAGCAGGAAATTCAAATCCTCGTTACCCTTGACTTTCACCATCTTCCACGCTTCTTGTGTAGTTTTATGCCTTCCATGCGCTCACAATGTAGACCACGTCCTCGTCTGCTACCACGTGTCCGAGTCCTACTCTCTGCGGGATGTGCCTGGCGCTCGCTCCCCATACGAGAGCGTACTTGAAGGTATCCTTGAGCGTCCTGTGGATACGGTCGCAGACGTCTTCGATGGTGCTGTTGCTCCGCACGATGAGGGCCTCGCTGAAGTCCGGGTCGGTTCCCTTGCGCTTCGTGTAGATGCGGATGAGCTTGAGCTCCTCCCAGCAGCGGTCGACGACGTCCTGAATGCCGAGGTCGAGCTCGCAACTCATGACGACCGTCTGCGGCTCGCGCGCGAGCTTGTCAAGGAAGTCGAGCGAGACGCTGTCGATCTTGTTGTACACGTATAGGCACTTGATGTACTTGCGGTGGTCCTTCATGATGACGTCGATGAGGTCGTCTACCGTCGCGTACTCGTCGCGCACGAGCACTTCGCAGTTGAGGATCTTGTAGTCGCGCAGGATGTTGAAGACCATCTTCTCGTCCATGTTCTTGGGCGGGTTCTGGAACGTGATCTTCATGCCGCCGGCCTTTTTCGCCTTGAGGTAGATATTCCTGCGGCGCGCGTCAGACACGGGAGGGTCTCTAGATCGTGGACGACGGCACTTACGGTGGTTCTCTGTTAAGACGGATACCGACAGCCTCCAACTCAGCCTCGAGCTGCGCCCGCTGCTCTGCCTTCTTGGTCGCGTCCAGTACCATCAGAATCATGTCGCTCGTCTTGGCGGCCGAAATGACCTGCCTTCCTCTACCCTTGCCCTCGGAGGCGCCCTCGATGATACCGGGCAGATCGAGCAGCTGGATCTCTGCGCCGCCGTATTCCAGTACACCGGGGATGGCTGTGAGTGTTGTGAAGGCGTACGAGGCCACCTCGGATTTCGTCCGCGTCACCTTGGATAAGAATGTCGATTTACCGACTGAGGGGAAGCCCACCAGGGCTATTCTGGCATCACCACTCTTACTGACATCGAACCCTGCTCCGCCGCCGCCTCCTGCTCCTGGGCCGGGTTCCAGAAGTTGTGCTCTCAGACGCGCAAGTTTACTGTCATTTGTGAGCATGCCGCATTGTGGGCGTGGAAGTTGAATGAACTTACCCCTTGAGGAGACCCAGATGATACTCTGTAAAAGGGGGCTGTTAACGGTTATTGTGCGAGGATGTGAGTTATATCACAACATACCAGTTGCCTTGTTCTCTATAAACAGTTAGCAATTATTCAATTTTACAAAATCTTACCGCCTAGGTCATCCTTCTGAGCCGTGGGTTGTCGAACACCCACGAGGGCTTATTTTGACAGCCCTTGAGCCTCTTCATCTTGCAACTAGTTTGCAACATTCCTTTGACTCGAGGAGGGGATGACCTGGCGATACAAATAGTGCGCCTTACTCTGAGTCTTTCTCATCTCATCCTCAATCCTGGTCGCGAACCATCAGTCTTCGCGGTCTCGATTGGGGGGGAGGCGGGGTACGTACTCCTTGATCTTCTCCGTAATGTTCACCATCTTGGCGGCTTATGAGCTCCGAGGCTCACGACCCTTAAAATTCCCTAAAAATAAAGAGTGAGTAATGAGAAAAAGAGGCGCTGCTTCTTGGTCGATGAACGCTTCACGGGTTCATCATGGTGGGGCAGTCGAGTCCTCCAAGGCGTGGGAAGACTGAACGGTGGCAGAATTTACCGCGGGGCTGCGTCAAGCTGCAGGGGTCGCCACTCACCGCCCTCGACCACTGAGCGTCGGCCGGCTTGCGCCACAGCTTTATCGCGATAACATTTTTCAAGCCTCGCCGCTGCCGCGCCAGGGTTGCCGTCGCCAACGCCATCGCCTTGCCCGAACAACACCCACTCGTCTCAGCTACGTCCGCAACCACCACATCGACTTTTTTGCACAATCGCAGTCGCAGACATGTCGGAAGAGGTCGCAGAAGCTCGAACCGAGGGCGTCGATGGAGGGGAGGCGCAGGAGGAGACGGCGCTGGTCACCACCAACAGCGAGGTCGCCGCGCCGGCGGAGAGAAAAGTGAAGAAGATCATCCGCAAGAAGAAGAGGCCGGCGCGCCCGCAGGTCGATCCATCCTTCATCACCTCCGAGCCGCCGCCGCAGACGGGCACAATTTTCAACATCTGGTACAACAAATGGTCGGGCGGCGACCGCGAGGACAAGTACCTGTCCAAGACGCACGCCAAGGGGCGCTGCAACATTGCAAAGGACAGCGGCTACACAAGGGCCGACAAGGTCACGGGCAGCTACTTCTGCCTCTTCTTCGCCCGCGGCATATGCCCCAAGGGCCAGGACTGCGAGTACCTCCACCGCCTTCCGGGCATCCACGACATCTTCAACCCCAACGTCGACTGCTTCGGCCGCGACAAGCACTCAGACTACAGAGACGACATGGGCGGTGTTGGTAGCTTCATGAGGCAGAACCGCACGATCTACGTGGGAAGGATACACGTCACGGACGATATCGAGGAGATTGTGGCGCGTCACTTTGCTGAATGGGGTCAGATCGAGCGAAGTAGGTCCTATACGTCTTTCATGTCGAAATCTTAAACAAATGCTAATCTCTCATCTAGTTCGTGTGCTCAACACCCGCGGCGTCGCTTTCATCACATATTCCAACGAGGCGAACGCCCAATTCGCCAAGGAGGCCATGGCGCATCAGTCCCTGGACCACGAGGAGATCCTCAACGTGCGATGGGCGACCGCCGACCCGAACCCCATGGCGCAGGCGCGTGAGGCCAGGCGAATTGAGGAGCAGGCCGCCGAGGCCGTTCGGAGGGCACTCCCCGCAGAGTTCGTCGCCGAGATCGAGGGCAAGGACCCGGAGGCGAGGAAGAGGAGGAAGATCGAGAGCAGCTACGGGCTCGAGGGCTACGAGGCGCCGGACGAGGTGCACTTTGCGCGGGGCGCCAACGCCGTGAACCCCGTCGGCCGGGAGGGTCACGAGGTGGAGTACCAGGAACGGCCCATGCTGGAGAACGGGGACCAGCAGCAGTACCAGGCATTGCCGGCGCCGCAGGGGCAGTCGATCGTGTCTGGAGGCATCTTCTCCAGCAGTACGCTGGCAGCCCTGAACGCCTCCAAGGTTTCCGTGGCGTCGAAACCAAAGGTTGCCGTATCTTCGGGGCCGTTAGTCGCGTACGGTAGCGATGACGACGACGATTAAGTCAAGGGCAGGCGGCAAGTTTGTATGATAACTGAGAGAGAGAAAAAAGCGAGCATGATACCCATTGAGAATGGAAACATCGAGGGAGCTGAGCAATATCAACTGTTGAATATCCGTGAATACAGAACCTCGTGTCTGCCAATCCAGAGGTCCATGACGGGCATGGTCTGCCCGGCGCTCTCGATGGGCGTGTCCCATTCCCTGTCGATGGCGGCTGTGATCAGTTGCTGGACCTGGGTGCTCGCGAGCACCTTTTGCGCTTGGTACGGCCCGAACATGCTGGCTCTCACGGCCGCAGAGATCAGCGCCTTGATGTGTCCCATCATGAAGATGTATGCCGTCTGCTGCAAGCTGAGTCCCACCAGGTTTGAGATGGCGCCAAAGAGGGGAGCCAGATGAGCAAACACCAACGGCGGCTCGGCCGAGTCGTCCGTGGTCGAGGGGGTTCGTGAAGAGGTGGCGGCCTTCAGCATTGCGGTGTACGGCTGCAATGTTGCGACGACCTGAGGAGGAAGAGACGTAGCGAAGGAGCGCTCCCAGATGGAGAGAAGGGCGCGACCTTGGGCTATCGAGGCGCGGCGGCCGACGGTGCAGATAATAGCCGCATCGAGGTAGTCGTCCAGCTCGGCGACGGCATCCGGGTTGCGATGCGCTGCCAGGACGAATGGCAGGGTCGTCGAGGCGTAGGCTGAGATGGACTCGGGTAGGAAGACGTTGAACGACGAGCGGCCTCTGGTGTGCGCCAGGTACGACTCGAGACCGCTGCTGAAGGCGAACGAGCCTAGCGGCAGGGCTGAGTCTGCGAGTAACAAAAGATAGTGGTTCGACAAAGAGGGCGAAGCTGTAAGATGTTAGTTTGAGTGAAATCCGAGACATGGACACGAGGATGTCGCACATGAAGGCCTCGGAGGGCCTCGAGATGGTAGAGACTCGCAAGACTTTAGGCCCCCGCCTTTGAGACTCTTCAACTTCCCCCTCGCAGCCTCGAGGCGCGCCTCTAGCTCCAAGACCTCCTTCTCGGCATCGTCAATGGATCCGTCCCGGGCGCCTGAATCCATTAGAAAGCCTGAGAGAATAAGACGCGATGTTGCAGTTGATAAGCTTCCGATAGTGGGAGATGGACCCTGCAGAATCGGGGAGTGAAGTGACCGTTCAGGGGCTGCATCGGTCCTAGGGCGGGGGCCTGGGGTGTCCTTTACAGCGACGTCCCCCACTGGACCGGATGGAAGACCAGGAACGGGCCCGCTGGGACGTTGCAGGGATGCTGTTCGGCGTCTGCTCGTCCCACCCGCCCGTACCAACTTGCTCACCTCGGCGATTGATGGAGTAAAAGGCTTCACCTTAGCCCTTACTGCGAGCTGTAGGAGCGGAATCGTACGACTTCACCAATCAAAACCGAGGAACAGGCTGAGGCCCTCTAAACAGTCTTTTATCTCTCGTTTCTCATATCCAAGAGGCATCGCAAGCTGTTGACTTTGGCCAACGCACCGACGTCATCACCTTTCCGCCAGACGTAAAGCGACCGGCCCGGCCGACGATGCCCGCAAGATGAAGTCGCACGACCAGATGAAGAGCGCCGAGGCCAACGACGCCGCGTGGGAGGCCACCCGGGGAGCCGTCATCGGCGCCGCGAGATGGGGTGCCGGGGCCGCCGTCCTGGGAGCCTTTGCGTGGAAGTTCTCGCCGTTGTACAAGGGCCTTACGATTCAGTTCAAGATGTAATACGTCACGCGACACCCCCCTCACCCATCACACTCAATCCTGCATGAGATGCACTAACCACAAGACAGCTACATGCAAATGTCCGCCATGGTGCTGGGAAGTATGCTTGAGGCGGACCACAGGCTGCGGGAGTACGAGGCCAAAGTCAGGATACAGAAGCGCATCCTGAGGGACAGGGCGAAGTGGGAGAGGTTTGAGCAGGAGTTCATCGAGAACCCGCCGAGTGAGAAGAAATGAAAGGCCACCGCCGGCGGATGAATGAAACCGGAACCCTCACAAAAGTTGATCTGAACCTGTATTCGTAGTATTGTATAACACCGGACATTCAAATCCTTGGCTTTTTAGCTACACAGAAAAGGTACCGCAGACCTGATTCCCCCCAACGCCGGATCATGCAAGTCATTATGTCCCACCAAAGGCAGGTTTTATTGGCAGCCACGCTCATTTTGAGGGCACTTCAAACTTCTTCGGGTCCATGTTGATCTTGCAGAGCCTCGCGACGCAGCCGCTCAGCTGCAGCAGCGTTTGCACACCCTCCAGGATTTTCATGTGCGTGAAGCCAATCTCCTTGATAAACTCAAGCTTCGAGTGCTCGCTCAGCGTCGGAATTGTCTTTGTGACCTTGAACATGGTGCTGATGATGTCGTGACTTGAGTATCCTAGATCCCACAGCTCGCGCAGGCTGTCGAGCGCAGAGTCCACGTTGCCCTCGTAGCAGGCTTTCAGCATGGCCTGGACCTTGATGGGGTGCGGCGAATCCACCACCTTGAACACGTTGTCACCCGACACGAAGCCGAAACCGGCGAACGTCGACTGCAGATTGTTGATGGCCTGCCGCATGTCACCCTCAGCGCTGAAGACAAGTGCTGCCAAGCCGTCGTCACTGTATTCCACCTTCTCCGCCTCGATGATTTGCAGCAGCCTCTTGACCACCTGCTCGTCGGTGAGCCGAGCATACCGGAGGATAGCGCATCG
The DNA here is from genome assembly GCF_022836535.1 of Colletotrichum spaethianum. Lineage (NCBI taxonomy): Eukaryota > Fungi > Ascomycota > Sordariomycetes > Glomerellales > Glomerellaceae > Colletotrichum > Colletotrichum spaethianum. The sequence goes on from NW_026054798.1 coordinate 15,207, forward strand.
TGACTGCAGCGGCTCGATGATCTTGTTGGACTGATTGCAGGCGAAGGCGAAGCGCGTGGTGTTGGAGTAGATCTCCATCGTTCGGCGGAGGGCTTGCTGGGCGCCCGATGTCATGCTGTCGGCTTCGTCAAGAATCACGAGCTTGTGGCGGCCCTGGGGCAGGGTGACCTTCTTTTGGGCAAAGCCCTTGATGCGGTTGCGGACGACGTCGATTCCTGCACTCCATTGTCAGTGTCGAGTCGTGATTGAGATGCCATCGCCTCCGTACCTCTCTCGTCACTGGCATTGAGCTCCAGAACAGCCTCCTTGTATGAGTCACCAAGTAGCTGTCTTGCGAGGCAAAGCACACTTGTAGTCTTTCCGATACCAGGCATGCCGGAGATGATGACGTGCGGCATGTTTCCCTCCTTCGCAATGATCTTTAACCGATCAATCGTCTCAGTGTTTCCGACAACATCGTCGAGGAAGACGGGGCGGTATTTCTCGACCCTGCGAAGGGCGTCAGCAGTCGGCTAAGAGAGACTCAAAGGGCATCGATACCTACCAGGGAAGCTCATAGTTGGGGACGCCGTTCGACGCTGCCGTCAGCGCCTTCTTCGCTGCAGACGTTGAGGATTCGCCAGCCTCTTCCGGCTTCGTAATTGGCTTCTGTGCAGGCATGGTAGCTTTGGCCGTTATTGTTTGGAGGTTGCGGGCAGCAAGAAGGTAGATTGTCAGAGTTCTGTGCAGAGAGTGGGCAAAGGCACTTTACGCGATGATTGACAAAAAGACGCGACGTGTAGGACGCGCTAAACTTGCCTGGAACCCACACTGTACGTACCCCATGATCCTTGTCCTCTCGCTCACTCATTTACAGATTTCTCATTCTGAGCGGTATAAGCATTGCAATATTAGTGGCTTTTCATGGCAATCAAGGCAAGCATATCAGCAACCCTTGGCCCAATTCTTTTGTTGCATTTTAAATCATCAAAGGTATCTAGTCATCATCCTCGTTGGCCGGCTTCTTGCCCTTCCTGCTCTTTGCGCTTCCCTTAAAATGCTTCTTTCCTGATGAAAGCTTGACATCCTTGGGGTCGACGCCATTCTCCAGAGCAATCATCGCCCGTGCCTTTCTTCCACTCAAGTGCTTCTGGCCCTGCTCTGAGTACTTGTGGGCAAAAGGCATCTTGAGATGACCGGTGCCAGTGCCTTCAGCGCCAAAGAAACCCTTGTCAATCTTTTTGGATTTCGGGCCCGCTGGAAGAATTGCCAGGTCGGAGGGGGCTATTGAGATATCATCGCCCATGAACGACATGGTGTCAAGAGACGCGTTGACTGCTTGACGTCTCTTCTCTGGAAGATGGCTTGCGTCGTAGAGCTCTTGGTTGAACTCGGGACCATCGATGGTTCCGGGCGGCGGCTCGCAGTAAAGGAGCTTACCGTTGACGTAATCTTTAAGGATGTAACGAGAAGCTCTCGACTCGTCGGGCTGACCCAGTCCCTGGGTCGTGAAGCCTCTGGCCTTGGCATAGGCGGCAAGCAACTCGTGCGCAGTAGGGATTCCGCTGCCTCCTTCTTCGAGAGCGCGGGTCTTGATGTTGATTCCGTAAACTGCCTCCAAGAAAGCCTTCGGGATTCTGCGGGTAACGAGACCGGCAGGCCCTTGGAACTCTCGCAGCTGGTCGATGGGCAAGACACCGTTGCAAACCAGGTCGGCCTTGGTGTTTGCGAAGTTGGGGAAGACGAGACCAGGGCAATCACACAAGATGACGTTCTCGCTGAGGTGAATGGTCTGGAAGTGCTTCGTCTTTCCTGGTGTTGATGAAACAGACACCTTCTTAGCGCCGATCAAGGCGTTAATAGTGGACGATTTTCCGACGTTGGGATATCCGACAAGACCGATTTGCAGCTTGTGTCCGGGCTCTGAAGAGGCACCATTAGTTTCCAACCCGAAGTTCATGTCGTGAATGGCGTGTTAACATACCTGCGTTCTCCGGGGCATGGCTGAGGAAGATGCCCTCCAGCTCGTCTACTGTCAAGATTCGGGTGTCCTCGTCGTCAACCTCAGTTTCAACTTCCTGCTGTGATGTACCTGCGCCGCCTTCATCTTGATCTCCCTCTTCCTCTGAAGTCTCCTCGTCGGTCTCCTCATCGCTTTCCTCGTCAGCAGCGGCATTTTTCGACGCAGGCTGGGAGCTGCTGCTAGCCTCCGGTTCATCTGAGTCAGACTCCTCCATCTCCAACGCCTCGAGCATCTCTTTCGCAAGACTTGCGGAGAAGAACCTGTAAGCGATGCCGTTCTCCTTCAAATACTTGGCCCACATCTTGCGCTGGGTCAGCGTGAGCATGTCGGCTTTGTTGATGAGCAAAAGGTTCTCCTTCTTGGAATCAATGTCCTTGACGTAGTTCTCCAAGTCCTCGGACCTGAAAAGTAAGGGGTTTCGAGCGTCGACAATCTGGACCACGAGATCTGATCTTTCAACGACACGCCACAACTGTCTCCAAACCTCGAGGTTTCGCTCGAACGGCGTCATTAGAAGATCGTGGTTCTCCTGGAGTTCTGCCAGTCCTCTGCGCCAGTCGAGGAAGCTGTCTCTCTCCTTCCTGTCCAGCTCCTCTGGGGTGGTGGAAGCATCCCACTTTGGTCTTCTTGGCACCGTCAAGCGTCCCTTGTGATCTTTCTGTTTGGCGAGAACGCCTCTCTCCTCTGCCCCGGACAGCAAATACGGGTTCTTCTGGTCGGTATGGATGATCTTGATGTTGTTCATCTTCTCTGCGGTGAAGTCCGTGCCCGCCAGCTCTGCTGTCGCAAGGAACTCGTCGAGCGCGCCCTGCTCAGTGACCGATCGCATCTTGACCCATGACGCCTCTTGTCGCTCGTTCGTGAGGTACTAATGGAGTGTAAGTGCTTGTTTCAACTAGAGAATTTGTGTAATCTCCCGGTTACCTCTTCTCCTGTAGCATGGTTTACTCTCGTGATGGCAGAGGTCTTCTTCCTGTCGTTGCCGCGGTTCTTACCGAAGCGATCGTTCATCAGGGCATTGCCGAGCCCGGCGGTCTTCTTGGATTTGGCGTGCACCATTTTCGCGGTGATATCTTGTCTCACACAGCCTTGGAAAGATGAGAAAATGGGTTGGAGAGAAAAATACTCGCCAAAGCCGCTTTGTGAATGAGTAATAAGTGGGAGCCCGTCGCAACCGCCCGCCTTGAAGAGAATGGCAGTGCCCCGCGACGATTAATCAGCGGGGCAAATAGTCCCCCGCCGCAAACCCTTCAGTGTTTTTTTCGCCTGCTCCAGCGGTTTCAGCGTTCTTGGGCTCGTATCGATAAGATAACATCCGAGTGCCAAAAAAAATCCCCCACCAACTTTTTTTTTCGACGCCACTGACTTGCACCGAGGGGTCTCTCGTGCGTCCGTCCCACTCTGATTCTCCTCTGCGCCATCCGTCCAGACACCCCCAAGACTGCTTTTAACCTCAAGCCTCACAAAATTAGTCAAGATGGCGAAGGGAAAGAAATTGTGAGATATGTCCGGATTCTTGGAGGCGCTTTGGCTAACGAAACAATAGCGATAAGAAGAATGCGCAGCATTTCACTCTCGTCCACCGACCGCAAAATGACCCGCTCATCCACGACGAAAATGCGCCTTCCATGGTGCTTAACCCGGTGCCTCAGAAGGGGGGATCCTCCAAGGGAAAGCACCTGAGCGACCTTGCGTCTGAGCTTGGTTCCGACGCTGTGAGCATACGAGAGAACGAGGGAGAGGCGGCAGAGTACGGCGTTTACTATGACGATACCCAGTATGACTACATGCAGCATCTCCGCGACCTCAACTCTGGAGGCGGCGAGGCTGTCTGGGTTGAGGCTCCGGCGGCTGCTAACAAGGACAAGGGCAAGGGCAAGCAGACGTCACTCGAGGACGCTTTGCGCCAAATGGACCTGGAGCACAAGAGCGAGGCTTTGCTGGATGAATCTGTCCTCCCCAACAAGAACCTGCAGCGATCGACCTACCAAAACCAGCAAGATATCCCCGACGCCATTGCTGGCTTCCAGCCCGACATGGATCCCCGATTGCGTGAGGTTTTGGAGGCACTGGAGGACGATGCGTACGTGGACGAGGACGACGATATCTTCCAAGAGCTGTCCAAGGATTCACGTGAGATCGACCAGTATGAATTTGAGGACCAGTTCGACTATGACGACGAGGACGAGGGCTGGGAGTCGGATGGCACTGCGAAGCCAAACAAGGAGTACAGGGACGAGATGGTGCCTCAGCTGATCCCGGTTGAAGGAGAGGCGCTGCCAGAGCACCAGAATGAGGATTGGTTGGAAGATTTCAAACAGTTCAAGAAGGACCAGAAGGGCGGCAAGGTCCAGGAAAAGGCTGCCCCGTCTGAGATGCAGTCATCCATCTGGACCACGACAACTATGGGTGGTAGGAAGAAGAAGAGAAAGGGAGCCCTGACTAACCCCTCAGCCTACTCCATGACCTCGTCATCGATGGTTAGGACAGAACAGCTCACTTTGCTCGACGCCAGATTCGACAAGATCGAGGAGGAGTACACAAGCGAAATGGGTGGCGACGATATGGCCTCCGTCTCAGAAGTCTCAACGGCGACCAGCGTGGCCGGTCCTACTCGAAGTGATTTTGATAACATCATGGATGACTTCCTTGGCAGTTACACAAAACCTGGAAAGCGTACGAGCAAAAAGAGCAGGCCACAGACTGGTCTTGAGCAGCTCGACGAAATCAGGAAGGGACTGGGTCCGGCTCGCCTGCGGTCCAAGAATTATTGAGAACGCTTAGGTCTAGATACCGGTCATTGAGATACCCTCATTCGGCGTCAGAATCACCAAAGATCTGTGCCTAGAAATGCTGTAATGAACAAATTGATGGTTAATGATGTTTCATCTGCCTGACCCTGATGTCTCGCCGTGATTGCCGCCACACCGTTATGCTATATCGTCTAGTTATCTATATGTCAATCTGTAAACCTCCTCATGAACACTACAATAACCATGAGGAGATGTCATCAGTGAATGTCATCGCAAAGCGAATTCACTCGACACTTTTCCTTTCCCAGGGTGTTCCTTCATCGCTCTATCCTCACACCCCAGTTTGGCAGGAACGAGAATTGTGGGGTCTGGGAGCCGCTTAGGCGCCCCAACCAATGTTAAGCGCGCCAAAAGCACGCCAAAAACACGCGGCAAACGCAGACCAGCTCCATCCTACCTTAGTTCTCCACTTTCATTCTCGTGAGCCTTGCCGCTTCCCATTTTGGAGTTTCCTTTCGCGACTCCGACATGACGTCGGTCTCTCTTCCCCCAACCAGGCCCGACAGGACATTATCACCATTTGGAGGATCATCATCGGGCGGATTTGGAGGCCATTCTGACGCGGGGCATCACGACTTCAACCTCGATGGAGCTGGCGGTGGCAGTGGGAAGCGGTCGAAGCGCAACCTGACGAACCAGCCATTCGAAATGACGACTCTCGCGACGAAGCGTAAGGGCGTTAACCCATTCGACGGCGCAAGCTCAGACGACAATCGCCGGAAGAAAAACACGAAGAATAGCTCACAATCCGACTGGAAAAAGAAATCCCCTCAGCCGCAAGGCGCGAAACCGAATGGTGCGAAGAAGGGCCCGAAAGGTTTCGGGTCCACGCAGTCGCGCGGCGGTTTCGGCACTCAAAACAACAACAGCCACACTCATAGCACAGAATCTACCGAATACGAAACGGACGATGCGAGCGGAAAATCGAGCGGTGACGGTACGCCGTACTCGGACAAGATATTCTCCCAACTGCGGAAGGAAGCAATCGCGCCGCCAAGATGGCCGTCCGATCCGGGAAACACGACCTCGAAGGCTGCGATGGCCAAGTTCAGAGAGGAGTACAAAGCATATCGCGATCGCGCCAGATCTTCTTTGATGCGCGCCGGGTTGATCGACGACCCAGACAAACCCAAGCGGCTGGAGGACGCGATCGACTTTAAAGGCATCTGCGACGCGATGTGCCCCGACTTTGAAAAAATCACCCGTATTACCGAATTCGACGTTCAATCCGCCGAAAAAGACCCTCGGACTACTTTTGCCATCACCTCGAAGATGGTCAAGAAGTTGGCCAGATCCGCAGCTGGTCAGGAGGCACCTCTACCCATGGATGTCAGGTCTACTGCGGCGCTCAGAAAAACACTCGACTACTTAATCGACGATCTACTGCAGACGGACGACAATCTGCCCTCCCTACATGGCTTTCTGTGGGACAGGACGCGTGCGATTCGCAGGGACTTCATTTTTCACTCGACAATGTCTCCCGAGGAGATGAAGGACCAAGTTTACTGCCTTGAGACGATTGCTAGGTTTCACGTCACGTCTTTGCATCTTCTTTCTCAGGAAGGATTTGCGCCAGAAGACTTTTCGGAACAACAGGAGATCGAGCAGTTGGGAAAATCGCTACTTTCGCTGATGTTTGCGTACGATGACTGCAAACCGCAGGGCGTTGTTTGCGAAAACGAGGCCGAGTTCAGAGCGTACCACTTGCTCTTTAGTGCGAACAAGCCCAATATACTCGACGACGTGCAAAAGGAGTGGGGAGACTCTCGTTTCTGGACCGAATCCGACGAAATCAGGACGGCTGTTTCGCTTGTTGAGAGTCTACAAAGTGCCGAGGACTTTCATGGTCCATTAGGCTCCGGGCCATCTATGGCGGTATCTGGTGCACACCGCACCTATTTCAAAATTCTCGCAAGCAAAGAAGTATCCTACACGATGGCTTGCTTTGCAGAGATTCATCTTGGTCAACTCCGTCGCTCGGTCCTTCGCTCCCTGAAGAAGGCGTACACCAGGCCCCGTCACGGAGCGAAAGATATCACACCCTCTACACTCAACCGCTTTCTTCACTTCGACACAGAAGCTCAGGCAATCGAGTTTGTCGAGCAGCACGGCCTCGGCTTTTTAAATGGACAAGGACCATCGGGTGAACCCATACAGTACCTGGACACTTCGCAACGCCTGACATGGCCAAGAATTCACCACAGTTTCTCTCATCAACTCGTAGAAAGGAAGAGGGGATATCGCGGTCTCCCAGAGATTATTCACAGCACTATTCCTGATGAGTCCACACAAACCGCACAAACGACCTCAGGGCGCGGCTTTGGCACGAACGGTGCATCCTCCAAACCCCCACAGCAACATGCCGCTTTTGGCGACAACTCAGCAGCCAAATCAAGCAGCCCTTTTGCGTCTCCCTTCCCAGCTTCTCAAGGAGGCGTGTCGGCAGGGTTCGCAGGAACGCCGTCTTTCGACAAAGGTAAAGAAACTTCCACGCACTACCCATACTACTGTTACCTTTTATCTTTCAACGCTTTTTTCGACTTGAAAATGCCATGGCCGATTACAATACCATTCAATCGCCTTCAGGCTGAGATATCATCGTACTGGGAACACTAGCTGTCGCGAGCAGTTAGGACATATGGTCCACCAGCAAATCTTCTGAGGCACAAGAGCTCAGATCACGCTCAAAACTAAACTATATGGCCAGCGAATCAATGTCCCCGACATAGATTGAAGAAGAGGGTAGGGACAGCCGAACCGAATCTCAGCTAACTTTGTGTCTCACAGCATCAAAAGGCCCAAAGCCTGGCTCATCGGACTCAAGCCCGTTCTCAAACCCCTTTTCTGCCGCAAACCCTTCCCCCGCAACTACGACACCATTTCAGCGGGCCGATCAAGACTCGTCATCAACAGCATCGCCTGCTGTCAACCCGTTTTCTAGCAAGCCAAGCCCATTCGGCAGGCCAGAAGCATCACAGGAGAAAGCGACGGCTGCCAGCAATCCTTTCGCGGCATCGACCCAACCTAATGGTTTCGCCAAACCTAAAGAATCCCCTTTCCCATCATTTCCAGCTCCAGCTTTCGGGCCCAGCGCACAGCAAAAGGCACACGAGACCACACAGACGAAGCCAGCGGCACAGACCGGTGACGGGCTCTCGCCTGCTATCACCCTCACTCCTCCGACACCACGATTTCCACTATCAGCCGCGGGTGCTGCCTCGGAATCGTCGAGTCCGTTCACATTCACGGCCAGCGCTGGGACTTCGCCTGCGGCGCCGGCTTTCTCTCCAGCTCCTTCACAGCCGGCTCCGAAGCCGGTTGAAGCACGCCCACCTTCATCTTCAGCAGGTGCATCAATTTTTACTCAAGCAGCCAAACCTATTGAAAGTCCCAAGCCGAACCCAACTCAATCACCAACTCCATTCACCACCACTGCACCTGCGGCCAAGCCGTCTCAGAATCTTCCGAGCTCAGGGGCAGCGTCTTCTCAATCTCCTTTACCAACGTTTTCATTTGAAGCAAACAAGGTGATCTCAACCGCGACACCTATGCTCCCAAGCCAACAAGGCTTCTCACTTGGCGCCACCCAGCCCGTGAAGACAGCCTCGCAGCTTGCCCCGGTTACACCTCCAAAGCCTCCAGCCGCGGAACAGCGGTCAAAGAAAGACATCATGGCAGATTTTGCAAAGTGGTTTGTTACAGGCGACAACGGTCTGATGCAAGAATTCGAGAAGTTCGTCGTCGAGCAGATCGTGTCAGACACATTTGAAAAGTATCATAGAGAGGAGGAGGAAAGGAAACGAAAGGAGGAAGAAGCAAGGGACCTGGCAGAAGCACGCAAGTTTCAGGTTTATAACCTCTCCGTCAAGTACTTCTATCGCTGGAGGGAAACTGCTCGTAACCTTCGCCTCAGCAAACTCCGTCGGCGGGAGAGGGAAGAGTACCGAAGAGTTCAGAAGGAACTACGGGAGGAAGAAATCCAGAAGAAGAAGAAGGCCGCCAAGGTAGTTGAAGCACGGCGAAAGGCTTTAGAGAAGCATGGTGTTGATCCTGTGGAGGAGTTCAGGGAGTTGCTCTCTCTCCGAAAGGACGACCCTCATGTCGATCTGCGGGCCGAGGCGGAAGCTCTTCTCGCTACTGGGATCTTGTCAGGTGTCTCGGACGAGCAAACTGCAGTCGCGAATGTCATTCGGGCTCCTGCGACGGCCGAGACGCTTGCAGCGACAACACCGTTACCTCGATCACGGTCAACAACCAGCTTGTCGCAGTCAACGTCGGGACCCAAGCCCTGCGGCGCTAAGACGCGAGCTCTCAGGGAAGAATTTGGCAAAAGCAGCACCAACTTCCGCCGGTCACTTCCTCCCATGTCAGCGCACTCCTCATCATCACGCATGTCATCAGAGCCTCAGAAGCGCGTTAGCAAGGTGTCGGACCGTTGGCGTCTGAAGGCAATGGGGCTCGTAACTATGCCTGATGGATCGGCCTTGCCGGAGGCCATAGCCAATGAGATGCGGTACAATGGGAAACGGTACGAGGGTCTTGGCTCATTCGGTCTGGACCGAGATGGTAGCGAGCGCCGCCGGAGCGTGTCCGCCGATCTCAGCCACGCCGCGTCGGTCCGTCTGCGCTTTTCGCAATCGTTGAACGGCAGCAGCGCCACGCCGCAAAGCAACGGAACGTCGCCTCTTAGTAAGAGGAAGCGGTCGCTCGAGGAGGATAACGAGAGTGCCGCCACGGAAGAGGCCCGCATCAAGAAGCGGCCGTCAAGCAACGCGGACCTCGACAGGATACTACGCGAGGCAAGGGAGAACCTGGAGTCGTTGAGGAGCTCGAGGGTTGAGCTGGACGAAGGGGCCGAGTGGTTCAGGGAACAAAACGAGATGATGCACGCGGAGGAACTGAGCAGGGCCAGCTCGCCATGGGGCAAGGGAGGGCATCGGTGAAGGCGGGGGAGGGTACGATAAGCATCAGCACAGGCGTTTGACCGGGTCCATGGTTGGGGATACGAAACGAGGTTCCTATAAGTATGTCGATTTCCTCTGGTACGAAAACACGGGCATAATACCCATAGAAGAGAGTTGTTTGGATTGCCAATTCCGTTGCAGAACCGCCCCTGGCTGCTTGTGATTATGAAGTGAGTTTGGCACCACCAGACATGAGACATTGAGGCGCGATACCGTCAAATGAAGGACAATAAATGGCACGATGGCAAGATTTCTTCGGGGAAAATATGGTATTACTGATACTGGGCATGGCTGCTCCTGTGACCTGTTGTCCCTTCGCTCCATCATGCAAACACCCCGAACGCCAGTCGCCGTCGCTGTTCCGTAGCCACATTTGACAATAGGGGGGGAAACTCCACAAAAGACACCACAAAGGAATGGAAAGGCTACCTCTTCTTGGGTGGCGGCGGCGGCGGGAAGTCCGTCTGGATCGTCGAAGTCTCGACGGGGCTGCCGCCCAGCGACGTGATCCTCTTGGGCAGCGGGCGCGCGAGGTCCCGCACGATGAAGGGGATCGTCTTCGCGGCGTCCCCGGCGGGCGGCGACGACGACGACGACTCCGTCTGCGCCGAGTGCCGCGGGTGCGTCGGCGCGGGCCAGCCGGCCTGGCTGAGCAGGGGGCTCGCGGTGGTCCCGGACGTCGGGGACGTGTACGTCGTCGCGGGGCTGAAGGTCGCGGCGTGGCCCATGGACGGCGTCGAGAAGCCGTGCTCCGAAGGGACGTAGGGCCGGAAGGGCAGCAGGGGCGCCGCCGAGGTCGTGGAGGTGGGGGTGGCGTAGTCGTCTTGCGGAGACGACATGTTTAAGCGCGGGGAGTGGGCTTTTACGGGGATGATGGGGAGGCTCGTGGTGATGTTGGCGAGGGGAAGCGTCTCCTTTTGCGTGGGCTTGCGGTCCGTGTAGGGTACGGGGGCTGTGCCCTGCAGGGAGGAGATGGAGTTGTGCGGCATCCAGAGGCTAGGCTTGGAGACGGGGCTCGAGGTCATGTCCTGGTGCTGGTTCTGGGCTTCGTAATGGTGCGGGTGCTTCTCGTGGTGCGCGTCCTCCTCCTCAATGGAGAAGAAGTTTGGCCTCTTGGGTGAGAGATGGGTCTGGCATCGGAACGAGAGCGACGAGACCGGGCGGTGGCCCTTGGCGCGGCGGGAGAGCTCCGGGTTGATGCCGCGGCCTTCCCTGCGTGCCTTGCGCTTGCGCCATTGGATGAAGGTGCAGCCGGCCACGAAGAGAAAAGCAACAATGGCGCCGATGACGATGCCGGCGATGGCCGTCGTGGGGAGGCCAGGGGTGTCGTCTTTGCTAGACTTTGCTGCATCTTTGGGGTCGATGGCTGTGATGGTTCCTTTTGTGAAGACGGTGTCGTTGAGGCCGACGAGGTTGCCTGGGGCCGGCCTTTGCTGGCATCCCGCTTCAAGCGCAATGAGGTCTGAGGGGAGTTAGAGAGCGTTTGCAAGGTTCTTGAAGGAGTCACATACAGTTGGCCAGGTAGTAGTGTTCACCACCCGCTCTGACGCAAGAAAGGCACTTGTCGTATGCCGAGCCGAGCATGGCGCCGCCATCCGCGTCGCAATACGAGTACTGCGATGACTTCGCAGGGTCCAGCTCGCCGTCTGTGAGAGCAGTCTCCAGAGCGCCGCATGCGGTGGACGTCATGCACGGGCCGGAGCCGACGCCGGTGGCGTTGGGATACCCGAAGATGCAGTAGTCGAAGGAGTACCTCATGTTGTCTGGCGGACACGATTAGATCGTGGTTTCAAATGTAACGACAGGCTCTAGACTTACACAAAAACCAGTCCTGGTCGTTTTCGTTCCCCTGGACGAACTGGCTGTCTTGCAGACAGCTCATGCATTGCTGGAACTTCTGGCCCGCGGCCTCGGTCTGATATTGGTCATCCGTACACGTTATGTCCTTGCCCTTGGTGTTGGACGAGTTGGGGTCCGAGACGTCGAGGCCGATGGAGTCCAGACAGAAAGAGGCACACGGCGAATTCGGCGTGACCTGTAACGCCGAGACGTACGCCGGCACAACTGTGGTGAGGAGGAAGAGGGCGGATCGTGCGGCCATTGTAAGATCTCAACCGAGGCGGTACTGAGAAATGAGTGTCGACGAAGAGAAACAGACCAAGACTCCAGAGCCTTGTACTGTGTGATTACAAAAGGATAAATATTAGGCAGTTTTTATCGCAAAACAATATTAGGTATCGCTCAGTGTAAGTCAGCAAGACACTCCAAACAACATCACAAACAAGACGGGACAAACTCAGTAAGACAATCCTCGTGAGAAACCAAGGATCCAAGAGATGATATACTCAGCCAACATGTTGATCACACCTCCATCTTTCACTCGAACAGGGGTGGGTATGCAGATGCAGGAACAGATGGTTAGGTGATGGTCTGGAGTCGCCTGCAGATTACCGGGGCCCATGGACGCAATCCCGACGGATGGGGAAGGGCAGGCCGCGACAAACGCAGCCAGACAGAAACGAGAGCGGTGGCCCAAACCGGGGACGGGCCCGTCGCCCTGACGCCCATCTCGTCGACGACGGTACGAGATAGGTATCGACATCGGCAGAGGGTGTGGTGATGTCGGCCCCAGAGCAGCCAATGAGCGACCGATCCGGGTTACCAGAGAGAAGGGTTAAGCAAGTGACGGAAAACCCAGACTGTGGCACTCGAGCACTCGGCGCAAGCCGTAGACGCCGTTTGCCGGCGTGGTGGTCCCTTCCCGAAGCTCGATGGGCTTGTCAGGTGAACAGAGCAGACACGGCAGAGCGCTAAAGAGTCTCCCCAGCATTCGCAGAACGGTGTGCATTGCAACCTCTCAGGCGCAGCTGTTTAGAGTTGCCGCGATGGGATATTGGCCAGCGGTTGTTGGACCGACTGCATGCGCCGTCTCTTGCAGGAGTGGTGGCATCGCAGAAAAATCGATAGCGTGGTTCTCCCCTCCCCTCTTGGCGCCCTACGTCTGTGTGCCTATGCCTGTGCCTGTGCCTGTATCTGCACCTGCCTCGGGACGCATTGTGCCAATGTCAGTGATGACAACCAACCGGCGGCTGCGCGGTGCACCTGGGCACATGGAGGGTGATGGGGGAGGAGATGAGGAGGAACGGCGTGCCAATGAGAGGAGGGCGTTTGGAGATTGATCTGGTTGGCGCAATGGGGTTCGCGAGGTGGGTGATGGCCAACCAGCCAACGCTAACGGGCCCGGCGCTTACCTGAGTTGCCGTCTGCAGTGCAGGAGCAAGTCACTCACTTACTCACCCTGTCACTTGTCGTCTTTCCTCGGGGCATTTAGGTTACCCACTTAAAGCCGTGTGCCCGGCCTGGTCTGTTTCCCCACTGCGGGCCACCCCCATCCCCCCTAGTGGAGGCGGCTCTGTTGCTCGTTTGGCGATCAGTTCTGGGCCGTCAATGCTCTTTCCCGGTTTTCCCATTTCCCTTGCTCCTCGATAGTTCAATCCTCAATGCCTTTGCCATCCCAATCCCGGCCTGTCTTTCCCGTTCCCTACCTAACCCTTTTACTTGGCCTCTACTATTAGGGGCTGGTCTGCGCTTCTCAGTTGCCCGGGTGCCTTTGTGGCATAAGCTTCTTCTCGACACACTTCTTCGTTCCCTCCCATGGAGCTGCTTGTGTTGAGCCAAAACTTTTGTACATTCTAAAGCTTGTCGTCACCTTGCATTATTCAAGTGCAATCCTTGGTTTTTTTTTGTTTTGTTTTTTTGTGACGATACAGCGCCGAAGGGGCGCGTGTGTGTGCGTATGTGTGTGTGTGTGTGTGTGTGTGTGTGTTATCATTATTCGTGTCTCCCTCTGAAGAGGAGACGCAGTACCGTGTGTTTTCATCTAAATCCCCTCCTCCCCTCGCCGTGCGGCTTTCCCTTCCGATTACCTTGACCCTCGCTTGTGTCATGACGCAGTGCGTCTGTTCTGCCGTCAGTGTCATGTTTAATGCATCCAAACGCCCGCACATGAGAAGAAACACCCTCCCCAAGTCAACCCAAACCGGTCCAAACAGAGGATGCCCCCCCCCGGATTAGACTTCCGGCTGTGCAATCTGTCGTATGTCCAAACGCATTCGCTGTTCGCTGTGGTCTCCAAATAAAAAATGTCTTCCCCCAACCAACCAGCATGCATGCATGAAAATGATTACAGGTCATTATCGCCATCATCCCGCTCTTGCCTTTGCTCAACGCTCAACTGATGATTACATCTCTGCCGGTAACCGAGTACTCGGTCTGGTACATGCACCGCTGAGGCGAGGTCTTGGGGCAGTTGCCGTGAAACACCATCTGCCCGCCTCCCACGACGCTCGTCGCGCCGCCGGGCGCCGTGAGGTTGAAGTCGCCCGTCTTGAGCAGCATCCTCGACGCCCGCTGGTAGGGGCCCTTGAGGCTCTTACTCGTCGCGTAGTTGACGTTGTACTTGTCCGAGTTGAAGCAGAAGCTGCTGAAGAAGAGGATGTACAGCCCGTCCGAGGTGCGTATGAGGTTGGGCGCCTCGACGAGCGGGCCATCGGCATCTGTCCTCCCGAGGATCTGCACCGGGTCGCCGACCTTGCTGATCCCGTCCGCTTCCACCTCCTGTAACATGATGGGCGTGTCGACGAGCGGCGGGACCCCGTTGTTGCAGTCGCCACCGTTGCCCACGTTGTTGCCGTCCACCTTGTAGACCACGTAACGCTTCTTGGTGGGCTCGTCGAAGTAGCCCGCGGCGTCGATGGCGCCGCCCTGGTCAAACGGGCACACCCACGGCTCCTGCGTTGGGGTGTAGGGGCCGGTGATGATGTCGGAGATGCCCACGCCGATGCAGTGCCGCCCGCCGCCGTCCTTGACCTCGCCCGAGTAGTACATGATGAACGACCCGTTGTCCAGCTTCCTCACGTCCGGCGCCCACGTGTTGGATCCCGAGGCCCAGCCGACCTTCGGCAGGGCGTCGTTGTCGAGTAGCTCCCACGTCCCCGAGATCTGAGAGGCCTTGGCCACTTGGATGTTTTTGCCGTTGCTGTTTGTCGCGAACGAGTACCACAGACCGTCGTCGCCCTGAATGAGGGCGGGGTCTGGGAAGTCGGTGTTGATCTTTGGCTGAATGACCTTCTCATCTCGACCATCGATGAACAGGCCGTCCACCGGCGCGCCCAGGACCGGTTGCCAGGCGCCCAAGCAGAACAAGCCCGCTGCGAGGAGGGAGCATTGCCGTAGTGACGTTGGCGATGATGCTGAAAACATTGTTGCTCTCTAGGGGTATAACAAAAAAAAAGTAGCTAGCAATTATGCAAAAAGGGATGCGTGTGAAAGACACGACGATGAGAACGAGAACGCGTTGCTCAAGGACCGAGACGGGACGACGAGGGTTTCTTGTGCTTCTCTCTTTTCAGGAACTGGACAGTCTATTAGATCCAAAACTGAATACACATTACTTCGTAAGCAAGTGCTGCCGTCAAGAATGTCATAGCGAACTTCGAGAAGCAGAACGGTCTCGAGGAGCGTGCGAACGAGGGCCTTCTTGTAGACAGCTGAGCTTCCCATGCCAGGGAACCAGGGGACCTATTGTTTTGGGCCGAACATGGGAATTCTCTGATTTTTTCCTCGCTCCTTAGCATTCGCACGCTCCACACGCATTTGCAGTGATAATCTCATCCCGCATGGCCCTGCTACTCGCTGGTGGGCGTGTTCCATTCACGTCAAAGCAGACCGGATGCTTGAAACAGGTGGGCCGGGGGGTGGTCGAGTGCGTGGCAGCTTCTCACACCTGCCCTCGACCGAAGCTAGAACCTCTTAGCACACCATGGGCCATGGTACCCAGAAACGAAAGAAAAAATAAAAAAATCCCCTAGGGCTGGGCGCGCGTCAGACGGGGGTGGTCAGATCGCAATCCTGTTAGGCTTCCGCACATTCGTTTCCTTGGCCGACCTCACTGAAGGAGGAGTCGCGTGCATGAGGCAGTTGACTTGCCGCCTTCTCGCCATTCGAACGCTGCCACATAGGCATCCGTGTACTGTCGTAGAGGAGGCTCTTTCCAGCCCTTGACCGACTCGAATCGGGGGCGGATGGGCATTGGTCCGGGATGACGGTCGTTGACAACGTTGACGGAGGCTGACCGGGGTTGGGACGGGGGATCTCCAACTGGCGGTGTCGGCCCCGCTCATCGGGCGTGGGCGAAGCAGGGCGCGAGGGATTCAGGCGCAATTTGCCCATCCGCGATCCTGGAGAGGGCTGTGAAGCATGTAAAGGAGGTTGCAAGCCAGGCGGGGTGACGTGCTGCCACGAGTGCCATCTCAGGGGAGCATTGAGGAGGGACCCGCCTCGACCAAGACATCGCCCAGTTCAGGCCAACCACGGCTTTCATCGTCGCATTGTCCCAATTCTACGAAGCATCCAGGGGGTGGTGGTCAGTGGCAGATGCTGCTGCTGCTGTTTCCTTGGTTAGCCAGCAATTGGTGGCCTGAGACATGCTGGGTGACAATGCTTCCCTGCCATTTCTCACAGGGAACTCGTCTTCGGACGATGGACGGAACACGTATATCGTCGCTGTATATGACTGAGATTCCAAACAAAACTCGTTCGGATGAGATCCACGTTGGCTCGGGCCCGACTGTGCTGCACTCTGGGCTCCCCCACCCGGGATGCTGCCAGGAGCACGCGGGTCCCTTTCAAGGGTTGCCGTGCTTCCGTTTCAACATGGCGCTCATCAACTCTCTGCAACGTCTCAATTATCCCCGTCGCAATGAATGGCAGGCCTCTTTGAAATCGTGAACTGATGCGACAGTAGTAGCCGTCGCTTTTAATTTTCGTATAGGACCTATCTACTCCTATCCAGCCAGTCCGCACTATGTTCAGCAGGAAATCAGAACCAAACGCCACTTGCCAAAGCCATTTTTTTATGATACAATAGCCAACCACCGACCATTGTCAACAAAACACATGGTATCGAGCCAATCCAGAAGACGCAACTCGCCAGAGCTTACTCGCTGTCGTCATCGTCTTCAGCATCGCCTGACTTGGCCGCCTTCTTCGCGGCCTTGGCGGCCTTCTTCTCGGCCTTCCGACGCTTGCGCTCCGCCTTCTCGTCGGGTGTCTCGCCCTCGTGCTTCTTGCGCTTCTTGCTCTCACCGTCATCCTCGTTGTTGGCAGGGGTGACTGCGGCGCTGGTAGTGACGGTCGTGGTCTCCACCGTCTTCTGGGGCGTGGCCGGAGCAGAGGCCGAAGCCGCGGCGGCACCTTCGACGGCGCCGAAGTCCTTGTACTCAGATACCCACTTGGCGGGAGTGGCCTCGTTGGGGCGACCGTATTTGTCAAGCTTGCCGTCGGCCTTGAGCTTCTTCTTCTCGGAAGCAAGGGGGCCAAGTCCCCATCTTCTGGGGTACAGGTCGCGCTCCATAATGCAACGCTTGACCTTGGCGACAACGCCGTGATCTACTACATGTTAGTCGCGTGTTCACGTTTACATACAATGACGCAAGACATACCGCATGTCGACATCTCAACGGTGGACATCTGGGCGATACCGAGGGCAATGGCCTCGCCCTTGGTGGTCATGAGGACAACCTCGTCGTGAACCTCAATTTCAGACTCTAGAGACAAAGATCAGCATGACAGTCATGGGTGACATCCTTGCATTGACAACGCACCGTATCTCAAAAGACCGGGAAGCATAAGCTTAGCACCGTAGCAGACAGCGTTGACCTGTGGTGTACGTCAGTATCGGATGCAACGGTGAGTCGGTCGTCAATCGGGGCCTGAGACATTGCCCACATAGCCGCATCGACCGTGAGGGGGCTTCGGGAGGGGTTGCAATGTATTGACTTACAGCGCTGTCCTTGACCACAATACGCTTGTAGCCAGTGAGAAGAGTCTCCAGGGGAGAGATGACCTTGCGCAGGTAAGACTCATCCCTGGTGTTGTCCATCGTCCACTGAGCATCAAGCACATCGTGCAGAGTGACCATGCCCTTGGTCTCGTCCATGGCACCACTGCGCACTCTGCGGAGCTCCTGCATGTGACCACCAACGCCCAACAAGAGACCCTAGAGTCATGTCAGTAATTAAACCAAGGCTAAACAGAAACTGACGTAACGTACGAGGTGGACACAGAGAGTACGGATGTAGGTTCCAGCTTCGCAGGAGACCCAGAAGACACCGAGGTGGCGATCCTATTGTGGGCGCACGGTTAGCAATTGTTTCTGGCGATAGGAGGGATCGACATACATTGTCAAACTCGATGAGCTTGCTCTCGTGAATGGTACGGATACGCAGTTGACGCTTGACGGCAGAGATCAAAGGCGGGCGCTGGAAGAGGGCACCGGTCAAGGCTAGATTGCGAGTCAGGATTTGATCGACAGTTGCAACAGAATCTGTTTTAACTCACTCTCAAGGGCGCGGGCAAACTGCACTTGGCCGCCGGGCAGCTTGTCGTGAAGACGGATAACGGCAACATACTCCTTACCAGCGGATTGCTGGGACTTGACGAGTCTGGTGGCGCGGTCGACGCTGTTCAATTCATCAGTTGCAGTTCTCTCATGGAACGCTCCATTGGTGATCAGTGGGTTAATACTAACCAAACAATCAAACAACCTGAGAAAGTTAGCAAAACACGTTCGAGACAAATATGTGGGACACGACTCACCAGTGACCTTGGGATCAAGGGTACCGCTGTGACCAGTCTTCTCGACGCTGCACGCAACAACATGGTCAGTAATTTTTCTCAAGTAAACTTCAAGTCAAGCGAACGATTCGTCGATGCCCCTCATTTTCGTTCTCTCGCAAGTGTTGTTGACTGACTGACAACGGCAGCTGCCGCATTCCCAAGGCGTCGCAGTACCATGGCAGTCCGGCCAGACGAGTTCCGACGAATCTTCTCCAAAGCATGCACATGCCTGACAACGGCAGCACTCGAGAAGACACGCCAGCAGCTGACTCTCCGGAGTCGCGCGAGTTCATTCCCATGGGCCTGCGAGCCCGTGGAAAATTTTCGCCCCTCGGCGCACTTAACCGATCGCAACGTCATCTTGTACCGCGCGCCTTGCATTCGAATCCGTCGTACCATATGCCATTAATGCTGCCTTTCAAAAGGTCGCCATTTCCGTAGGGAATATCATGTTCGAATTCGAGAGGGGCTTATCGTGCGACTCGGACGCGGGGCATCGCTTTAAACAACAGGAAGAGGGATGGGGGATTGCATACCGAAGCATTCGCTTGACCCAAGCAACAACCTCGTGGGAACTGGGCTACGCAATTGTCAGCACGCCTGGAAACTTGATTGAGGTATCCGCGCCACAAAGACATACGTTGGAGGGCTTGTCAAGATTGATGACACCGCTAGAGATGTACGACTTGATGTCTCGCTTCAGAGGGCTGCATCCTGCCGGAATGGGGGTGAAGTGACCCGTCCGGACGAGAACTGCAGACCGGTCAGTCGGCTGTTTGATTGATCTATACGAGCGATTCGCTAAAGCCCAAAGGGAGAAAAGGGAACTTGCGCTTGTCGTAGTTCTTGAGCAACAGAGGCCAGCTGCTCGTGTCCAACTGAGGGACCGACGCCTGCGGCTTGATGGCGAACTCCTCCTCCTCGCTGTGCTTGACGATTTCCATGGCCATTGTTGCCGTATTTTCCCGGAACGACGAGAGACGTAGCAGGTGCAATGGGGGTTGGTGTTTGACGTTGCGGCTGCAGGTACTCGCGAACGTCGGGAATGGAAGGTCTCGTCGTGGTGTTGGAGGACTTGAAGCTTCCCAATCCAAATTTTTTTTCTCCTGCTGTGGGGTGGAAGCTGCCAAAAAATGCGTCGGGGCCCACCATGTGGCGCCCGCCAGCCATTGAACGGACGTCATTGGCTCACCGCCCACGTTCAGCCACACACCCGGCGGACGCGACTGGCTGCCGTTCCGCCTTTCCAGGGTCCAGTCCGGTGCAGTCGTGCACGCGAAAAACTTGGTTACAAAAGGAACCGCCAAACAAGTGGCGTGTATCGGTATCATCCATGTTCACGGTTAAAGGTCAACAAAGGGCTGATCATATACATCCAGCAACGGCTTTCTTAACCTGAAGTTCATGCTTCTCTCAATGAGGTGTTACAAACTAATAACATTCAAGTTTGTTTTTCTTACAACATATCAGGTCATTGCGGAAAAGCTTCTGCATCCAAGCCTCAAAACTGATGGCAATCAATCGGTGTCTCCATCA
Organism: Colletotrichum spaethianum; assembly: GCF_022836535.1. Taxonomy (NCBI): domain Eukaryota; kingdom Fungi; phylum Ascomycota; class Sordariomycetes; order Glomerellales; family Glomerellaceae; genus Colletotrichum; species Colletotrichum spaethianum. The sequence goes on from NW_026054798.1 coordinate 35,201, forward strand.
CCGCCAAACTCCCGCTAAGCAACAAAATGCACAAGTTGTGATGAATCTTTCTTCATGGAGCCAGAGAGCCACGCGCATCGGAGCTTACACTGCAAAACCTCTCCTCAGATCCTCTTCCGTTAAGCCGTGGTACGCTGCTGGGTTATGCTCCGCGTATCTTGGGTATCCTGGATGCTGTAGGACAGGAGGGCTAGGGTGCCTCTGCCTTGCTTCCCAATCAGGCTCAACTTCCCTCAGCTCATAGGACTCCGACCTTTCTTTCCCTTTCGAATCGTTCCAGCTGCCCTGGGGATCATCACCTCCGAGCGCGATCCCAATTTCCTGTGGTGGCCCCCGAGGAACCGAGTCGTTCACCGGCCACTGCATGCTCGGCGCCTCATTGCCACTGACCGGGCTGTTGTACTGGGACGAGTACGGCGAGAAGTATCTTGGGAAAGCTTTCTCTCCCTGGGGACTCAGGGGAGATTCGTCCCAACCTCGCGTAGGTCCTTGGGTGCTTGGGGTGTCATCCCAGCTTCGTAAAGGCTTCTGGCTGAGCGGAGTACCGCTGATGCCGGTGGTGTTGAGGGGCGTAGGCCAGCCAGAGCGGCCGCCGCTCTGCTGCCTCATCTCGAGCTTCTTCAAGAATGCTCTGCGCCGTCTCTTTCCGTTCCAGACTATGCAGAAACCCGCTAGGGCAAGTATAAGAAGGATGCCTCCAATGGCGATGCCGACCTTGCCGCCCAAGCTAATAGGGCCGTTGTTGTAGTTCGACACATATGTGTTGGTCGGCGTTGGTTCGGTGACGTTGACCCGAGTCTTGGAGAACGGAGAGCCTTCCACAGAGATCGTGGCGCCAGGCTCCGGCTTCTGTTGGCAGCCGGCATCCAAGATGGTAAGGACTGGGAGCTTGTCAGCAAGGGGCAAGGAGTCTGTTCATTACTGAACGTACAGTTGGTCAAGTAATGGTTGTCTCCTGCGCGTAAACACGCAGCGCAATTTCCAACCTGGTTATGATTCCACTGTGAACAATATTCATACTCGGTGCTGTTTGATGCCAGGGCACCATACTCCACCGCATTTTTTAAAGGCTCGCAAGCAGTTCTATTCGACAGTTAATATGTGGAATTAACAACATAATTAGACGCCGACAAACCTTGTAAGACACGGGCTGGAGGTAACATCGGGGTTCTCTGGGAAACCAAACAAGCAGTACGAAACGGCATATCGCAGATTATCTGGGAATGTCAGGACATTTCCTACACGACCTGGCACCTTTAGAGTGCAACATACACAAGAGCCATTGAGTGTCCGTTTGAGTTGTCGTTGAATAGTCGCTCGTCAACTCGCAAGACACGCATTGCTGGTACACGGGACCAGCGCCGCTGGAATAATCATTTTCGTTGCAAACAACATCAGTCTTCGTCGTCGCATCCAGCACGTTGCCGCAGAGTGTCTCGCAAGGCGAACCCTTAGCCACGTGGATAGCCGACACCTGGCCAAGGCCAAGGCCGAGTACAAGAGCGACTGTCGCGGAACGCATTCTGGAAACAAAAGGCGAGAGCGTGTTTCAATATTGCAATTCGTCGGCACGACCGGGAATCGTCGACCGTGTTGGGTACTGGAGCTGCGAGACAGTCTGCTTGAGGATCAGTCGCTGAGGGCGAATCGACTGTCTTACATGCCTGCGGGGACGACGACTCTGGCAGGGCTTTTTGAGGGCTTATGTACGATGATGGTGCCGCCGAGAGTGTATCTACGATGGCGCTCGCGATGTGACGAGACGTAATAGCAGCAATCGCGAACTATGCGAAACGGCGCCTCATATGTGTTTCGGTGTTTGCAGGAGAGAAGGTGGAGGCAATGTGATTGTGACGAGAGGTGGCAGGTCAGCGCGAGGGACCCGTTCGTTCTGTTGGAGCACAGCGGCATCTGCATCTCGTTGGTCAAAGCCTGTTGGTGTAGAGTGTGATTGGGGTCTGAACCAAAAGACAAACTGCGTTTTTGGGTGGCACAGCAATGGCGGGAGGGCACCACCGGACATTGTACAGGACCTGCCTTTCCTTAGAGGGAAACAAGTCCCTGGCCTACTTGTTCGTCGCCCGCGGCCCGCCCGCACGAGGGTGATGGAAGGCGAGCTTGATTGCGCTGGATGGGCATGTGTATCTCTCTCACCTACTTACACCGCTGGCCCCGGCCGGGGAGAGTGGGGACTCGGGGGCGGATCTCGCGTCGTTGCTGGTCCTCCTAGCGCCGTGGTGGAAAGTGGTGTGCAGACAAGCTGCCGATGCCCAGCCACTCACAATACAGTCGTCACACAATGTAACCCTGCTAAGCTGCACGAATCCCTGCTCTATCTCACACTTCAGCAACTACTTCGGGTACGGGATTGCCCATCCAGCCGCTCATTGGATGTCGCATCAGCTTGTCTACTGCCAGGTGAGGCCTGTTGGACGGCCTAGCGCCCTGAAGGCACACACTTCTTGGTTGTCCCGGTCTGTTTGTGCTGACCTGGCCGAGGGCTTGGAAGACGTGCCTGGTGGACAGGGCTGCCAACTAAAGTATAGGTCAATCGAACAGACCCACGATACCCTCATGCATTTCAAGGCCTCCTGGATTATGGGATTGCTTGTAAGCCGACCGTCTATCGTCCCATAAACCAGGACGTTCCACTGCCATGGACCTTGATCTCCTCTTAAGGGCTGTTTGACTAGAAGCATACTCAACCGCCCGGAAGCGCCGGCTGTCTTGTACATGCTTTTCTCACTGCAAATCACATTTATCAAGTGTCTTGCAGAAGCGCGGAAGATCAGAGTGGGTTTGGATGTTGGTATTGCCGCATCGTCCGCAGGTCCCTTGGATACTGTGCGTTTTATGTGGATCCATAATAATAACATTATACCTATTCATTCGCATCAACATTGATGAACTAGTGGTCAGTATGGAAGCTCGGCTGACCAAGGAGAGCATCTAAGCATGGAAGTGGACGAGAGTACTTGGGTTGATGTGGTTTCAAAGACGGCTTGAAAGTCTGGAATTCCTAGACATGAAAGCAAGATGAATGAGGGAAACTGCAATAACAGACACTCAACCCCTAAACTCAAAGTGCCGAAGACACGGGTCGGCCTAAACGTGTACCGACCAACTCCCAGCCAATTTTCAGACCTAAGCCATTCATTCATTACCTTTCCTGGTATATTCGTGTTCGTCCCGATGGTGGTAGAAAACTCATCGATCAGACCTGACTCCCCGCTCAAGATGGTTCCGAAGCAAAAACAAATAAAAGTTCATGATGCCATGAGGTTGTGAAATCTACGCAGCCGCGCTCTGAGCACCACCAGAAACTCCCACTATGTTTCTATCCACGCACCTCAACTCCGCTATGCCATCATCTTTGTCTGAATGAAAAGTCCCGAATGCTGCATTTTCTAGGTCTCGAATGATTACCATCGCTGTTGGCGTCTTGGGTTCAAAGAACGGCGTGGACGGCGAGCGACTGGTCGTCGAAACGGTCTCCACCGTCTCGGACAACGAAGTCGCGTCGCTCGTCTGGGTGCTATTAATGGCGGAGAACCGCGGGTTTTGTGAGATGCTGCCCTCCAACGAGCCGAAGATGTCATTGCTATTAGCTCCAGCAGCGGGTGATGAAAGAGACCTTCTGAACACCGAGTCAGATGGCTCACGATGATTGTGTGCCGTGCCATTCTCCGCGCTTCGAACGCCACTTGTTGAGTGCCGTCCGTGGACTGGACAGCTAGGGTGAAGAATTGCCTCAATCTTCTCGAATCCCACTGGCGCAGAGCCAGGGGGTATGGAGGAAGGACCAGGTATGACTGAGCTTCGTTTTCTGTCCGCAGAGCCGGTAACTTCGGCTGACATTCCTCTGGCGGTTTTGGGCCTCTCACTCGGCGACATCTTGGGCGGTGGTAGCTTTGGTCCAGGTTGTCGGCCTCGGCTGGCTGTGCGAGAGGCTGGACGATTCAAGGCTGGTCCGTCATAGACAGGAGTTATTGCGCGAATGTGCTTGTCCTTCGATGCGGTTCTTCCTCCTTTGGAGACGGATTCACTCCTTGCGCGGTAACCCCTGCGAGACGTAGACCACGTCTGGTGAAGCTTGGGACCGTCCATCACTGCGGTGGAGGCTGGACGAGCTGGCTCATCAGGAAGAATGCTAGGGCTGGCAGCAATCATAATCGAAGAGAATCTTCTGGCAGGGCGAGTTTTGCTGCTGTTGCGAGGTTCTGGGACACATATTTGGACAGATTGAGCCTCTTCGGAAGCTTTCGCGGCGTTTCGTTCTCTGTTGACTGACTCGGCTCGTTTTGAAATGGACTCGAGATGCTGGGAGATGGCTGCAGCCTGTTCACGATGAGCAAGTGCTGAATCAGATCGATCGCGCATTCTGGACCGGCTAGCATGCCGAGACTTGGGTGATGACGGCCGGGCGGGAGCCACTTCTTGGCTTAAAGCTGTGTTGCTGGGTTCGTTCTTGGATGGCACATAATCGTCACCACGTGATCTGCTGGGGCTCCTGGATTTTGGTGCTTGAGAATCTTTGTGCCGAGAAGACTCTTGTTTCTTGTGCCTTTTCGGTTCGACATCATCCTTCTTGGCGGTTACAGCCGTAATGGCAGTACGGGTAGTGTTGGAACTATGAGAGCGCGCCACCAGATCATGCTGCGACCAGAATGAAAGGTTCTGGTAAGTTTGCGAAGGCGCGTGCTTCATCACTGGTGACTCGGGAGCTGGGGTCCATCCGTGAGGTTCCATGGGCGTTTTCAGAAGAGTGTCGGAAGGACGCCAGAAGTAGCGTGGCGAGACAGGAGACTCGCTGCCGGCGGAAGTGAGAGGGCTGATAGACCCTTGCGCAATGACAACCTGGCCTTCATATATCATCCTTTCCGGAAACCTGGGATATCCGCTTAAAGGATGAGCGCTGTCAGGGTAAGGCGTGCTGTCTGCGGGCGCCCTGCCGTTGGATGTGACAGAATGGTTAGACAATACCGACCGGACAGAGTGTGTGGACTGAGTGCTCTGAGGTACTGGACTAAAAGACTGCCAAATTTGAGACGATGGGGATTGCGGGATAATGAGCTTGGGTCTCATTGACAATGGTGTAGGGCTTGGCGCTGTAGGAGTAGGGAGGTTTGGGCTATCCAGACTCCAGGAGTCCTGTAGAGGAGGGATCTGGATCTGAGGTGACGGCCTGACACGCCTCAACGCCACGGAGTCTCTAAGTGAACCCGCAGAAGAAGGTGGCTCCCCTGGCGTATTCTTTGTATCAGTTGGTGTACGCGCCGTGTTGTTTTGCTGTGACCTATCCGGCTGGGATGACTGAGAGCCTCCTGACCCGGTGGGTGTGCTAGACGCTGGAGATGTGTTCATCTTCTGCAGTTCGCCGTGCAGAACAGATGGATGGTTGGGTTCTGGGCGGTGAACAAGTTTCGCATAGGGCGGGTTGTTGGTGTCGACGACCAACAGATCCTTTTGTCCCCGACCGAGTAAACCGTAGATCTTGACTTCACCGTCTTGAATTCCAATCACAGCACTCGTGCCAGCATATACAGCGTCGTCCTCGATTCCGGTTCTGTTGCAGAATATAACAATGACCTCGTCGCCGTTTTCTGACCGGATGAGAGGTTCTAAGCGGGTGACCCAGTAGGTCAATGTGTCCATATCGGGTTCGTTGGGCATGCGGCTAAACATGCGACCGTCCTCACGAGTCAACCATGCCATTGACAATATCACTACGTTCGACTCGCATTCAAGTACGTGGAAGGCGAATTCAAACTCATGCCAAGGGGCTTCAAACCTGTACGGACTGGCGGGATGTCAGTAGCCAGCCGATTATGATACTCAGGAGCGAACTCACTTCAAATCCATGCCTGAATTTGCCATAATTAGTACAAACACGTTGGCCTTGATTTTCATGGATAACTCACAGATACCCATCGAAGCGTTTCCCAGTCCAGGAATAAAGCCATCGAAGAAACCCTGACCCTCCAGAGCCCATGTTTCATCCGTGTAGTAAAGAAATGTTTTCCTGTAGTTGGCTATCGTCTCACCATCTCCGTTGACCACAATGGCTGAGTTGTAGTACTCTGGACTGGTAGGCCAGTTGTCGGAGACATCGACCTTTTCCGGATAACCAACAACGACATTGCAGTTATACTTCAGAGCCGTAGTTCGAGCCCAAAGAGAAGTAATACCGGAGCCGGAATGCTCGAGAAAGGGCGAGATGTGCTGCAATGACTTGAAATTGTATCCTGCAAACAGTCAGGCTCCGTCGGAATCCCAAAGGTGGATATAGTTGTCAGCGCGCAACGGCTCTTTGGAGCGGGGAATGTCGCAGCTTGGATTTGCCATATTTGGGTGCGCTGACATTCGTGAAAAGTCGTATTCGATGTAAACTTACCTGAGAAAGCCAGCTCAGGCAGTACGAGAAGATCAAGGTCGTCAGGGTTCGCTTTACTCAAGACGGAGTCGGCGCGGTTGAGGTTATTGTCGACATCGCCCACCTGGGGAGCAAATTGCAGACAGCCAATCCTCATTTTCAGACAGCGTTGACGGTGAGCGCAGCGAAACAACAACCAGGTCGAATCTTCCACTGTCTGAATCCCCTCGACCGACCGTACGTTTCGCCGCGGGCAGTAGATATGACACGAAGGACAATGACGACGACATCCAAGACAGATGAGAGAAACAAATGAGTAAGGAAAGATGACAGAAGAATATGGGGTCAAGGAGAAGGACCAAAGTTAGCGCAACCCAATCTGGGAAATCTTGTGCGCTCACAACGGTATATGGGGATTGGAGAGGGCGGAGGAGGGGGAACTCGGGACTTTGCGAGAAACCACGGGGTAACACTCCAAAGCTCGGCCAACGCGAGCCGACCTATTGCAACTCTTCGTTGTTGGTGATGGCAGGTGACCAACAGGAAGACGACATTTGCCGCTCGCTGAACACAGGGGTTTGTAGTTGGCGCAACTGCAGCCATTTGAGTGTTGGATCCAATGGTTGTCCTCCACAGCTCAGGGCACAGACCAGCCTCCCATTTCGTCTGGCTGCTCACGCTCCCCGATGAGCCCTCCACTGGCCTCTGCCTTCTCTACAATGTGCCTGTCCATGCGTGGCATGCTCCCGAGATGGAGTTATCGCACGCGCTCCCTATTACCCGCCGTTACCATGGCGTTGACAGGACAGGCTGAGTGACGGTCTGTGATGTGTTGTCGTATTATGTAGGTTGAGGTTCCTCCAGTTCCGGGACCAGTCGCACCCACACTGCGCCTTTCAAACCTACACGTTGCCAGGAGTCTCCCGCGCCTCGTCGTCACCAAGGACAAGAATGTTATAACTGAGAATAACCCAAACAAGGCATGACACACGTGGAGTTCTGTCTGGCGACTCTTCCCGTTTGCACGGCTGCTGTTATGTCGATCAAGAACTACAGAACATCCCCTCATGCACAACAGGACTGCAATTCTTTTGGTTATTCTATGACATTTCCATGCAATGCCGCCTCTAGGCAAATCTTTGATCAGAGCCAAACTTCATAGTACAGTGCCACTAGACATGAGCGCAATCACAGCTGCAGTGTGATCACGAGCATAAGTGCATCCTGCCACTTCAAACCAATCAATCACGTCTGCAGAGTTGCATTCAACCCCTAATCCACTAATGGCACTGGCGTCATACAGGCCTTATCGAGACAATCGGGATGCGTTGATCCTTCGAGATGATTCGTGGCCCACAAACTCGGACAACATACCGTCGTAATTTGGTCAGGGGGTTTACCAGCTTCCTGGTTATAGCGGAGAAAGACTGCGCTGCCCGTCCCATCTGCCAAAGTCGTCAGCATAGGGCACAGTCTCTCACCAGGTGCTCTCGCTCTCCCGAAGACCTGGCGCCTAAACGGCGCGTAACCCGTCTCTCCTGCCAACCATTTACTAAAAGCTGGCTACAAATGGCCGCGGGACCCCCGTCACCGCCATACTCGCCTTGCAATCGTCTGGACAATCCTGTAGGTTCTGCATCTCGATCCTCATTTCACTGGTCTGTTGTTTGACGAAACACGCAGGAATTCACCGCTTAAAATTGTCTCATGTTTCCAAAGTCCTATGAAGAATGAATTCCTGGCACATATTCGTCAATGAGCTCTTGACTTATAAGTTTCATGCATCATGTTCCAGGCAAACCCATCCATTGTATCTAGGGTTTGCTGGCCAAGATAGTGTCATTGCCTCGCAGATCGACCTTTGTCAATGCGCAACTCTCCCTAATAAAACTTGAGCTTTTGATTAAACAGATCCTTAGAGACCCCAAACCACCATCATATTGACATAACAACGTCAACTAGCAAAGTCTAAGTATTTATCAGAATAAAAAGTCTGCCGTACATGTCCCAGGATGTCTAAAAGATGCTGTCCCTTGTCCGATTCCCCTGATGCTATTACTTTGCATTTGGAATCATCAAGCCTCCTTCGTGTTATTGCTTCTCACATCTTCAACGCGTACGTTGGGTTAGGTCCATTGTCACCAAGCAGAACGCGGGTATTGACTTCGGTGAACCCAAAGTACGCACGCCTGTCCTTGTTTTTACTGCCGCGAATGTCAGTTTAGACCTATCTAAGAGACGGTGGGGTTTCCTTACTTGATCAAGGTCATGACAGCCATGCCTGTGGTCTCGTTCTGGCCCCAAGAAGCTGACCAGCCACCGTGTTTGCACTCTTGATGTGCGAAGCTCTTGCCCAGTGCCCGAAGTCCTTCGAACAATGGAATGTTTATATGACAGGCTTCGATTGTTGAGTTGCCACTCTGGATCCCAAACACCATAACGAGTCTATCGGTGTAAGGTCCAGAGTTGAACTCATCTTGGTGATGTGGTCAGCAATGTCATCGCCTTCAGCAGAAAAGCGCCTCAACTCACATTTGGTGACGTCCACAAGCTTCCACTCTGAAGCATAGGCAATCCCCCAATCCTTTTTCCTCGCTTCCTCTAGCTTCTTCCCTTCCTCCCTCTCCTTTTCTTGTTTCTTCTTCTTCGCCTCTTCCAGCCGCTTCCTTTGGTCCTCGGCCTCCCCCTGCTCTTTCTGCTTCACCTCTCGCTTGGCGGGCATGGGATAGATGAAGGCCTTGGAGGTTTGAGGAGTGGCTTCGGTGCCAGCCCACAGATCCGCATCCTTGAAGGCGAAGAAGGATAGAAGGTTCCTCTGCTCGTTGATTACAGTCAAGGTGATAAACTGGCGCTCATCCCAGCCACCATTGATGGTGTACTCTGGGGCATCGGGGCATTTGAGAACGGAGAAGTCAGTTTGGTATGCAGGGAGTCCACCAGTGGCATCGACGGCGAAGTTGCAATACTTGGGGGCTTTGGTCGGGTCTTCAGAAATGAGAAAGCTGTAGCTGCATTGGCCCTGATCCTTAGGGCATACACGTCGGAAGGCCATCACGGACCAGTTCTCAGGGTTGTGGGGTTGAGGTGGCTCGGCTGGAGACGCAAGCGCCTGGATGACTAGAGTGACAAGAACGGTGACCAACTTGAAAGTCATCTTGAACCTGATACTATGCTGGCGAGATATGATAGTAGTGGCGTGGTGTCCGTAAAGGTCCTGGCCCAGACGGCCGTCATCATCTATTAAATAACTATGTTCATTTTTGTTTCGGTCCCAGGAATACTTTCTTAAAGACACCTTAACGACAAGAAGACAGTTGGAGCGTGTTGTGACTGTGTCCTAGGAGCAATGAACAGTTTGACGTTAAGCTTGACGATGTTTTCTGTACGACACAAACTACCCCTGCCTAGACCGAGCCAGCACGATGTTGAAGGCAATAGGGACACAAAGTCTGTGAAGTGACCGAAGCAGCACCGCCCGCGCCTGGCTAATCAGAGCTCATCTGGGACATTCTCTTGGAGCTAAGGAGATCTCCCTCATCATGACGGAAATGAAACCGAGAGCGAGAATGGCATTTGTACACCGGAGCAGGCCTTGGATATGATTCGTACAACCATCATCTAGGCCTAAATCAGCTGTGCGTCATGTACAAGAGGAGTAGGGAGCTGCCAAGTGTGTTACAGCCATTTCCATGTCAAAGAACATGGTAGCAACTGTGCTGACTGGAGAGACCCTGAACAGGACAACAACTGGATTTACCTTTCAAGTTACTGGAATACTTTCTGGGGATTCGAAAACGGAGATGATCCAAGGATGAAAATGAACAATCCATAGCAAGTGGCATCTTTTTGCAAGACGCCAACAACTAACGCGTAGCTGAAATTCAAGAACCAGATCCTGTTGTAGGCCCCGTGTGATCATGGATTCATACGTTCTGAGACCAAAGCTGATATTTGGTACTCATGCAAGGACCCGATGAGAGGAACACCAAAGGGAGGCAATTGGTGGTAAACGTTACCTGAAGTTGGCCGCGGTACCACATTTGGTTCCCGTCCTGTGATAATGGCCGAAAGAATTAGGGAGAACATGAGTGTAAGAGGAACATACCTATGAGAAAACCAATGAGCGTCAAGCCACAGCAGTACTCAGGAAAGCGATTGCGGTAAACTAGTAGATTCTTCTTGATGCTAAGAAAGAACACAGCTATTTTATACTGCAAAAGGGCAAACTTGAGGAGGAAAAGGATGTTCCTTTTATAAACCATTATTCAACAACATGAACCCACAGTGATGATTCTGCATGAAGAGGGCACTGTCGGATGAAAGAGCAATACTACTCCAAAATGCAACGAGATAAAAGCATAAAGGTCTAGTGTCCAACGTGAGTTCGGTGGTTCTTGTCATCGTAGAGATGGAGTGTTCGCGCAAACACACGGGAAGCCACCCCTCTCATCTGCTAGAGCTTCAAGGTGGTTGGTGCATGCAGCCACTATCACACTCGCTTCTATTCATGGAAATCTGCCCTGCAGGTGACAGCCATACAGGGAGGGGCCCGAAGCAAATGAGGGCTGTCCTGGTGTAGCAGCCATGATCCGCCGTCTGGGCGGGCAGTCGGGAAAGTCGTATCGACTATCGAGTGCCAACGCGGCAGCGGTAGCACCTCGGAATGAAGCATCCTCCTGTCGTTGGCTGATAGACGCGTTTAAAGCCTGTTGGGTTCGCGTAGCCCGAGGTTCTCATGAAAGGCCCGCGGGAAGACTGTCTGCATCATGCCGGTCAAGTTTGAGAAGATGGATCCTTCGTGCTGTGTTGACTGAAGGAAGAGACAAGGTAGCTAAGGCTATCGGGGCCCATTAGTCGCCCCCCTCGCGGAAGACTGTCTGCCCAGACATGAGCGCGGAGGAAACGGAAGAATTCCTAGTGTCCTTCCGAGATCTTTGGTCGCGTGGCAATCTCGGCCATGGCTCGAATGGCCTGATTTTCCCGCCGCCAGACGGCCTTGAACTACTACGGTAAGACAAGCTGCCAGAGTGTGGGCCCTCTGGACGGGAAGGCGGCCGCTAAATGGCTGGTCGAGTCGTTTTCACTTGTAATGTCGACGAGGGGGAGTGTGGATGAACACTAGGAATGAAGGCCGCATGGCTGGCCGGCGCCTGCCAGGCCACTCAATCCTGTCCTCTCCGTTTCAACTTCCCGTGTCCTTCTGCTGTCCTGACCATTGAGCTCACTTCGTTTCCTCAGACCCCGGCACGACGTACATTTGTTTGGCGCGGGTTTCCCGTTTCCCGTCCCCTCATTCGTCGTGCCCGAGCCTGGGCGCGATTAGAATCGTCCAGGGTTGGCACTACGCGTCGTCTTATTGGACTCGCCACGTACCCGCTCCCAATCTTGGCTTTCTTCCCCACTGCTATTCTCAGCTCTTGAGAATCCCACTCACACACCCCGCCTGGCGATCTGGAGAAACATGACATGCACGTATGAAGCCTTTACCGTCTTTGGACTCTGGCAGGTGTACTTCTTGGTTCTCTCACCGGCTGGAGCCAGCACGACTATACCACACACTCAAAAATAGACCACCCAGCTAACGTTCGCAATGCTGGCAGGTACCGAGCCGCCTGCCTGTCTTGCATGCGGATCGGCCGTGCCGCAGTGCTACCTCTTTCTACCGGACATTATATCTGCAATGAGTCCCGCAGAAGCAAGCCGGAACTTTACAAAGATGATCTTTTGATTATATTCCTTGACAGTTGTGCTGTCCCAGTCCTCCCAAGGATAGACACTCATCTATTGATTTTCCAAGTATCCAGTCAAGGGTGGTGTGATATACCATGCTGCTAAGATACCCGGGCTTCATCTAATCCCATCATCCTCCCTTCTTCTCCCATCTCCTCCAAAGCCCAGCCCGGCATGAGGCACTTTGACATGGCCGCTCCGTCCCTGTGGCATCTCCTTCTCGTGTTCTCGCTTGTCACAGTCGCCTCTTCGCTCGAGGTTACACCCGACTCGGACTGTGAAGCATTGTGTTTGAGCGGAATAAACGGCACAGCAGTCGATACGACGACATTAGGGACGAACTCGTCAGACATTGTTTGCGAAAACGACCAGTACCATTCGACAGGCAAAGGCATCAAATTCAAGAACTGCATCAATTGCTTGCAGAAGAGCCAGGCAACTAAGGGCCCTGAGAACGACGCCGCATGGTTACTCTGTAAGAACAGTCCGATTGAACGGATTTCGTGTAAGACGGGTGGCTAATCCGAGATTCACAGACAACATCCGGTACGCAGTAGATGTCTGCATATTTGACTTCCCTGAGACCGTTTCCAACATCAACTCTCCCTGCATCATCAACAGCGCTTGCCGACCCCTCAAGAACGCCCTGACGACTGGACTTACAACGCCAGACGCTAACACGGCATACGACTATTGCACGGCGGACGGAGACAAGTTCTCGAGCTCAAATTGGTGGTCCTGTGTCCGGTGTTTGCAGTCAAGCGACAGTCAGAGCTACCTCTCCAACTGTAAGTGTTACACGAACTCTTTACTCCCATGGGATTGCTCGCTGACATCCCATGCCCCATAGTCTTGATTGCTCTCAAAGCCGGCTGCCAGCAGAAGCCTGTCGACGGGAACCTCCTTGGTTTGACCGGCCAGCTCTTCTCCACTGAGGCCGTCAACATTACCGAGCCGAGGGCTAATACGACTATGCCAGGAGACGGCGGGGCTTCCTCGACTACGATGACGCTCGGCACCATTGTGGGCATCGCCGTCGGCGGCGGCCTCGTCTTCGTCGGAGCCATCTGCCTCTTCGTCATCTACTGCCGCAAGCAGCGCAAGCAGAGGACCGAGGACGAGGCGAGCTTCGCTCCCCAACCGCCCAGGAGCCACGCCAGCTCCATCACCGCTGTCAACAAGAGTCCGTACATGCCCATCACAGACCACAAGAAGTCGCCGTCCATCAACTCTTACAACTACGAGCTGCAAGAGAAACAGAACTTCAACAGCAATGCCGACTACTATGACAGGCTGGAGCAAGAGATCCAGACCGGGCGGGACATGGCGCACTACAACTTCGACCCCCACTCCGGCTTTCACGGGCCCGGCAGCGCTCTCCCGACACACCCGGCTTATATACCGCGAGCCATGAGCCGCCAGTCGAACCGCACCAACACGCCCACGCCGCCGAACCCGCGGAAGACGAACACGCCGGACTCGTACGCGCTGCAGACCTACCTGACAGCCACCGAGGAACCAGGCATGAGCGGCATGAGGCCGCCGCCGCGAGCCGTGTCGCGAACACCGTCGCCTGCGAGGTCACAAGGATCACCCGGCGACAGCACGGCGCAGCCGAGGCTTGTGAACATCCCGCCGCCGCCTCCGGGAGGGCCTCCGACTCGGAAACAGTCCCGGAGGATACCGTCCCTCTCTCTCCCCTCGGTGCCACGGATTCGCGTGCCGAAGCAGTACTCCCCACCGCAGATCGTCGTGGAGGGCGCGACACCGGTGGCGGATCGTGGCGAGACCAAGGAAATGCAAATCTCAGAACCACTTACTTATCACGGAGAGCGATTCCACGATAGGCCATTACCCGGCCGCGCGATCATCTCTCAAGTGGCAGTGGTGAGGGACGTCGACCCTCGGGAATATGAGGGTGACATGCCCATTCGAAGTGGCAAGAGCACACTTTATGGATAGACTCTGCCGTGGTATTCGGCGTTAACGAGTCCGTTAATCTAACAACGGACTTGGTGGGAAAGTCAATTTCTGGCGTTCGAGGCGGCGGGCTGGCAGGCTTTCTGTGTTTCGTAGCGTATAGGTCTCATGAGTTTTAAAACCAAGCTGAACCAGTCTCTTGGAGTGAATAAAGTCTTATTCGTAATGCAATGGTATCTTTTTGAAATGGTATCTATCGTACAGCTTTGTCTCAGCCCTTAGCCCAGACGTCTTCCAGGTCCTCTCGTCCTCCACGAGTCGGGAAGAACTCCGCCGCCTTGAGAAATGCCAGTGCTGCTGCCGGCAGCCTGGGCCGAAGCACCTCCGCCACCGCGAACAGCAGTGCCGTAGCCACGCTGATTGAAGCGGGGGGTCTGAACAAGACGCGAGAGGAAGCCAGGCGTGGGGATCAAATTGCGACCGCCGCTGAACTCCGGCCACACCCTGGACAAAAAGTCATACAGGTGAGCGGCGATAAAACCCATGAGCTGGATCATGAAGGTATAGTACCCCCCAGGGAACAGCAGCGACACGAGCATCATGCAGAACGGGGTGAGCTGGGCGGGGATGGTGACGAAGTAGAAGTTGGCCTTCATGCCTCGCTGGTCCTGGGTGACGGTACGGCACAAGGCGAGAATCAAAGCCGGGAGGAAGGCTCCTCCGCCCATGAGGTAGGTGCAGAGCGCCTGTGTGCGATATTAGCGCATGCTTCCCCTGGGCCGAAGCTGGACAGTTTCATGATGATTGTGGCAACGACATGAAGAACAAGGAAAACCAAAAACCCGGAGGTTTAGGCGGTAAAATGTAGGGAGCTGTAAAAACCACTCGAGCAACATTGTATAAGGTTACACGAGCCATCCATTAAGACATCCCACCACGCCCACGCCACAAGCCAAGTCCTGTAAAGCGAAATGGACTGGTCGCGCCGTGAGGGTAATCTTCCTCATTTCCAGGAACCGCTATAGCTGTGGGTATCCACTATGCGGGCAGATAATATGAGGTGCAGAAGATGTGTGTAGCAGGCAGAGACGATGCTCTTTGCGGGGTACATATATAGAGGAACTTTCCAGAAGACGCTTTTGTGCATCGTGGTATTGGGCGTACTGCCGAGGGAGGGCAGCGATGATGTAGCAAAACTTACCGTGATGACAGTGCACACAAACATGAGATACCATATGACATCCTCGCGTCTGGCGAACCTGGGGTTGCCGACCTCGAGGGCAGTGAGGTACGTGTACAGGAAGTACGTGTCAAAGAGCAAGCCGAGCTGGGGGCCGGTGATCAGGAAGTTGGTCCCGAATCGCCATATCTGAGGCGGGAATTGGAAAAGGAAGTCCGGCAGGAAGATGAACCAGTAGGCCTTCACGATGCCCAAAAGGACGGACAAGGACGTGACGAAAGCGGCTGTCGCAAATGTTCTAGATGAGAGTCAGTACATGCATCCGATGAAGGTGAGATGTGAGATGAGCTTACCTTGCAACAGGCGGCGCCTGCCAGTAGACATCCAGGAATTCCGACATCTTGTCAAAGCAAAGTCCCGAAAGAGAGGCTTTTCCAATGTAGTGGAAGCTGGTGGTAAGTAGAGAAATGTAGTGGTGATGCAGATGGGAGCTTGCAATTGGCAGGCCGCCCTTATTTTATCTGCAAGCGAGGCGGGAGAGGACCAATGAGACACCAGGCTGCAGCGCTGATGTGTTGGTGTTGGTCATGTTTCTGACCCGTGTCCTCTGTGGGAGGAACTTTTTAATAAGCAGGAAGGAAAGAGAAGCTTCCTGCCTCGCGTTTTTCAATGCATTTTTTCTGCCGTTGGGGCTCGGTGCCTTCACCCCCCGAGTGGGCCTAAGCGGTGTAACCGGTATCGTGGTGGGGGACGTCGTCCCCGTCCCTCGCTGGCGGTGCGCTGTAGTCGCTTCAATCGCTGACAGTCGCCAGGTCTGAATTGGCCAATGCCCCACGTCGCCTCCCCGCCACTTCCCAGCGCGGAATGACACTGAAGCTGCAGCTCCGACGGACGGCGCCCATCGATAAGTGACTAAGAGGAGGGGAAAAAAGGTGCCAAAATATTCTTGGTAAAGTCGATCTTGCTTTGCGATATCTTCAATATTTTTCCCATATCCCCCCAAACTCCTCTATATCCGACTGCACGACGTCCCGCAAACGCATCCGCCATGTCTACGACCTCTCACCCTCCCAGATGGGCCGCCCTCGCGCGCGACACCAACGAGACCAAGATCCAGCTGGCCATCAACCTCGATGGCGGGGCATTCCCACCCGACACCGACTCGAGGCTCACCGCGGCCGTCACCGAGCACGCCTCGCAGGCGAGCAAGTCTCAGACCATCAGCGTTAACACGGGCATCGGCTTCCTCGACCACATGCTCCATGCCCTCTCCAAGCACGCCGGCTGGAGTCTGGCCCTCGCCTGCAAGGGCGACCTGCACAGTTCGTCACCCTCGTCCCGGTCAACAACACCGCGAGGTTCCCTCCGCTAACATTGACCGATCAGTCGACGACCACCACACTGCTGAGGACGTCTGCATCGCCCTCGGCTACGCTTTCGCCAACGCCCTCGGCAGCGCGACCGGCCTTGCCCGCTTCGGCTACGCCTACGCCCCTCTCGACGAGGCCCTCTCCCGCGCCGTCGTCGACCTGTCGAACCGTCCCTACAGCGTCATCGACCTCGGCCTCCGCCGCGAGAAGATTGGCGACCTGAGCTGCGAGATGATCCCCCACTGCCTGCAGAGCTTCGCCCAAGGCGCCAGAGTCACCCTGCACGTCGACTGCCTGAGGGGCGAGAACGACCACCACCGTGCCGAGAGTGCCTTCAAGGCCCTGGCCGTGGCCGTCAAGATGGCGACGAGTCGCGTTGCCGGCAAGGAAGGAGAAGTGCCCAGCACTAAGGGAACCTTGAGCGCATAGACTGCTCAAGGGCATTACAAAAACAGTAAAAAGCAACAAAAAGGGACTACGTCGGGAACGAGGTTCTTGGAATTATTTGAATATTCCGAGTTGATATGATACCCCCCCAAACACCATGCTACCCAGTGTGCCCAAGACTACTAGTACAATGACCGAATCCTGTTCCTACAACCAAACTCCCCCCAAAAAAAAAAAGGGCGAGGAACGTGACCGCCCGCAATGCATGTAATTATCCGTCACCGCTGAGGTCGCATGTTCTCCTTGTTGTTGTTGCTCTGGCCTGACCCTGCGCGCCTCTTGTCGGCCTTCCTCTGTTCTATTCGTGCGATTGCTGCAGCCCGCCTTTCAGGAGGCAGGGTGCTCCTTGACATATTCGCCGCCATCATGGTGCTAGCATCGATGTCCGGGCCGCCAAGTCGAGCGAACCGGTCCTGCAATAAGTCGATGGGAGGGTTGTTCTCTTTGCTGGTGAATCTGTGCCGCGGTGCCGGTGTAGTTCCCGAGGGGATCTCGCTCGAAGTCACGATCCGTTCGTTTAGATCGGGACCTAGGTATTCTCTGTTGCGAGGTGATCTTGGGATGAACGGCCGCCACTTAGGCTTGTCCAAGTTGACGCGGCTTGAGAAGATTTCGGATTGGGGACGCCTTGGGGGCTCCTTTACAGGCTCGTCCTCTCCCGAACTAAGAGACTCGGCGTCTGCGTCTTGCTGATACTTGTCCCGAAGATTTTGGGACTTTGTCTCATTGAGCTTCTTGCCGAGCGATTCCACGAGGTCGAGGCTTCGTCGGCCGGTATCAGCCGAGGACTTCCGTGTCTTGCTTATCGTAGCGAGGCGGTCGTTGTCCTGAGTACGATGTTCCCTCGTAACAGGCTCGCGGTCTGCCGTAGAGGTGGCTGCAGCTCTAGATTTGGGCGCCTCAGCTGAACCCGCCCTGAGCGTCTTGATCTCTCTCTTCAGGTCGTTGATCTTCTCGGTTGCTTTCTCTAGGATGCGCCGGGTATCTTCTTGCGTGGCTTCCGCATCCGTCCGGTAGGTCTCAAAGTCAGATTTGAGCTTGCGCAGCTCTTCATCCTTCTGTCGGGCTGCCTCCTTCAGTTCTTCCACTAGTTTGCTCGACGAGGCCGCCTCCTTGTTCTGCAGGGGCTGTTGTTCGGCAAGTCGCTTGTTCTCCTCGGCGAGTTTGTTCGCTCGCTGCTCGGCAAAGAGAAGGTCGGACTTCAACCGCTCAACTTCCTCTCGCAGCTGACCGTTCTCTTTGACTTGTGCCCTCGCCTTTCTCAACTCGCGTTGCGTTTCAAGCAACGTCTTGTGGGTTCGTGGAGAGGCGGCCTGCCTTCGGCGTCTACTTCGCGCATCTCCTTCGTCATCGTCTCCGTCGCGGTTATCCAGTAATGCTGCCAGCTCCTTCACTTGTGTTCTATACTCGACAGCGACCGCGGTCTGCTTAGCCAAGTCCTTCATCAACTGAGGGTTGTCCCTTTCCTCGCCACTGGTGCGATTCGAAGCGATTTGCGCTGCCATTTCGGAAATCTTCTTCTCCATCTGCGCGGCTTTCTCTTGCTCCTCCTTGAGCTTTGCGTTCAGGTCAATGGCTTCGGCATCCTTCATTTTG
This sequence comes from Colletotrichum spaethianum, assembly GCF_022836535.1. Classification (NCBI taxonomy): domain Eukaryota; kingdom Fungi; phylum Ascomycota; class Sordariomycetes; order Glomerellales; family Glomerellaceae; genus Colletotrichum; species Colletotrichum spaethianum. The sequence continues at coordinate 53,817 of NW_026054798.1, forward strand.
GCGTATGATTTCGCTAGTTGCTTGTACTTGAGCAGTTTCTCCATCTCGGTTTTAGCGTCCCGGTGATACTGTTCGAATTCCGACTTCCAATACTTGCCCGATCGCGAATGAGGCTCATTAAGGTCAATCGTAACGTCTTGCGTGCACTGGTCATCGTCGGCTTCTTCCCATTCGTCCTCCGCATCGTCCCCCCTCGTTGCGTTGGCGCGTGTCTGGCTCCTCTCGCGCGAGCTCGCAGTGCCCTTGTTGCGTCGAGAGTTCTCCATCGCCTCCGTCAACTTGGTGCGCTTGCTTGCAGAGTCGCTGCTTGAGTCGGCGAAGCTGTCGGGGAATTTTCCTGGTCGTTCGTCGGTATCTCTTCCCTTGCCCTTCTTGTTGTCGACTCTCTTGTTATCCAACACGTCGTGCCCGAACGAAACGCGCTTCCGCCGAGAAGTTCCGGTCCCAGGAGTGAGGAGGATTCCCTGTGGTCTTAATGGCGTTCGGGATTCAGCGTCGGAATCGTCTGCGTCTTTGCGATGCGCCATGTTCGCGGTGTTGTCGTCGTCTGGTCGCGCGGGTGTTCCAAAGATGGCACTTTTCAGCGCGCGGGCAGCAAAGATGGGTGCGGGTGTGTCTGGTTGTTCAATCTGCGTCGTGTCGTCTGTCACAAGGTTAGAAAAGTCGTGAAAGGCAACTAGAACGTTGCGCGGGATCTCCTTACCTGCGTTTGCTCTGTTTCCACCAGACGCGCCCTCCAACCCTCGTCTAAGAACCCAGCCCAGCATCCTAACTTTGTGGGCTCCTAATTTCTGGGGAAAAGAGGATGGTTGTGCCAACGAATGGATAATTACGCGCGGATTCGAACTGTCTGAGGTAGCGCGGAGTTCGTTTGGCGAGATCGCATCACATGCGCTCCTGTCCTGGCGGGTCGCAGGTATTAATTAGTTTGCAGTTTTGATGATCCGACCGCCGCGAACAGATGTGGTTCTCACCTTGTTTACTTGTTACCGTATGTGGACGGCGCGTCCCTGGTTCGTTGGCTAGACCCACACAGTCTGAGTGCACCGTCCTAAGACAGTGCTCCTTGTCCAGCGCCCCTCTAGTTTCCAGGTTCTTCAGAGCCCTGGGGGCCTTGGCCCACTGAAAAAAGCACTAGGACGACAGGCGTCATCAGTGAGGGGCACCCGCCTATCGTCCGAAAACCCCCCACTTCCAGGTTGACGACCGTGGGCGCAGAGGTATACTGTGACAGCGCATTAGGCCGCCAGACGTCGATGCTGGCTGTGGCGCTTTAGTCGGCTAGACTTGGTTTCGCCTTTTTCTTTCCTTCTTAGCCTGTCATCCATACAACTCACCCTATATTTGATAACGAACATTGCCCATTTAACCACTATGGCTTTTCTGTAACGGAATGTCACGGCTCGCGCTGTGGTGATTCGTCAAGCCCTTTCTCGTCGTTTACGATATGGCGTGGAAATCATCCGGGGTGTGGAAAAAGCCCATCGACCTACCGCAGACAAACAGAGATGACTCAAGCTTCCCGGGACTCAAACCAAAGGGTCCTGAGGCTGCCACCAAAATTGAATATGAGGAGCTTCAACAAAACGAGCTCATCGCCCTTGAAGCTATTTATGGGGAAGATTTCGTGAGGCATGCAGAGACACCGGGGGCTTGGAAGGTAAAGAGGACCTCGTCGCTATTACTGGAGGCTCTCATTGACAAGAAGAAGCGATGCTAACACTCAACCAGAAATCAGACCCTTCATTCGATGTTCGCATCAGGGCGTCTTCTGATGACGACTTTGCCGTCACCCTGGGCGTAGTAATGACTGCTACGTATCCCAAGAGCCCGCCATTGTTGACTCTGAAGAAGACCGGCGACCTTCGTGAGGTTACCCTGTTCAAGCTGCAGAAGTTCATCGAGACTCAACCCAAAATCTTTGCGACTGAAGAGCAGGAGATGGTGGATCGAATCGTAGAAGGAATCAGAGACATTCTTGAAGACGCAGCTCAGGCTAAGGCGAAGGGTCTTGAGCTGCCTTCGCTCGAAGAAGAGAGAGCGGCTCATGAGGCCTCATTGGCCAAGCTAGCCCAGGAGCAGAAGGCAGAAGAGGAACGCAAGAGAGAGGAAGAGAACAAGGAGGAAGAAAGAGTTCTTGGTGGCCTGTTGCAGGTTGAGTTGAAACGCCAGAAGGATAAGGCGAAGGAGACACGCAAGAAAAATCGACCCAACGGGCTACCGTCTCTCGCCCCAATGGACGGCTCCAACGGCCCTGAAAGTGGTCGCATAATATTCGATCGGCCCTGTCACACGACTGACAAAACTGGAAACATCATTTCTTTCCAGGCTGTTTTCGGAAAGTCTGAAGTCGCCAAAGGCCCTGTTTCAACCGTCTTCTCCGTTTGGCCCGTCGTCGGCAGTGGGCAGGACTGTCCCAACTTGGCGCTCAAGGAGGCCATTCTCCGCACAACTGCAAAGGAGGATGCCTCTGTCTTCAAGAAGCAGGTCCAGTCTCTCGAAAGCCAACTCGAGGCACTCAAGCAAGTGCGTCACCGCAATCTGCTCGAGGTCTTGGACTTCAGGGTGGAACGCGAGAAGAGTAATGCCGCAAAAGTATTGGCCACTCTTTGGACCGTCAACGTCCTCACGCCCAGCGCTGAAAAGGGATCACTTGCTGAACTTCTTGACCTGGCTGGTCAATTGGATACTAGTAAGGTGCGCGCTTGGACGCGAGATCTACTTGATGCTCTCAATTTCTTGCACAACAAGTCTATGGTCCACCAAGACATCCACGCAGGAAACGTCTTGCTTTTCCGGGAACAAACCGGAGAGGTTGTGCCAAAGCTCGCAGACGCAGGCTACCAAAGAGAATTGCATAACATCTCATCCAAAGGCCATGTGCCGTTAGGACTGAGCTCTGCAAAGTCTGCTTACTGGCTGCCGCCAGAGACTGCCGCGCTGTCGAAGCCGCATTACACGCAAAAGACAGACATGTGGGAGTTTGGTATCGTCTTTCTGCAGATGATATTCGGGCTTGACGTGCCTCAGAAGTATCATTCGCCTTCCTCTGTGTCTGATTCGATGTCTCTGTCGAGACCGCTGCAAGAGTTGGTCACAAGATTTTTCAAGGCAGACCCCAAGAAACGGCCTCGTGCTTTCGAGCTGGGATCCAGCGAATTCCTTGCCACAGATGCGCCCGTAATAGTGGAGGACAGTCCTGCAATCACGTCAAACTATCATTCCCTCAACGCACTATCGCCAATACCCCCACGGTTGAGACGCGAGTCGACGAATAGAACTCTTGCATCGTCAAGATACCGGGAAGACTTTGACGAGGAGGGTCGTTTAGGTAAAGGTGGATTTGGCGAGGTGGTAAAAGCCCGGAAGAAGCTGGATGGGCAGATATATGCCATTAAAAAGATCAGCCAAAGGTCGCAAGCGAGCTTGACTGAGATCCTGAAAGAGGTTCGTCTGCTATCTCAGCTCAGCCATCCAGCTGTGGTTCGGTACTACAACACCTGGGTCGAGGAGGTTCCGGACCAGTCGGACACAGAGGGCGATACATCCACAGAAGACTTGAACACAGAAGACTCCCGAGACACGGTATCTCAAGGTGCCGCTATCCACTTTGCCACAAGCACAGGTGGCCTGGACTTTATGTCGTCAAGTGGCTACCCGCAGGTTGAGTTTGGCTACGATGATTCGGACGCTGAAGAAGATTCTGATGAGGAAGAAGAGGATGATGACGAAGAAGACTCGGAGGACGAGAGCGACTCCGATTCCGACGACAGCAGCCAGGCGGTCGGACGCGCACCAAGGAGCAAAGAGATCCTGAGGAGAAATCATTCCCACAGATCTTCCAGGACTGTGTTGTACATCTCCATGGAATATTGTGAGAAACGAGTAAGCTACTTTGCCGTCAATGGAGACTTGATACTGGAAGTTTGCGGCTTGACTGACGATTGCAGACACTGCGCGATTTAATTACCAGAAAGCTTTATCAAAACACGCCGGAAATATGGCGCCTTTTTCGGCAGATACTCGAGGGTCTTGCCCATATCCACGGTCTCAGCATCGTTCATCGAGATCTCAAACCCGAAAACATCTTCATTGCTCATAGTAGCGATGGGACGGACAACGTCAAAATTGGCGATTTTGGACTGGCGACCAGCGGCCAGTTTGCCGTAGACAAGGCGCTGCCCAATACTATGGAGTCCGACGACATTACCAGAAGTATTGGAACCACTTCTTATGCCGCACCGGAGGTACGATCCGGGTCTAGCGGGATGTACAGTTCCAAAGTTGATGTGAGTCTTCCGCGCTGAATTTAATGCCCACTCTTTTGCGTTTCTGTTATGCTGATATCGCTCAAGATGTATTCTTTGGGTATAATCTTCTTTGAGATGTGTTATCCTCCGATGCTCGGCATGCAAAGAGCCGAGGTTCTTGAGAAGCTTCGGCGACCCAGTCCCATACTTCCTTCGGACTTCAAGCCTGCCGACAGAATACAGACAGAGATTGTCCTATCTCTAGTAACGCACAACCCGAAAGAACGACCTTCCAGCGCGGAGCTGCTACAGAGCGGAAAGCTTCCTGTCCAAATGGAGAGCGAGACCATCCGACGTACACTGGCAGGCCTCGCAGACCCTAGCTCACCGTACTATAAGAAAATGCTGTCAACATTGTTCTCCCGGCCACTGGAACAAGCCAAAGATTACGCATGGGATATGCACGAAACGAGCCCCAGCCAGGCAGACTTGTTGAACCAGAGCATCGTCAAAGAAACTCTGATATCCATATTCCGCCGACACGGAGCTCTGGAATGCCAACGCACCTGTCTCTACCCGCGTTCCGCTCACTATGCCGAGAACGTTGTGAGACTTCTGGACTCGAATGGAACGGTGCTACAGCTTCCCTTCGATCTAACGATGGGCCACGCAAGGATGCTTGCCAAAGCTAGTGGGACACCAGGCGTCCAGCGAACATTCACGTTCGGCAACATCTTCCGCGATAAAGGGGACACCGGACAGCCGTATATGCTTGGGGAGGTTGATTTTGACATTGTCACGACCAACACTCTCGATCTGGCCTTGAAGGAAGCAGAGGTGCTGAAGGTGCTTGACGAAATCATCGCGACCTTCCCCTCGCTGTCCTCTAGCCAGATGTGTTTCCACCTTGGACATTCCGACTTGCTGCAGCTCATATTCGATTACTGCCGCGTCGAGCACGGCTCGCGAAGAGCCGTGGCAGACGTTCTCAGCAAACTTAATATCCACCACTGGACATGGCAGAAGATCAGGGCGCAGCTGCGGTCTCCCTTGGTTGGCTTGTCAGCGACCAGTGTGGATGAACTGCAGCGATTCGACTTCCGAGGTACGCAGCGAGCAGTTGATCATCCTGACGTAGAGGCTAACAAGTTCCAGATACCCCGTCGAAGGCTTTCTCGAAGCTCAAGACCCTTTTTGAAGGCACAGACTTGTACCAGAGGGCTTCTTCGACCCTGGCACATCTGAAAGAGGTCTCGGAATATGCCAAGCGTCTCGGTGTCGCAAGCAAGATTTATGTCACTCCCCTTAACAGTCTCAAGGAAAGCTTTTACACCGGAGGAATCCTGTTCTCCTGCCTTTACGACAAGAAGGTCAAGGATGTTTTCGCCGCAGGTGGTCGATACGACAGCCTAATCAGAGAAAACCGCCCCAAGATTGGCAGTCATTACGAAGAGCGCCACGCCGTAGGGTTCAACTTATCGTGGGAGAAGCTATCCAGGACCCCAAAAAGCAGTGGCAAGGCGTTCCTGAAGAAATCGGAAGAGGAAAGTCATAATATATTTCAAAACGTTAAGAGAGTAAGTTTTTAGCCGCTCCTCGATCTGACCATATTGCTTACTTTCTCGCCAAGTGCGACGCTTTGGTGGCCAGCTTCGATGCCGCCGTCCTGCGGTCTACGGGAATAGAGATCCTGCAGACGCTCTGGTCGCACAATATCAGTGCCGAGCTTGCGAAAGACGCACGCTCGCCCGAAGATTTGCTGTCCCGGAATCGCGATGAGGGTTACTCGTGGATCATCATCATCAAACAGGACGCGATTCTCAAGGTCAAAACAATGGACAAGAAGGACATCCCCGACGTCGACATACCCATGGCGCAGCTGCTCTCATGGCTGCGAGCCGAGATCCGGGAGCGCGACTCCAAGTCTTTGGTCAAGTTGAGGAACAACGCCCAACAGTCCGAGACGGGCGCCGCAGTGGAAGCGCACCAGGAGCAAGATGTGCGCGTGCTGACAGCGCAGACGAGGAGTAAGAAGTTCAATCGGAGGACGGTGGTGGAGCAGGCGCAGGTGAGCGCTGCCAGCCTGGTTCACTCGTTCCTCGACGGCCCCATTCTGGCCGTCGAGACAACGGACCAGGTGATGGACCTCATCAGAGATACGTGCTTGTCGGACGGGGAGAGTTGGCGCAAGGTGGAACATAGCGTGACGACGGCGGAGAAGAAGTATGTGCGGGAGATCCACGACATGTTGCTGAATTGGAAATGGGCCTGGGAGAGGAAGAATGCCAGCCGGCACTCGTTCCTGTACAACTTCAGGACGGGAAACTGTATTTACTATGACCTAGGGGCGTAGTAGAAGTCGAGCTATGGGGATGTGGGCTGACGACCGAAGGGGAGATATCCGCAACGAAGTCGAAACCACTCTGATGATGCAAGAAACATTAAGCACGTCTTCCTCGGACCATCAAATCGTACCGGTGGCATCGTGAGCTTGGGAGAAAAATCCTTGTCTTTTCATAGTCAGGGGGTCGGTGCCAATGTACGACAAGCTTCGAGGGTTGTTCGAATCGCATGGCTGAGCCGGGACGATCGGACAAAGCATTGGGTTCATCTGGGGTTGAGTTTCCCCTGGAGGAGACGGAGGGAAGCGGCTGCGCGCGACGCTTTGTTGGGCCCTCCTGGCTCGTATCATGCATTGGCCAGACTCGCGGTCAGGTACCGAAACAGAACGCAGACCGGATCAGCCACCCGTCCAGCAATTGGATCGAAGGCGGTCAAATCCCGATCTGTAAGGAAGACTTGCTTGCTGGTCGACAGAGACTGTATCTCGATCCCAGTTGTTTCCCCCTCCACTCCAGGAGGCCAGGGTAGGTAGGTAGGTACCTTTGCGGGCATTCGAGGTCATCTGCAGAGACAGGTCTGATGCGATGGTGCAAGTGTCACCCGCAATTACCTCCCAAGGTACATTTCTTACGTGACGCAACTCAACTGCAACGGGGCAGTATAATCGAAAGGGGCTGAAAGGCACAGACAACAAAGAGAAACTTGGCGTGTTTGCGTACCTGGCAGTGGGAGCGAGTGCCTGGCGAGTCCGGAACAGTCGAAAAAAGTCTAGCCTATTGCAGACCTACAGAGTTGCTGAATTCCATAGCCTTCGAGTTGAAGATTGCGAGCGTTTTGAAGGGGGTTCAGGTAAGCACGCACACCAGAATGACATAGCAGCGCTGGCCGAGAGTCGGGTGGCGTCTGGCTGACTGTGCCCGATCCTGGACGGAGACAGCGACAGACAGAGTGAACCAAATGGCAGAGAGCCAAGGACGGGGGACAGCAGGGACAGGCGCCGCCCTGAGCCGGCCACGGATCCGAGACACTCTGCGTGACCTCTCGAGTCTCTCCTTGGGCTGCCTGGGTACCCGGTCTAGGACTCTAGGTGGTCTAGGTGCCCCAGTCTGGTGCCTCGACTCGGCCCATGGCACGCAACCTTGATAAATCGCGACAGACTCCTCGGCGACATCGCAGTCCCCTTTCCCTACTTTACACTACTGTCTCGCCCCTATTTGCCCGGATCTACTTTTTGTTCCCTCTTGCGGTTTTCCAGTCTGACATCTCTTCCTTTTCCGACCTGCCCGCTCAACCCGTCCCGACTTCCTGCCGCTTGGCTCTGCACTCTGCCTCAACTTGGACCCAACTCAACCCGACCAGACCCAGAGGTTGCCGCTCTCACGGCTGTTGGTGTCGTCCCTTCGCGCGGTTCCTCCCTTTATCTTATCTCCTATCCACCATCTACCGTCCGCTGCTTACCACCACCGCTCCCACCACTTCGAGTCAGTCTGGTGCTTAATCGAGTCATCCCCTTCGCCCCTCCATCCCACCTGCCACTTCGCGGTTATTTCCCTTCTTCGGTCACACGCCTGTTGCGAGCAGTTTTTATTTCCTTTTAAAAGAGCACTTCCTCACAGCCAACTCACAAGAGCGAATTTTTCGAAACCTTCGCCATCCCGTGCGCGTGCGACGTCTTCTTTGCGTCTGGCTTTTTTCACCGCGAGCAGTTGCCTCCGACTCTCTTTGACATACCGCACCTTCCCCCCACCGCCACTGCATAACAACCACCGCCGTTCACCATGGCACAAAAGCGACTGATGAGCGAGTTGCAGACGCTGCAGAAGGAGAAATGGGTGCACATCGAGGTCGACGAGAGAAATGTCATGTCCTGGAAGATCGGCCTCATGGTTGTCAACCCCGACAGCGCCTTCAATGGTGCCTATCTCAAGGTCAGTTTGAGGCCCTCGCTTTCCGAATCATACGATACTCCCAACTCAGAGATGGAAACGAAATACTAACAAACATCTCAGGCTGACATGACATTCCCTCGCGACTACCCCTATGCCCCGCCAACCTTTCGCTTCTTGAACAAGAACATCTACCACCCCAACATCTACACCGACGGCAAGCTCTGCATCTCCATCCTCCACACACCCGGCGAAGACGAGCAGTCGGGCGAGCAGGCCTGCGAGCGATGGTCCCCGCTCCAGGGCGTTGAGTCGGTCTTGCGCTCGGTGCTACTGCTTCTGGACGACCCCGAGATCAACTCTCCCGCCAACGTCGATGCGAGCGTTCTATACCGCGACTCCCGAGACGAGTATAACAAGAGAGCCCGGGAGACGGTCGAGAAGTCCAAGAAGGACATCCCACCTGGCGTGACGATTCCCACCACGGCGGATCTGGAGCCGGTGCCTCAGAAGACCATGGACGACGACGCTTTTTGGAACGAGACAGACGATGAGGGCGACTTCGACCTGGGCGGCAGCGACAGCGACTTCGACATGGACGAGTACAACGAGGACGAGGACGACGAAGATGCGGACGATGACAAGCCCTGAACCCGAACTTGGACATGGACTCGAGCTTGAACACTGATCCGACATGGTGGACACCACCCATCTACGGCAGGGTCTCTCTGACTTTTGGAAGCGGAGTTTGCGGTGGACTGATCATTATTTCTCTTTTTTTCCCCTCCTCTTTCTACACGCATGATGATGCATAGCGACGGCCCCGGGCGTTTTTACCGGCTGTCAGCCAGGCCTGTTGAGGCCAAATGGAGTCTCGTATTATGATTTGGGCATCGTTGGATCTCTGGGGGGTCTTCTGGGGACGGCTTCCGCGCAGGGAAACGGAGGAAATCGCATGTTTACTCCTGCAAAAGGACAGGGACAAGCGGCAACCAGAGTTGGGCGGCAATGATTGGCAAACCAACAAGCCGCGACAACGCACGAGGCACCGCAAATAGACCAATCAAAGACTTGAATTAATCGTTTTCTGCACATGCATCTCCTACACGAGGAGGAACTGCCAGTCTTGACAATGTTTGCTATGCTTTGATGAAAATTAAAGTGTCGCGATTGCCAGGGGCGTCAACTTGCCATTCTTCATCCGTGAATGACTCTCTGGCAATTATACGAGTGACGCAATGTCTTGTGACTGCCGGACTGCCGGAACCACCCTTACGTTGCGGCTTTGCCAGTACAAGGAAAGCTTGCCAATGAACATGGCGGGAGACAGGGGCCCCAAAGCCGCGCGTGCCCTCCCGATCCTTCAGCATAGAGAACTGTAGAGCCTAGAAGCCTCTCTTCCAAGCATGGTACTTGCCCCACTAACACCTACAGCGCTTGGTTCGACAATGTCGCAGTCGTGTTGGTCTCCAGAAGCTAAGGAGAGTTGGAAAATAACAGACTTAATGATCTACGAGTCTACATGTAAGATCTATGACAATACTACATTTCCATGTGTGCGGATTTGAAGCAGCCTTTGGTGGCCAGTTCCCGGCAAGAAAGCAGTCGTCATGAAGCTCTGCGAATGAAGGTCATTGGGGTGAGATAGTGGGGAAGTATCCCCGCTGATGGGCCCGCCGCACTGGCTTTCCAGCAGGAAGGCGGCAACTCACGGGGCTTTCCCAGCAAGAATCTCGGCGCTGGCTTCCACCCACCTATCTTACTTAACACAAGCTGAGGTGTCCCCGAAGAGACGACGCAACGGGACGGGACGAAATCGAACCTCCAGTGGTCCTTATTTCCTCTTTTGTTTTTTCTCGGAGCACCTTCTCGTCTCCTTCGGTATCACCTCCGCAACTGTGCGGACGCCACTACCCCGGGCCGTTCAACCTCCACTCGCACGTAGCATACAAGGTCCAGTCCGTTTGACAGCATTCTTCCGAACATCTGGCTTAGCTTCATGCGCCAGACTCCTCACGACTCGGCCCCGTCTTCCTGATGGCTATGCGCAAACATCAATTTTTCCTCCAACACCGCATCTGATCGACCCAGCCGCTAGATTCGATTCGGTAACAATAGCCCTCTGAGGCAGGGTTCGACACCATGGCGACCGAACCGACGTCAGCGGACGTCGCTCAGTTCTGCGAAATTACCAGCCTCGACCCCGTCCTGGACCGCAGTTTGGTGATCTCCGCCCTCAAGGTGCGATGCCCACGGTCGACGGGCCACTGCGAAGCCCGTACCTTCTCGACGATGCGCTGACGTGTGAACGCAGAGCAACACTTCTTTGGACCAGCTTATAGGTGAATATTACGAGGGCTCTGATGCGGTACGTGGCTCTCGACGAACGAACCGGCATCGAGGCTAACAGAGGCAATAGTTCCGAAGGAAGTACACCTGGGACGACACTGCTTTCGGCGCCGGTCGCGAGGGGGAGCCAAATAATACGGGCATAGGTAAGCCGGACCTGCACTGCTGCCGGAGGAACCATGATGCTAACTATGCGGGCTAGCTTTCAACATCGAAGCACCCGACAATGCCGTTATCCAAGGCGTTACCCCTCCGCCTGACGGCTTCTACGGACCCTCCGCCGGAGCTCCCTCACGACCGCCTTCGAGAACCAATAATCGATCGCCGCTTGGTAGGATTATAGAATGGACGGCCGGGGACACTACCGGTACTGCCCTCCGTGCCATGAGGAACGATGGCTAACGAAAAGACACAGGAGCGCCCAGCAGTGCAGAGCAGTACGAAGAAGACTTGCAGCGGGCCCTGCGTGAGTCTCAAGTGGAAGCTGGCTATAATCCACAGGAAGCTGGCGTTACGGATACGAGCGTGAGTGCCACATACTTTGGACCGGCCAACAGGTCGGACTATGACCAGAACAACTGGGCCATGGTAACAACCGCAACAACTTCGAGCCAGGCGGTTGTCGACGGCGACCCGGCGCCCTCCGCAAGAAGGCGAGAAGAGGGTGCGCCTGCATTCCTAGTCCAGAAGCCCAATGCACGCAACTCGTCACAGCGATTGGGTTCCGTGCTGACGATCCTACACGAAATCCCTCTTGCGCGCAACGTTCTTCTACAAGCCGGCCAACAAGCCGCCAGCTACGGTCACAACAGCGAATGGTGGAAGGGCCAGCCGATATATGCGCCCCACGTCCTCGCCGCCTTGCAGCAGGGCGAGCTTCAATGGGCGGAAGACTCGAAGCCAGACTTTCATGAAGAGATCCACCGGTTGATGGCCTTCCTGGACCTGACCGAGAGAAGCTATGGATCAATCGAGACCATGGCTGACTTGGTACCCAAAACCAACTTCAGCCCCGAGAGACAGTTCTACGATACCCTTGACGAGACAACGGATGCAGAAGTCCTCAAGCCTCTGACTCACGTTGCTTGTCCCTTGTCATTGCAGACGCTCGAGCCGACTCAGGAGCCCACGCGCTTCGCGTTCCTCAACTTCGAGCTGACCAAAAGCCAATATGAACAAACCAAGACCCTCTACGATGCCTGGAACTGGATTGTGTGGCACGAGTCCATGACGTGGGCGGAGCTCCAGCCGAACATGGGCATGGTTGTTCTCGACGACATGGGCGAGGTTATCACAGTCAACATTGACGGTGAGGATCCTCCTGAAAAACTGGAGATACCCGAAGTCTGGTATCCAGAGCGTTATCTCGCAAGTCGGAAAGAGGAGGCGAGGGTTTGTCAAGAACACCTCGCCTGGGTCTCACGGGCTCTATACGAAGCAAGGTCGAAGGAGTACGAGCTCACTAAGTGGATCGACCCTAAGACAGATAAGATCCACGATAAGGAGGAGATGCTGGAAAAGACAATCAAAGAATACGAGAGCCACGTACAGTACCTGGACGGGCTGGGACGCTTTCGAGAATTGCAAAAGCTCGACAACGAAGATGAGAAGCAGTACATGCGTCTAGAGGATGTACCTTGCGTCAAAACAGAAGCCGAGGAAGAGCTGGCTAAGAGCTCCCAACAGGTAGTCGACAGATGTGTATGGGAGCTGTCTCAACTCAAGGAGACTAAGAAAAGTAAGTCGAAGTTCCAAATGTCTTAGAGACGCATTGCTAATCTTACACATAGGACTTGATTGGGAACGTGAGAGACTCCTCGAGCGGCAAAAGCTGGTCAGCAGTACTCTACTCACGGACCCCAACAAGCCGGGCTTGACCAAGCCGTTCACCAGCAAGAAGTACCTTCTCAGGGGAATTGCTACGTCGCAGAACGTGACATACGTCTGCAAGCGAGCTGAACCAACGCTGATTGACTTTGAGGAGACATCTACCCCGGTGGACCAGTGGTGGCGGCTGTCATATGAGCCGGGCAATGCAAACCCTGCAAAGGCCGAGGTAAGCCAGAAAAGCAGCAACCATTGGCAGGAATCTCGTGTTGACTTGAGACAGAAATACTCCTTTGAACAGGTGATGGAGAAGATGCATTGGGAGACGAAGGGTCCTCTCCTTGTTTACGCCACAGAAGACGCGATAAAGACACCTGCATCACCCCTTTCGGACGCCCTTCAAAGATTTGCTCGTGCAGAAAATAAAAACTTCAGACAGGAACTGAACAAAGAAAGCACAGAGGAAGACACCCAGCCGAGAAACGCAAACATGTCGCCAATCTCACCATCAAAGAGGAAGTACCGCTCAGGCAGTGTCGATTCCATGGCTACCAACCGAGCGTCCTTGGGGAACAGCGACACCAACTCACGGGCAGGCGACTTTGAAAACGACCCCTTTAGCGATGGGGACGGCACAATGGACACTGAAATGACGGACTTGGCATCGAGACAAGGCGCTGCAGAGGCATCAAGTGCAAGCATGGCCGAGTTTATGCACTCTGGCGAGAGGCATGAGATGGCGCGCACTCACACTACCAACCCACCTGGCCTTGGGCAACACGGGCTCTCAACCTCTACTCCCGCTGACGGCGCCGACGATATTAGTCGTACCGTGACGCCAGACATTGAGGAGCAGCCCAAGGGCCCGGAGATGCAAGAACGGAGTGGCAGTGAAGGCGGCTCGCCATTCATGGCCAGGCGTTCGATATATGGCACGGCACACGACCCGAGAGATGAGCAAAAGACGATCAAGATGATGGACATGGAGATTCCCGACGAGCATCAGTAACATAACACTAGAGAGCATCGCGAGAGGAATGGAATATATGGGCATTGGATGGGTTTGGCAAACGGAATAGCGAAGACGAGCTGGGAGGCAAGGACACAGAGCAGCATTGGCTTCTCATCTGCCCTGCAGCAAACAACGGGCACAGCGCAACAAAGCATTCCATCAAGAATAGCGACATCTTCAGCGCAATACCAATTGTTTGATACCCCCATTACGTCCATACCCCCCTTCAAGCTGATTGACATGCCGCGGTCGGTTCTAGTAAGCTCCAAGCTGTCAAGCTGTGTGACGGATAGTTGCGTAGAAGGTTCTCGAAGCTTCCATTTCTCTTGAAAGGTTATTCCCAGTCCCCGCAGGATGGGCTGACTTAGTGTGACGCTCGGACCACGGCATGAGCTCGACTCCGCCATTCCCGCCCGGCAGAGACCCCGCCATTTTCGTCATTGTCCATTTTGGCGGTGCGCCTCTTGCAACTGCTTCCCTGCTATTTGCAGAGCTCGACATTCGTCTGTAACTAGGACCGCGGAGGAGGCGAGATATCTACGTGGCGTCGAGCTCGGGATTGGACTTGAAAATTTGCTAGACGACCTCGCTCGGTCAGTATCGGGTGAGCTATGCGCATGTCGACCAAAAGACGATCAAGAAACAAGCTTGGGTGGAACAGCCCCAGCCAGCCTTCTGTGCTCTTCCATCCCATCAGCCCAGTGAGATCACCCGATTCGACGCCCCGCCAGGTTCCAGTCGCAAACCGCACGGGGACTGCTGCCCGCGCTGGTCAAGGCTCCCTTGGGCTCCTCTGAAAGACGGGCACCGAACCTTCCACAACCACGCCCTGTTTCTTCCATTAAGAGTGGCCGGGGGCCTTCTTCTACCACTGAACGCTCCAGACTCCCTCGACGCCCCAGTCTTTCCTGGCCTTTCAGAGTAAGGACCTACGTAGGCACACGACTTGCCTGCTTTCATTGGCCCCTTTCATACATACATATCACGCACCCGGTGGTTGCTGCATCGTCCAACCACTCTCTTCAATTCTTCCCTTTTTTTTTTCTTTCTTCTTTATCTATCGACCTGTGCCTTGCTTTTTTGAACCACACTTCAACTGCAGACCACTTTCAAGGGTTCAGATATAAAACCCAAGCTACACACGACTCCACGATACCATCGAGCACACTCACACTCGTTGCGATATCCACCACATTATCGGTTTGATTAACCAGTCGACTGTAGTATAGACTTTACCAGACTATCCTGTCACAATGGTCAAGGAAACCAAGCTGTACGATCAGCTGGGCGTTAGCCCCACGGCAACCCAAGATGAAATCAAAAAAGGCTACCGGTAAGTGGCGAGCGTCGCACGATATCTCTCTTTTCCCCCTTTCGTCGTCGTTGTTGCCCAACGATAACGGCCCAACCCCCCTTTGCCCATACGCAACCCTCTGCAGACCGCATTGCTAACCACCTCACGTGTGTAGGAAAGCCGCACTAAAGTACCACCCCGACAAGAACAAGGACAACCCAGACGCCGCCGAGAAGTTCAAGGAATGCTCCCAGGCCTACGAGATCCTCTCCGACCCCGAAAAGCGCAAGACCTACGATGACTACGGTCTCGAGTTCCTGCTCCGCGGAGGCGCCGCCCCTCCCCCAGACGGCGCTGGCGGCAACCCCTTCGCCGCGGGTGGAATGCCTGGAGGCTTTGATTTTGGCAGCGGCGGCATGCCCGGCGGCGGTGCACGCACCTTCCGCTTCAGTACCGGTGGAGGAAACGGAGGTGGATTTAACTTCAGCTCCGCGGACGACGTCTTTGCTGAATTTATGCGCTCAGGTGCTGCGGGTGGAATGGGTGGCGGCGGTGGCGGCGGAGGAGGCATGGAAGACTTTGCCGACATCTTCACGACCTTCGGCGGTGCCGGCGCCCAACGGGGCGGCGCCCGATCACAGCGCATGCGCACCGGCTTCGGAGACTCGCCACGGCCCAGAGAAGCGACGCCCGAGGTCACGACGGTGGAGCGACCCCTCCCGCTCACGCTGGAGGAGCTGTTCCGCGGCGTGACCAAGAAGATGAAGATCAAACGCAAGACATTCGACGACACGGGCAAGAGGACGACCACCGACACGGTCCTCGAGGTGCCCATCAAGCCGGGCCTGAAGAAGGGCAGCAAGATCAAGTTCAAGGGTGTTGGCGACCAGGAAGAGGGCGGCCAGCAAGACCTGCACTTTATCCTGGAAGAGGTGAGTCGACTACCACCACCATCGAGAATCCTTAGAGAGCACATGACTAACAACTAGCAGAAACCCCACCCGCTCTTCGTGCGTGAAGACAACGATCTGATCCACACGGTCGAGTTGGACCTGAAGGAGGCCCTCACGGGCTGGAAGCGGACTGTGACGACCATCGACGGCAAGCAGCTCAACCTCGACAAGGCCGGCCCCACACAGCCCGGCAGCTCCGACAGGTACCCCGGCCTGGGCATGCCCATCTCCAAGAAGCCGGGCACGAGGGGAGACTTCATCATCAAGTACAACGTCAAGTTCCCCACGAGCCTCACGGCGGCTCAGAAGCAGAAGCTGCGGGATATTTTGTAAAGAGGTGCTGGCGTAAATATAACGATGTTACACGCGAGATGAGGCTTTTGGTGTAGAAACGACGCCAGCATGAGCAAAGAAGAGTTGTGAGCGTTCGACCGCAACAAAAACGACACACGAGGTTTAGGGCCGGATGCTCATCATGAAAAGGAGTTTGGGCGTATTCTGGGACATGTAATTTCAAGGCTTACAAGATTGGCCTTTTTTTTGTTTTTTTGCCAGCATTGCAACTGTTGCGAGTAGGCGGTGCGGGTTGGTTCACCATCAAAACGCAGTGCCTACGAACAAGTACTTAGATACTAGGTAATTCGAGATTGAAAAATTGTTTGAAAGAATTCGTCTCATTCGTGACCGTGATATTGGATGTTCTATCTACTTCCGTGATATCTACTAGTCCCGCCTACGCGGTTCAAAAGTCTAGGTAAGCCGCAATGTGAGGGGAAACAGAATGCTAAAGGTCAGCAGTGGTTATGACGCAGCAAAGACGATTCAGCCTGGTTCGAAGTGCAGCAAGTCGGATCACAGTCGGATTCGTCACGTCATGGAAATCAGTTGAGGGGCCACCTCGGGGCCGAGGATGCGCTCACTCAGCTCGAGGTCTAAAAGGCCCGGGATCGTCCCACTCCCCATCCCTCGCTCCCGGCCGACGGACCGGCGAGTTGGCAGTTAAGCTCTGCGCGCCTCAAAGTAGGTTCCAGACGAAAAGGCCGAGCGAGCTCCATCCTTGCGGGCAGGACTGACGGAGTGCCAGCCTACACAAACAATGGCCCGCCCTGCTTTCCGCGGCGAGTTAAACGCGGATGTGTGCGATAAGCGGGTTGTGCATGTCTTTGCAGATGATTTCTCGCATACGGCGCAGGCAGGCAAAGGCCTATTGGGGCTTAGAGGGCGAGCGAGCGAGGATTGAGGCCCACAACGAGTGCGCCGTCTGGGCACGTTTCTCGTTTTCTTCAGGTGTCCGCGCTTGTTTGGCCCGATTTCCCCGGCTTGCGTTCTCTGCTGACTTGCTCGGGATCAGGATGGCGCCCAGCATAGAAGAGCGTAACTTGTGGCAGCAGCGGATCGCGATGAGAACCCATGGAACGGTCACGTTGCTGGCTCCCTGCCTCTTGGCCTCTGCTCGTCCAACAACCCCGCGTTTGGACGACAGCGTGGTCCCCTCTGGCCGGCGGCCTCTTTGCTGTCATCGTCGCATTCTGGAGCGCAACGGACAGGAAAACTACGCGCGCCTTATGGACGGTCCGGTCCATGTCGCGCCGGTTCTTCGCGAGGACGCGGGGAGGGCTCGCGAAAGTGAGCCAGACGAGGGTGCTGCTGAATAGGGACGACACGGTGCGCTGCGGCGGTTTAACCCCGCGGCTATGACGACACTTCACATGCGGGAAAAGGGCGCTGTGAGATGGTGGCCAGCGCCCCGTGGCGGAAGGAGGGGGAGGGGTAAATAGAGGCGTTGGTGGGGCGGGCTAGGTATTCTGGTAAGGTACCTATTCTGCTTTGCGCGGAGAACAAGGGGGGAGGGATGCGCACCCGGGTGCGGGTTGCTCTGTTCTAAGACTGTTCCACCCCCCCTGAGAGCTTTACCGCGACTCCCATTGGACTCGTCGGGTCGACGAAGACCAAGAGCCGGCTTGGAAGGAGGCAGGCTGGCCGGAAGGAGGGAACACCACCTAGTTGATTCCATACCGTTTTGGGATTTCATCTTTATTTCACTCATCAGCTTTCCGGCCCTTTCCCCCTTTCTCCATTTCTCAACTCAAACCTCGTCTTCAATCTCAGCGTCAGCGTAGTTTTGTTGCTTTCTTCAGCTCCCCTCAATCTCGGGTCTAGTTTGTCAATTGGTCTCGGACAATAAGCTTTTCTGCTACACTCTTGACTCGACATAGCTCGGTGAACCCCGCTCTTTCACAGGCACAGCTCTCCACCCCGCCGGAATACCATCAGCAATCACCGCCAACATGCCTCAGGTGAGACGAGACACGCCATACCTGGGCCCCATTCCGTAGAATCCGTCGAGACTAACGAACAGCTGCCCAGATCACCACCCTCCTGTTCGACTGCGACAACACGCTCGTCCTCTCCGAGGAGCTCGCCTTCGAGGCGTGCGCCGACCTCATCAACGAGATCTGCGAGGGCCGCAAGATTGATCAGCGCTTCACGGGCGAGACACTGATCAAGGAGTTCGTCGGCCAGAACTTCCGCGGCATGATGCTCGGCCTCGCCAAGCGCTACGGCTTCGAGATGGCCCCCGAGGAGCTCGAGACGTACGTGACGCGCGAGGAGGACGCCGTCATCGCCAAGCTCAAGGCCGCCCTCAAGCCCTGCCCCGGCGTCGACGACCAGCTCGAGGCCCTGCAGAAGAGCGGCAAGTACACCATGTCCGTCGTCTCGTCCTCGGCCAAGCGCCGCGTCTGGGCCTCGGTCGTCAAGGTCGGCCAGGACAAGTACTTCAAGGAGGACGTCGTCTTCAGCGCCGCCACCTCGCTGCCCAAGCCCACGAGCAAGCCCGACCCGGCCGTCTACCTGTACGCCATGGAGCAGCTCGGCAAAAAGCCCGAGGAGTGCGTCGCCATCGAGGACTCCAAGAGCGGCACCACCAGCGGCACCCGCGCCGGCATCAAGGTCATCGGCTACGTCGGCCCCTACCCCGCCGACAAGCAGGCCGAGATGGAAAAGGTGCTACGTGACGCCGGTGCCGTCATCGTGATGAAGGACTGGAGCGAGTTCCCCGACGCCCTCGCCAAGATCGAGAGCGGGAGCGCCTGACTAGCCGGGGTGAAGATTCCGTCGGCGTCCTTGTGAGGCGGGGGTCGTTTATTGTGTAGGGGGGGGCAGCCACATGGTCGTCTCCTTTTTTTTCCCTATGATGTTCATATAGTAGCTAGCATTCCAGCTCGCGGGTGCTTGAAGAGTACCTCAAATATAGGTAGACTCTCTCGGCTAAGAAGAGACTTGCTTCACCTCCGGTGGTCCATGAGAAAGCTGTTCACGCTCTGCAGCGTCGCCCTGTTGGCGTTGGCCTCGGGGAAGGCCGTCATGATGGTGCCGAGCTTGACCCGGATCATGTCCTTGTTGAAGAACGTCGTAGAGTCCGCCACGCGGTACGTGCCGTCCCGGTCGAAGCACCAGCAGTAGACGGCCAGCGCGGCGCCGATGGACAGGTCCTTGCCCGTCTCGCAGGCGAAGACCACGCTGCCCTCCGGCCCGTGGGCATCGCGGTGCGCGTCGAAGTAGCCGGAGACGAAGGCACAAATATCCGGCAGCGCCTGGCGGAGGTTGCGGCTCGCGACCTTGTGCTTCCCCAGGCCGACCTCCATGCGGCTCGGGGACTTGACCCACGACTCCCGTGGCGTGACGTCCTGCGTGAGCGCGACTCGGCACCCGGCCGTCGCGTCATCGTCGTCCAGGGGCAGCGGGCACACGAGGATCCGCGGCGCCACCTGCTTCGGTGGCACGCCGCGCGGGGCGTTCTGCTTCTTGTCCGCGACGAGGCCCGCGACGAGGTCCGGGAGATCGGCGTCGGGCGCCGAGAGCAGGGCGGCGGCATTCTCCCAAAAGACGTCGGCCGTTAGCCCGAGGGCCCAGTTCTCCGTGTCGTCGCCGGCGCCCTGGATGTAGCCGGCCTCGCTCATCTCAGCGCCGGCGACGCGGCGCGACGAGGTGCAGCAGACGACGGGGTGGTGGTCGTCAAAGACGGCGCCGGCGACGGGCGCGAGCTGCGTCTCCTGCGTCACCCAAAAGGGCCGCAGGGGCTTGGCGAGGCGCGCGCGCAGCGGGGCCGGGTCGATGTCGAGGGCCCTCAGGGCGGCGAGGAAGGAGGGCAGCAGGGCGGCGATCTGGGAGTGCTCCGAGGCCGAGACGACGTTGGGCGGGGTGAAGAGGCGGTCCGCGTCGGGGCGGTCGGGGAACAGGGCCATGTTGAGGACGGTGCACCAGACCGGAATCGTTTTGCTTAGCGCGTCGGGCATTCCTGGGCAAGTCAGCGGGACGTCTCGGGGATGTGTCGTGCGCGGGTGGGGGGCTTACTCTTGCCTCGCCGTGTTGAGTCGACGATGATGCATCTTGGACTGTCAGCTTTGCTCTCATGGGTTTGACTGCCCGGCCTGCCTGGCTTCACTGCAGAATCATAGTGCGAGTTTGTAACAACAAAACCAACTCACCCATCGTGCTTCCCGATGAGCTCGAGCAAGTGCAGGTTCAGCCGGCGGGTGCTAAACTTCCAGGCGTTGGTGTGGCCGTCGGTGCTCTTGAAGTAGGCGCTCGCCCGCTTGTCTTCGGGGCGGATGTACCAGCTCCCGCAGCGCTCGTTGGCGACGAGGGGCCGCCCGCCAAAGCACGCGGCAACCTCTCTCACGAACTCGGCGTCCTGCGTGATGGACCGCAGCCGGTTCGCGATGGAGAGGTTGGAGCGCTTGAGGTCCGTCAGGATGTGGGAGAAGTTGTGGCTGGCGGTCGTCGGGAAGATGAGGTCCGAGAGGGCGGGGGACGACGTTTGCGCCATTGTGTGAGATGCGGGAGCTTTCACGACGGCTTAGGTTGAATAACGGTGTAGGCGTGGTGAGCTGGTCTCGTCTGCATAAGTGAAGCTCTCACTTAAGAAATTTCATGTGTCAACGATAGGGCACCAAGTTCGCACTGTTCCGCCGCCCGATTCACTACGCTTGTAGTCATTCTCACACTGTGGGTACAGCACTGGCCCTACACGAGATGGCAATCGCGACTGGTTTGAGTTTGGTCGAAGATGCGGTTCACGAAGTTCTGGTGAATTGCCTAATGTGCACTAATAAGTGAATGGATGCCACGAGCCGAGTCAGAATTCAAGACATCGGAGACATGTCGAGACATTGACGAAGGCTTCGCGTCCGTGCTGGATTGCAGGCGCATTTCAGCCGCAAGCTAGGGAAGCAAGGAAGACGGCTCGCATGCCTCGGACGTCGTCCCAAGACCTATACCTCCGTGCTGCTACGGGTTGAAGTGAACTTGCAGACCGAGACTTGAGTCGGAAATGCCGATAGCGAAATCAGAGAAAGGAGCCATGGAAACTTCTCTCCCGTCCGCAAGTCGCGGTCGAAATCACTCACCTGCACCGGCTTGTGTGTATTGGCACACGCAAGCTATGGTGGCTATGCCCGTACAGCCAAGAGGCGACGCAACTCTTTGGGAAATCCCTATGTACACACGTTTACGCAGACGGAGTAGCATCGCCTGCTGCGGGACACTGGAACCGTTTGGGCGGCAAAAAGACTTACGCCATTGTATCCACCGACCACCATGGACGACTCTATTTTTGCGCAAGGGCACATGGTGACCCAGATCGCGCACTCAGGCCAACTGCCAGAATGCCAATGGAGATTCACATCAATGGATACACACTCGGTGTGGTCGAGGCGCCTGTGGTGGATAGCGAATGCGTCTGTTCTATCCGTAGGGCTCTCTCCTACGAGACAACAAATTCTCTGTGACCGGGCAACGGAAGGCCGATTGGCTTGGGGGTGTCGCGGCTTGCGGGGGAGGGAGCAAGAAAGGGCTGGGCGGCTCAGCCGGTGGTCTTCGGCGCATGGTGGCCCTCGTGTTGGCTTGTTTTACGTGATGTGCCGGGCGTTAACCCGTCTAGTCAGGCAGTCAATCAGTGTCGCGCAGTTGCTGGCAGCTCCGGGCCCCGTTCTCACGGATTCGGATGGTGGTGGTTCGTCGTATGGCCGTTGTCGTCTGCCGCCCGCGCCGTCCAAGAAAACGGAGGCCCATCGTCGTCCTGCAGGGTGTCATCATTGATGATCGCCCTTCGGCTCTTCCACCCTTGCCCTCCGCGCATCACCCCAGAAACCAAAGAGGGGAGAGCCTTAGCATGCAGCAAAGCAAACAACCACCGATGGCAGAAAACCAAGGCTGGCAGGGCTTCGTAGGAGAGACAACGGCGGGTCAGCCACTGGCCTCAGCGGATGACGATGGAGGGTCTCAATACACCATTGAATCAGTGCAGACGCAACACATGGACACATGGGGAGAGGTCCTAGGCGGGATGGAACAAAAGGCAAATCAAAAAAGGTCGTTCGAACTATTCGCTCGGGAGGCGTGGCTTGCAGGGATCTACCGCTCAGCTGCTCGCACTCGAGCGACGATAATTCGCTGCCTGGGCTGCAGTGGCGCAGTGTAAACCCAGCGGCTCAGTGGCTTGGTTCAACCCAAGTCGCAGCCTGCGTATGCCTTGGTGCTCGGGGCCCTTGGGGATGGACAGTCCATCCCATCCCATCCCATCCCATCCTTTCCGTGAGCCGTTCGCATAGGTAGGTGCTCGGGAAGGAAACTCAATCATCCCGTCCTGTTGCGTGTCGAGGAACCGCAGCATCGGGCGCTGTAGACCGTCTGCGTAAGGGATCCCTACGGGCGGAGTTCGGGACGGTCGAAGGAGGAAAATGAAGGACAGAGACTGGAAGCAACAATCAATGGCTGATGACGGGAGCTCAGGCGCGGGTTACCTAGACCCACCCCATTGCCGGGTTGCCCACTCCACTACCACTGCATGAGGGAACGAGTCGTTGCCCACTGAATCCACGTCTCGTCACTGCCGCAATTCAATGGCCTGCCGGGGCTGTTTCGTTTTAAAGACAAGAAAAAGGCAGACGCGTCCCCGACAACCATCGGGAACCTTCTTACTGTTGCTGCTGCACCTGATACGACCGACCGTTTCCTCCACCTGTCGTCTTTTTTCTTCCCTCCCGACCCAAACCTCTCCTCAGTCACATCTTCATCCCCATCCTCGCCCAACCTCGCACTCGCTTTTTTGCGAGGCAGCAGACAGACGGCAACAGACACTCGCTCCACAGCCAGACCACATCACTGCTGGGTACCTCTGTACTCTTATCGATTGGGTCCCAAGAGTCCCCATCCACTGGCTTGCCATCCTAGGTTGTCTCGCCAAACCCCGTTGCCGAGCCGGATTGAGTTTGAGCTTTATTTAGACGGAGAAAAACGGCCAGGGGAGCTGAAGTGAGCGTCGCATAGCTGGCACCCTCCCCATTCCCCCTTTCGATCGCCAAACCGTAGGAAGTCACCTACTAGATCACCAAACAACACCAAAAGACGACGACGACGACAACGCCCACGACACCATGCTCGGCAACCTGGATATTAACCCGGAGCTTATCCCGGGCATCAAGTTGGGCCTGCACAGCGTCCAGTTCGTCCTGTCCTTCGTCATCTGGGCCTTGGAGATTGCGGTTTTCAGAGCCGATAATGCCAAAATCGTTGGCAACAATGGCTGGACTTTCGGAGTGGTAAGTTGGCCTCTGCGAAGAAGCGGCAGCTCTCCTCGTGACTTGCTGACGATTTCGCATTCAAGTGCTTCCTCTCGCTTCCCGCGTGGATTTATCTAATTATGGCGCCGCGGTGGCCGAGGACGAGAAAACTGGCCAACCCGTACGCCATGGCTGCCGTGGACGCTGTCTTCACCATCATCTGGCTCTCTGCCTTTGCCAGTCAGGCGGCCTACAACACGGCCAACCAGTGCGGTGATGCCTGCAAACTCAGCAAGGCCATCGTGGGCTTGGGTGTTTTTGTGACGTAAGTTGCCAAGACGGCGATTATGATTGTCCGTGATACTGACCCTTGTCGTATAGCCTCCTCTTTGCCGCCTCTACGTTTGTCAGTCTATACACCCTCAAGTACTACCAGTTCCACGGAACTCTCCCCGGCTACGACAAGCAGAAGCTCGGCGGTGACAACATCGACCCCGATAAGGCCGCCTTCTCCATGGCTCCCCACGACGAGGAGGCCTACGCCCCTGTCCAGATGGACGACCACAACGATGACAACACGACTCTCTACGGCGGCACCAACGCCCCCGTTGGCGGCTACAACAACGGTAGCTACAACAGCCGCTACGGAGGTTCTTCCGCCTACGGCCCCGAAGACGACGACCCGAACCGCTACGGCTCCCTGCCCTCGCGCCAGAACGCCGCCATGTTCGACAGCGAGACCGAGTACCACTCCCAGCACCCCACCTCCGTCACCCCCGCGCCGGTACAGCCGTACGCGGCCCCGGAACCGTACGCAGCACCCGTCTACGACGACGACCGGCCGGCGCAGTTCCCTACTGCCAACTACGATCGCACGATGCATTAAACGAAGCGTCCTTTCAGCGGGAAACGAGTGGGGGACTGTGATGGCAGGGCCACGGCCCGGGCAACCACGGGGTATTTTTGTTTGAGGGACTGTGTCCAGTATTCATATAGATGGCTTGGATTTTCTTTCCGGATCACGGGGTGTTGTAGGCGTCCCATTTGTACAAGGTAATCGCAAAGATACCAGGCATGAGCTCCTTAGGTAGACATCAATTTGATGAAGTGACGTTCAAAAGTCAAGTACAAACCAAGGCTGCGTTTTGTTGTAGTGTGAGCGTGAAACATGTTTTTGGTTTGTATGCAAAGTTGTCTAAAACGCCGTAACTCCTAGATAAGGGGACACGACGGAATCCTCCAAAGCCAGGCTCTTCCCTTTTTCCCTTTTTACATGCGACTTGACCTTCTGGGGGCCGTTTCTCCTCAAAACCCGGTTTTTTTTTCTCTTTCTGGTACTCCCATTAAGCCTTCCCCGTAAGCCTCTTGATCCTACGGGCAATGTCGCCCTGCGTCTGCTGCATGGGGTTCAGCTTCCTGTCCCTCGCCATGGCGGCCACGTCGTCGCCGTGCTTCGCAACCAGCCTCTCGAGCCACTCGCGCTCCTGCTGGCTCATGTGCCTGGGCTTCTTGACCGTGGGCTGCGCCGCCTCCTTCTCGAGCATGCGGATGACCTCGGGCCGGCTCTCGTCGTCGATGCCGCCCCACTCATCCTGGCCGGCGCCGTCCGACTCCTCGGCGTCGCTGTCGAGGGCGTTGAGGGGGTCGTTGAGCGGGTTGTTGCGCCTGTCGCTGCCGTAGTGGATCTTGACAATCTTGCCGTTCTCGTCGCGCTCGACGCGGGCCTCCTCGAAGACGGCCTCCTCGGTCGAGGCGATGGCGAGGGGGTCGCGGGGCTTGCTGACGGACGTGGTGGCCTTGGCCGCCTCGACCTGGGAGAGCGTCTTTTCGATGCCGCCCGTCGGGGCCTTGAGGCGCGCCGTCAGGCCGAGGCGGCGGTAGTTTTGCGTCAGGGTCTCCTTCTTGTTCCTGGGAGGGTTGCCAGTGTCAGCTACGGTTTTTATGGGTGTGTTCTAGACACAAGAGGCCGTTGCGAGGGGGGTTCAGGCGTACCAGTTCTTTGCGATGATGTCGTTGCCCAGCGGGTTCAGGAGCTTCTTGGGCCGGTTGGGCATCTTGACTTTTTGGCGGCCGGAGCGGCGCTTCTTCTTTTGGAGGACGGAACCCATTGTGCGGAATGTTGCGATCGACTCTAGGGGGGAGTGCAACGGGTTCGGGCGCAGGATGGTTGTGTGAGGTGATGTCGACTTGAAGCAGAATGGCAATGGCAGTTGGCGCTGGAGGTGCCTCGAGTGCTTGAGCGGCCTCGAATTTTTTTATCTTATCGGGGAGGGGCCTGATCTATTCTAGGCTTAGCGCGCTTTTTTACACCGAGTATCCTGACCGAGGCCTTCACCCCACCGAACTACCCACCGAGCCGCCCGTCTCGGCTGTTCCTTTCTACCTTACTTGCTAGGTACCTTCATAGGTCCCACCCGGAATCTACATCGCTCTCGCGAGAAACTCACAGCGTTCAGTTCATGTTCACTGTACAGGGATCACCTACGCATGCCAGCATTCTTTACCAAGAATAAAGTTTTGAACAGTGTCAATCTCTATGAACGAAGGGAATAGGTGCCCGGAGTAAGTGAAATAGCTGGCCTCTGGAGAAACCAGTCCCAACCACATTGAACGCTGTCTAGTCTCATGTCCACAAAAGCTCAAAGCGCCGCCGCTATCGACCTCCTGGTCTCCCACCACTTGCCCACCATGTCGGCGTAGAAGTGTTGATAGGCCCCCGCGTCGTCCGGCATGTCCACCTTGCCCCCCTCGTAGTGCCACGGCTTGTCCTTGCCGATGAAGTGCAGGATCTTGTGCTCGTCCTTGTAGCGCAGCGCCGCGGGGATGTAGAACCGGTACACCCTGTGCATCTCCATGTTGTAGGTGAAGCTGAGCCGGAACCAGTTGCGCTCGACGCCGCCGCCGCCGCCCTCGGCGCGATCCTCGTCACCGACGGCTTTGGCCCGGCGGTTTTTGATGAGCAGCGTCGACGGGTGGTTCCGCGTCCCGTCGCCGAAGAAGACGTTGAGCAGGCCCTGGTCGCCGCCGTCAAACGAGTCCACCCGTGACGCGAACCTCGTCAGCTCGTTGTACGTCGCCGTGTCGGGCCGCAGGAGCATGACGCCGCTGTTGAAGCAGTCGGGGAACCCGATCTCGGGGGCGGCGGCGAAGTAGATGGCCTCGGGCAGGTCAAAGAGGTGGTCGAGGTTCGACATGACGAGCGTGTCGGCGTCGAGGTACAGCACCCTGCGGAACTGCGTGAGCGACCAGAGCTGGATCTTGGTCATGGTGGCGTGCAGGTCCGGGCGGCCGATGATGTCGAGGTTCGAGGTGGACAGCGCCGTCATGGCCGAGACGGGGATGACGTGGTCAAAGACGGCGCGGAGCTTGGCGATGGACTTCTCGGACATGGCCTCGGGGGTGACTATCACGCATCGCGGGATCGTCGTGCCGGTCGCCTTGAGGGACTCGGCCAGAACGGCTGCGGCTGTGGGGCCGTGTAAGTGGGCAGTCGGGTGAGAGGCTAGAGCTGGGTTGGGCACGATGCTTACCGACGACATAGCCATCGTTCGTCACCAGCTATTGTGTGTGTAAGTCGAAGCTCCCGCCGAAATTCATACAGGCCGCCTTACAGTGCAGTATGCTGTGTCTTCCGCAGACGGCTGAAGGCTACCCATGTTTGGCGTGTTCTGGCTGTCGTCGTCTATAGTCTAGGGATTGCGTGCAAACCAGCTCAAGAAGTCTTGCGTTTGCTCATCTAAACTCACCTACAGCCGAACGGCGCATGTGGCAGATATATAGCTGAAGAGGGGGGGAGGGATAGAACAAGCTAAAAGCATATCTCTCCAAGCCCCCCTCAGCGTCCCAAGGGTCGTCTCGTACCTCACCAGCACATCGCTCACATCGAGATACATGTGCTTGTGAAGCGAGCCCGTCGGATTTTGAGTTGGAGGGCGCAAGCCAAGCTGAGTGGCCGTCGTGCTTCCCAACTCCCTGCCGTGACGGGCGTGCCAATCTCTTTCAGAGATCGTCTCATATTGGTTGGGCCGCGTCGCCAACCTTCGGCGCCTTGGATTTGCACACGAAGGAAGCACATGGCAAGGGATGCCGCCGGTAATCATTGTGGGATTTCCTTCATCTCAGCTGTCTATACGAACTCTCGACGGGCCTCAAGTCTCTGATAATATGCGCATGGTTTAGAAGAGACTAGGGACGAGAGAGCATGTACACGGTACGTCCATTGCCCATCGGCATGTCAGCAGCTTGGAAGGGACGGGATTGGATAGACACCGCAGGCCGTGATAATCTGTGCGGTGAAACCCCACCGCCCGTCGAGAAACAACGAGACGGATCATCCCAGGGACTGGGCTGGTCCGTACAGCATGAGGTCAGGGTAGACCAGGCTGCGAACAGAGTTCCCAGCCAATCTCTCCGCCCCAGCTCTCCCGCAACGTCTGCCCGGAACGGTCGGTGCGGAAACTTTCCTTCAACTCTACGTTTGCTCTCGACGTCTCCACAAGACAGAGTAGCAGCGCGACAACTCTGTGCCGTCGAGCGTTGTGGCTCTCTCATGGCAGCCTCGAAGATGCATGGTTGACGGACTAGTCGAGTGTGTCACGTCAGCCCCGGCTCGTGAAGTCGAGGCTTGTCAGCGTTTGACAAGTTCCTGGGAACGTAACTGTAAAATTGACCGGTTCGAGTTCCCTGCTTCCCCCCAGCTCCCCAAGCCACGTTTGTCACACGGCGCAAGCTTGTCTAGCGTGTGCGCCCGATCAGAGAGCGGCTGTGCCATGCTGGTGGTGTTGAGGCATGATAAGCACTAACAAGCTTCCGGCACCTCTTGCCTCGTCCCTCTAGTTTGCTGTGGGATCAAAGAAGGGGGGGAAGGAGGGGGAGACGGAGCAAAGTTTATCGGGGCCATCGGACGACGAGGAAACGGAGGGCCCCATCTCTTCTCCCCAAGGTCTTCAGAGGCGTGGGCCGCGGTGCCCGCAATCCTGGCAAGGCCCGCCTGCGTGCCGTCCGGGCTCGCGACGGTGGAAGTTTTATTTATTTTGTATATTTCGGAGGGCTCGGGGCGGCGTGGGGGCCAGCAGCGCCGTGATGGAAAGTAATGATTCCGTCATGGACCTGGGATCCGTGGATGCGGGCTCGAAGGTTGGTTGAGCAGAGTTTTGGCAGAAATACCTACAATACCCATGAACGGCAAGTAGCGTCTACTTTTGGCCACAGGAATGTGCCCCTCATTGGGGCGTACAGGGCTGTCAAGAGCTTAGGGTCGAGACGTTGGAAAACTAATGTAGCCCACCATGCCAAGCTGCCGGCTTATCTCGACGACACATACCAGACGCCAAACCAAGATGGGGCTAGGATGGGTTTGTCTGGTCGCGACAGATCGGCGCCTGGGACTCGTAACATGCACGATGCTCCGCGGGGAGCCATCCCGATCCTTGGGGTAAAACGATCACGTGGTGTAGATGGGTTGGGCTGATCGCCCGGTGAGATATCAGCTTTTAGCTCCCGTCGACCGTCGGTGTTGCTTATTCCTAGCACCATCAGGGACATAGGGTCAGCAAGGCTCAGATGCAGGTGTGATGTGATGCATATTGTCTGATGACATAGGTACCGGCTTCTCAGCACTGGTGGTGGGGTTTGTACGACTCTGGAGCCAAAGGTTGGAGGAGTCCCCTTTCGGTTTGGTAATAACGTGCTGTTCAGCTCAAGACATCGAGGTCTCACGTGCAGCCCCCTCTCCCCTTCGCTCGCATTTTTCACTCAAGGTTGTTGGCGCACCTTCTTCTTTCTTCTCTTCTCATTGTTCTCAATACTCCATCCCTCATGCCAAAGACTTCGACAATTCACTCAGACTCCTCGAGGCATACTCTACGGTTCAAGTGAACGTTCTGGATTTATGCGGCTTGCTCGAACAGCGATCACCAATGCCCCGTGTCACCCAACGACCCACAGAGCAGAAGTCACGAACGGCATGGTATCGTAGTTTGTGTCATTCGATTTCATTCAACGTCAAAAGCAGATGGTATATAAGCCCTATGATATCTACAAGTCGTCACGCGTCAAGTTCATCACCCCTCAGCCCTACACCAGCTTCCAGACACCGTCGTTGATCTCAATCTTGATCTCGCGGTCCTCGTCAATGCTCTTCCTGCCGGCGTGGAGGATGGCGGTGGTGGCAATGGTGTTGTTGAGAGTGGGCAGGCCCTTGGCGTCGAGGTCCTTGGGCTTGAGCTGGCCCGAGTTGACCTGCCGGCAGCCGTCGACGAACTTCTCGAGCGAGATGTAGCCGTAGCCGGTCTGGCCGTTGAAGTTACCGTCCTCGTCGGGGGCGTAGCGCATGTAGAAGGGGTTGTACCACATGAGCTGGCCGGCCGAGTCGTCGGCGACGTCGTAGCCACGCTTGGCCTGGTCGACGCGGATCTCGCCGTTGGCGGCGAGGTAGTGGAAGTACTGGTTCGAGTGGACGCCGGCCCGCTGCGGCGCGGTCCAGCTGGCGGTGTAGACGCCGGTGGCCTTCTTGCTGGGGTCGCCCTTCTTCTCCCAGTGGACGAGGAGGGAGATGGTGTCCTCGGTGACGGGGTCGCAGCCGAGGCTGGTGGCGATGCCCTTGGAGGCCGAGGCCGAGACCTTGACGGGGACGAAGCCGAGCTGGGTGACCATGGAGTCGCAGATGTCGACGTGGTGGCTGTTGAGGTAGTAGGAAATGTCCGAGTCCTTGCCGGCCCAGGCCTTGAAGGTCTCGAGTTGGGACTTGGGCTGAGACATGTAGCTGTAGAAGTAGTTGAAGTCGCCGAGCTTCTGGGCCTTGAAGCGGGCGTCTGAGTAGGCGGGGTCGAAGCGCTTGTGGTGCTCGATGAAGACGTAGACGCCCTTCTTCTCGGCGGCCTCGATGAGGGCCAGGTGGTGCTCGAGCTCCTTGACGGCGGGCTTGGTCAGCAGGACGTGGATGCCGCGCTCAATGGCGTAGAGGGCGATGGGGTAGTGGGTGGTGTCGGGGGTGAAGATAGTGATGGCGTCGCCGGGCTTCAGGGCGTCAATGGCCGTCTTGTAGGAGTCGGGGTCCACCTTGTCGTTGGCGGGGTATGAGTCGAAGGAGGTGTCCAGGCCGTTGTAGAACTGGGTGATGTTCTTGTCGAGATGTTCCCCTTGGCTCGGTTAGTTTGGTGGTCCACGGGGGAACCGTGGTGAGTTGGACGTACTGATGGCGGGGAACTTGGTGCCGTTGACACCGACCATGCCCAGCTGATTGACCTTGCCTCTTCTCCTCAGGTCGAAGAGAGTGAGACCGACGACACCGACCTTCTTATCCGAACCAGAGGCACCGCCACCGACGAAGC
Source organism: Colletotrichum spaethianum (assembly GCF_022836535.1). NCBI lineage: Eukaryota > Fungi > Ascomycota > Sordariomycetes > Glomerellales > Glomerellaceae > Colletotrichum > Colletotrichum spaethianum. Next base: position 84,627 of record NW_026054798.1, read on the forward strand.
CGGTGGTGTACTCTCCAGTACCAACCTGTGAAAATGTGAGCTACGGGAAGTGAGATTTCACGAGCGCATCGGCTTACCATCAAGACGTTGAGAGGCTCCATCTTGGTCGCGTCGTGGGGTTCAATGGCTAAGAATTTTGGGGGAGGAGGGGTTGCAAGTTTGGGGATGGGGAAGACGAGACGCGAAAGCTACGACAGAAGTGCGAATGCTACGGTCTATTTAAGGGGACTATCTTTGGCCCAAGCAGTAGAGGAGGGACGGCTCGGGCGAGTCGCAGCGAGAAGGAGCAGGCTGAAGCGACAATGGACAACTGGGGACGCCCCAAGATTGTTTTGGATGAAGCTCGCGGTAGCGGCCAAGGGTAGCTTCCGTCTCGTCTCGTGTCGTAGCTCTCCTCCACGACAAGCTGGGCCCGGAAAAATTGAGGGGCAGAGACGAGCAAGACAATTGGAGGGAATTCACAGCCCCGCACTCCGTGCGTCAGCTCCCCCAACTCCCCCAGTCCATATCCGCACTGATAGTACAATGGAGATTGTGTAGCCTCTGGGCGACATGTCTGACGGGATTGCCGTGAGGGTTCGCGCCTTCGTTGGCGGTGCTCTTGGCGTGCCTCGTCGAACCGACCCGAGATTGCTTGGATGGCAGCTGGACGGTACGCCGTCTGCACGGATCATTCTTCAGCGTCGAGGAGCGCAAGTTGCCCTGCGACCTGCGCGCTGTGGTGGTTGACGGGTACGCAGAAATGTCAGAGTGCAAGGACCCCGCTATAAGCTCGATGTACATATTGAGACACGCAGACTGGGTGCTGTGGCGTGTCCCCGAACTACTTCCCGAAAGTGGCCGAAGCTACCGTGCCGTGACGCCGGTGGTCGGAGCCGGCGCCAGTGCAGGATGGAGAATGCGGCGCCAAGTCCACGGGGTGGACGAAATATGGCTTGGTGCTAGACCATTCTCCTTGAGCATTGGTGGCTATTTCACTCCTTCTTTGCGCCTCTATTCTTGGCTTCTCCGAACAGCATTTGCGTTTCGAGCTGAGGTTTCCTTCGTAGCTTGCGACTTTGCGGCCATTTTGGATGACGGGGCATGGAGGGGCAGATTGTGGAATGAGGGGGAGGAGGAGGGGCCGTGGGAATCTGGAGTGTGGGGCTGAGCGGTGCCGTCCTTCCATTGGGGTTCAATGAGGTGAACTGCTGTCGACCTGGTAACGTCGCGGGAAGCAGGACTGAGAGGTGTGGAGAGTTCCCGCTGTTAGCCATGGAAAATAATGCCATTTTGTCTGCACGGGAAGAGCATTGGCTAGCCGGTTGGAGCAATAAACGCCGGTAATTCCCTCTCCTCCAGTGGAAAGCCCACTGGTCAGTTTGTCTTACCAATGCCTTTCCCCAACACTCTGGCACAGCTTGACGCCGATCAAGACGACTTGAGAAGCCAAGAGTCCGTGTACACCAGTTCAGTTTTGAATGCGACTGCCTGCTCCATCCTCGTTTTGATTACCCTGAACTGTACTCCGTAAGTGACCTGGAGATTGCACAGCGAACTCTCCATGCTACGGGTGTGAGCGGCGAGGTCATGGTTCCGAGCGGGCGCCCCGGTTGAATCCCCCGCCCCCACGCAAGTCAATTCTGCCTCTCAGCAGTGCACTACCACCCCAACTTGCCCCGCATCGCCGCGTGACATGGATGACCGCTGACGCTGTTGGGGTTCCCTCTCAGTTATCACCACGTTGGCCCTTTGCGCTGGCGGGGCTATATGGCCACGTAGATGAGGTATCGCAACAGCCGGAGAGCCAACCCAGGTATGTACCGCGCCTTTGGAATTGAGGGCTCTCATGCAGAGCCAAGTGAGCCTTTTCGGAGAGGCATCGAACCTGGTACATGGCTGACCCCGTCTCGAAACATCCGCCAGGGGGGGTTTTTGCCCCGGAAGAATCTGCGATGGGATTTGTGTCTACAAGGGAAGAAAAGACGCATCGCGCCGCAGGTTCTCACATTGGATCCCGCGCCAATCGGCTAAAAGAGACTACCCGCAATGATTGGGAGGCAAGAGGTTGTGTTTCAGTCGTCTGCGAGTCTGTAATCCTTTCTGGTTTCCAAGGTCTCCGAACCTGTGAGCACCTTGAAAGAGAACTTATCGATGTAGGCTCAAGCAATCCATGACTACAAGAAGTTTGTATGGGATATTGCGCGTGCAGGTATATGTGGCTCGTTGTAGTAAGGTCATGACGAAGACTTGGCATGAAAGCAATGCTCCTTCTGTACTCCGTTCTAGCCCCGATGGCTAGGTAGCTCTGGACCCCTCGTGCCCCTCGTGCCCCTCCATATTCTGCTCCGACCCCCCCATGCTAACCAGGCGGGACCCCACCTGGCCTCCCCACACAAAATTCGCCCTCTCTCGTTGGCGGAAGATCTTGGGTCGAGTTTCTCCGTCCACTAACACGCCTTCCATTTCCTTCGTTTCTGACCTTGCCAACCCCTTGAGCAATGAGCGCCTTCGTCTATCCTACAGGTACATGGCCTGGCCTGGCCTAGCCTAGCCTGAACCTCATCCAACTTTCTCGTATTGTTGGTCGGCCTTCTACATATCGTCAGAAAAGCGTCGGCAACGGCATGTTGTACCATTTGCTCGATGCTCAACAGTTTCTGTCTAGCCGGTCGCCACTAAGGGTCGCCGGACCTGCCCGAAACCTGTCGAGAGAAGCCATTCGGAACCCAGTCATGGCTTAGTACGACCGGCCTGCAATTAATTGTCTATTCCCATCAACTGCCGCTGACCGCAGCATTCGCCGGCTGCCGCCTTGATTATCGTTGTCGTGGCTCTTGTTGCCCGTTCTACAACCCGCCGCCTAGCCCGCCTGCTACCCTCTTTCGTCGGCATCGACAGGTCAAGATGCCAATGACGACAAAAGGAACCCCATGTCATGCACGCCGGGCGAGCAACCCCGAGGGTGGGCAGCCAATCGCCGGGTGATGGCCAGGCACCTCCGTCCTGCAGGCCTGCATGTCCCACTCGACGCTAACGTCCAAGCCGGGGCCGACAAGCCTCGCGTTGCATGGCGGAATAATATCTCTCCCAATGGCAGCATCTTGTCCATTCCCGTTTTCCGCTGTCTTCTACGCACGATTTCGAAACTGGTCACCACCCAGCCCTGCGCTGGGCTGCCTCAGCGCAGATCTCGTGGCATCGGCCGGGAGCATCTGGCTTATTGGCGCGCTCAACCTTCCCAGCAGATCCGGTACACGACACAGGGCTACAGCAGAATGCATCGTCTCTACCGTGTACCACTGGTGCCCGCGCACTGCATAGGATGCGACCACCACGCGCGTGGCTACTTGGTTCGAGATGCGAGGTTTGGGAAAGTCCATTGTTGTCTCGGGTGCCCGCGGCTTTGCTTCCTCAAAGTCTAAGAAACAACCCGCCATGGTCGAGGGTCTTGGGAAATACCTGGACGCCAACGGGCGGAGGAAACGGCTTCACTTTGGCCAGTACCTGTGGTGTTGTCTAACGGTCTTCTTCCCATGTATACGGCTCTTTCAACATCTTCATCAACGGTCTGTCAGTATCTCTCATACTGAGACGTGCTACCTTGCATCCCGCCTCTATAACAGCACACACCTAAGAACTGCATGCCGCAGGACGGATACCGGCGATGCACATTTAACTCTGCACACTCCACCCCCATCCCCATCTCTCCTAGCGTCCTTTTTCTCGAGCTTCCGCTTGCCCCTCCCCCTCCTCCTCCCCCCAACCGGGGTGCAAGGGAGCGTCCCAAAGGTGGCTCCCTAGTGCAGACGTTAGCTTCTCCGGTCTTGGCTTCGAGTCAAAACGATACTCGATAGTTCGGGCCAATGTCCACACGAGCAGTCCCTCGCGAAACGTCTAATATTTATTCCCAGACTCATCCCACCCCACGCGGCGCCGCTGAAACTGCTGGAAGCCTATTAGCTGATGGAAAACCTTCTGGGCCGCCTCTTGCCCTCTTCTGCTATAAATACGACACCAGCCGCTGTCCGCTACTTTGGCCAGCGTTTCGTTCCTCATCGCCTGTCCACCTCGCTCCTGTGCTCTTCTTCACTCCGGCCTGCCCCTCACTCCCAACCCTACAGGTTCTTTACTTTCCACCTACCACATCAGCCCATCATGACTGCCACCAACGGAAGCAACGGCCATGCCGCTCGCCGCACTCTCCCCGTCGGCATCTACGCCCCCACCATGACCTTCTTTGACCCCGAGACGGAGGATCTCGACATCCCCACCATCAAGAAACACGCCGAGCGTCTGGCCAAGGCCGGCCTCGCTGGTCTGGTCGTCATGGGCTCCAACGGCGAGGCCGCCCACTGCACGCGCGAGGAGAAGTTGGCCGTCACGAAGGCCACCCGTGAGGCTCTCGACGCCGCCGGCTTCCAGAGCACCCCCATTATCATCGGTGCCACCGAGGGCAGCGTCCGCGGCACCGTGGAGCTCTCCAAGGCCGCCCTCGAGGCCGGCGCCGACTACTCTCTCATCCTCCCCCCCTCCTACTTCCGCGCCCAGATGGACGAGACCGCCATCCACGACTACTTCATCGCCGTTGCCGACCAAAGCCCCATCCCCCTCATCCTCTACAACTACCCCGGCGCCGTCTCCGGCATCGACATGGACAGCGACCTGCTCATCAAGCTGGCCGAGCACCCCAACATCGTCGGAACCAAGTTCACCTGCGGCAACACGGGTAAGCTGACCCGTGTGGCCCTGGCTACCAACGCAAAGACCCCCTGGTCTGAGGGCTCCGGCTACATGGCCTTTGGTGGTGTGTGCGACTTCACTGCCCAGACCCTTGCCAGCGGCGGCAGCGGCATCATCGCCGGCGGCGCCAACGTCATGCCCAAGGTCTGCGTCAAGGTGTGGAACCTCTACTCCGAGGGCAAGAGGGATGAGGCCATTGAGCTCCAGAAGAAGCTCAGCCGTGGTGACTGGTTCCTGACCAAGGCTGCCATCGCCGGCACCAAGGGCGCCATCCAGAGCTACTACGGCTACGGCGGCTTCCCCAGACGTCCTCTGAAACGCCTTGAGAAGGCCCGAACCTCCTTCATCGAGGAAGGCATCAAGGAGGTCATGGAGATTGAGAACTCGCTCTAAGTGAACGGCTTGTTTTGGTCTCTCACGATCTCACGATGATAATGAAAAATAAAAAAAATAAACTCCATGTGCGGGCGCTTGCCCGGCGTGGCAGTCGGTGGGGTTCTCGCAGCCACCGATCGCGGCCGTGGGGGTCTGGGCTAGGTCGCGGGACAAAGTCCGGGGTTATGATGCACCGAGGCCTCGGTCCCCTTTGACTGCACCCCCACCAGCCTATCAAGGCACTCGGGACATCTCATCCCCCAAAAAACAAATGGGTTGGCATCTGTGGGTACGTTTTACTGGGAGTTTTGACGGGAATAATGATTTGAATGAGAGCTTGCATTGGCTGGGAGCAGGTGGGTTGTCCACTCTCGTTGCTAGAAGAGGAATCGGGAGCCACACGAGGACGCCCAACGCGCCCGAATATTAGCATCGGAACGGGCTCTGTAATAGATTTTATGCATTCATCATTGTTCATACTTCGTTGCAAGCTGTTTCTCTACTGTCTACAGTGTATTGTTGTCTTTGCTCCCATACAAGCAAGCCATATCGGGTCTCTACCGCCCCATGACATGCACCCAGTCTATAAGAGCATCTACACCTTGAACCGCCTCGGGTCCAGGGAAGAAATGTCGGAGCTGGTGGGCTTGCCGTCCAGGATGTACTCGGACATCAGCTTGCCCGTGGCGGGGCCGTTTTGGATGCCCCAGCACGTGTGGCCCGCCGCCAGCCACAGGCCGGGGACCGATGTCGCGCCGATCAGCGGGCCGGATTCGTGCTGCGGCAGGTAGCAGGCCTGCTTGGCCTTGATGGACGCCGCGGCCAGCGCCGGGCTGACGGTGGCGATGTAGGAAATGATGTCGTCGCAGTTGGCCTCGTCCACCTGCACCTTGTCGGCCGTGTCCGGCAGGGGTGCGTTTTCGTCCGGTTCGCCTGCGTCAGGCTGCCTGTCAGCATCATGTCACGGGCGGTTGCAACTTGAGAAGGTGGGTGGGGTCGGGGGAGAACGAACCGCAGGCGTATACCTCGCCGTCCGGCCGGGCGTAGATCTCCGGGTCGACGACCCGCTTGTGTTTCCTCTTCTGGCCCTTGGCGGCGCGGTGCTCCGGCACAAAGTCGGCGGGGAGCTTGATGCTGGTGAACACGGCGTAGGGGCTGACGTCGGCGTTGTACACGACGCTGTGGGCCCGCAGGCCGGTGACCTTGGAGCCGGGCAGCAGGCGGCCGGTCCAGGGCCCCGCGGACACCAGGACGTCCGTCACGCCCTCGATGGTCCGCGTCTCGCCCGAGTCGCGGTCAAGGTACTCGACGCTCTCGACGCCCTCGCCGGACGATTTGATGCTCTTCAGCTGGGCGTTGGTGCGGACCTCGACGCCCTTCTCCTGCGCGAGCGCCGCTATCGACGTGGTGAAGTGGTAAGGGTGCACCTGCGCCGTCTCGGTCGCCCCCGGCATGCCCATCTCCGCGTACGACTCGACGGCGTCCCGGTCCACCCAGTCAAGGTCCCGCGGGAGCACCGACTCCTCCAGCATGGACTCGGCGGCCCCGTCCTGCTTCGGCAGCCTCTCCCAGCCCTTCTCCTGCTCCCCGTTGTTGGCGCCGGCCGCGACCGCCTCCGGCTTCGCGGTGGCCTGCTTCAGCTTGTCGAGCATCTGCTTGGTGACGCGGGCCTCGAAGCTGCCGCAGTTCACCCTGCGGTAGCCCCATCGCTTCTCGCCGCCGTGCTCCGCGGCGAGCTCCCTGTGTAAGCGGTACGACAGCGGCACAAGGCACTGCGGGTACGCCCAAAGGGCGAGCAGACCGCCGGCTTTCCCCGAGGCGCCGGACGCGATCGACGTGGCCTCGAGGATGGTTATCCGGTGCAGGGCGGGATTGTATTTGGGGTGCCTGGTGAGGAAGTAGGCGGTTGTGGAACCGATGATGCCACCACCTGCGGCGCACGACCTCTCAGATCAGCTTCCGGCCGTGGCCTCGAGCCGCGACGACGGCCCTGTGGGAAGACGTACCGACGATTACAATGTTTCGCTTGGCTTGGGGGTCCATGGCTGGCAGCGGCGGCGGTGTCAATGCCTCTTTGAGGATTCGTGCGGCGGCGAGTTGCTGCGATTTCTCGCGGCGCTGCTTCTTCGTCTTGGCCTTCTTCCTGACGGCGGGCATTTCGTCACCGTGGGGCTTTTGCTCTCAACCTCTCAGCACGCCCGGACCGGGGGTAGCGCGGGGTAGTGCCTTATCGATAACGGGTGGTGATGCAGCGAGATGCTGATAGAGCGAGACGGACGGCACCACCCCCCGATAGTGGGTGCAGCTCGACCGGCGTGATTGAGCGGTTCGCGACCGAGAATTGACGAAAGGTGCGCGGGTCAGCGACTGGCCCAGGGATCCAGTGCAGTTTGGGGGACCTCTGGTTAGCTCTGTCCAGATCTGGAAATCACCTCGGCGAGAGCTGGTGGCCATGCCGGAAGAAGGATTGATCCGCGGCAGTAGTCCGAGGTTCGTTGGCGCGGGCCGGCCTACCTTTTGCGGGTGCTGAGTAATTCGAGGCCGAGGAGCCTCGCGCCTACGTCGGTTTGTTTGCCTCAACTTGGACGGCTCCCCCGCGACGGAAGCTCCGGGGCCTCCAAAGGTTGATGGTGATGAATGAGTCGTCCATCAGTGGAATGGCGAGTCGGACACCGGAACAACGCATTGGGCCGAGTGGCCCCACTCTCACATGATGGAGAATGCAATTCCAAATCGGGTTCTGAAGCAATTCAAACATGAAGCTTAGATTCATAGGATGGTGATTGTGTTGGACAAAAGCCTGGAGAGTGCTTTCCTCTCCGTAAATTGTTAGTGTGTGTCTAGAGAAAATGTATAGTTGTAACATTGAAGTAGCTCAAGCTGCACCGTCAGCGACTCTGGTTCCAAACACTCTGCTCCAAAGGTACGCCGTACTCCGTACTCCGTACCTCGGCCGATGAAGAGCTCCTCGACCCTCCCGCCCATCGCAACGGAGCCCCGCTTTAACCGAGACCGCGTCACAACCCCTCCTAGTTTGGCCTCTTCGAGGTGTAGCTCTGTGGAGAGGAGCTGCGAGTGGACATGGAGGGTGCTACACTCCCCCGTAAGGCAGCGTAGCTTCGATGCGTGTGCGCGCCCGTGCCCAGGGACCCATTGGAAACCGGATTGAAACTTCGTCCCGGGCAGTCCACAGCCTGCTCCTACATAGTACTTGCATCCCTCGTGGCGTCGCGCATGACATGTTTCGCCAATTACATACCAGAGCTCTTTCTCCCATAACAACCGTTGCTCCCGTAGCTGTGCGTCCCGGACAGCTTCTTCTCTCCTACAACTTGCTCCAGACTCGTGCATCGTCGAACCGACGGCATCTATTCAACAACTTCCAATTGCGGGGTAACACTGTCGCAAACCTTACAAACAAACAACTCCACACCACCGCAGCAATGGCATCGGCAACAGGCTTCTACGACTTCAAGCCCCTGGACAGTACGTGATGCGTCTTCTTCCCCTCCTCTCTCTCCCTTCGGTGCGCCATCTCCCGTGCTGCGTTCATCGTCGCTGACGCTCCCCCGCACAGAGCGCGGCCAGGAGGTCCCCCTCGCCGACTACAAGGGCAAGGTCGTCCTCGTCGTCAACACCGCCTCCAAGTGCGGCTTCACGCCCCAGTACGCCGGCCTCGAGAAGCTCTACAAGGACATCAAGGAGAAGCACGGCGACGACTTTGTCATCCTCGGCTTCCCCTGCAACCAGTTTGGCGGCCAGGAGCCCGGCTCCGACGACGACATCCAGAACTTCTGCCAGGTCAACTACGGCGTCTCCTTCCCCATCATGCAGAAGACGGACGTCAACGGCGACAACGCGAACCCCCTCTTCCAGTGGCTCAAGGACGAGAAGCCCGGCATCATGGGCCTCAAGCGCATCAAGTGGAACTTTGAAAAGTTCCTCATCGGCCGCGACGGCCAGGTCAAGGGCCGCTGGGCCAGCACCACCAAGCCCGAGAGCTTGGAGAAGCCCATCCTCGACGAGCTGGAGGCGAAATAAACACACACACTTAGAATGATACCCAGAGCGCGTTGCTCTGTAATGCCGGGGTCGGGGTGAGGGATGCAGTTTCCATCGCGTCGGAATGGCGGTCAGGGAACGCCACTGTCTTTGACTGAGTACTGAGTACGAGATATAGTCAACGATACGAATCAACAGAATGATTTAATTTAGTTGACGGCCTGTGATTAAGTGACAATGACGTCTGAGAAACGCGATCGTACCTTCGCTTACTAAATCAAATTCGTAAGCTGACTGCCCTTATATGGCTGCCGCAGTAGCTGTGCCTCAAAGCTCCCCTATGCTGCCCAGACTCAACAGTAGAAGTCAGTTGCAAGCTGAGCACTGGCGAAGACACTTCGCCGTGCGGCATGTCAACGTTGCAGAGGCTGTGCGTCAAGCAAGCATGGCACTCGGTTTAGGGGACTGCGGTCTCTTTTGTTTCACGGAGTTCCGCTCGGGTGTCAGCGGCCGCCATGTTTATGCTCACCTCGCGCCGCGTACGTCCGAGCGAATGCTGTGGTTTTTACATGAATCGTTTCGTAATAACACAAGTAAACCGATTATAAACTCCGGGCTCACAGTGATTACAAGTTCAATAAGGCGGCGTTGACTTGCATTGTTGTGGTCTCCGTAAGTAGTCGTTGTTAGGAGCTCTGATTCGGAGATAGAGGCCAGTTTTGGTCAATCAAGACAAAGACACAAAGCCTTCCTGATTGTGTAAAAAGAGGGAAGTGCATTCCTACCGCGGCTTCTTCTGAGTAGTAGCTGAACGTGAGGTCTGAACGGATTTTCGTGGTGTTATTATCGACTTGTGTATTCTCTTTGCACCCGCGACCTCTTGTATGCAGAACACATCCCCGAGCTGTAGGCAAAAACAAGCCACCAGACTGTCATACTAGACATGAATGGTTTCCACGATGCCACTTTGGTGTTACTAGTGCTATTGAGTATAATCGTCCAGTTCGTACGCGAATGCCGGTACTATCGTCGTTCAACTTCTGCGCTTGCGTCTGATCATCTAGGCAATATGCATGGCCTACGGGCTAAGTGTATTGATGTTTTAACGTTCTTTGATGTGTTCATGTAGTTATTTCTTGTCCAGATGTACTTCATACAGACTGGATGTATTAAATTTTGTTGTGCATGGCAAGTTTCTTATGGCTTCTGCCCACACCTTATAACCCAAATTTGAGAACATCGATGTTAGTTTAGGACGTGATTATACGGAGACGACGACACTAATCAAGGGTTTGTAGTGTAGAATCATGAAGGTGTACGAGTCTTTCCAAAGCAAGGTGTTTGTTTAGTAGTTTGACCACCAGAAACAACAAGTTTGAGCAGCTCCACGTACCTGCTCAGAGACATGTACTAAATATCGTATGCAAGGGCTCTCAGTCCGCCACTGTGAAACTCGTCCTGCGTCCCTGTCTACCGTGATGAACGAGTGATGTCAGTCGCAGCAACGTTGAGTCCATATTTGAATCGAGCACACCGACAGCTCTACCAGGCCCGTTGTTCAACATCAACATTAAAGCAGGCACGGCGGTGACGAATTGGAGCTTGATACTCCCATCAATGTGCTGTCGATAATGTTCTTGTTTCTCAAGAGGATCTTAAACTAGGTTTCCTTGGCCATACTGACAGCTCTGTCCTTGCCGTTGGGGGCCTCGTCGTGTATCATAGCTGTGTATGGTCTCAGGAGGTTGGAAGATCTCGTTGTAGCCCCGATGTCTTGACTTTCCTTGAGGAACGGATGAAGTGTCGAACACTTGTTAGTATTGTAATCAATAGTCATCCGACTCGAGCATAAAGTCATAGTACGCATCAGTTAGTCGCTGCGTCCGTTCTTGGTAACGCAATGGGCGGAACTAGTATTTATGAAGTTTCAGAGTTAGAACTTCACGGTCCTTCAAGTGATTGATTGCTTGGGTTTTTCTCAGAATACCCCAACGTAGCTTATGGTTTCATTTGGACCTATGTGCAGTTGGCATCCTGAAATGATCACTCGAAGCATGATAGGATTGATTGTTCAGTTTCTTTTACTGACCTGGTAGCATTGACAACCAGAACCTCATTACACCCTTAGCCTCCTCATGATGATTTCACGCTTCCGAATATCGAATATCGAACATCGTGCCTAGAACCGTGACTGCCGTCAAAGTAAACTTTTTTTGGCCATCTTCAAATGGTAGCCGTCGCTTCCCATGTAGATATCGTGAAGCATCTATTCGATACCCCGCCAGAGTACGGAAGTATCAGTGATTTGGGAGCTCGTTGGTGATACGGAATGCTGGTCGTCACTGAAGTCACGGTACTCTGTCAATCATGCCAGCCTTTCAAGTGTCATAGTCGATAAAGGAGACATCGTTTCTGGGGGTTACGAACACAGTTCGGGAGGAAGAATGGTAATTCAGCAGTAACCTGAACCTCGCATTACGTTGCTTGATCCCATCCGAGAAATATGACATCTACCTACATTGCATATCTATCGTAGCTCAGCTCATCGACATCTCCAAGTGCTCATCTCGATTCCAGAGCAGCACGTGTATCGTCAACGCGAAGAAATAGACGCCACTATGACAACCCTTCATCAACTGAATGAATACTCCTGATGTTCATAATCCAATTCCGTCCAAGGACAACGGCAACGATGTAAGAGCTCTATGTGTATACAGACAGCCACGATTTCCTGGGTTATACGCAACGTGCATATCGAATACGCATCTACCTATCCCTCCGCTCACCTGCTCCATTTGCCCATGCCATCGTCAACACTGGATAAACGGACATAGAAGAACTGGCAGTTTTGGCAACGTTGAGAACCCCGTGGCTACTATCCAAAGCTTCACGAAGAAACTTTGAAGAAACATCTCAGACTCTGTGCTCTCCAGAATCATTCTGCGTACAGAGGCAAAGAAGCGAAAGTTGTTGGCATCTCCTCAACTGCAAAGTTACATCACAGATCGCGGCCAAGACGAGGCACATCGTCGCCTGCATATCGACGGCACGCCGAGTCTGGCGTGTCGCACACGAGCGCCTGAGCCGCAATTGAGGCGTGAACTGAGGAAACGCCTCGCTCCTGCGTACTCCTGCCAATGGACAACAAACCTCGTTTACCGACCGCAACAGCAGCGCCATCGTCGCGCAAAAAGGCTCACGTCCTTCCTTCAAGGGTTCCGCCTCGGCCCAGAGGGAGGCAACGGCGCTGTGCGACTCCGTGAACGAGGAACCCCCCACGAACGTTCATCGTGACTCCGGGGGCCCAGCGCCGGTGCCTCGTGTCTGCGTCCCACAAGGCAACGCTGTCGTGTACCCTCACGGGCGTGCTGATTTTTGACCTCAACTCACGCCCCTATTTCTGCGGAACCCCACCTGTCTCGAACTCCATTTATAAGGCCCAATTCGAAATGCAAGCAGGTCTGGATGGCCGCACGCCCAACTTGCTCGCTCGCTTGGGCCAAGTGCCGAAGATATCAAGTAATGGAAACCAGGCAGTTCGTCGTCCGTGTCACCCCGACCCAGCTTGGCCCTCGGACTATAGATGCGGGAGACAGGACAAGGTAATATCGAAGCCCAAGGGACGAACTTTTGATGGACAGGGAGTGGTATTAAGGTAGGAGGTGAAGATGAGGTTCTCGCTAGCCTGTATAACGCCATTGGAATAGGGAATTGCGAAGATGCAAATTTTTTTCCTCTCGTTCGTATTCTGCACAGAGACTCCGAGCCGGGCCGCGAACAGCCCGCACACCCTGATAGTAACCGCCGACTTGGCCTCCATGCGTATGAATATTAGTCCATCGAGTGCGGTGGCAGCGGCTGGATTCACAGAGCTTGGCCCGCGCCCGCGCCCGTGCTTCTTTGCCTGCCATTCTTCATGCCCGTGAGATATGACAGCGAAGCCAAAACCTCACGACCACGGCGCCTACCGCGTCGTGTCCAGATTCCGCCCTGCACTGGCAAGCGTGCCGCCGCGTGGGCGTACAAGCCGAGAGACGATCTCGTGTGCCACTTGCGACGCGACAGCCCACTGATGCGGACCGACAAACGGGGGCGACCTCTGGGCTTTTTTGGATTCTGGACATCCACATCGATATGCGAATTGGGGGGGGGTCTAGAATCTCCCCCTCCTTTGACTCGAAAAGAAGGTGTGGCGACGGAACCGCTCAACAGAGGCAAATTTGTCTTGTCCGGTGTCGCTGATCGACAACCCAACTTTCCCTCAAATACGGTGCACACCACTTTGCGGTCCCATATGCTACGATTTCTCTAGAGTCGTCCGCGTCAGAGGTCGAGAATCTCGCCATCTTCAGGAAGCTTAGGTAGATCTTTGAGACTCGAAGCTGCGGCCAGAGGGGGAAAGGATCAGGTCCCCTTGAATTTCGCTCATTGGGTTGAAGCTTCAGACACGCCGCGTAGGGTTGCATGCATGCTCCTGACAGCGTCGAGGCCTAGCTTCGCATGAAGAGAGCCGAGGTGCCCAGACGAGAGAGAGAGAGAGAGAGAGAAACGTCGAGTTGCAGAGAACCATCATCTGCCCAGGTCGACGTCTTGGAAGGGCGCGAAGGCCCCATCCCCATCGCATCCGCAGTGCACTGCGACTGCTGGACGCAGAGATGCGAACGGCTCAACAGGCAAGCAAGCAGGTTGAGTCCATCCGAGTGTACCATAGTACATTATGTGCGTCCCCCCCTTGCCCTGCGTGATCCCTGTGCCGATGCGGGCCTGCGGCAGCCGGGCTGGGAACTTTTGTGGAAGCCAAGCGGGGGTCAGGACGCAATCGAGAGAACACCCCCGCATGTCTGGTCCTCCTCTACAGCAGTCCCAATCAGGCAAAGAGCTCGAGGACCGGGGGGTTTGACGCGGCGCCATGGACCTGACGTATCTCTCGACGTTGCTTGCTGGCGAGGCAAGGCGCGGGATGAAGAACACGGCCGCCCACGAGGAGGCGCTGAGAGGCTCACGAATTTCGCGCACAGGTTCCTCGAAAAGAGGCAACGCACACTCGCACAACCACACAACCACACACACACACAGGCACTCACACCCGCTCGGGGGTATTTCCCTCATCGACGTCGGGCCCAGCCACGATCTTCATTCGAGTACGTTTGAAACGCCACAAGCCGGGGCGAGGAGACGGGGGCCCAGCTGGCCAGCAACTTGAACCGAGCGAGAGCTCATTAGGGTCGCCGCCCTGCTCGAACCCTTAATGTTAATCAAGCCGAGCCGGCAGCCCCGCCAAGAAAGGGACTCGAGATAGCGTGCCGGCTACCCTCGTACTTACACGACGGGGAGGGAGGCTGCCTACTGTCATCGGCCGACCGCTTGCTGCGAAAGAGAATGCGGGGAAACGGTCAAAGAACCGCATCAGGGCCTCGTCCGCGCTCCTCCGTCGCCAGCGGGTGGCCGTTCCCAAGTGGACACGCAAAATGTGGTTGAAAGGGCCGCCCGCCGATCGTCCTACATGCTACTATGTACGTGCGGTCTGCGGAGAAGCGTCGCTTGTAACATTGGCATTAGCAAATTCGAGGTTCGTCTTTAGTAATGGCGTCTTGCCATAGACCTCTCCGTCGGTATCGTGGCCTAGCCTCATGCTGGGGAAGGGAAGCTGTGGCCACGGGACGTCCCCCCGGGATCAGTTTGCGGGGAACGGCACGAGATGAGAGGCACGCGACGAGCTTAACTGAGCGTTGGGCCAGGCCCCGATCTCGAGTCCCGCTTGGTGAACCCTTGAACATTGAAGGGCGGCCGGATATGTGAGCGGGCAGCACGACGATCCTTCCGTGTGTAAGTAAGCCGCGTAGATGGGCATTGTCTTGCGAATCCAGCTGGAATAGCTGGCGCTTTCAGGCCGGCAGCTTCAGGACCATTGTGGGTGTTTTGCAACCAACTAGAGCCTGCTGAGAAAGCGGGCTGGGACTTTTGTCCACTCCCCTCCGATACAAGTCCGCTTGACAGCTCGACGCAATAGAGGACGTTAGTTTATAGAGTTGCTGCGGCTCTGATGATGCAAGTTCCCCATCAGGAGTCGACTGCAGCGTGGCCGCTGGAGCCGCGTAGTCATGGCAGACTTATTCGTAAATCCACACGAATCACTGCAGCTGACCCAAGGTACAAATGGTGAGGATAGGCTATCGCCACCAAACCAGACTCGAGCCCCAGACTGAGCCAGGCAACCGAGGAACTCGCCAACATGCCCCCTTCGGTGACGGTTTTGAGCAAGACCCTTTATGAAGCCTGCTCCACCCCATGACCTCGAGCCGATCCCATTGGCGGCCGTTTTTGGCGCTTGTCATTCGCTAGCCAGTATATAGACACGCTTGTCTGTGTTGAGATCGAGATTGCAACGTTGCAGCGCCAATGAGACGGCGGCAAATCATTCAAGACCCCCGAGGTTTGAGGCAAGCCGATTCGACGAGACGGGATGGGCAAGAACGGACGAGGGACGATCATGACATGTGTGCTGAGAGAAAGGGGAATTGCGTCCAACTGGCAGAATCCAGTCATCGGTGTCCCTTCTCCTTCACGACCACGCTTTGGCATATCTGGGGCCGTCTAAAAGCACCGGGAATAGTGTACGACAGGGGGGGAACGGACTGTGACTAGCCAGCGTTCTTGGGCGCACCCGTCGAAGCGACATCACCTGTCAATCCAACCGCCGGTGTCAGTGCTGTAGCAAATTTCCGAGCAGGGATAGGGGCGGATGCTTCAAATGGGGCCAGAACATGTCGGTGGAATGGCTGGATTCGAAATGTCGAGGTTCAAGAGATGGCGAGAGAACGAGAGGGACAGAGCAGTTGGCGGCTCGGAGAGTGCAGGGATTGATATTAGACAGGGGTTCGAGCCAGAGCCAGCTGGCAAATAGGTACTACGGTATCTGTATAGTAGTCCTCGCAGCGGCTGCAACGCGGGATGATGATGATGAGTTGGGACGCGGTACAGGCGGGTGTGCCATCATCGGCAGGAATCTTTAACGTAAGGTGAAGTCAGGCACTGACGACACGAACGGTGACGTTCATGGCGCCATGTGGTCAAGACGATTCGAGGAGACGCATGACAGTCTGCACCACGACCTGAGCAAGCCTCGAAAGATGAGCGATGCATGCGCCCTCGTTCTGCGCCAGGCCATTCTTGATAACAATGAGAGTCCGAGTCGAGGCGGCGAGTGAACGGAGCAATCCTGGCGGGAGATGGTTGGGGGTCACCCCTCTGCTCACCTCACCGACCAGCCTAGCGTGGAATCGAGGGGCAGGTCCCGGGGTTCGGATGAAGTGGCGGTGGGCTCACTCCCACTTGAGAACCGCAAGAGCTACATGAACAGTCTAGCCGCTACCCCTGCCCATCGAGCTAACGGCTCGTGGTCTGGACGAAAATCATCAGGCCCGTCAGTAGTCAATTCTCACGTCAATGATGTGGTCTCTAGGACGGAACGGACGAGAGAGGCCTGCTCATCGCCGCTAGCACAAGCGTCCACCAGGCGGAATAGAGGAGAAAAAAGGTGTGTGTGCGTGCGTCTCGGGAGATGGTGTTGGCAACCACAGCAACCCGCGGCCAATCACGTTGTCAAGGCCTGATAGAGTTAAACCGGCATCAGGGATGCTATGAGAGTGGTGGGAGGTGGGCGGAAGGGGATTTTGTGCGGATGTACGACGGAGCGAGTGAGTGGCCTCTACCTATCTCAGTTGACTATTTGATGACCAACGCAGATAGCCAACCATTCCGAGACCGAAGGTTGGGGGTGGGGGTCACTGATTGATCGAGCGAAGAGGAAGCAGATGACGGCAGTGGGCCAAGCTCGAACAGGTTCGTTCTCTCGGCTGGTTGGCTAGCTCTGACCGGAGGAGTTCGCGCGTTACGGTGACGGTTGACGGATGACGGGAGGGTACGCACTTGGAGACGGCAGAGTCGAATTTAACTCGTCAACGGGGGGATGAGCCGGCCGCCGCGCTAACGGGCTCGAGGACTTTTTGCATCGAGTGAGGCTTAGACACCCCCCCTGGACGGAAAATGGCGTTTTGGTAGCTTCTATGCATGCTTCCTCGGTCCTTCTAGCGTTCCGAAGTGCATCCTCGCACTAAGCAGAATGTGTATCGCTCGTCGTTGGTGTACGTGCGTGTGTGTATGTGTGTGTGTGTATGCGTGTGTGTGGCTGTCAATATGTGAGTGCACCAGGAAAGGCAGCTAACGGACCTTTGCTCTCGACGACGTCGCCATCCTGGGTGGCATCAGAGACTCATGAACCATGTTCGACGGTGCTTTGACGCGATATCATCAAAAGAAACCAAGAGTCTCGTGGAGCCATGCCATGCAAATTAGAACTGCCATTCTGGGAGTCGTCCGCGCCTCGCATCGGCCTCTGATTCGCCGTCCGCAGGTTCTGTACGATGCGTTCGTCTCACAGTGAAAGCAAATGCACGTCAACTTGTCTCCTGCACACGGCTCTCCCGACGTCCCGTCGCACAGCCCCAGCCCTGCGGTAGTTGAGGGAGCGGAGTAAGGAACGGCAGTGCACAATCATGGGGCTGCCCTCTCGTTGCCCATTCCGAGAATGAGTCCGGTGCCAACCTGCTATTCCTGGAACTCGTTTGCGAAGCCAATATAATCTGTGCAAGGGCACGAGGAAGAGGCCGAGGATCGCCTCCCTAGGGGACAGGCAGTATCGTCATGAATCGTGGACGCAGGTTTTGGCAAGGTCATGAAAACTGTCTTGGCCATGAATTTGTGCGCTTTCCAAGAAACAGACAGGGGAAGGAAAAAAACAACGGCCCCGGAAAAAGAAACAAAAACCACTCTCCTTGACTCGGCATAGTCATGCTGGGGGTGGCTTTTCCGGTCTCTGGCAAGGGCGTCAAGCTGAAGAAGCGTTACCGCCGAGGTTTGCCATTTGCCCCGGTTCGCTGAGAAATTTTGCGCCCCCAAGGCAAGCTGATTTGGACGAAACCCTTTATTTACAGCCTTCGGAGCTGAAGCAACATAGGAGTTTGGCTTCCGACGCCAGGGCGCCGATCAAGACCGGTGGTAAGGGGTTGTGGGGACCTATGAATTGTCGGTCGGGTCCGACCTGGACTTTGACAAGAGTCTCGGGGCGCAGCAGATTGGGCAGCATCGAAATAACAGAGACGGAGAAGGGGGACGGCCGAGACCAGCAAAACAGGGGAGAGAGCATGTGAAGGATGGAGACGGCCGATGTTGGTAAAGAAAATCGGGGCCAACTCCGGCGAGCCCCATGATGACGATCCCGTCCCTCTACCGCTCCCATGGCTGGCTGCTGGGCCTGACCTGACGTTGATCTCCCTGTCTTACAAGGCTTCGCTGATGGATAAGAGGAAATATTGACTAGGTTTGGTTCTGTCGGAGCACAAACTCGTCGGTGCATCTGGCACAAGCGAGACGCTCTAGTGCGATGGGCGCGCGTAGTGCTCTTACCGCAACGTCAACCAGCATCGACGTGTGGATTTTCTTGGTTTAACTCACATGAAGCTAGGGGGTGTTGTCCTCGGAACCACGATTGCGGCGAGTTTCCTGCAAGATTTGAGACACAAACATGTGGCCAGCAAGTATCTGTACTTGGAGCGGGCGCCTTGGGCATTTTGCTCTGCTCTGGGCAAATAGGCAGATAAGGCAGAGAGAGCCAAGGCGGACGGTCGGTCGGTCGGTTCTTAGTGAGCGAAGGGTTGCCGAATGTTGTTGAGATCGAAGCTCTGTGTGTCAACTTACCAGGGTCTGCTCAGGAACAACAATATCAGGACGGACTATTGCTACTGGTTCGAGTCACACAACCGTGATAATGCGCTTGCGGCGTTGGTGTCTTCTAATGGCTCAAATCGACTGCAGGAGGATGTCATCAGAAGCGCAAGCGAGGTTGGTAGGGGGAATATGAGACGGCGAGGGTTGAGGCCAAAGCACTGTAGTGGACTCTTGGGATGCAATGGTTCTGGCAAGCCTCGGCTATGTGGTTGACATTTGGAAGACGCATCCATATCGTACAACTGCTCGGTGCTTGGTGGGGTGAGATTTGTATGCTGGTCGTCCTCCGGCTCCAGCATATCAACGAACTGGAAGCGTCGATTGAGCGAGGCTTCCCTTCCCGCCTTGATGACGGGAAGAAGCTGAGGTTCATCACAAAAGCTTGCAAGACGTCAGAACGCCCGTCGCACTCATTTCTTCGTCCTCCTTCTTTCGTTCCCAATGCCTAGTACCGAAGGAAGCCGCTGGCCAAGAATGGGAAAGGAAAGCAGTAGGCAGGTACGGATGATGATGATGGTGTGGGAGTGAGCGCGATAGTGTGTGTGTGTGCCTGGAGGCTGCATCCCCCTCTCTTCCTCCCCCCCCCTCTCTCACCACCATGGCGCCTGGCCTAGAACTGCAAGTCACCTCTATCGAAGGCGGTTGGCCTCTGGATAGGTTGCCCGACGGCAGAAGGCGCGTCGAAGTCTGCATGGAAGGTCCTGCGAAAGCGCCGCCCGTTCTGTTGCACCGCGCAGAGGCTGCGAGGCGCTGCAACTGTCCTGCAATGATACACACTCTGACGCTCCTGGGCCTAGCGCCACGGCGCAACTAGCTCGGAAGGCAACAAGCGCAACGGCAGGCCAAGCCTTTGATGGCCGCCGTAGCCTGCCCTTCTGTAGTATCGCAGAGATGAAGCCCTGGCCGGACATGCTGGGTTGAAGCAAGGTAAGGGTGATTCAGTGTGATGAGATACATGATGTTGCTGCCTCGGAGACCGGAGTGGGATGCTGGAGGGATGATGCATCAAGGGGCAGGGTAAAAGGGGTGGGCAGAGAATGAAACCCAACGTGTCTCTTTACGACGGTATCATCTGCAAAGAGAAGCGCAACTGCCAGTGCCAATGTGACTGTCTGTGCTGTGCCTTGGGGTACCTTACCTATGCCAGGAGGCAGGAGGGAGTCTTCGGGTGCCTTTCCCTCGAGTACCGGCGCAAATTCTCCAGTGCGGCCGGGACGGAGAAGAGGACTCCTGCATCCCGCCCCCCTCTCCACACCTCGCACCCAACATATCTCAACCCACCCCAACTCACTTCACCTCGCTCATCTTGCCTTGGCTTGCTTTTGGCACCCATCGAGCACGGAGTGCCTATTGTCTTGGCCATGTTGCATCAGAAAACGGCAGTCTTTGCTGCTGAATCAGGCACACTGGCAGCCGATAATATGTGCATTATTTTGGACGACCGCCCTCTCGGACAGGTTCAACCAGAGCAAACTTGGAATGTCGCCGTGCTTCCACCACCTTTGCCAGGGTCCACCGTCCGTCAAACAGCAGATCACTACAGAATACGATGTTGGTTGAGCCATGGAAATTTCATACTCGGCCGCCTGGGATCAGAGTGAGCGCGACGACGGACAGGGTTCTTGGGCTAAAGATAACGAAATCTCTTTCAAAACAGCCGCCGCTGATATAGGAAATGGATACAGAGTATCCGTGTATGCCCACGGATATTAGACACATGCAAAGTGCATCGCCCGCTCCACCAGGACCCCCCATCAACCACCACCCTGTCGCCAGAGGCCACACGACAGAACAAGGCTCATATTGCCAAATACGGCCGCCGACTTGTGTCTGCCGCGGCATCTACATGTCGCACTGGCACTCTATGGGCTCGGGCGTCTTGCATCTGCTTGGAAATCAGGAACAGAAACTTGAATAGGAACAGGAAATCTCCACGGATGGTGGCCGTGTATGACGGGTGAACCCCCGTGCCCCACGACCGCGGCGGAGCAACTCTGGTCCATGCCCAGCGGCTTTTGCCTTCTCCTACATTACCTACGGGTACGCTGTCAAAATGGTCAGTGTTAGGTGGGTGGGCTGAAGATGACGGATGAACACCCCGTCATCATCCCGGTCAGCTCGGTTCGAGCCAAAGCGTGCCGAGGGAAACACAAACAGACATAGGTACGCTCGGGGAGATGGAGATACAAACAGTCGCCGTCAGATTCCTGCCACTTGATGCGGGCCTCCCCGCCACCGTTGCGTACCTCAAGCGGCGGCCGACTGGTACTCTCGAGTATCTTTCGCCTTGGGCTCAGGTGCTGCACGCTTCGCCTATGCAGTCACGCTTTCTTCAGGTTCTTCCCCCCGGCACGGAGACAAACGACCAGCATCACCGCGCCGTTCCAGTACCTGTTTCTGTCACATGCATTTCTCTCCTTCCCTCACTTGCGTTTCGCTGTCCCTGGACCTGTTCGCTCGCCCGGAGCCATCGCAATCTTCTAAAGGGACAACTCCAAGACACAGTCTCAAACCCCACGCGTCCACCGGCCGTTGACTGGCTCCTCCCGTCATCTCAGCCAGATCTGCCGGACGGGATTGCCCAGCTATGGCTTTCCATCGACATACGCTGCTTACCTGTGTAATTGGTTGGGTCAAATGACGATGGAGGGGGCTGCCTGTTAGCCCAAACGGTGAATTTTGGCCCTTTAGTTCCTTGTTCTCTTCGTTTGCCAACCAACGCTATTCGTACCACTATCATCATCGTGTCGACAAGAGGGCCCTGCCTTACTTTACCTCAGTTTGGCTCGTCAAGCTTCGAGTACCGCTCCAGCCTCACCCCCGTCAACGACAATTGCCCGCGTCTCTTTTAGCTCGCGGCGCCTGGTTTCTTGCCTGCAGCAGGCCGAAAGTTAATTGCCCACAGGCTTGTCGTTCTTCACAGGCGCCTGTCGAGATTCTGGATGCAGCAGAAGCACGCAAGCTAGCTGGCTTGAGCCTTAGCTGCCAATCACCCTTGACCTCGGCCGCCGTCTCCGCCCTCGCCGTTGTCGTTGTCCTTGCATGCGCCAACCTTGTCCAGCCATGCCCTGTAGCGCGGCAGATGCAGCAGCATTGCATCGCATCGAGCTGCTAGCAGGGGTTCTACTCAAGGAGAGCAGGGTGGGTTCGTGGTGGGTTTGCAAAAGGACCTGAGCTAGGTTGAGGCTAGACGCGAAAAGGAGCAACAGCCAGTACTTAGTACATGGCTCGGAGTGTAGGCGCCCCCATCTCGGAGACTCACTTGAGTGATTGACCGTGCTGCTCTCACTCACAGGTGTCAGAACGAAGACTGCTTTGTCTCGTCTCGGGTGTTTCAGCAGAGTTTACGAGCAAAAGGATTCAAAGACAGAGGAGTCTAAGGCTCAACAATAGCGGATGGAATGACTGGCAAATGGGAATCCTCAAAAGCCGTTTACGACGTGTGCTATGTCCGATGGATCGACTGTCGGTGTCTCGTCTTGTCCGATATCTCGCGCTGTCGGATGCGCCAGACGGGAGAGGCGGGTTTGTGGGCTGGCAACGTCGTCAGGTACCGAGGAATACGAATTGTTAGGGGCCGGATACCTCGCGGTAGGGATTGCAAGCGCCGCCAAAGCGGACTTCTTCTTATCCCTCGCCTGCTTGCCTTGACTGGTGCCGTGCATTGATCATTCTCCGTCTCGTCTCCTTTACCCCCCGCAATCCTCTATCACGTCTTATCTTGCTGGCCTCCCGTGCTATGGGTTCCTTTGCGGTGACCGGGTGGAACCTCCATTCATCGTATGTCATCGATCATGGTGATGACCTTTTTCTATCTCAACGGCGGAGACCGGACATTGGTAACATGGAATCTTGACGGGTTCGGCCGATCAAGGCGCGAAGAAGGCACTCACACCGACCTAATGAGACCGACTTGCTCGAGACTCCCCAAGCGTTACGCTTCTCCAACCGGGCTCTCGACCGTCTTCTTGGAGAGTCCTTCATCCAGTCACTTCTCCGCATCTGTTCTCCTCTTCCCCAACATCGTCAATCAAGGCAAGTGCCAACTAAAGCCATTCATCCGTACCTCCCACTTCTAATCGAGGCGGGGAGAGGATTGAGGCATGCAACCCCTCCAAAGACCGGACGACAAGGACCCCTGCCGCATCGTCCGTCCACACATCTTGAGCACAACAACCTAAAATCGCGGGCAAGACAGCGTAAAGGCAGGGTACCTGGAACCCTGGGCTGTGTACCTGCAATAAGATGGGGACTCCCTCTCTTGCTAGGCAACCCCCTGCTCCTCAGACATCTGGCAACGGACCCGCTGATCTGCTCATCTTCACCCTGCCACTCTCTCTTTTCACTCGCTCTAGCCTTGCCTCCCACTCTTAGTTGTGTCTCTCGAGCCCTCAGTTCCCGCGGCCACTAAGATCGAGAGAACGGCCGGGGGCCCAGAGACGAGGCACACTCCCCGATTGCTTTCCGTTGTCACACACCCACACAACCCGGCTCGCCTTCACGTAGGTTTCTCTCCTTCGGTCGACGTCGCCGCCC
Source organism: Colletotrichum spaethianum (assembly GCF_022836535.1). Taxonomy (NCBI): domain Eukaryota; kingdom Fungi; phylum Ascomycota; class Sordariomycetes; order Glomerellales; family Glomerellaceae; genus Colletotrichum; species Colletotrichum spaethianum. The sequence continues at coordinate 108,048 of NW_026054798.1, forward strand.
CCGGTCTCTTACCGTGCTGTGCGCTCCTCCTACGCATCCTCTCTACTCCTGCTTCTTCTTTCCCCACCCCCGTTGATGCTCTCTCCCACTCTCAAGTTGCCTCCTGCCCCCCCGTCGACCGCACATGATGTACTTCCACACTGCTTGTGCAATACCCGCTTCCCTCCCCCGGACGAGTTGCTTGGTGAAGCCCATGATCCATGCTCGCCGCCTGTATATCTCTAGCCAATCTCTCATCCATGCAACCGGCGGTTGCCAACGAGCACGCTCACCACATCCTGATCCATTTATACACTCCTCCTCCCCAAGGCTCGCCACACTTGGGATGCCATATTGTGCCTCTTGACTTATTCTCTCGCTTCCATCCTCTGCTTGTTTTACCTGCAGTGGCATACCACCTTTTACAATATTACCATTATTTTACCCATATCACTCAGATTGCGTGTGTTGTTTGACGCCCACATCATCCCGCTTCTTTCCTGACCGACAGCCGGTCCCGCACATGTACCACACGCACCTCACACCCCCAACCCGCCTTTCGACTTGAACAAGACAAGATGACTGCTCCTATAACCCAACAACAGTCGGCCCAGGCCAAAGACGCTGCCGCTGCCGCCTCTATACGGAAGCGGAGAAGACGCGCTCCCGCAGGTGGTGCCGCCGATGACTGCTTTACCTGCTCCAAGAGAAATGTCAAGTGCGATCGCAGACGGCCCTACTGCTCGCAATGTCTCGAAATCGGCAACGAGTGCTCTGGCTACAAGACCCAACTGACCTGGGGAGTTGGCGTTGCCAGCAGAGGCAAGTTGCGCGGCCTATCTCTTCCCATCGCGAAAGCGCCCCCCGTCGCTGGCGTCGCAAAGAAGTCGCCCGCGCGTCCCCGCGCAAACTCGACGGCCACCACCGCAGCATGGGCCGACGCCGACGACATGTCTCGAAGGAGTACGCGCGACGATGCCGGCTTCTCGCCGGAGCACGTTGTCTCAACACCCACGACGCCCTTCCCTCACAACTACGACATCCTGTCCATGTCACACCCCGAGCACACGCCATCCATCACGGCAGGACACTGGGGCAGTCTCCCGTATTCGAGCAGCATGCCGACTGACGGGCCCAACTACCGGAAACTGGGGGCTCACTTGGGCCCCATCCCCATCTCAGGAGCTATGTCGTCGTCCCTCGATTCTGTCAGCGACGCCGACTACATGTCGCCCATGAGCCATTCATACTCGAGAGACGACATTCCTTTTCTCCACAGCCCCAACGTCATGTATGACGGCTACAGCACCCATGGCTCGCCAGTGCCCCAGAGCCCCATCTCGGCCATCCTCATTGACCAGAGAGGAGCCCCTACATCGTGCCCGAGCCTCGTATACGCCCCGTCAGAACATAGCTCGAGCCTCCCATCGCACATGGACAACTTCGAAAGTCACCTGAGCCAGAAACTGATGCGGGAGTGTGAAACTCTGAGTGAGACGTCCTGTCCGGCTCTGCTTTAGGACCAGACTCGCTGACGTGACGGCATTAGGCATTCCCGAGATGGATGCGTATAGCACCAGCTGCAACTCCAACAGCCATGTTTGGACATCGCCTCCCCCGGAAGAGATGTCACCGCACCATTCCGACCGCCAAGCTTCGGCTCAGTGGCCTACCATGTTTGAGCCCCAGGCCGTCCACGTTAACTCAGACCTCATCTCCAAGATGCCCTTCTTCATGGACTACTACAAGAACATCATGTGCCCGTCCATGGTCTTCATGGACGGACCTGGCAACCCGTACAGGGAGCACATTCTCCACCTGGCTTCGAGTAGCCAGAGCTTGCAGCACGCCATCTGCGCCTTGTCGGCCTGCAACCTGCGGATGAAGCGCAGACTCAGCCTGGGCCAAGACACCCGTGAACTCTCCGAGAAGCTTATGGCCGAGAAGTCGACCGCCGAGTCGATGGAGGACACTCAGCCCGAGGACCAGTCTCTCTCGGAGGAGTACCAGCACCGGAACCTCGCGGTCCATCTGCTCAACCAGCAGCTCAACGACCCGGTCAAGTCCAGCCATGACTCGGTCCTGGCAACCATTCTGCTCCTCTGCCACTACCGCATGGTGGAGTCTGGCATTGCCAAGTTCCACACCCAATTCGCCGGCGTCAAGAAGATTCTCTCAATGCGGCGGTCGCAGAACCTGGCACCGTCCCGCGACTCTGCGTGGATGGAGGCCATCTTCACCTACTTTGATGCCATCTCGGCCAGCATCAACGATCGCGAGGCTCAACTGAACGCGACTTTCTACGGTGTCATGCCAGATGCCCAGCTTCTCCCCCCTGGCGCCGAGAACCTCGTTGGCTGTGACCGTGAGCTCTTCAAGACCATTAGCAAGCTCGGCAGGCTCAACCTGCTGTCGCAGCACCGCGCAGTTCAGAACCTCGTCAAAAACCCGTCTCGCTCTCAGTCGCCACTTGGCTCGCCTCTGGGCCACGCGTACAAGGCAAATATGAACGGCATGCACCACCAGCAAATGGGTGACATTTACAACCTGCCTAGCCATCGTTTCGACGGCAACGGCTTCGGCTCGACTCTTGACGACGATGAGTTTGTCTCTTCGTCGCTCTGCTCTTCGGCAACGTACGACGACCACCGCAACAACTTCTGGAGGGAGTGGAAGGAGGCTCGCCTCGCCCTCCAAAGCTGGGAGTTTGACTCGGCCCGTGTCCACGCTTCCCTCCCCTCCCCTGCCACCCCGGCGCAGGTCCGGGACCTTGGTTCATTGTCCGAGGCGTTCCGCTACGCCGCTCTGCTCTACACGGAGCGCTTGGCCTCGCCCAACGTCCCGTCGACGCACAGCAATTTCCAGAACTTGGTCTCTCAGGTCGTCTACTACGCTACGAGCTTGGAGGCCGGCAGCCAGGCGGAGAAGTTCCTACTGTGGCCGCTCTTCGTTGCGGGCAGCGAGTGCGTCAACGAGCTGCAGCAAAACATTGTGCGGAGCAAGTGCCGCGACATCATGGCCCGCTCGGGTTACATGAACAACCTCGCCGCCCTCGACGTGCTCGAGCGCCTCTGGGCTGGCGAATGGAAAGACAACGAGCCTCGGAGCCCTGCGGCGGTCAAGCTCGAGGCCATGCGCCGAGGCCCGTTCAACTGGACCAGGTGCATCGGCGGTCCCGGTGTCGAAGTGGAGTGGATCATGTTTTAAGAGAACCCCTTGTCCCGTTGAAAGCTGCCCTCATAGGGCGCAGGGGAAAAGGGGTGGAAGAGGGGATTCATATTGGACTCGGAGGCACGCGAGTCACGCGCAACAGCGGTCGGAGTGCGCAGTATTTTTTTATTTTTGTTTTTGCTCAGCGGCAAGCTGGGCTTGGTCACGACTGATGAGACGGATCTACGAGAACGGTCCTTCTGTAACTGTACAATAGCCACTACTACAAAACTGCATAGTCACGACATGGAGTAATATGGGACTGGGACGAAACGGTACGATGCCTTGGGTAGGGGACTGTCGCATGACGGACAACAATCTGGGAACGGCTGAAGGAGACTAGCTCCTGCGATACAGCATTATGAGAAGGCATGAATATCCGAAGAAAGAGGGGTACGGGGCAAAAAGAAACAGAAAATAATCCATATCATGATTTTGAGTCTCAAACGCCTTTCCTTCTCGTGATCAACTACCATATGCGTCGAACCCACAGCTCTCGTCTTCCTCCAACAGTGGGAGTTGGACCACACTTGGATGAGCCCCCTTGGGCCTCTTGCAACGGCGGTCAAAGAACGAGGCCGATAGAGATGGCGTGCTCTGCCGACCTCCTTCGCCGAAGATGGTACCTGCAGTTGCATACCGAGTACCGTCAGGCGCTGCAGGCGGCGGAGGCGGCGGAGCGCGAGGACGAGGACGGGATCCTCGCTCAGGGTCCAGCTGTGGTCGGAGATTCCCAATGGACTTTACCCTTTCAGCATGTCATTGTCTCGAGATGGGTGAGCAGGCGAAGCCGGGCAGGGGGTATGAATAAGGAGGCTTGGCAAAGGAGTGAGGGGTGCCGCGAGCAGTCGAGAACTCGGGTACGCCAGAATGAGGAACGGCGACAAGAGGCGTCGGTGGCTTTTTTTTGTTCTGCCTCCCGCTCTCGCCCCCCCAGTCCGTCCTGGGTCCCACCACCGAGGACGTCGTCGTCCAGTCGCAATCGCTCCAAGCGCCGTTTGGGGCGGGAGGCGCATGTGGGCGCGATCCATCTCACTATGTGCCTGAGTACCAGAGCAAGGATGATCACGTATCGTTTCGTACCTTGGCTTTTTCCGCGTAGAGCTCGGAGCCAAGCGAGGATATTTTCAGACGGTGGATGGTTGTACGAGATATCGGGTTCAGAACACAAGACCTTGCAACGGAGCGCCGAGAGGCAAGATAGACAGCAGCAGGTCCCCTCTGTCGAAGGACGTATCCCCCCGTATCCCCCTCGCAATCCTTGCGAACTCGGTTGTGCCAGACCGAGCCAAGCCAGAATGCTGGAATGCCGTCGGTCTTTGTAGTATCTGATATGCAACGCTAAGGCAGTCTGCTACCCATTTCATGTGCCTTTGATGAAGGGTCCAGGGGTGGGAAGAAAGGGCACCAATGCAGAGCCAGTATACAAGCTTGGTGAGGCGGTACTATTCGCATACTGCGGAGTAGCAGGCAAGCCATAGTGTTGAACGACGGATAGCAACAAGAGAGGCAGAGAGCAGGCGGACAAACAACAGCCTGCAGACCAGGGGGACCGGACGGGCCAAGGGCATCGGGGTAAAGCAGACTGGCTGGGCTTGGAGGAGAGACCAGGACCGGGAGGGCACACGGATTCTTGACATGGACAGGGCCGGTGTCAAGGCACCCGGGCAAGGATCAAGGGGTTCCTGCGGGCTGGGGAAGCAGCACTGGTCGTGAGAATCCACTCGAGCCAAAAAAGTTCCCATGTGGGGGTGATAAGGGACGTTCGGGCCAAGACCGACTAGCCGCCTTGCTGACTGGCTGGAATTCACGACAGAGGAGCGGGACTGGACGGGCGTTTGTGGTCTTCGATCTGGCGACGCAACGTCGAGCAGGGGGGGGGGAGGGGGGATCATGAGTCCCTCCCCCAGGGCACGACAGGGGCCGGGGCTGGATGACAGTGGGCCGGCAGGGCATGGCAAAGAGTGGAGAGAAGTCCGAAAGAAAGAGAGAGAGTGAGCCCGGTCTGGTCGCCGAACAAGGCTGGCTATAGGTAGTGTAGTGTAGCCAGGGGAGGGTAGGGCAGGCAGGCAGACCGACAGACGTCCATACAGCCACACATGGACAGCCCAGCCCCAGGCGAAAACCACCGAAAGGAAAAGAGTTGCAGGGGGGGAGGGGTTCGAGGCGGTGGCGATGGAGAGATCCCCGTTTACAAAGCTGACATGTGTGCCCTGCACCGAGGTACTATGGTAGAGTTCGGGCTCGCTGGAACAGATGACGGAGAAGAGAGCCAAAAGGCACCTTAATCCATATTGACTACACGGCCTGACCCCGTCAGCCCGAAGCAAGGCATAAAAAAGGACACAAGCTTGTTTCGCACCGACGTCTCCAGGGTATGTATTATTTCATAATTTGGGACCATGCCTCTCCGTCTGCTCTTGTCCTGAACAAGGGGCCCCGACAAGTTGTGCACACGACCATCCGAGAATACAAGAGAACACTAGAGGAAAGAATCGCCTACAGTCCGCAGACACGACACGGCGACGGCGGCCGCTGAAGGACCGGAGGAACACGGATAGCGCAGAGAGCCCATCGAGATAGCGATTAGGGTCCTAGGTTGACTCGATTGCTGGTGTCAGTCAGTCGTGCCCGTCATGGCAATATGACCAGACTGCGAGGTGACGGCGCGTGGGGGTCCACTGGTCCAATCGCCATCGACGGCCTCGTCTCTGTCGAGTTTCTGATCTTCTCGGATCAGCCTGATGGCCTGGTGGCGGTGACGGCCTTGGCACCTCATTTTCTCATGTTTGGTGGCGGACGGCTCGTTGGGTTGAGGTCATGATGCGTAAGCGCGTACGCGACCGTTGATTAACACTCCCTCTCTGAATTTCAAATCGAATGACGCTAGAGGGCATCGGCATCGATATCTGGATACTGACCGTGGCGGTCCCCGAGGTCGTTCTTCTTGTTGCCGTTTCCGTTAATGTGCCCTCGCTGTCTCGTGCCGAATTCCACCTTGGCCGACCCGATGCCATCTGCCCTCAAGGGCCTTCAACCGCGGTTCCTCGGACCAAGAAAAAGCACGCAAACGTAGGTCCACCATGGCAGTGTAAAATATCCAAAGGGGGGGCAATAACGAGAGGCAAGGTCGACGTCGGGTCCGTCGGTGTAAAGGCAATGCGAACCGAGGGGACCACGTTGGCTCGGCATGAGAAACGCGGCATAATGTCAACGAGCCCGTATACACCTTGTCCTGGTCTCGCCTACCAGTCCCCTCCCCGACTGACTTTTTTTTTTTGTTCCGTTCGTGCGAGGTTTAAACAACGTCCTCGCAGGGGCAAGGGACGACGGGACTCGGCCGAGCTTCTTGCAATCAAGCATCGTGATTCACGCGTGTATTTAATCATGTGCAATCTATCGTGGTCGAGTCTGCTCGAGTAATGAAGTCCGATGTCCACTCTATTTCGCCGAAACCTAATTTAACCTATTGATACGCTTTTTGCTCTCCTAACAGGGTATCCGATGCGTTTTATACCTTAAGCGCCGTGTCATGACTCTCTGACTCCCGAAGTTGCCTGCCGGGGGCCACCCGCGCCTATTTTTTTTCCCTGGCTGTCACGCCCAACCCCTATTTCGTTCTTCAGCCGCGCCACTTGAACCGGCTCTGCCTCAGCATGTCAAGCAGGCCCGTCGGCAGGACTCCCTTGTCGACGACCGTCAGGCTCCCGAACCTTGCAATCATGTCGTTGCCGTAGAGCGCGCAGACCCACCGCTCGTAGTCGCTGAGGCCGTACCAGCCTGCCGGCGTCGTCTTGAGGGCCGCCTCCAGCTCGCCCGTCAGCTGGACCGTCTTGGCGGTCGGCATCCGCCGCAGCTTGTCGAGCGCCCGGCCGAGCGCCGTGGACGTGCGTCTCCGGTGCCGGGTGAACTCCTCGAAGCTCATGAACGGCTCGTCCCGCAGGTCCTGGTAGACATCCGTGCGCCACATCGGATGGTGACGCAGCGCAGCGCCGGCGGAGTCGGAGTCGGCGCCGGCGTCGGGGTCCTCAAAGGCCGCCTTCAGGGACCGGTACTCGGCCTCCTCCTTGGCGAGGAACTCGTCGACGATCTTGTTGGGGTCCTCGACGACGCCGTCGCGGATCAGGTACAGGTGGACAAAGGGGTTCTCGAGGCCCAGCCCGCCGAGCGACACGGGGAAGTACAGGTAGCCGTCTGGGATGTCCGAGATGCCAAATCTGTCGCCAATCAGCCGCTTCAGGTGCGCGCCGGCCCCGCCGTCGCCAAAAAGCCGCTGCTGGATGCGGTGGAACGTCGCTAGCATGCTGTCCACGTGCGCGCGGGAGTAGCAATTGGCGAGCTGGGCGCAGTTGGTCCGGAAGAAGCGGGCTCCGTAGATGTTCCACGCCTGGATCCAGTCGAAGACGCTGCTGCACGCGTCCAGCTGCAGGCGGAGCTCGTCAATGTGCACGTCCACCTTGTTTTGGTCGAGGAGGAAACGCCCGGACGCGGGATCGAGCTTGAGGAACCCCCACACGACGTCCCCCTCGGGCAGGCCCTTGGGCGGCTGCTGGCCCGGCTTGCCCCCCTGGGCGGCGATCCTGACGCTGCCCGTCTTGTCCTCGTTGAACTCGAGGCCCGTGAGCTCCACGAACTCGGTCATCGTCTCCCACGCGCGGACGCAGGTCTCGAGGCCGCCCCAGAGCCACATGTCGTCGTGCAGCCGGTAGAGGCGGCCGCCGTTGGCCTGCTGGTTGACGGCGAAGTCCATGCAGAAGAGCATGGTCTCGGCGACCAAGTCCGCCAGGGGCGTGCTCAGGGCCGTGCCTCTCTTGCGGGTGTGGGCGGGCGCGTCCGGCGGGTCCTGGGCGAAGCGAAGGGGGCACTCGAGGATCCGTCGGAACAGGCCAATCCATTCGGCGTTGACGCCGAAGAACTCGAGGACGGCGAAGATGGACGAGTGCGGCACGCTGGGGCCGAACCACTTCAGGTCGGAGCGGATGACGGTGACGTCGTTCCCCAGCCTCGTTTCCATGATGATCTCGGACTGGATGAGGTGCAGGAGGTTCTGCACCACGGCCACGTGCGATTTCCGGGTGTCGTCCGCCTCCTGCTGGCCATCCGAACCGTAACCCCCTCTCTTCTCCGCCACGCACGCGGGCAGCTGGTCCAAAAAGACTTCCTTCTCGTAGTGTTGGGAAAGCCGCTTCGCCACCGACGCGGAACTTTCAACCGACGCCGTCGTCCCTGTGAAAAACTGTCGCCGGCGAACCTCCTCCTTGGTCATGCGCCTCGCAGCATCCCTGTCGACCCCAGGGGCTTTGACAAACGAGACGAGAACCTCGCGCATCCGGACGGCCCACTGCTTGCCAATGTGATGGACGAAGATGGCTTGCAAGAGGTCCTCGTCGGGGTAGAAGCGGTAGCGGCCGTTCAGTTGTCGTCGCTGCTCGACCACGGTCGGGCCATCCCACGCCCAGGTCTGGCGGGTCTGCATGCGCATGTTGAGCACGTCGGCGATTTCGCTCAGGACCACGTCGTTGCGGAGAAAGTCGTTGAGAGTCGTCCTCTTCTGGTCCGTGAGGATGTCGGTCCGTAATAGGCCCCGGATCGTGTTCTTTAGAGAATCCTCGTCAAAGTGCGTCTGGTCGTCCCAGCTCTTCTGCAATTTCTCGATGCGCTCCTTCAGCTCCCCAAACGCGCGGTCAATGTCCTTGGACGACGTGACGAAGAGCCGCTCCAGGTAGCTCTTGATGGCCCGGCTGTCCATCTCCTTGGCCTGGAACACGTACTGCTCCCAGGTCGCTCGCTGCCGGTGCATCTCCTCCCTGCCCACGGGCACGAAGCCCGCCTCGGAATCCTGGTCGGCGACCTTTCCGGCGGAAATCCATTCGTTCACAAGCTTGCCGTACAGCTCGGCGTAGCGGTACTTGGCGGACTGGACATCGAGCTCGTTCCGCATCGCATTCTCGTAGTCGTTGAGCAAGCTTTCCGAGATGCACGGGTCGTAGTCGGCCTGCTGCACGAATCGCTTAAGGTTGTCGACCGAAACCAGCGAGCTGTCGCCCAGGGAGTTCATGGCAGGGAGCTTCTCGGACCTGTCGACCAAGAGCTTTGCCCGCTTCCGGTGGTCCGTCTCGTACGCTGCATCGTCCAGGAGGGCTCGCTTCCCCGACTCGTACGAGGCCTTCTGCTTGTCCAGTTGGCTGAGCTTCACGCTTGTGATGGTGTGAAGCGTCTGCGACAAGATATCGGAGGACGCCATCTTTCGATATGGATTGACAAATAGAAACGAGGTTGCAATCCCAGATATGTAGGTTAGATGGGGGATGTTGCTGAAGGACTGATGAGTGAGGAGCCCGACGAAAGGTGAGCTGAGAAGACCGTTTCCCAGAGCGTATTTATGCGAATTGACCACGGCTATGAAATACGATGAGAATCGAGGCCATTCCTCATACTGGATGGTCGCTCACTCTGAGTCAGTCCGCAGACGCCATGTTTTGGCCTCTTTTGGGGCCATTGTCTGAACGGCGCATTTGGTTGCTGGCGGTTTGGGGATGAGCCATTGCCAAGAAGAGACAAGTGGAGACTAGAACTGAGGCCATTGAGGCCAATGAGGCCAATTGAGAGAGGCGGCCTCGACGGAACCTCTCATGAGAAACAACGTTCGTTTACAGGTCGAGAGAAACAATGATTCAATTCTACCTGATGGTTCTTTCTTTTTTTTGTTTTTGAATACATGTTTTCAGGTAGAGCAAGAGAGAATACGCGCACCAAAAAGAACGCTTTCCATACCTGGGCTGATCGGCATCGATGTCGACGGTCTCGCTCGCTGGTCGGCCTACCAGCGTGCTGCACCGGTTGAGTTATCCCGGATGTCAAAACATCATCCCCGGTTCATCTACGGTCGATGGCAGAAAGGTCGCAGAATCCGCATCAAACATCATGACATTTTCTCCTTTCCGTGGCGGCAGTGAGATGATGCTCAGACGGCCTCAATGTCGGGCCCGAGTGGAGGAGGTCGAGTTAAAGAATAGGACGCTTTACAAGACGACACCGACATCGGCATTGACGTGATTGCAAGGTTGTGCCGCTGGTGGGTAAAGATAAGAGAGGCGTACGCAATGCTTCGGCTATTACTTACCCAATAAACTCGTAGGCTGAGTGTCTAACACGGCTCGTTGAAGATTAGTCGGGGGTGTTTGGTATGCTAGGCCTATGTCGAAATCCGGCTTATCGCACTCTCGAGAGCCCTTTGGGGGACTATGGCCCTGGCCTTGGCCCTGGCCTTGGCCCAAAATGCCTGCCAGACATGCCATACAGTTGCCTATTACAGGCAGATGCCCGAGCGCACAGGTTGGGGGGCGCACGCCGAGCTTCGGGGGTTTTGGGACTCTTGGGACTCTGGGGAACCGCTGGGGCCTTCTGACTGGCCAGAGACGGGCCAGCAATTAGTCAGTAGAGAGGGCTCTCTGGTAGCGGCGCGATGACATCCTTTCCGGGAGCAAAATGAACCTGTCGTTACATAATGCAACTTTGACATCTCACCTTGCCAGATGCGTAGGGTATTCGGTAAGACGTCATCTCCGACCAATTGACCACTACCGCCAGAGAGTGAAAATACCACCTTAATACGGCACTGCAACGCGAGCCCCGTCCTCATCTCAGAGGTAAAAGGCAAGGAGGAAATTTGGGTGGAAGAGCCGCGCACCATGACGACGGACGAAGAGCAACCCCGGCGAGCTGCCGCCGCCGCCGAGCAAACCTCGGAGACGACGCCTCTGCTCAATGGCAGCAGCGGCAGCAACGGTACCATCGACGGGGCCCCCGCCGCCAACGACGAAGAGACGACCATCGTGGCCGAGACCGTCTCCGGCACCCGCCTGGCTCTCATCTTGGGCACCTCGTACTTTGGCGTCTTCCTTGGCGCCATCGACAGCACCATCATCGCCACGCTCTCGGGCCCCATCTCGAGCGAGTTCAAGTCGTTGAGCCTCCTCAGCTGGCTCGCCACGGCCTACCTCATCTCCAATGCCGCGTGCCAGCCCATCTCCGGCCGGCTGACCGACATCTTCGGCCGCGGGCCGGGCCTCATCTTCAGCAACATCTTCTTCGCCGCCGGCAACCTCATCTGCGGCCTCGCCAAGACGCAGTCCGTCATGATCTTCGGCCGCGTCGTGGCGGGCATCGGCGGCGGCGGACTCATGTCCATCTCCACTTTCCTCGCCTCCGACCTCATCCCCCTGCGGCAGAGAGGCATCTACCAGGGCATTGGAAACATCGCCTACGGTTCGGGCGCCATGCTCGGAGGCGTCTTCGGCGGCCTCATCAACGACAACACCGCCATGGGCTGGAGGCTCGCTTTCCTCGTGCAAGTGCCGCCCGTCCTGATCTCGGCCGTCCTCGTCGCCGTGCTCGTCAAGGTGCCCCCCAAAGCCTCGGACAAGTCCTACCTGGCGCGCATCGACTTCTTTGGCGTCTTCCTAACCATCTCCTTCCTCGTGCTCCTGCTGCTCGGTCTCAACGCCGGAGGAAACCTGGTGCCGTGGGTGCACCCCCTCCCGCTCACGACCATCCCCCTCTCCGTGGCGGCCTTTGTCGGCTTCATCGTGTGGGAGAGCAGGGTCAAGCAGCCCATCATCCCCGTTCGCTTGCTCTACAACCGCACCATCCTCGCCGCGTGCCTGACCAACCTCTTGTGCACCATGGTCATGATGATGGCCATGTTCTACGTGCCGCTGTACCTCCAGGTCAGCGGGCTCTCGGCGACCCAGGCCGGCCTCCGCATCCTGACGTCCCCCGTGGGAGTGTCCATCATGTCCATCGGTGCCGGCTACATCATGAAGCGGACAGGGAAGTACGTCATCCCGGGCATCTGCGCCCTCGTCATCTTCAACACCGGCATCATCATTCTCACGCAGTACAACGAGAGCACGCCCGCTTGGGTCAACTACATTGTCTTCTTCCTCGTGGGCGGAGGCTACGGAGCCATGTTAACCATCACGCTGCTCGGCTGCATCGCCGCCGTCGACCACTCTCAGCAGGCAGTCATAACATCGGCAACATGTGAGTGGACCAACCCTGAGCAACAATGATCCAATGCAAAATACTGACAACCATGCAGACTTGGCCCGGAGTCTCGGAGGGACCATCGGCATCACCATCGGCTCCGCCGTCTACCAGAACGTGTTGCGGAACAGACTCTGGGACCGCTTCGGAGACTATCCCAACGCAGCCGAAATCATCCGCCGCATCAGAGACGACCTCGACGAGCTGAAGCATCTGCCCGTCGGGTGGAAGCCCGGCGTCGTAGCCTCCTTCATGGAGGCCTTCGGCAGCGTATGGTACACCATGCTCGGCCTTTCGGTTCTCGCCCTCGTGTTCATCTCATTGATGAGGCAGCATGTTCTTCACTCAACGCTGGAGAGACGATGAGCAAGCGGCCTAGCTCGTCACGCACTCGCCAGAGTGTCGCCATCCAGGTGGTATCCAGCTCAACGGGCCGACCGAAGCTGGTCTTTCCTCCATCGCAATGGGCATGGCGCGCCATGGCCGAGAGCAGTCTCAGACACACCGAGCCAGCATGTGGTCTGTTTTACTATGTGTTGTGCATGGGTGTCTACAATGAATGCACTTATCTAGCATACCAGATCGCGCACAATTGTACAAACACATACTGTAAAGCACAAGAACAACGATAAACAGGTAGACAAACATCTAGACAAATCACCCCAAGCTGTGGCGAAGAGGCAGAGGGATGCACCCAAAGCCCAGGGACAGCCTACAGCTGCCGAGAGCAACCAGCACACGGATATCAGTCGCATTCTCGATGGTGTTCGTGGAAAGTAACGGAAGCACGTCCAGACGGTAGACGGTGGTATGCGAATTGGGTCCGCAGCGTATGTTAAGCCCTCCGCCGCCGTCGAGGCGACCTCAAAATATCTTAATTGGAATAGAATTTCATCCTTGTCCATTTATCCCGCTCGTACAACTGTACTATGAACAAATATGGAATTTCATGCATACGCCAAGGTATTGTCGTCCCGAATCTTCCCCGTAGCCTTGATGGAGGCTTCGTTGCCCGCTACGCAGGGACCTCGGACAAAGATCTGTCACAGGAACGTTAGCAGTCAACCCACCTCGCTAGTTAGCAACAAACTCACCTCGCCTTGATACGACTGGTCGGCATTCTTGTGCTCCTCCGTATCTCTCAACAGGATCTCGGTGCTTGTCACGGGCGGGCCAAAGTGAGATTGTTTGTCATCGTGAACTCTGTAGTCGTAGTAACCAGTCTGAGCGACGGCACCTGCCACCTTGGGAGCAGCCAGAGCGTAGATGACTCTAGCACCGGTGAAGACGCGAATGTCAGAGAGCATGCGGGACGACAGCGGGGGCGATCCAGTCCCAACCCTCTCCGCCACGTAGATGAGGCGCAGTTTGCCGGGAGTGGTACCAATCGCGGGTCGGGATGCGCTGTTGAATCGAGCAGCAAAAGAGGCAACTGGCATGACGCCACTTTCCGTGAGACTGCGGGACTGTGCCCAGTGAGCAACCTTGGCCAGGCCAGAGGACAGGCGGCTGGTCGACTCCTGGTGCATCTTCAACAGGGTCTCAGGGGTCAACACCAGCACCGTAGGGGCAACTCCCTGGGTGGCAAGGACCAGATCGGTAGACTTTCCAGCAACCGAGTTGAAGGCGACAGACGAGTTGGAGTACAGAGCCGCCAACGTCAGAGTGAGAGTGTGGATGTTTGTCAGAGAGTCGGCCGACAAGAAGAGATCAGAGGGATTGAGACGTTGGGTCGACGGGATCGCGGCGAGCTGAGCAGCAACTCCAGACACCAGGTTGGCCTGCGTAAAGCGCACCATCTCCTCCATGGTTCCGGGCTTTGACTGCCAGAAGCTGATGATATCCTTCGGTTCCACCTCCTTGTTGACAGGGGGCAGCTCTCTCGCGGCATCGGCAGGAGCCTCGCGAAGAATGTCCTGCCAAGTTGCGACGTTAACGCTGCCGCCCATGCCTTGGGGAACCTCGTTCCAGTCCATGTGCGCGCTCCCCTCGTCCACAACCCATATCACTTGACGGAGGGCGGGGTACGCCTTGACAACCGGGTCAAAGGGGAATGCGCCAGGAGCAGTGACGACGGTATCGGCGGCAGAACGACGCAGCATTGTGATGAGCTCCTCGTCCGAGACATCAAAGGGAATCAGGATGGCCGTGAGGTTGGGGTAGAAACTGCAGGCGAACAGCGTCACCAGTAGCTCGATGGAGTTGGGCAAGTAGACGGCGACGCGAATGCCGCCTTGCTCATGAATGTGCTGGCCGATGAGGTTGATCTGGCGGGTGACGTCGTCTACACAGCGTCGCGGCGTTAGAGAGCGAGAGGCTGAAGACACAACAGCGCGTGGACTTACCAAGCGGGTGCTCGACGACGTTCTCGGAGCCCAGGACGGTCAACAACCGGCCCTTGCCTGCCGAAAGCTTGCCCTCCTCCTCGGAGGCACCCGTCGCCGCTCTTCTCCAGATATCCCGAAGGTCTCCATCGCGTCCTCTCGACCACTTGGAAGCGCCGGCATCCTTGACGTTAAGCCCGGTGTTCAAAGGCATTCCGTGAGGGGCAGAATGGGATCGGTAGATGGGGGATTCTCCTTCTTGTCGGACGGGCGAGCCTTGGGCCTGGCGCGCAAGAAGCATAGGATGGGTATCGGGGTCCTGGCTAGAAACGACTCGGTAGGTAACAATAGCAACGAGGAGCGTGATGAGGGCGGTGGTGTATGCGTTCCATTGTCCGAATAGGCCCGAAACGCTCTCGTCCATCTGGAGCATGAGGTTGTCGAAGAAGCCCATGTTGGGCGGCGACGCGAGGGTCCGAATAAGACGAGTCGGTTCAAGTCCCGGGGATCGATTAGGGCAGGTGGTTGCAGCGGTGGGAGCAGGTCAACGAAAGGCTTTACGTGGCCGCATGGAAAGCTTGGAGGGTTTAGAGAGAAGAAAGAGGAAAAAGCACGAGGCAGTGCCACGGAGCTCGAGCTCGGAGGTTTCGTGGTGCTGAGGTGGGTTGCGCTGGCAGTCAACGGCGGGGATTCTGACGTCCCCCCGGCTCCCGCTGTAGACTTACGAGAGTGAGCTGAGGGACCTTACTCGTACCTGTGCCTAGCGTTCTCCAACAGCCGGATGGCTAACATTGCGAGACTCCGGCTGCTAACTGCGGAACTTAGTCAGCTCGCAGACCCTTAAGGTTTAGAAACTCTGACCGTTGTACCTATTAAGGGCCAGGGCGCTCACTTGTAGATGTCTGTATTCACAGTCCTGTACCTGGTGGAAGCCCGCTGTGCAAGGTACCTTGAGGTACTCCCCACCTCCTCTCGCTGCCGCGGTTGTCGAGTGCCTCGAAACTAGTAATGTAGGTAGTTGGAAGTACGTACCTCTCAGCTATGTAAGGCAAGCCACCCCGCCAGGCAGGTGCAGGCTGAAGGTCTCCACTCGCAGCAGACCGCTTCCTGCCGGTTGCTGTGGCCCTTGTGGCTGAAGCATTGTTTTTCTGCCAATGCCTTTGCCAGAGGCTTCGGCCATCATTTGTCTACCGCATCCATCACCATCGACAACTCGACTTGAAGCGGCGCATTGAAGCACGCCAGCGCTCGGCGACCGCGCAGCGTCTAAACGACACAGTACTAACATAGAACAGGTTTGCAAAATCATTCGGGACTAGTGAGCTATTTCCTTCATTTGGAAAATGCAATGTAAATCTGCAGTTGGACTAATGTTGCACGCAACAGGCCTTGACCCTGATCGTGACTACCGTCTCCCGACTTCGACTTCCCACCCTCACCGTTAGCCTCACGCCAGACACACAGGACAACATGTCTTCGTCGGGGAGCCGAGCGGTTGTCAGCACTCCCGTCAGATCGACGCCACAAAAGTCCACTCCCGTTGTCGACAGCCCAGGCACTTGGAGACACCCGCGCCTCAACGAGATCACAAGACGGCGCAACGCAACTACCTTCTCCGAGAAGAATGTAAGAAGGATCGCGTTAAACATTGGCTTCCTTCTCAGCCTCTGGCTTTCTCAGGTCCTTACCCGTTCCTACATTCCCGCACAATGGTACGTCCTCCCTCTCTCAAGCCGACTCCCGCGGGCCCTAACCATTGCAAAAGGTTCAGCGCTTCGCTACGATCGTATCTGGGCTGGGCCTATTACTTGGTCCAACTCGTTCCACTCGCCAATATTGGAATGGCCACGCTGCCGCTATTCCGATCCGAAGACGACCTGTCAGATATTCCTCTGACCCCTGCGCAGCGCAAGCTTCTGGGTCTGCCGCCCAGCTCTGCAGCAGCCACTCCTGATGCTGTCTACAGCACGCCACCACGATACTCGCGTACTCCGTCTTTGGCGGGCTCACCCGCAAGTAACAGAAGCTTCTCCGGGTCTCCGCTGTCCGGCAGAGGCAGCCCGGCTCTCGGGAGCTCCTTGAACGGACAGTCTTATTCTCCCTCCCCACTCAACAGCCCGTCCAAGTTTTCGGCAAGCCTCAACAGCAACAGGAGGTCGTCTTTTGGCTCTTCGACAAACCTGGGGGCGAGCACGAGCTCTTCCCTCTTCCCTGACCCAGGCACGCCAAGCCCTTCGGCTGGAAAGCGTACCAGTGTCGGCTTGAACAACAAGTGGCTTTACGAGAGGGGCAGGAGATCGTCGGGCGGCAGCTGGATGCACTGAGGATTTCTAACGGCTGTTTTGTTTTTCGGATGGGGTAGGGGGGACATTGCCAGCGCCGTCATATCATGAGATTCTTTTTTGCGGTGGCCTAGGATGTAGATGGCCGCATCCGCGAATAGAATGATTTTTGAGGCACCAAAACGTGCCATCTTCTATTGTTGAAAGCCTCGGACCGAGAGCCGCGGCAGACCCAGGATTTGTATATACTTGACTGGCGTACAATACAAATGTACATTGAAGGGACTGAAGTACAAGGGTCCTGTCTCATAGATGCAGCTCAGTGTCATTGCGTGCTGTAGCGCCAACATCATCCACACGCCAAACTCATGAAGAAGCAGCTATGTCCTGTTCAAGCCCCAAGTCCCCAGGTGTTTCCTGCGCGAGGTTTGTAATCAACGTGAGGCGCAAGACCGCCGAATTGTGAGGTAGGCCGCTTATTCGGCCGGTTGTGCCCATGAGCTCTTCAGAAGCTACCCGTTCTGAGGTACCGTGAGAGCTGCAGGTACGTACCTCGGCATGAAGGCCCTTCACACAGAATGGGGAACAGATGGGAACGTGGACTTTTGGAATTCGGAGAACTCCCGCCCCCGCTTTTCCCTCTTCATAGGTTGGACAGCCACCAGTTGCCGACCCGCTGTTCCGCCATTACGTAGCACCCGGGCACCTTTGGTCTGGAACCTTTAGACCACCGTCCTCCCGAGCTTCCTCTCCCGTCAGATCGTTTCGACAGATATGATCGCTCTGTGACAACATGGGCGCCAGCGATTCGAAGCTTGTCTTCAAGAAAGGCATATTTCGGCTTTCTGAAGAACGACACATCCCTGCCGATGACCCCTACTGGACTTCTGTAAGCTGGCCTCTTTGTGGCTCGCCCTTATCCTCGATTACCGGACACTGACCTGGCTATGTGTACAGTTCTGGGAACTTCCCGAATCGTCAGAGGATATCTTCAGCCTCTTCGCCCCCGCCGACATTCGTCGTACGAGAGACAAAGCCCTCGAGAACCTAGAAACCCTGATACTCGCATTAACATCTCGGCTGTTTATCTTGCGCCACCACCCATCCTTTCCCGATCCCGAATTCGCTCCCGAACGAGATGCTCTCAACTGCATCCGCGTCCTAACACGCATCCTGCCCTTCGTCTACGAGGCGGACAACCTTCAATCATGGGAGGAAACTTTCTTCTGGGGTGCGCGAAGGAAGAGGACGAGACAATCGGCTATCGCCAACGAGGTGCTATTTGATGGGGCCCAGGATGGCCAGCGGCCGCCCAAGAACGTTACCGAAGACTTCGAAGATGCCAAACCCCTCGCCGAGGAGCTTATCGACACCTTGGTCGATCTGCTGTTCTTTTCCGACCTCACTCTGCCCAGGCAGCCCCCTGGACGGCCGAAAGTCACCTATGCCATTTGGCAGAGCGGTGTTGGATGCAACACATCAGTGGCTACGACAAAGGAATACGAGAGCAATCGAAGCGAGATACTCCGTCTGCTGCTGACCATGACGAGTCAAAGCATGTATATGTCGCCGAACACGCTTCCGCAAAAGGGAGTTCGAGCCCTGACGCACATCTGCACATGTCCCGACAAACAGGTTGTGTTGTCGGTTTTGTGCTCGTTGCTGAATACTGTATGTGGACTACCGTCTTTTCGCCAACTCCCCAGTGCACTGTTGCCTCTCAGTTCCGAGTATGATACTGACAACAGTAGACCCTGAAGTACAACCCTGCCACTTGGCGTGTACCGTACAATACCTTGGTTTTCAAGGACGAGAAACAGATTCTAGTAACATACACTCTACAGCTTCTGCTGGTATTTCTCCTATACCCAATTCCCGAGCAGAACGGCACCACTTCGAAGAACTACTACCGTCACTTCCTCGGGAGACTACATCGGCCCCAGGACTTCCAGTTCATTGTTGACGGCATGACGCGGATCCTCAACCAGCCGCTGCAGGAAAAGAGCTCGTATATCCCTAGTGGACAGACAACATCAAAGTTTGCTCCCGAAATCATTATGCTATTTTGGGAGATCACCCAATGCAACAAGAGGTTTAGGTCTTTCATTATCGACACTGAGCGGGTCCACGACTTCCTCGTCCTCACTCTGTTCTACGCCTTGGAGTACAAGAATGATGTATCCAAGCAAGGTGTCGTGAGAATGTGTGCCTTCTTACTTCAGACGCTGAGCGTCGAAGCGAACTTTGGCGCCAACCTGAACCGGGTTTTTGAAGGGCAAGACAGTCTGCCTATGACTATCAGGATACCTGGCTTCAGTGGAACATATGCCGATTTCCTGATTCATGTAAGGAAGCCCAGAGAATTGCACATAAGATCCAGCTGACACCGAACAGTCCATCTACAGTCTCATCACCACAAGCCAAGGTAGGCTCAACGCCATTTACCCGGCTCTTCTGGCCGTGATCAACAACATTGCGCCCTACCTTGAAGGCCTGAGCTCTGCATCTGCGTTGAAGCTCATGCAATTGTTCACGTCCATGTCTTCACCCTCTTTTCTACTCGCCAATGATAGCAACCACGACTTGCTTAGGTCATTGTTGGAGTCGATCAACTCCATTGTTGAACACCAATACCAAAGTAAGAACCAAACCGCCTACACTCCACCCCCTTTGACCGAACGAAACGAACGGTATGCTGACGTTATTACAGGAAACCCAGAATTGATATATGCGATTCTGCGCAATAAAAAACGCATCGAAGCGTTACGGACATTTACACTTGAGAGCGGCCAGGAGGAGATTGAAAGACGAAACCGTCGCCGCAAGGAATCCGCTGCCCATGGCGATGGGCTCGAACCCAGTTCGGTGAGAAGCTCGGTTGAGAGCATCCGCAGTCCAACGACATCACACCCTCGGCCGCCTACGTTGAGTGATGTCCCGGAGGAAGATGGCACTTTTGCCATTGGGGACGACGAGGACGATAGCGACGATGACGATCACCGTCCAACCCCAGCGCAATCAACGACGAGTGAGAATCCGTCCATTGCGTCGTCGCAAGCATCAGTTGTAGAGGATGCGGTACCAACACAGCTGCGAGGCATGTCGGAGAAGGCCAGAGGCAAGATGCCTGTTGGCATGAGCAACTTCTCCAGGCAGAACAGTACCACGAGCCTGGGCGGATACTCCACTAGTGGGCAGTCTCAGTCCGGCGCCTTTGAGCCAACGGCTCATTGGATCGAAAGCTGGCTTCCAGAGCTTCCTCTTCACACCATTCTCACTGTAATTCAGCAAGTGTCGGCTCTCTTGCCCAGGCAAGCACTCGCTGGGGAGTTCGCAACCCGAGAGACACTTATGAAGATTCAAGAGATTAAACTTGTGGGTATAGACCCGACGCCGCCACGGGTGCACTCCTTCGAGTGGTCACAGTTGTCTCTAGGCTGGTATGAGTCTCTCCTGTGGGGCTTTGTGTTCACCAGCGAACTCCAGATTTCCAAGGGTACGGTCGGGATTTGGAACGGTACGGCGATCAAGTTGTTCCGCGTCCAGGAAACTGCACCGCAGGGGCCAAGCTTGGCATCACCGAGAGGAGCCGTTGACGCTGTGGGAAGCAACATCGTGTCTCGAATCGGTGCGATGAACTTGCGTGGAGGTCCAGGAGGTGCGCCTCCAGCTGTACCTCAGCGCCCTGGATGAAGCAGCGGTGGGTCTGACCAGAAGTATGCCAGATTCTGTTCCGTCCTTGTCTGATGGTGTCCGTTGTGAGGTTACACCAGAGAGACGGACGGACGAGAAGATTACTCAACAACAGGTAACGATTGCACGCGAGAAGCAGGGATGCTGAAGACGGCTGGGAAGGCATTGCCGAAACAGCTGGGGGCATTCTAGAGAATTACGGGTATGGGCAGAGAAGCAGGAAGTCACTGACATTTTGGGGATGAGTCGGCTTCGACCATGAATGAGAAGGGCGGCGTTCGATTGGGAACCATGTACAGACTACAGGGCTGGCGTCGATCAGCTGTGGCAAGGGGCATTGATCAAGCCTTGGTAGGCAGTAGGGAGTCATAATCAAGTCAATAGATGGTGTTTCTACTCAGACGAGACCAGGAGAGCACAGCAGACAGCAAGCGAAGATGCTCACGTACCTTGGACTAAGTAGCCAAGCTGCCAACCGATGGTCAATTCAAAAGGTGTGGCTTGACGTGGCGAGTGCACCATCACAGCCAGCTAGCAAGGGGTAGAACGCAACCAGAGCCAATGATTGTCTTGTCTTGGGCGCTTCTCCCACAATCGCGTCCAAGACTGGCCATGGATGCGACTCTGTGCCTGACACTTCCAGCAAAAAGCGGTGATCATTTCCGAACTCGCCGGGATATTCGTACGCACCGCCACAGCTCGCTCGACGTGTAACCGGCCTAGACCGCTCCTCCTTTCCGTCGTGGGCCATTCAGAAGCCATCGTCGCAGGCAGGGGGGCAAGCCACAATGCCACACCACACCGTTTACTTTGCGCCAAACGGGCACGACATGGGAGCGGCCAGTACGCAAGACGGTGGACGGGGCATTTATGGATTCCCCGGGCGATAGCGACGAGACGACGCAGGACGTTGTATCTGGGGTGAGGTTGTACTTAATAGTTTGGTTCGCTTAGCTGTGGTGATTTGCTTTCCCTGTCGTGTTTTTGCCGTTCTCCATCATTTCCATGCTCCGGAAACTCCATTTTCAAAATCGCGTTTGTTTACTTGCGGTACTGCCGCTGAGTATTGCGTGAGAAACTCCTTCAGATCGTTGTTGGCTGTCGATCGTGTGTGCATTATTAGCGACCATGGCCAAACCTTTAGAGTCCAGCGCTATTCTTTCGGGAGATGAGATTAAGCCTTACCGCATCCACGTGAGCGCCCTCGGAGAAACGAGAGGTGAGATCGTTAGCTAACACAACAGGTTAAAGGTCTCTAGGAAGTATCTCGATCTCACGAAACAGAAGTTGGAGCTCACAAGACTGCCGCATGAGACGTCAGAGCCCAAGTCCCGGGATTGGTGGGAACCAAAGACGCAGATTGAACCGCTCATCGATTTCTGGTGAGTCAAGCGGTGGTGATGTTGATCCGAGGAGCGTGTCGCTGATCCGCGGCGCATCTAGGCTTGAAAGGTATGACTGGCGAGAGCAAGAGGCTGCTTTCAACGATCAACTACCTCAGTTCCGCACAGCCGTGACCGTGCCGGGGTCAGACGCTTCTGTCCGGCTTCACCTTGTCCATGTCAGATCGCCTCACGCCCATGCCATCCCGCTTCTCTTGACCCCTCCTTTCCCCTTTTCAAACCTCTCACTCGGACACCTCATCCGGCCGCTCACGGAGCCCGAGGACCCGAAAGAGCAACAGCCCTTTCACGTGGTGATTCCCTCTCTGCCCGGCCTCGGCTTCAGCGATGCGCTGCCCAGCAACACTTCCGTCATCTCGGCGACGGCGGAGATTCTCAACATCGTCATGTCGCGGCTCTCGTACACGTACTACCTGGTCTCCAACACGTCGTCCGCGTCTTCGAGCCCGGCCGGAATCGACTGGAAACTCACAAACCACTTGGCGATCCACTACCCTGGCAGTTGTCTAGGTGCTCACTTCATCAACCCATCGCTGACGGCGCCGACCTTGAAGGAGGCGCCTCTCGAGTGGGTGAAGTGGACCATTGCCAAGCTCTTCCGTGCACCGATCCTCGGCTACCAAAGCGAAGACGTTCGATCCCTGGGCCAGGCGGAGCTCACTCCGAAGCAATCTGCAAATCTCTCATTACCCGGCCCTGCGTCCATCATCGAGCCAAACACGCCGTCCTACGCCCTGTGCGATTCCCCCGTGGGATTGCTCGCCCTCGTCCTCAAAGTCATCCGTGTCCTTGGCGTCAAGAAGGAGTTCTCTCAGGCCGAGATCATCACCTTCACCCAAACCGCGTGGCTGCCCGGACCAGAAGCCGCGATGCGACTCTGGGCGCATTGCCTGACACACCAGGAGAAGCCTGTGTCGAAACCGGCAAAGAAGCCAAACGTGGCGATTACCGTATTCTCGGCGGACGTCAGAAACGTGCAGAACGCCGACATCGAAGCCCAAAACACGCTGCCTCACGCAGCACCAATCTCTCATGTGTGCCCTGCGTGGGCCAACGTCTCGTACAACGCGGTACACGTGCGCCGCGTACAAGGTAGCCCGGGACTGGTTGCCTGGGACCACCCCGAGCTCGTCGGCGAGGGAGTCAGGGGCCTGGCGAGGAGGCTCCTCTCCCTCGACGACAGACTGAAGAGCCCCGAGCGGCCGAGCACGGCGCCGCTGCAAGGGGTCGTCGTCCCGCCGAGCTCCACGCCAAGCGCCGATCCAGGGCTGCATCCGCAGTCTCCGCGGACGATGCCTTCCACCCCGCAGGGCGAGGCGACTTGGCGGCTCGAGAGGATCCGCGAGACCTCGGAGACTCCGAAGAAGAGCCAGCAAGAAGAGCAAGGCGGGCGCGCGCCCGATCCCGACTTTGAGGGAGCGAGCCCGGATACCATTGTGGTTACGCCCCCGCTGAACGAGGGCTTGCGGTAGTCCGTCACGGCGGCTAGCGTAGTTTTTTTTCTTTTGTGTCATGATACCAAGGATCCGTTTCGACACTCTGAGGATGATATACATGAGGATATGGTAGGCATGGATGGGAATTTTGTAGGAAGCGAAGCGGCTAGTGTTATTCCTATGTACTACATATTATGCAAAAACTTCCCACTCTTGGACGTCATTGTCCTAGTTTCTACATGATGAGTTGTCAGACCGTGTCAATGTCTCATGTGCGCGACGTTAAATAGCAGAGGTAAGTTGCTTGGACGTTGTGAAGCATTGCAGCCTTGGCGGCGCCATTCGCAGATTATAGTTGGGAATGACAAGCCTGCAACTTCACTAGGCAACTGAGAGTACACAATTGACTTTTACCGTGTTTTAAACCAGACCAAGTCAAGCTGGAAGCAATTTGTACTCAAGAGAGCCTGCCGAAACAAACCTGTTTCGGTGTTGGACACAGTGCTTAACGAGAAAGCATTGGTATTATCGACGAGATATCCTCTTAGGCTATGCATTCCGGAACCATCCAAACCTCATTATAACCCTAACGCCCGAAGCCTGTCCTCATTCACTCTTCATCACTGCTATCCATGACGAACCCTCCCCTCGTGCGCTGCCGTGATCGTGCTGCGGGCACCGGGGCGTCATCCTCGTCATTTTCCGAGTCGGCGTTCGTCTCCTTTGGCCCTTCGACCCCTTTTTCGAGAGAGGGCTCTTCAGGAGACAGCCGCCTCCGTTTTCTCGTACCCTTTTCCTGCGAGGAAGACGGGCTCGATGTCAAAGGCGTTCGGTTGTCGCCATCCTGCTCAACCTCGCTCCCGGCATCCATGTCCACATCAGCGCTCCCCTGGGTCGACTGGGTGGCCTTCGTCAAGTCAAGCAGATCATCGTCATTGTCGTCGAGCGCAACCGCAGATAGTCTCTTGGTAGGCTCCGACAGCGTCACCTTCTCCACGACGCGAGCCATGCGCAAGCGCTGAGCCTCCTCCCGAAGGAAGAACTCGCGGTCATACTCCTCATCCGTGTCGTCATCACTGGCATGAACGTATGCCTGGCTCTTGATTTTCCTCGCCTTTTCTCTCTCGCGTTCTCTACGCTTCTTGGCTCTTTCTTCCAAGTCGGAATCGTTCGGCTCCTCTTCTTCTTCGCTCCCCTTTCTGCGACGCCTGCGCTTTGTCTTTTTGGATGCAGGCTCGTCAATGGCTTTGTGGACGGTAGGTCCCAAGGGGTCAAAGAGGAAGCCATCGTCAACGTCGCCATCCTCGTCGTCATCATACTCGGCTCGCTTTCGGGCAACTTTCTTGCGCCGGAGCTGATCGTCAGCAGCACGACCATCCTCGAAAACGGGCGGGTCGAATTCGGCTTTGTTGATGAAGTCCAGGCTCTCATGCAGGTCCTCTGCAGTCACTCGTGCAGGTAGAATCCACAAGGACTGCGAGGTCTCCTCAATAGTTGGAGCAAGACGTTCGAAACCCACGAGCTTCATGAGGAGGCGTAGGTGGGAGTTCTTGAACACGGCGGTTCTACGAGTATCACTGTCTGGTCGTACAGCTTGGCAAGATTAGCTTGTTGAACCGATACGATAGGTACAAATGTGAACTTACTGAATGGAGGGGGAAGGTTAGCCGTCTCGTCAGCTGGTGCATCTTCGGCAGTTGTCTCGGTGCGCTCCACAGACGGTATAACTTCGTTTGCTGCTGCCCAAGCCCGCCGCTCGCTCTCAACAGACTCGAGCATGGACTTGACCCAAGCTATGTGATCCGCCTGATTCTTGTCAAGGAGTGCTCCGACGACAATAGCGATTTGTCGATCGCGCTCTTCGGTATGCTTGAACTCAAGTTCTGCCGCGGGCCGGGCATGTGATGTCGAAATAGTCTGTTTCTCGTAGCCGTACTCCAAGTAGAAGGCGGTGTTGTTCATCTTGGAGAACAGCAACTCGATTACGAGCTCGGGTCGTTGCTCAATCTTGCGCATGCATTTCCTGAGGATTTGCTTGGAGAGTTCTTCCCACTCCTTGTACATCGTTGAGCTCTTGTCCAGAGGCTCCGGCCCCTTGATCATGTTGTAAAAGAGGTGCACGATGTCAACCCGGAATAGCATCACACTCATTTCCTGCTTAAAAGCAACACGGTAGAAGTAACGGTGAGCGCGTTTAAGCTGAGAGTCGTCAAGATCCCGGTAGAACTTGGTAAAGGCGACAAAGGTGTCGACAACTCCCTGGGGCGTGAAGCGTGATGTAAACCGGTGGAAGTCGAACTTGCGCTCCTTGGAAACCCTCTCGGCGTTGGCCTCGTCGTTTGCAGAATCATCGTTTTCTTCGTCGAGGGTATCTACACCCGCGGTGTCTTGAGCAGCCTTTTTCTTCCGTCGAGTCCGCTTGCGAGATCGGACTTGCATGTCGACGTTTTGTTTCGAATACGCTTCCAGGATCCGCAGGAAGTGGTGCGTCAGCTCCGTGGCGCTGTCGAGATATTCGAAGCCCTGCTCTTTGTATTGCCTGACGACGTTGGCGATCAAATCGTGTGTAGAATCTTCGTAGAAAAGACGGCTCAAGGTGTTTTCCGCAATCTCCTCGTCGTCCTCGTTACCGGACTCCGTCATCTCTTGAACAGTGAGCAAAATCTGAGTAAAGCAACGCATTGCAGCCGTCAAGGTGGGCCAGTCCTTTTGTTCCCAAGAATCGTGCATCGTCTTCGTGAGAGTGACAAACATTGGCTGGTTCAAAACGCCAGCCACGAGGTTGAAGCTGCTGACCTCCTCCGCTGTGCCAGGCTTCTTGGACTCTCGTCTATACTTTCTACGAATTCGTTCTGCTTCCAAGAACCAGGCGACGAGGTACATGAACTGTCTCCGATGGTAAGACAGGACGTGCGACGCTTCTCGATCCAGAGATTTGCGGACATGCTCGAACAGAGGGTTGAAGCCCGCATCGAGAAAGTCTTCGACAAAAGTTCGGAGCTGATCATTGGCTCTTGCGTTGAGCTTAACTGGAGCGCCAAGGTCCTTGGATTCCAGTTCCTCCTTCCTCGCCCTGCGTGGTGGCTTGAAGGTCTTGGATTCGTCGAGCTTTTTCTGTCGTGTGGCACTGTCTGCGAGCGCATCCTGGCCGGTGATGGTCGACACCTTTCCATCGTCACGCTGCATCCACACCATGGTACCAAATCGGTTATGGCGCGTTGGGCCCTTGCGGTTGTACGCATTACGCATCGCAGTCTCTTTGCTCATCATGGATGATAGCTCTTGGGCCTTTGTCTTGTTCAACTGCCGTTCATCCATGAAAAGCTTCTTGATGTCGACCTGCTTAACGAGGTGGTATATTACTTCCATGACAAGCACGTCTTCGGTGCGGAAGTCTTCACCCATATTCGATGCGATCATCAGCAACACCGCAAAGATGTCCTGGAAAGAGAATGCGTCGATCGTCGTGGAGCGGGATATCTGCGTCTCGTCGCCGTCGTATTGCACACCCGGGGGAGGGGTGATCATGGCTATGTTGCGAAGGAAAAAGAGCACGAGCTTGATGATGCCTTGGTCACGAGGACTTCGGTCGCCAATCGGCATGGCCATCGATGGCAAGGCGGCCCGAACCGCCGTGTTGAGAATCTGAGCACCGTCAAAGTTGATGATGGCCCGCTTGTAGCCCACTTGCGCAAGCTCGAGAACAGGTATGTGGCGGTGATGGTTGACCGTCATTCGCTCGGCGTCTCGCTCCATGGGCCAAGTAAGAGGCACCATAATCTCGAAACACGCGAGGGCGACGCGAGCCTTGAACTTGTTGTTTGTATCGTTTTCGGGCCAGCTGGCGAGGATCTGGAGGAGGTCGCCTTCGACCAGGTTGGCGTCCGAGATGCATCGCGCAACGTCCATGCGGTTCGTTTTTTCGTCGTAGAAGCGAATCCATTTCTTCAAATCGCGGAGGACCTCGAGGGCGTCGTCACCGAGCTTGTATCGGCCATCGTCGTCGGCACTTGTGCCACCAAGCTATTTCCCGGGTTAGAAGCCAAACGAGAGGAGGTGCAGAGTGGTGCCGAGGCCGCCAATACATACCGCGGATACGAGACTGTTGATGTGCGCGCGAACTTCTGGATGGACAATGTCCGTTGTCCCGTCCGGCATCTCCATTTTTTCTGGCTTGGGAGGGCTCAAGATGATGACAGAATGCAATTGAACTGCAGCGTTGTCTCCATCTACACACCACACCCAGAAGTGGCAGAAAATACTTGGAGGGGACGAGGGCCGGGTCAAGCAGGCGACGCGTTCGACGCGGACAAGCGCGTCAACGGAGCGCTACCTTAATTGACGACCCGCTCTTTGTGGCTTTGATAAGATACGTCCCGCGATCTCTGATAAGATAAAGGAGAGTGTGGCTGGTGCGTAAACGACCGCGGCTAACCTCGGCATGGGCTTCATCACGGCCTTGGACCAGGAACGACATCTGTCCACGTACATCCGCTCTGTAGCTCACTCAATCCTTCAAAACAAACATTCCGACGCTTTTGTGTCTTTAATGCTTTACTGATACGCTCAATTGTGCCTTTGCGAAACATCAGCCGTTTGCGGGATCACGCCGAAAAAGCCCATCAGGCATCGTCGATACCTCACTAATCCCTGTACTGTGACGTCTTGCCTTCCTCAACAGCCATGGCGACCGCAATTGCTCGCGTTCGGGCGGTAGCCAAGCTCCCCGGACAGTTTCGTGCCTTCAGCTCGACTCCCATCGCGGCTTCCGCAACTGGAGGAGTAAAGCGATTGGGTGTCATCGGTGCTGGGCAGATGGTGAGAGAGCCTGGAATTCGCATGTGAAAGTCCATCATCAAATAATTAACCGGTCAAACTAGGGACTCGGCATCGCTCTTGTGGCGGCCCAGAGAGCACAAGTCCCAGTGACGTTGGTTGATGCCAACAAGGCGGCCCTCGACAAGGGACTGTCGTTTGCTGGTGAGTTTACGGAAGTAGCTCGAGCTTGTCACCGGTGACTGACGACTCGACAGAGAAGCTTCTTGCAAAGGATGTATCCAAGTCCCGGATCACTCAGGAACAGGCCGACCAGGCCCGCTCACTCCTCTCTCCGGCTACTTCCCTTGATGAGCTATCGGATGTGGACTTTGTGATTGAGGCCGTTCCCGAGATCCCCAACCTCAAGTTCGAGATCTTTGCCAAACTTGCCGAGGTCTGCCCCAAGCATGCCATTTTGGCCACCAACACATCATCCATCTCCATCACCCGGATTGCGGCCTCGACGACCAAGGACCCTACAGACACCTCTGCCAGCTCCCGCGTCGTCTCAACCCACTTCATGAACCCGGTCCCCGTCCAGAAGGGCGTCGAGATCATCAGCGGCCTGCAGACCAGCCAGGAGACGCTCGACAAGGCCATTGCTTTCTGCAAGGCCATGGGCAAGGTCACCTCCGTCTCGGCGGACTCGCCCGGGTTCCTCGCCAACCGCATCCTCATGCCTTACATCAACGAGGCCGTCATCTGCTTGGAGACCGGCGTCGGCGACAAGGAGTCCATCGACGCCATCATGAAGAACGGCACAAACGTGCCAATGGGCCCGCTGCAGCTCGCCGACTTCATCGGCCTCGACACGTGTCTCGCCATCATGAAGGTCCTCTACGAAGAGACTGGCGACTCCAAGTACCGACCCAGCGTGCTGCTGCGCAAGATGGTCGATGCCGGCTGGCTGGGCAAGAAGAGCGGGAAGGGCTTCTACGATTATTGAGACATGAGCTAGGGAGTAATTCGGATGGAAAGAAAGTGTGTTTGAGTACCGCAGTAGGGACTTGAGTGCTGCTAGGGTAGATTGTGTCAACAGAATGGGAAACAATCCAAGCCTTGCGGAGGCCGCCTGCTAGCATTCCCCGTCAACGTTTCTGTGTTTTCCAGTGGGTATCTGGTGATGTTCACTGTAGAGTAAAGGAAATGAGTCTTTATGGGCTCGACTCCATAATAACCCAAAGCGAGGTTGCCTATACCACATACTGTCTCGGTAGACTAGAAGGCCATGGAAAACATAAATTGTAGGCGAGATATCACAACCGGGATTCGGACAACTGTATTTCGGTTGTGTCTTTCGACAATGAAAAAGATCCTCGTGGTCTCATCTAACCATCTAGTTCGCCATCCTGTTTGTTTTGACAGGTCAGATGCCACGAGACAGCCCCAAACAAAAATACCGACTCCATAGGCCCTCGAGGGGTCGGTGGCCCGGCACTGGGTTCCAGAGCCTCTCTGTTACCAAACAACTTCACAATCCGGACAAGGCAACTTACATCAGGCCAAGATTGGTTAAAGCGTACATTGCCCAAGATGACATGCCACGCCATCGACAGAACCTGCGGGTCAACCGCCTCACAACCATGAGTAAGTCATACCCTCTCTGATGTAACCGTACGGTCTCGAAGAGCTCCACTGCGAGAAACAAATCAGAAGCAGCTGGATATGGTTCGGTTATCATCAGAAGCTTCAGCCGGTATATTCGCTTACCCGACCACCCCGTGAAGCTTGAAGAGAGGTCAACCAAAAATCAGGCTGAGATGCTCCAGCTTACAACTCGCTTCTGTCTGGCCCCCCGCCACAATAACAGGGCTCAGCTTCCCGTCACGGCCACAATTAGAGTGGGATACAACATGAACTCCGCCGTCCTCTCTTCACGACCGGGGGGCATGTTGAACAGCCGAGGCCTTGGAGACAATTACAAGTATATTTCACAGAGGCATCCAGCTTTCACGTCTGACTGGATACCGACGGGAAGCGGTCTATGGGTTCTTAGGGGTCCCTTCGTACAAGTTCTCAGGCTCCTCTTGGGGGTTTCCCCCAGAACCCCCTCGGTGAGGCACTTCAGGGGTTCGTTCGGCGTCACCGAACCAAAAATTGAGGCACACCGTCCATTGGACAACATGGAGCTGGCCCGGCTTAGCGAGCACGACTGCGCGCCGGGGGGGTTCAAGAAGGGAACATGAATTACACCAACCGGTTGTGGAAGGAAAGTTCTCTGCCTAAATGCCAGAGCCGATCGGCTCAGTTAGACTCAGAGTATGTCTTCTCCTCGACGTGGTCCATAGAGTTCGACGGTTTGAGATGCAAGATTGACTTCAGGGAGATGAACTCTCCACCTCGTGCCGCGCGCAGCCTTCAACGACGTGGCAGGGAGGGAAAGGGGGTAAGAGTCTGGTAGACGAGCTGTCGCCACTGCGAGAGATCAAGTGCCGGGCAAAGCTAATGCCGCTCGATGGCTAGACCACCGAGGGCGTTGTCACGGGGAATCGTTCGACAATTGCCGGGCCTAATCAATGAGCTTCCACGCCTGCCACAGGGGGAATACGACGTTGGGCAGAGCGGTGCTCCTGCTAGCGTCTCGGAGTTGGATGGCCAGGAGCTTCAGAGTGGCAATGCTGAATGCTCGTTTGGCGTAGATTTTGACGCGGGACAAGTGATGCCGTCATACCCAAAGGATTCATCCGAAAAAACCGCTCTGGGCTGGTCTCTTCATCTCAAGCGAGACGACGGTCCATCACTGACGCACGCACGGTTTGTTTTTGACACCTTCACCCATTGGACGAATGATAATGGTCACGATCACGAGTCTCAGACCAGAGCGACGGTCTCAGCATCCCAACGGGGCAACTTTTCACCTCGGGAAAACTGGTGGCGAGATTCTTCTAGGAGTGTTACCCGTGGTCTGCCTCGAGCATGGTCTCGGGTGCTTCCTACGGAGCGACCGCCGGATCGACGAAGCCCGCCTACCCGTCTGTCTGGTGGCACCCCACGGGAGGCCGGGTGGTTGCGCCCCAAGGGAATCACAGAGCACAAGTCCAGCACACGGGATCCCTTTAGCGCTGGAGGCCAATATATCGGACACTTGGGGCGCGGGAACCGAAACGGCGACGAGTCTTCGGCACTCAGCCGGAATGTGCATAGCCCACGGGGGAAACATGGAGCCCGAACCGATGCTTGCCGGGCGGGTGGCTCCAGGACGGAGCAATTATCCAGGCCGGGAGAGGCGAAACCTACCAAAGGACCGGAAGTGGATGGAACCGACTGCTAGATGCCTCCCCGGGGCTACGTGCCGTGTTGTCAGGAGACGGACGGGCTCCCACGAGTAACCGGATCCTACCCTCCCCGAAAGGAGAGAGGCCGCAGCTCCCCAATGTGATCACATCCAGCCATACAGCCCGTCCCATCCATCCAGCCATCCAACCCGCGCAGCGTCATCGAGGAGATCAACCGGCGGCTCGTCGATCTCAACCCCGCCCCAGGAGGCCACCCGCCCGCCCGCCAGCGATCGTTTGCCACCAAACATGTTGCGGGCCTGATAAACGCCAATATGCCTGAATGTAGGCCGCGCGATGCTTCCTGTTTGGGTATACCATGATGTGAAACAGGGCGTGCGGGGACGCGTGGGCTGGCTGAAGCGACCAAACAGAAGCGAGTGCTCCAGATGCGCGGGACACGTGTATGTCTGCAACGACGGGGAGGGAGAGCGGAAGGGAGGACCTTCCTGCCCAGGCGCGGCGAGAAACAACGGCATATCCAACGGCTGGGGGGCCCAGCGGGCAGCGGTGGGCGTTTGGCGCAGGTTAATGACGAGCCGTCCGGCTCCGACAGGCAAAGGAGGGCGAGTCGGGAAAGCGAGTTCGGATTCCCAACGTTGGAGCTCGGCCGTCCAGCGAAACCTCTGGTTCGACCTCGAGTCGGCCAGGGCTGTGCTACCGACTGCGGCTGCGAGCGAAGGGGCCCGCCGAGGCGAAGTTGAAAGCTGTCAAGTAGCTCGCTACCGATGTGCTGCAAACGTCGCGGCCAGACGCTCGGGACTGCCCACCCTTGACGGCGCGCCTGGATGAGAGAAGTCATGAATAATGCATTGGCCTATACGGGCTTCTCGGTCTGAACAGCTCAGGCCAGAGTGCCTCAGCTAAGGCCATCTGGAAAGTGTAAAAGGGCGCACGGGGCGGCACTTGCGCCTCGAGGACCAAGTAGTCAAACTCACTGTACGTTGCTACCTGCAGGTGATGCGGGCCCCAACAACAGACGAAAGATTGTGCAGCTTGCCGCGGATCCCGAAGGTGGTGCGAGATGATGGGAGGAGTACCCTCACAAAACGAGGAACACAAGGCACGTGGCTCCCCTCTCGATCGCCGCCACGGTTGACGGCCGTCCTGCGCAGCAGACGGGGATGGGCAGGTCGCTAAGAACAGGACTGGGCTGAGATGGAGCCAAAGAGGATGTAAAATTAGCCCACTGATGCTATTTCGAACATTGGCATAGCCTGGCACGGCATAGCATGGCAGGGCCGGCGAGCAAGGATGGAGGAGTGGGCTGTAGCTGAAGAGATGCGAGTGCCACAGCAGGAAGATGGGACGAAGTGCACAAAAAAAAAACGGGATGGGAGGAGAGTTCGCAACGATGTGATGGACGAATGGGGGTTAGGTTCTGGTTTGGGATGGGCGGGAATGCCGTCGCGCCATGGCGCGGGTGTGGTAAAACAGGAACGGCAGACATCTTTCAGACGTCAATCGTCTCAAGTCAGCCCCGACAACCCGGCAGCACGCAAAAGGCTGAATGACTAAGACGGCAATGTGACGTTGGGCCCAAGTGCGGGCAAGTGGCAGCCGGGTGGTGGGTGCATCATGCAACGAGCTGCACATGGCAGAATAAGGTAATGTGTGTCAATGCCGCGGCGTGCCAAGCTTAGCCATATAAGCGCTGTTAAGTGTGTGATATAAGGCGATTTCGAGCGCGCGCTTTCCCATGTAGTGATTCTCGCCCTTGGCCTGCTTGGGCGGACATGCTTGACGGCTGCGACTCATAGTTGGGGTTTTAAGATGTGCTAAAAGCGGCCCTAACGCGCCTTTGCCGAAGCCAGCTGGGCTGAGGGACTGAAGACAAGAGAGCTGGCTGGGTCTCTTAGCACGGCTCTGATATTGATTCCCCACACCATTCGGCTCAACGACAACGTTACGTGCAAGGCACCAGGCACACTGCAGCGGCACTAGCAGCAACCAGCAAAGCAACACGCTGCAACCCAAGACAGGCTAAGGCGCGGCAGGCCCGGGGGCGCCGCGCCGCAGAGGTGCACACCGCACACCGAAGAGCCACAGGCACAGGCACAGGTACAGCCAGGGCAGCCCGCTGGAACCTGGGGACCGGGGGAAGCCAGCCTGTTTGACGCTAAGATTGGGCAGGGCAATCGGGTGGACGTCGTTGTTGGCGCGCCGGCGGGGTGGTTTTTTTCCCACGGAGTTGGGCCCGTCGGAGCGGTCTTTTATTTTTACTGTCCCTTTTTTGTTTGTTATTTGTTTCGATTAATCATGACCCTCGCCGTCTCTTTCCTTTTTTTCGCTAGGGCTCAATTTTGGTATGAAAAGAACCGGGGTTAGGTGGGGGATTTTCTTGTGCCGAAACCGACGGATCGCATCTCGCTTTGCTGCAAGGAGCACTGCTTCGCGGACATGCACACACACACATAGACACACACCAGAAGGAATTCGACGCGAGACGGCGCGGCCTGCATGGAGGTCACGACTGCTACCCTGCGACACTCGTAAGGCATAGAGATGCAAACACGCATACACACCAACACGGCTTGCTTGGTCTCGCCGTGCGGAGGAAGACGAGGAGGAGAAGGAGGGCCAAGAGAAGGGGCAACCGGGGAAGATGGCCGGAAAGAAAGTACTGAGGAATGGTCCGGCAGTGATGCAGAACCCGACTGGTGGATTCCAGCCAAGTACCGGCCGCCGGCAGCTCCTAATGTCGTCCCGCGCGGCCCTGGCCTGGGCCTGGCCTAGCCTGACAATTCCAGTACCCAGATACCCGCAAAAAGGAAATCTCCAGACCGTCAATCACGTCCCCTTATGCGGCATTCCCTACAGATAATCTCCCACCCGTTGCTACAGTACCTCCCGAGTTCCGTCATCGAACCCACGGCGCCCATCCTGCCCTCCCCGCCCTGGTGGGAAATCGCACGGTTTCCAGGGCCTCAGAACCGGGCGCGCCTACGGATACAGTGACCGGATACCACCTCGTCCTCTGATGGCGCCTGCTGGGGCGGGATGGCACCCGATGATGTGTTGCTGCAAGCAAGTATCCGTGCCCTTCGACATCCGCTGACCGCATCCGCCGCCTCTCCACCGCCCTGTTACCTCTCTCCAACCCCCCCCCCCCCCCCCCCCCCCCCCGTCACCTTCAACCTCGCTCGCGCGATACCTCGACTCAACCATCCCCACCCGCTGTGGAGTGCCTCCATGAGCCTAGCGAGGTCTATTTCCTTCTCAACTCTCAACCAACCCATATCCATCATCATCTTGGCGTCCGTATCGACAGGGCCACGGAGGCTCATCTGCCCAGGCCTCAGGGGTCATTTGGTGGCTTCTCCGCCCGCCGTCAGACGACCAGCACCTGAGTCGCCGCGCATAGCAGACGTCGACAAGAAGGTTTACACCATGCCTTTTCAGTCCATGATTGAGGTCCGATGATAGGAGGTCCGACAAGACGACTCTGCAGAGCGGGCAGAGAAGCTGACAGGGTCCGCACCCGTGCCCAGACAGACCGTCGAGTCGATGCATTTGCCGCCATTGTCGCGGGTCCCCTCGCACGCCCGACTCGAGTCGAGTTCGTCCTTGACTAAGTTCACGACAAGCCATCAGGGAGGGTGGGACGGGGCGGTACGGGGCAAAGACGATGCAGGACGAAATGAGACGAGACCCTAACCGATGCCCAATTATTCGTTCACGCCGAAGAAGGCACCGACGACGACGTCGTTGTCGTCGTTGTTGTTCTCACCGTCAATGTCGCGACCGTGCGGAGAGCTTTCGCAGCACTCGGCCCCGGTGACAAGGCTAGCCCCGTCGCAACCCCCGATCTCGAATGAGACACCCAACCCGTTCCCGCCGCCATGGTATGCGAGTGGCGTTTGCTACGTAGTGACACCCGTGGCCTAGGGCGTCGTGGCAGCTGTGTTTGTGTGTCTCACCTACAAAGTCGGGGACTTTTTTTTTATTAGTCTCCTCGTCAAAATACGGTTGATAGTCTAAACGAGTCCGGCGGTGCAATTCATTTGCACCTAGATTGCGTCGGCGAGCGGGTAGTGCAGGTAGCTCGGGGGCTGGCAGGCAATTTTGATGAAAAACAATAACAGTAAGGCAGAGAGCCCTGCTGCACGCACACGCACAAGACGGTCAAGGTTGGCTGTCGTCGGTTCGTCGCGGCCGGTGTTCGCAGAAGACCCTTCTCGAAGCCAGTCTGCTGCTCCTCCCAACCGGGGTGATGCCCGTGGGCCGGGACGACTCGTAATTCCGTGACCGAGTAGCTGGAAGGGGTCCCGAGGGGGACCTCCCGACTGGACCGACCGCCTGGGAACTCTGGAGGCCTGGGATGCCTGCTCACCCTCGGGCTGCCACCTTACCTAATGCCGTCCGATCGGCGCCATCAATCTGGCTTCCCTAGGCCAGCGAACAGGGGGGGTGGGGGTCCGCTCTTTCCTTCCAGCGTCGCTGGCTCCTGCCAGGCTAAATGCGCAGGAACGGAGACGGGTACTATGTACATACATAGTCGTCGAGTAGGCCCACTCCCGAGATCTGGGCCCCCCCTATAGATGGATATGGGTTCTCTAGAAGGCGTCTAAACCGCATTCGAAGTCTGTACGCGAACGGCAAACGCCGCCGTACACAGACAGATACCCAAAAGTGCCCACGGCGTTGCAACGGTGGCCGGGGCCCAGCGCTCAGCACGGTTGCGATTCCGTAGCGGATGCCCATCGAAAGCGGGAGCAGGTCCGCCGACGACCGAGTACCACTCTGGTCCATCCCCCCCGGCAAGCCGGGTTGAGGGAGAAAGGCCGAGAGGCAGAGAGGGAAGAAGGAAGGAGGATAGCGCGTCAGCGGTGAGACCTTGATTGCGAGGAGGAGGCTCTTACAACATGTCTGTCCCCGGCAGAAGGTCCTCTTGATGATTTGCCAGATCGCATCATCTCCGGATCCCGTCCATATGAAGCATCGGCAGACGCCCTGTCTGCTTCGACCTCTGCCTGTCGGGCCCGCCCTCCTGCCTCATTCCATGCCCAGGCCCTTGCCATGTCCGGGTTGACGCATCAGCAAGGCCTTTGGGGGGGGTTGATAGGGAATTCAATCGGGCCAATGCGGACTGCGGACATTGGGCACCTCAGCTTGTCGCTATCTGTCTATCCAGGAACAGGTCCCCATCCATCGTGGCCGAGACCGCCATGCACGACAAAGCCTTCTCAGGGAAAACCCCCCTTTCCTCTGCGTCCGCAGCACCAGCAGTACCAGCAGCATCAGCAGCACCGGCAGCATGCTAGCTTCGAGCTCTCTGATTGCCAGCTCGTCCGTCGTCTAGCTTGCAAGATCTCCACATCATGAAGCCGCCGGGGTCCTCTTTAGAATTGCCTCATTTGGTTTGGTCTGTCTGTCCACCATGACAGTGAACCCCCCATGCCCGGCGGCATCTTCCCACTGCTCAGGGCCTCCAGTGTGGACAGCGTTATCCGCACACACCGCAATTGCAAAACCGGCGCAGGTCTTGGCGGCCATGGACCAGCAGCGTTTCCGACTGTTGGGGCCCTTGATGCTCATCTCGTCTTCGGTTTCCCGATCCCCACAAACGCGCACATTGACAAGTCCGGATCAGTCCATACCAATGACAGCCCGGCCGGTACCTCGACCGTCTCCATTGCACGCATGTCCCATGGAAATTTTTCTCATGTTGAAAGACTTGTACACTAGGACACCGACGAATACGGATACCGACGGGGGCTTCATCACCCCCTACGGGCAATAATCGATTCAACAAACGTCATCCCTGCCCCTTTCACTTCCCTCTTGTTGGAAAAGTCGGGGATTCAGGACCGGCACTCGAAAAGGCTTGTCGAGAGGGGGGGGGGGCTCCCCTGCTCGCCCTGCAGCCGCACCAACCAACCTGCTCGACCTGCTCGTCCCGTCACTGGTGTGACGAGCCACGCCGAGGCAAATCGGCCACCTGCCCTTCACCTGTAATCAACATGCCCGTGTCGCACATGGTGGCAAGCCGACTTCTCGGTTGAGAACGAGAAACTCTGTCTTCCCGAGGACTAACGAGCCACCAATGCTCACGGACGAGACGCGGCGACGACGATTGAGTTCGTTAAACCCTTGCTGCTCAAACAGGTATCGGGACGACCTTCTCTAGTTTCTCAAAAAAAGACTTGGAGCTCGCGGATCCTATGCGAACCCCCATCGCTCGTGGCAAAGGCTAAGGCGACAGCCACGCATGGGCGGGCGCAGGCGCGAATGCAAGTCACACATGGTCGAGACATGCAACATCTAGACATGCGAACGCTTGGCACAGCATCTTTCCCACGACAACATTCAGCTCCACCTGCCCCGGCTGCTGGTCGTCGTGGAGCCGCATGACTCTGGAATGAGAAGGCAGCAGCCAGCAGCATCTAAACTACACCACCTACAGAGGCCCTTGGACGAGCGGGTCCTGGCTTTGAGTGGAAGGAGCTGGCGAGCCCGATACCACTGCAACCCTCGAGTCCTATTCATAGCCGACCCCCCAGGTCCACAACGCCGACAGTGAGACGAGAAGATACTATAGGTAGCACCGATGGAAATGGGGGAGCAGAGCCCGCGCTGGCTTTCCGAATGAGCGAGCGCGGGGATAGCGATGCAGGCCATGCCAAATGCCGCTGCCCGCCCATGTCGTCAGTGGGCTGTCAGCGGAAGCGCCACACTTGCGCTCTTGTCTCGAGTCCTAGACGCGATACAACACCACCCGCATCCACAAATCGCCTGATGAGCCTCAGCCTCAACCAGTTCCATAGGTAGTCCGTCCGTCCGTCAGCCCCCCTTCCCGGCCCCCGGCCTCCGATGCTGCCTCCTACTCTGACGGCACAAGCGCATACACGCACAGGCACACACGCAACTGCATGCCTGGCCCGACGCGGCTACCTACTCAATGTCCTGCGGCTCTCCGTCGGCGCTCCGTCAAGGGGGCACAGACCACCACCACCACCACCACCATCTCTGCTTCACCAACAGCGGTTGGCGGTGGATCTGACTTCTATTTTCTGCCTGTGCGCTTCGAATAGAGTACCCAGCTGCGGGCGGGTTGCCTATGCGAGTGATGGGGTTTCTGATCATCCCAAAGGCCCTGTCGCGTGGTACCATGACGGAGCCGGAGGCCGGCGTCAAACAATGTCCAGCACCGAGCTATCGCTGTAGTGGTTTTGGCGGCGGCCGGCGTCCGCATTCGGGGATTCGACTGGCCGCTGCCGCCGCATGATCCCGGGATGTGGCTGCCATCTGCGCCTCCCTCTTCCCCTTCTGATTGCAGACGATGTAGTGTGGAATGCAGCACATCTCGTTGGCCCGACGAAAGGGAAGCGGGAAGCGAAAGCCGGAAGGAGGGGGCAATTGCGAAAGAAAAAAAAGAAAGAAAAAAGAAGCAAGTGGTTGCGGGCTGCAGCATCCATGTTTGCATGAGAATCACACACGCAATACACACGCACAACAAACTCGTTGTTTTGCAGATCGCAAGGTCGGACAAACTGGTTGTATTGGCCCCCGTCTCTATACGGACGGACGTACAGGCCAACAACTGCCGCCTCCAAGTCTTGCTGCGTTGGTCTCGCCAACACGACCTTTGTCGGCCCGTGTCGTCGTCGACGTCGTCGCTCCCTGCTAGTGTGCTGTACTTCAGAAAAGCTGCTGTTTGATGCCGTTTCCAACTGCCGCAATCCACTTTGTTTGCCTGTGGCAGTTGGACCTGCAGCCCCAACGTCAAGAGACAAGCCTGTCAGACGAGTCGAGACTTTTGCGTGAGATTATCCAAAGTTCCCCCCCCAACAACAACGCGCGATGCCATCAGCAATGCACCTGTAATCCCAAAGCATGGCAAGTGAGACACGCCAAAAGTCCCGCCTCGCTGGATTGAGGTGGGTTGGAGATTTGCCAAGACCCCTGGGAGGCGATGGTCATCACGCAGGTACGCAAAGGCAAGCTAGCAAGCCTGGGGGGTGGTTAGGTGAAGGGGTGGGTGGAGGGGGGGGGACGTCGGACGCTTCCCGGGAACACTGGCGAGGCAAGTTGTGACGAAGTGATTTGCGCGCGCGCGCGACCTGAAGGGCGCGGGAGGGCAAGTTTGGACGAAGTGCTCGCTGGACTGGCCCCACGGTTGCCGCGCTGTCGGAACCTGTTGGATCTCTCTAGCGCGACTGGCTGCGATTCAGAGATCTTTGGGAAGTCCCAGGCATGGCCCAACAGGCCCTTGTGTCAAGTTAATAAACGACGGGGCGCCGGTAGATTTGGCGCTATTCTGCTCCCCCTTCTCTCTCTTTCTCTCTCCCATTTGACCTTTTTTGGAGCCGGCGCTTGTTCTGTTCCTGCTCGATTCAAGTACCCTGGGCTTTTGTGACGGGGACTTCGGGTAGCCCGTGGACGGGCTGCTTGCAACGGCTGGCGAGTGGCTTGCATGGTCGTGTGTCTGTGTGTATGTGTAGTGTACACCGCAGCGCCCAGTTGAGCCCTCCGTGTGTGGATGGATGGTGATTGTCTGCGATCACCAATGACCCGATCGAAAGCCTCGGGGCCCTTGTTCCTGGCCGCGTCTCGCTGCCCTCCCGCCCGCCCGTCACCCTTTCTCTCGAAGCATACGCGACGGGCAAACAAGCTGATCGGCACGGCTGCATCAAGCAGGCGGGTAAAGCAAGCAAGAAACGGCAAAGGGCGAGCAAGCAGAAGCTTGCATTGACGGACGTGGCGTCCGTGAGCCCCCATCCCGTGTCTCATGGATGAACCTGATGCGCCTGATACCCGACGCCCATCACCCGTTCCTCTCATCTCGAGATGTCCTCGGGATCAACGCAGGCATGGCACCCAAGGTCCCCCCGCCGGTTGGACGGTGGGCGAAAGTTTTTTGGGAAACGCATACGCATCGGCGGCAGCAGCAAGGA
Source organism: Colletotrichum spaethianum (assembly GCF_022836535.1). Taxonomy (NCBI): domain Eukaryota; kingdom Fungi; phylum Ascomycota; class Sordariomycetes; order Glomerellales; family Glomerellaceae; genus Colletotrichum; species Colletotrichum spaethianum. The sequence goes on from NW_026054798.1 coordinate 148,413, forward strand.
AAGGATTTCCTCTCTCTCTCTCTCTCTCTCTTCCTATCCACTCCCCTCCCAGGTTCCTGTTCATGTCGCCTCTGGGCCCTGCAAAGCCAGTGCCGGCCGTGTGCCCACGAGCGGTTTCCTGTATGGGCTCGGCGGCGACCGGAGATGATTCCCACCTCTTCCTGCGACTGAAATTAGAGGACCCGGTCGCTGCACGACCGATCCACCCGTGCCAGCCCACGTTGGCGTTTGGCCATTCTGTCGGTTTGCGTCCCGATGACGAGAGCCAGGTAGCGTGTGTGAGGCGAGGCGAGGCCGACGACGCGTCAGGGGGAAGGCGTCTGAGGGTAAGGAAGAACGAAGAAAGGCAGAAAAAAAAATTAGGACCGCCCATCATGAGAAATGATTCGCAAAAAGCAAGAGAGGTCACAGACATCGTGCAACGAATACTGCTTGGGCGCGTCAGCGGGCTGGAACTCGGCCCTTCCCTCCCCCCTTTCCTCCACTCGCTCGAGGTTCTTACTCGCTTTTTGCTTGGCTCCTGCTTTGCTCGTTCAGCAGCCGGTCCTGGGTGCAACTCTAGACGGTTCCCCCAAGACTTGTCATCTCATCATGCTGAGCTTCCGGGACGACCAAAACACCCAGGTCTGGCGATGGGAAAGCAAGCAAAAAGGTGGGGGCGGAGATTGTCGTGAAGTCACGCACAAACCCGGGCCTGCGCTGTGTCTCGCCTCGTCTTGTCTTGTCTTGCCTCGGGGCCATCCTTACAGATATTCTACACGTACGGTACGGAATAGATGGGCTGGCAGCGTCATCCGTAGAAGGGAGGGGGGGCAAGGGCCATGTAGGCAGAGGTGCTCGCTTATTCCGCCACGTACAGTCTCGCCGTGTCTTGTGATGTCTCTTGTGCATGTCTTGGGCGGTGTCTTTTTTTCTCATCGCATCGAGCGTCGCATCCCCCCCTCATCACCACATCGGCCGCAGAGAGGACGACGGGTGATGTGAGCAGGCTCCCTGTCCGCACCATCATGCCCACCCCTGCCTCACGCTGTCCGCGGGGACGAGCAGCGACACGAAGACTAAGAAAGAGAGAGAGACTGAGAGGAAGAGCGTGCGTGTGGTGTGTGTGACTGGCCATGATTACCCGTTACCCCTGGACAATGACGAGGAGATCCCTACGCGTGATTTGCTCTCTCCCGCCCAACAGCGGGCCTGGGCTACAGGACCACCCCGGCATGGGATGAAACCACGGTTCGTCTCCCTGGCCGGAGGATGCCAGATGGAAGCCTTCTACGGCCAAATCTGGGCACGGACATTTGGCGGCAGCAGCAAGCAGAAGAAGCAACGAAGGAGGGCTGTCTGCACGCAGCTCAGCGCACCAAGCAAGTGCAATGCAGTGGTACACTGCAGCAGCAGAGCGACGCGGGCCATCATCAGCGCGTTGATATCTACTGCCACGCCCCCCCCACCCTTGCCCTTGGGTCCTCCTGCCCGGTGTTGTTGGCGAGATGTGATGTGAGTGAGTGAAGTGTGAGGGAGACGAGAGAGCGCGAATGATGTGTTCCCCCCCCCCCGGCGGCCAGGGAAGGCCTCTGGTTCGTCGCTTGGCCCGTCCCTTTGCAGAGATCTTCCTGTTCGTTTGCCATTTTCTTTCCTTCCAGGCTCGGTTGGCCAGCCTCCTTGGATCCGAGCCCCGTCACTCCGCCGCCGCATCTGTTCCCGTGAAGGAGGAGGACTACAGGTACAACACGGCACGCTACGACTACGATTACGAAAGACGACGAAAATAAAATAAAGAAAAAAGAGGGGACCACGAGTTCCTGTGCTATGTACTATGCTAAGCGTGGCACGCCATGGCACTACATATGGAACATGAGTTGACGGCCTTTCATCCGATGACAAGAGAGTTGCCGGACGTAAATAGTCATGCTGTGTCGTCATGCTTGGTTCTACAAACTTGAGTTAGCGGTCCTGCACAGAATCTTGCTCCCGCCAAAGGGGAGGATGAGATGACTATTCTTAATCTCAGGGCCTGGTTCTGAGAGGGCCACCCATCTCCCCTCCCCCGGCACACGAGCGATTGGGTGTTCTCGACCTCTTCAGCGAGTGCGCGCGCAGTACCTGTACACTATACTCAAGGGAACAAAAGGTGATCGGCAGGTTCGGTACCTTGACGAACAGGCCGGGTGCCGTCGGTCGTAGGGGCGGGCGGACGAGTTGCACCGCGACCCCACCGAAGAAGGGCGGGAGAAATCGCATCGCCCTCGCATCCCATCACAGCACTTCAGCCTACGGCTCGTTCGGGCAGCGTTCCAACTGCCCCCATACCCTTACCCATCCAACCCCATCCATCGCATCGCCCGCTGCAACGCTACCTTTTCTTAGCCCACTGCTCCTTGCTCTCTCTCTCTCGCTCTCTGCTTGGGTCTCGTCGACAATGCAGCGCGCCGCGGTCGTGCTCTTTTCGGAATTCCTTGGATGGGTTCCCTAATGGTAATGGGCCCCCCCTTGATGGAACGTACCAGATGCCTTGGGCCAAACCTTGTGTACGTAACGCCAGAAGACCACCTATCACGGCGCATGCGCATTTCACAATGCCCGCTGCAAAGACCCTGGCCGGGTACTCTACCTGGAGTGGTTTCTCTCTCTGTGTGTGTGTGTCTCTCTCTCTCACTTGCCTTTCCATCTCTGTGCCGCCGCTGGCGGGGAACAGTCTCGCCGTGCAAAGGACCGGGAGCCCTTGCTCACGGCCCTGACGCCCGTCGTTCGCAGTCCCTCCACGTCGACGACGGCATTGACGAGCTTGGCGCCTCTTCAGCCTGGCATAGATGAAATCGAACCAGGCCTTCACCAGCGATTCCTTTTCCGAACCCTCTTTTTTTCCTTCTTTTTTCATCTCGAGGCCTGGCTCCGATCGAATCACAGGCACGTGGGGATGCGCGGACGTCCCGGGGCAGAGGGCCCGTGGGCGGTTTCGCACGCACGCCCTCTTGGGCCCAGATTCAAATTTCAAGTGCCGTGCTGTCAGAGAAAGAAGCTACGGGGAACTAATCAATCTCGTCTGGGCACGTAGTGTACAGCTGGACCCTGGGGGGGAGGTGGGAGACGGTGCCGGCCTCTTATGTCGTGTCGTACCAAAGTAGACGCACGCGAATACAAACATGCCGGAGGCTAATCTGACCGCTTCGTTTGGTTCCCAGTTTCCCTTGATGGCGGCAGGCGCTTCCGACGCCGGAAGGTGAGCTTAAAACGCGCCTCAGTTCGAGGACAGGGCAAACCAAACACGAGCGGTTTGTCGCGCGCGCGAAAGAGAGAGGGAGAGACAGAGAGAGAGGCAGAGGCAGAATCCACCGCTCGCCGGGTCAGTCGACTGTTGTCCCACGGAGAAATCACTCATCGGACTCGTCTTGCAACACGGCACAGGTCAAGGTACCGATGTGCGCAAGATTGCAAGTGGACCGAACCTCCTTGACTCTGCTGTACCCGATGACAACTTTGACGGACAGCTCCTTGCTGCCGCTGTTGCTCATGGTGGAGCCGCCGGCTTCGAGAATCGCTCTCCCTGGGTGGTGGACGTGGAGCCGGAGCGTGAACATGCTTTCTTTCCTGTGGGGGTGTCCTCCTCACTCCTGAGTCTCTTCTTTTTTTTTTTTTGTCTCCCCGGGCACCTTGGAGCTCGTCCCATCTCTGCGTGCCTCTGCACGCAACGTGCAGGAGAGACACATGCGCGTTCCTGTTTCTGTTCTCTTCTAAAACATGGCTGTACAGGACGGGCCCCAGATGGTGAGTGCGTACATAATACACGATCCCACATGGCGTGCTGTTCTCTCCCTCACCATCGCCTCGGGAGCGCCGTTGCTCCCCCCCCCCCCCCCCCCTTTTCACCGCGTGGACACACTCTCCAAGGAGGGAGGGATAGAGACAGAGAGAGGGTCGCCGTCGCCGTGGTCGTCGTGCTTAGGCACAAAGGCCCTCGACGAGCGGGACGACGTCGACGTCTGGGGATCTGCTCATTCTGCCTCTTCGCCCCTTGCCTCGCCAGAAAGGCAACGCGCCAGGGGTGGGGAACTATCCGTCGCCCATTGCTGTGTCCGTAGCCGTAGCTGTTCCCCGTTCTCGTCCCCTGCCTCGCCTGCGTCTCCGTCGTCTCCATAATCCTCGGCCCATCATCCATCGACGTCGTCGAGGGTTTGCCGTCGGTCAGCCAGAGAAGTAAGTCTCTTTCACCACATTCCACATACGCAATGCTGCTTCTGCTGCTGGTCCTTCGTATTGTACGCCGTATCGCGCGAAAAGACGGTTCGCCTTGACTCTCGTGCCTCCCCCTGCCACTGACACACTACCGCCATCCTTGCTCGCTTCCCTCTCACACTCACACACACACACACACACACACACTCGCTCTCTCTCTCTCTCCTCCCCCACCAGATTTCCCGACCCTTGTTCTTTCGCTGGCCAACTCAATAACCGCACACCGTACCCTCCCACCGCCGTCCCGCTTCCTCCCACACCCTCCCCCGCAGCCTCCTCAGACATTTGGTACCCGCAGTGGGAAGAATCGCCGTAGTCAGAAAGCGAGCGAGAGCCACCGCACCTGTCCTTCCCTCCCCCCTCCCCTTGATCGATGATCTTTCCCATTGGGCGTGGCCTCGGCCGGGCTGCTCGACAACGGTCATGCGTTCATCCGTGGAGTCGATACAGAGCTAATGTCACAGAGGCCAATGAGCGGCACCTCGATATCCCAGCCGAGATGCTCTCTCGCTCCTTGATTTCTTTCTTCTCCGGGCACCTTTTCGCTCTGAGGCCGTGTCGAGGCAAGGGCTCGTCTGCCCGGCTGTCTCGCCCCGGTGGGTTTGACGTCGGGGTTGGCTGCTGTCCTGTGCAATCACACCGGGTTCGGTTCCCTTGGACGCGGGAGATCCCTCCGTATCGACCTTTTTTTTTTTTTATCGGGGCCACCCACGTCCTTCGACCGTGCCTGAGATACAACATGCCATGCCAATACCAATGCCAATGCCTGTGCCTGAGTGTGAGCTGGTTCCTGAGTCTAGGTAGCTCTCTGGCTGCGGCCGCTGCAAGGGGACGAAAGGGAAGCCCCCCGTTCGACCCTGTCTCACTCTCTGCAAAACCGCCCACCTGGTTCTGTACCGACTGATTCAGGCGTCAACAACGGCCTGCCTGTTCAGTACTCTTGAGGCAAGGTGACCCCGTCTCGCCGGGGCGTCGTCTGCTCTGCTGCTGCGCTGCAAGAAATCTATCGTCTTAATCTGGAAGCTTTCCACTCACGGGCCAGGTCGCGCCATGTCAAGCTGGATGGCCTGGTTCCAGTGTCATCATCGCGCGGCATTAGCCATTCAGCCGAGCATCTTAACGCCATGGGCATGTGTGGTATAGTTTCTATCATCGTCCGTCCGTCCGTCTGTCACTCTCACGCTGAACAGCCCCCCGGGCTTTGCCTAGGGTTTTTCTCGTTCCCTTTGGAACCGGGAGGAGACGTTGGTGGACAGAAATATCACCACCCTTACCTGATGTACACACGCACAGATGCGTATGTGGCTCAGCAGAGCATCTTGCAACGACACAATGGATGCTGGCCCCCCCCGACTGTTCCTGTCTATCCCTCCCCCTACCCTTCCCCCGTCAACCCATATCCACATCTAACAATCCGCACCCATGTCCACGCCCGGGGCCTGGGACCTGGGGGCCTGCCAGCAGCAGCGGCGGCGGCGGCGAGGAGGAGCAAGCTCGACACCATGGCATGCCTACCCGCCTGGCATGGCATGGCATGGCACATGAGCTGGTGCTGCGGCTTTTCTCTTGAGTCGGCGAGCCTTAAACCATGCATCGGGTCCCCTTTGAAGCTGTCTTCTCCACTGCGCCTGTACAGAGTACCGCCGTACCCCCCCTCGTCCTCCTCGACACCATCAGTCAGGTACCGGGCTCCTCGACCCAAGTTGGGTGAGCCGTTGTCCCCATCGTGGCCGCAGCTGCCCGTGCTGGCCCTCCTCCAAGAGTCCTGTCCGGATCCAGCCTCGACATTTCTCCGTGTGGATGGCTGTACCCTTCGGTATTAATTCCACCTCTGCCATACTAAGAAGCAAGGGTTTCCCAACCGTGCTGCCTTATTGCAACCGCGGGTATCCTTCAGACTTGCCATACACGACGGGCCCTGTCAGTTCCAGGCCCAGTAACGCCTCCCAGTCGATCGACCCCGCCATACTAATCAGTCGGCACACCCTCAAATTTATACAATATATGATCGATCCTACCTCGTGGGACCTGGGGTAGCCAAGTCCTCTTTCCCTTTTTCATCAGCTTCTCTTCCTTTTCCCAAATCGACTTGACGCATCAACACATCACCCTACACCTCTCTCTCTCTTTTGATTAAGTTGCTTAAGATCTGTCTCGGCCCCAACTTAAGGCCAGAGACCTAGACCTTACGACCTCAATCTAAGCTAGCCTTTGCCTTGCTTTCCATCAATCATTCCGAATCATCAACCTCGAGTGCCGTATATTGTCACTATCGGTTGCCCTTGTCCTATACTCTCGGTTCATCCAGACCACGACCAACATCACGACTAGCTTCTCCAAGAGATACTGGAGCTTTCTTGGATCAGCCTACCGTCCTGTGATGCGCCGTTGTCTCCTCTGAATCCGGACATCACCACTCCCTTCGACAACGACACTCCTTCCCCAAACACACCCGTCTGTCCTAGGTCCAGCTATTCCAGGATCTCCTAGAGACCCAAGCCGTCTCTGAATCCGTACGGAACAAGACAAATATACCAAAAAACCGAAACCCCATCACCATTCCCAATGCTTGCTACCAGGCAGTTTGATACCCCCGAGCAGAGCCACTGGTCATATAGCAAGTTTGAGACTCCCCTTCACAAGCCACCTACCACACCTCCACGCATGTCGAACCAGTTCGAAACCACCTTGCCGACGCCTCCCGAGTGGCAGGGACAGCAGTACTCTTATCTCTCCGGCTCTGAGAATAACGTCTTCTCCCAGGCGTACGGAGCTGGTAATGAGACTTCGGAAGCCTCGCAACCTCGCACTACAGCCGGCACACCAACACAAGCAGAGATCCAAACCAAGCAGGAGCCCAACACCGGCTTGAGCAGCCGTGGAACAGCAGACCCCCTCGGCCTCCGCCAAGTAAAGCAGCCTACCCCGGAGGACGAGCCTGAGGACAGGCAGCGACAGCAGCAACAAGAACAGCGACAGGCATCGCAATCCTCAAACAAGTACACAGAGATGGCACCTCAGGAGAGGGCGGCCTCGACAGAGATGCAAGGCCAGACGATGACCCCAACGGAGCAAGAGGCCGAGACGGCCGCGGCTCACATGGATAACGACGAGGCGAACCTGAGCAAAGAGGAGGACGACGACATGCTGGACGATGATGATATGCTTGACGACGGCGAGGGCACACCCCAGACTGCTGCTGAGCGCACGGCGGCACGGAGGAAGATGAAGCGATTCCGGTTGGTGAACCATGAAGAGAACCTCACGGAAACCTGACCGCTAACATGGAAGACAGTCTCACGCACCAGCAGACACGGTTCTTGATGAGCGAGTTCGCCAAGCAACCGCACCCCGATGCTGCCCACAGAGAGCGTCTGTCTAGGGAGATTCCTGGTTTGAGCCCCCGCCAAGTCCAAGTCTGGTTCCAGAACCGGTGAGTCTTGGTCGTAGCTTATCCGAGAGACAACCAGAAACTAATTCATGACCCCATCCAGCCGCGCCAAGATTAAGCGTCTCACAGCTGACGACCGGGACCGCATGATCAAGATGCGCGCTGTCCCTGACGACTTTGACAACGTCCAGGCACTTCACTCCCCCTACGGAGCCGTCCACGGCCTCAACACCCCTCTGTCATCGCCCATGAACTTTGGAACGCAGTCGTACGCCGACCACATGATCCGACCCCTGATGGTCGACGTCCGAAGGGCGGAGGGTGGAGATGACCACATGTCGTCGGCCGGTCTGAGCCCCGGCTTTGGAAGCATTGGCTTCACCCCGCCAGGAAACATGAGCAGCCCCGACATCTTGTCTCCCATGACGCCCAACTCGACCGGCGACCACCGCTATGGATACGGCAGCCATCTCTCACCCATGGGCCCCGGCCCCCGGACTTCCAACCCCTTTGCGCGACAGGGTGCCCTCGAGAACTCCATGTCCATGCACCGTGGCCAGCCGAGCCGACCTCTCCAGCCCCTTCAGCTGAGGGAAACCATGTCCCGATCCCGATCGGACATCCAGTCTCCTCTCCGCTCCAGCATGTCCTGGAAGGGCGATGCCATTGACTACAACACGTACCACCACGGCGCCGGTGGAAGCCCGCAGCTCAGCGGAAGACAACAATCAGTCTACCAGCCCGAGCATATGAACGGCCCATCGAGCAGTGGTCTCCCCTACGAGTCGGGCTCATACTCCAGTAGGTCCCATCGTCTCTTGCCGCCGCTACCTGACGCTAACAATCACATAGACACCACCAGCTCGCCTCCGGGCATGAACTACTCGAGCTTCCCTCAGGGTCCGCCATCCCGCCTCCGTAGCCGTGCCTCGTCCGGCACTCTCGGCCTCGACCTTCGCAACCAGTACCGTTCTGTCGGCTCAGTGCCGCCTCCCAGCCACGGATCCGCCCCGCGTAGCGCCTCGGCCCAGTTCGCCACCACTTCCGCCTACACCTCCAGCTTCCCCTCGGCCCCGCTCACGGCGCCTGTCGACTTCTCCCTGCCGCGCACCCCTGGAGCCCGACCCGGCGGCGTTCATGACTACTCGATGCCTCAGATGAGCGCGCCGATTGCCGCACCCCACGACTTCTCGCAGGCCTTCCACGCCAGCATGAGCTCTTCCAACACGAGGACCCCATGCGCGACACTTTCGGCGGCGGCGGAGGACCCATGTCCTCGCACCACGAGAGCCAGTCGGCCAGCAGCAGCGAGTACCAACAGCAGCAGCGCGCAGATGACTACAGCCGCGACTTTGCCGCCCTCAAGAGGGAGAGAAGCTACTCGGGCGGAGCGCCGGTCGGACCCGCACCCGGAACCGCGGCATACGGAAGCACGGCATAAGTTTTGAAAAAAGAGAGAGAAAAAAGCTGCAAAAATTATACCAAAAAAAAAAAAATCCCTACAAGACCATATTTGGAAAGGATGGTCAAAAGATACCCTGGAGCAAAGCAAGGAAAGGAAGGGAGATGACATTGGGGAAGGCAGGCCTTGTTTTTTTTTGGGAAGGGGACGGGACATTTGATTTTTCTTGTTTTAGAATGGGCGAGCGCGCTGCTCAACGACACGACTCTTTTGCGGCTGTTTTTCATGTTGTTATTCTTCTTGTCATGTGCTGACGACACTGGCTTTCACATCCTGTCTTTTTCTCTTCGAAAACATGCACATACTTTTCGGATTACTTCCCTCCCAATACATATAGGGATTTCTTCTTCCACTCTTGCGCTCTCTCTCTCTCTCTCTCTCGGTGCACAAACGGCCTGGTTCTCGGTTGTCTCTTGTTCAGATAATACCCCCACAAACGTATGACTTTTTGAATTGACTACTTGATTGGTATGAGAGTCTTCAGACCCAGTATTGGTGCACACATGTCCATCTTTGCATGCCCTCGCCTTCGGTACATCACGTCGAACCAGGGAACCAGAGCTCACTGTTGACATTGTCACGGGTTCCCGGAGCGGGTCTGACTATGCTCTTGGTGCGGTGTTGAAGCCAGGGAACATGGCGGAAAGGGCGGCGACTGGGCAACACCGCAGGGAAAGCGGCAGAAAAGCAAATATCCGAGACGGCGCAAGCCAGGGCGGCTTGCACCCTTGGTTTCGTTAGGCACCACCCATGCGCCATGCCATCCCCATGCCATGTAGCCCGCGTCGCTTATGCAAGTTGGTTCGCGGGCGGCGATTCTTTAACCCAACTGGAACCGCACACCCTTCAGAAACCCGGCGGCGCGAACTATCGCGAGCACGGAGTGCCCCGCGCTACTGGCCCCCATGGGTTCAACGAGTTATGGTTTTTTTATTGTGATTTTCTCCGAGTCACGGGTAACTTCAGCCGAGTGACAATTTGAAACGACGGTTTTGGAGGAGGGGGGGCACGGCGCCCACCTCCGCCGAACCCCCCCGCGTGGCCTCCCGGGTATGCAGACGTCGAAAAGGAGCGGGGGGCGGCCCGGCCGAAAGCGCGCCATGTCCTGGGACGTGGTTGGCCCCCTTCCCATCCGCTTGCCATTCCCCTTTTCCCTTCCCTTAACTTTCGCCGGGCTTCTTCTGAGCGGACGTGGCCCGGGGAATCTTGGAACCCGGGCGAGATGAAGGGAAAGGGACCTCGACTTTTGTTTGCCCCGTCGCAGAAGTCCCGCCTATTTCAACTTTGCTCGACCCGGTTTCAGCGGGCAATGCCGTGATCTCGCGCTCGCCCGACTGCTGCTACTGCTAACTGCTGCTGCTGCTGACCGCAGTGCCGGGCCAGTGGTGCCAAGCCGTTGAGGCCTCCTCCCTCCATGGGGTGGGTTTACTCGATGAGGAGCGGGCATGTTTTGGGTTGGTTTCCGCCATCCTGCGACATTGAGGCTATTTCTTCCACGCCGGTAATGTCGACGATGTTACAGAAGCGGTGCGACGCCGGATCTACTTTGGATAGGCAAAAGGCACCGGCAGCAGCAACGAACCAGCCGGAATGTCGTCGGCCTGCTGGGCTCACTCAGGTAATGAGGCGTTGGGGTTGACGAGATGGCATGTTCTGTCCCGTGGGCTGATGGCCCTTGTCGACGTGACTGGCGGCTACCGAGAATCCATCACCGCCGGCCGTGGCACTTTTGCATGTTGCAGTCCTGTGTAGCACCGTCTTCCGCCTGAATGGAGGGGGATCGGTTCCTGAGGGGAAAGGTAATCTTCCTGACAGACAGGTCCCCGGTACATCGCGCCTGCTGGCGCTGGTGGCAGTTGGCTTGCATATCGGTGGAACGGGGACTCAGCGTGATGCTACTCGGCCAGACGTGATGAGACGAGATGACGGGTCCCGTCGGTTGGGATCAACCAGCCGCAGGGACAACTTAGCAAGCCACTGGTCGAGAACGGATGCCACCTCCCCGCTCCTGCTCGACTGGATCGCCCCCTCGAGCATGCGATGCTAGCTCTGCGGTGCCACCTCTGGGAGACGCCCGCGTTGTACAGATCCGCGTCCTCCAGATCGGCCATAAGCCACGACGTCCAGTAACCATACCGCGTGTCCCTGGAGACCTCAGACATCAGCGTAGCATTGCCACGCAGGAATGCCGAGCTAGCCCGGTACACAGAGACGCGATATTCACGGAGGGATATGCCTTCGACGACGGTCCGGACAAGGCCGCGAGACTTCATGTGACGGTGGCCCAAGGTCTCTCGGCTGTGCGCATCTAGACCAAGCAGGCAAAAGAGACAATCTGTGGCAGCCACGGTAGTTCACGCTACAGAAACTCCGCGTCACACCGTGGAACCGAACGGGGATGCGAAGGCCAAAAAGAAAAGACTTCGCCCGCGTCTCCTGTCTCGGCTAACACCCATCCAACGTTTTACGCGGACCCGTACTCTGTGCAAAGCACCTGAACATCGTAGCCGTCCCCGCGTAAAGCGACTGCATCAGATGTTACACGGTGGTTGAGAACTTGGACGGTGTGACGCCGTCCCGACTTTTACTCCAGCCCGGGAGATGGATAAATCATGGGGAGCGTGGTATCGAGCTTAAGCACCAAAGTTCCCGAAGAACCATTCATATAACCTTGTGTCACCCATGGAACCATGGTAGCATGCGTTGGGACCCCCGGATTATCCTACCTGAGGGGGATTGACCTGCTGTCATCCACGAAAGTCGGCCGGATCAGCGAGCCAACCCAACCCAACATAAGGCAACTGCGGACGCATGGTTACTGTCGGCATCGGGGGGTGAGGTGGGCGGACAAGCTTACCGAAGTGCCACGGAAAAGGCCTGGTGGAGGGAAAGACATGCATGAGGGCACGGCTGGAGCGAGGACCATGCTCATGACAGCTAAGGGGGCTTGGCTCGTACGGGGGCTGGGCCAAGGCTACTAGTTCCCGCAACGTCAGATCGGGCGAGTGTTGTTCGTGGGTGACGCTTGGCTCAATGCGTCTGTCCGGAGGCAGACGGCCGACGGCATAGACGGCCGGCGTGATAGGTGGAGTCGGACGTTAAGGACACCAGCCTCAATGCTTCCCCAGGTCCGGGGAGCATCGTCCTGTATGATGCGGGGTATGCAGGTAAGGGAATATTGCAACTGTAAATGTCGGTCTGGGGCCTTTTGTTGGGCCTTGGGATGGATGAAGGTCCCGTGGTGATGGACGAGACCAAAACCAGCACGCCCTGCAGGAAGACGGCCCTGTCGCGGAGGACGGTGCCGAGAAGCCTGGCGGGAGCAGCAGCGCAGACACCCTCCGGATTCAAGTCATCAACAGGGTTGGATTCGGGTCGAACCAATGGCGGAACCTGTCCTGTGTTGCAAGCTCCCGCTGACGGAGGGGGCGTAGGGCGTACAGAGAGGAATTAGACCGGGGTGAGAACCGGTCAGAGCACGAAGTTGGTTCTCGTATCGTATGTCGAGTGGGAAAAGTTCGGCTCTTGATTATTTCTCTCCGAGATGGAACCCTTGGCTGCGTCGAACTCAGCCCGTGACGGCACGGCGACGCTTGATCTGGTAAAAGATGGACCTGATTTGCTCTCCGCGGGGGACGAGGACATGGGCAGGCATAATCAGCTGCGCGTCGGCGGCAACTGCGATGAAGTGCGGTGCATGATTGTGGATATTCCCCGGCCATGACCGGCTAGATTTGGTTGCAATCCGGGACTGCTGTGAGGTTTTTTACCAGCTGAAGTGTATGAAGTACGAAAAGGGTTGAAGACGGGAGTTGGGAAGGGGGGAGTGAAAGACGGGTGGTGGTGCGCACTGACCACCGCCGCATCCTTAATTCCAACGTCTCAACGACTCCGCTCCAAAGACGGGTCGACAGTCTTCTCTTCCTGCAATCAACGACACCTCCGATGTGCCATTGGCATTGCGCTACGGCTAAGCGTAAATCCTAGTATTTAAAGAAGGCCCTTCATAATCCCCAACAATACGAAAAAGCAACAAGAATGCCCCTTTCCGTTTTGTACAAACGACCAATCATAAACACCCAGCTTTCCTAAACGGGCTGGCGGGACTAGTTGGGCCGAGTATTGGCATGCTTAACCTGCTATACTGTAGTAATTGATATAGGCGCCCGCTTCTTGAACATCGGAATTGCCTAGCAAGTAGCTGGGAGAGCAAGCTGAAGGTAGCTCTTCTCATGAAGATGCGGTTAGACCATACAAAAGCAGGCACCTACTCTGCGCTTTTACCTGGTTTACTGTCAGCCTTTTTTAGTAATAGCGTCTCTACACCTTCTGCCAAAACCGACTCAGGATAAACACATTTGCCTCTTGAATAGCTTGAGTGCGTGTCTACTTAGTTGTCGCCCTCTGGCCTGGGCATGAGCATTGGCGGTCCCTGCTGTGGGATACTTTGACGGATCGGAAAAGACTTTATAGTTGATCACCTACTTCGGACCCAAGTTTAGCTCTCACACCTTATCATTGGCTGTGGAGCCATTACGCTCCAACAAGAATCAATCAACTACAGCATGATGCCTTACTCATTTCCATATATTATCGTTTAGTCATGGCCACGGCCTTAATTGAGAGATGCACTCGAACTCACGGGGAAAAAAGAAGAAAAAGGCAATCATGGACAAGTGTACTGTGCAGCCTGGGATTGCCGCAGCCAGCATTCTGGAACGATGTATCAAACAATCAATGATAATGACCTGCGTGCAGAAGTGCTCCACCATCATGACTGACAGGCAGAAAGACATTGGTGCGGCACGGCTGACGAGATGAACCAATCGGCTTCCCCAACGTAACGCCAGCCTGATTCTGACACATCCCGACGTTGAGCTCAGAGCGCCTGAATTAAATGTAGACATCCACCAAACAAATCTTCGCTTAACGGCACGTATCATCCCCGATCTGTCATGACTGGCCGCACGCGAGCTCGCCAGCGCGAGGACTTCCAGATCGCAGTTATATGCGCGCTACCCCTCGAATACGATGCCGTCGCCTTCGCTTTCGATGAGATATGGGAAGATGACAAAGGTCAGCCGGGAAGCGCACAGGGAGACGGCAACGTGTACACGACCGGCCGGATCGGAAGGCACAACGTCGTTCTGCTTCTCCTCCCTGGCATGGGCAAGGCTCACGCAGCAAGCGCAGCGGCCAGGCTTCAGTCACGCTACACCGGAATCAAGCTGGCCATCTTGGCTGGCATTTGTGGTGGAGTACCCAGCCCCGGGACCGATAACGAGCTCCTGCTCGGGGATGTGGTCATTAGCAAGAGCGTTTTGCAGTACGACCTGGGCCGGAAGTATCCTGATAGGTTCGAACCGAAAGATACTGTCGAAGAAAGCCTAGGGAGGCCTAGTAGGGAAGTCCGTTCTCTTGTTGCGACTTTCCAGACGCATCATGGCCGCACTCGCCTACAGCATCGAGCCAGCCAAGTCCTAGAGCAAGTTCAGCAAAGGGCAAGTGATGTGCACCGAAACCTGTACAAACGTCCTGTTGCAACAGAGGACCGCCTCTTCGAGCCAGGCTATCTCCATAGACACCGCGACTCGAGCCTGTGTGGCTGTAGCTTGTCGGGTGCATGTGAGGGGGCACTTGCCGCTTCGTGCGAGGAACTTCATTGCGACTTCTCGCGTCTTGTACCCAGGGACCGTCTCGAGGCGCAGAAAACGCAGGAAGCAGGAAATGCCACGGCAACACAAGAGCTTCGCGTTCTGATTGGACGCGTGGGATCAGCCGACACCGTAATGAAGGCCGGGCTAGATCGCGACAGGATCGCTAGAGAGCACGGGCTTGTCGCCTTCGAGATGGAGGGAGCCGGCGTATGGGACGAAGTTCCGTGTATCGTTGTGAAAGCAGTCTGCGACTACGCGGACAGCCACAAGAACAAAAAATGGCAGCATTTTGCCGCAGCAACAGCGGCTTCGACAACGAAAGCACTCCTCGAACAATACACGCAACTCGACACGCCAAAAGCTCCTCATACATGGTGTAGGTAGCCTTCCCAGTTATATGGCCTTCACTGACGAACAGACTTAGTCCTCGTTCCGTATGGCGAAAATCCGGATTTTATTGAGCGAATCGGAGTACTTGATCAAATCAAAGGCTTCTTTGGACATGAACAGTACCAAGATCAGCTTACTAAACCGAGGTCGAGAGTTGCTCTTTATGGCCTTGGCGGTATTGGGTACTGTGAGCTGCCACTTGTGATTCTGGCATTGTCTGACCTCGTGCAGGAAAACGCAGATTGCTCTCGCTTATGTGTTCTGGCTGCAAGATGCGCGCCCGGATCTATCAGTGTTTTGGGTCCACGCAAGCAATGCAGACCGGTTTCGCCAATCTTATTCTTATATTGCCCAAGAATGTGGCGTCCCGGGCATGATGATCCTAAAGCTGATGTGCTAACGCTTCTGAGAACTTGGCTTGAGAGACCGGATTGTGGCCGGTGGCTTATGGTCATTGATAACGCTGATGATACGCACCTTTTCTTCCCGCCACCTTCTGAGAGTGGCAGCGCCAACACACATCAACTGGCTAACCTAAAAGTTGGCCTTGGCCGCTACATTCCCGAGTGTAGCCACGGGTCAGTTCTCATTACTACAAGGAATAAGCAGGTAGCATCAAGGATTGTGCGAGGGAAATCACTTATTGAAGTGGAAGAGATGATTGAGGGTGAGACGAATCAGCTCATACACAGAATACTGGATGACGAGATTTCTGCTGAGGAAATATCGATCCTCTCCTCTCGCCTTGAGCATCTACCGCTAGCTCTCGCGCAGGCCGCTGCGTTCATGCAAGAGAACAGCATCTCGGTTCCCAGGTACCTCCAAATTCTGGAGGAAAGCGAAGCCGGGTTAGTGAATCAGCTGAGCGAACCGTTCGAAGCAGTAGGCAGGGATTCAGAAACACCACACGCACTCACAGCTACGTGGATCATCTCCTTCAATCAGATCCAGCAACAGGAAGCCCTTGCCAGCGACATCTTGTCCTTCATCAGTCTCCTAGACCGCCAAGGAATTCCCGAGAAGTTCATAATGGAATTCTGCAACAAGAACAGTTCAGGACAACGTATCAGCACAGCCAAAGTGACAAAAGCTTTAGGCACTCTCAAGGCGTTCTCCTTTATATCGGAGGCAAAGGACAACACAGTCGACATGCACCGGCTGGTGCAGCTAGTCACTCGAAAATGGCTCGAAATTTACGGCAGACTAGCTGGGTATGTTGAACAGGCTCTCGAGGTTTTGTCTGATGTATATCCGTATTGCAAATACGAAAGTCAACATATTTGTCGGGATTACCTTCCACACGCGAACGCCCTACTTCGGATCAAGGCAACTAGTTCAAAGGATAGCGACATCTCGAGGGCACATCTTTTGTACCACATTGCTGGCTATTTCATTTATCTTGGCCAATGGAAAGTCGCTGAGCAGAGTATAGCACAATTTCTAAAGCTGCGAAAAGAAAGGCTGGGGGAGAGCACCCCTTGACGCTCGTTAGTATAGCCGACTTGACGTCAGCTTTTGTGGGTCAGGGTAGGGGGGGCGAGGCAGAAGAGCTGAATGTGCGGGTTATGGAGATGAGAAAGAGTGTACTAGGAGAAGAGTATTGTGCTACGTTAGGCGGTTTGATCGGCCTCGCGACAATTTATAAACATCAAGGCAGACGGGAAAAGGCAGAAGAGCTAGAGGTACAGGTGATAGAGATACAGAAGAGGGTACTAGGAGAAGAGCATCCTGATACGCTAGGCAGTAGAGCTAACTTGGCGTTAACGTATAGAACTCAGGGTAGGTGGGGAGAGGCAGAAGAGCTAGGGGTACAGGTGATGGAGATACAGAAGAGGGTACTAGGAAAAGAGCATCCTGATACGCTACGCAGTATAGCTAACTTGGCGTTCACGTATGTACATCAGGGTAGGTGGGGAGAGGCAGAAGAGCTAGGGGTACAGGTGATGGAGATACAGAAGAGGGTACTAGGAAAAGAGCATCCTGATACGCTACGCAGTATAGCTAACTTGGCGTTCACGTATGTACATCAGGGTAGGTGGGGAGAGGCAGAAGAGCTAGGGGTACAGGTGATGGAGATACAGAAGAGGGTACTAGGAAAAGAGCATCCTGATACGCTACGTAGTATAGCCAGCTTAGCGTTAACGTATGGAAATCAGGGCAGGTTAAAAGAGGCAGAAGAGCTAGGGGTACAGGTGATGGAGATACAGAAGAGGGTACTAGGAGAAGAGCACCCTTTTACGCTACATAGTATAGCTAACTTAGCGGTAACGTATAGAAATCAGGGCAGATGGGAAGAGGCAGAAGAGCTAGGGGTACAGGTGATGGAGATACAGAAGAGGGTACTAGGAGAAGAGCATCCTGATACGTTGAGCAGTATGGCCAACCTAGCATACACCTGGAAATGCCAAGAACGATGGGACGACGCGGTTAGGTTAATGCAGAACTGCGCACACCACAGGCAGCAGCGCCTCGGTGCGGACCATCCGGATACAAAGTTTTCCATCTCAGCCCTCTCAAGATGGAAAGAGGAGTTGGAAGGAATTCGGTCAGAGTCTCACAGCCTTTCTTCCATAGAAGAGACTCAGTAATAGGATAATAATACATGTGCATCCTCTCTAAATGTGACCGAAAATGGGGTTAATAGGCATTTTCAGATTATGAGCCAGAGCGATCTCCATGAGAATTGAATCATGACTTGACGAGAAATCAAATAGACATCGTTATGTGCCAACTGCTGTTTACGACTGACCAGATTCTGTGAAGGCTGCGACTCGGCGGTGCGGTCAAGTTTCAGTTCCTTGTTTGCCTTGAGCCAAGCCTTCGTTACATGGAAGGATACAAAAGCCTCGGTTTGGGGATGGGGACTGCACTGCAGATACGTTCTCCGGAGACCTAGCCCCGAGTCTTGATCATGGGTCGCCTAGATAATAGAGCTACCCTCGATACCAACCATTGTCTATCGGTTTGGCAGGACAAGTGTAGAAGATGAGCATGAAAATGGGGAGACGATAGAATAACGATGTTAAGTAAGCTGTTCCTAGCTTCCAGAACGCGGGAATAGACTGCGGACCTTACATCTTGTCAGAATGAAGGGTTCGGATCAGAGGTACCCAGGTGGTGACAGCCTTGGGAACCTAGATAGGTTCAACAACACATATCGTTAACTCTACAGTTTAAGGCTTAAGCTTTCTCGGGAGACACGAAAGACCGTACCATTTCTTCTCGGCAGTATCTATGGGTAGACATACATACAGCAAACAATACACAGATGATCATTATCACCAAATTAACACATTACTCGCTGCTTTTCGAGTGGATTGTGCTGGTCAGAAAATGGGGGATGCCCTGCTTTTAGCTATTAACTGACTGCTAATCAGAAGTGGGAGAGCTGACAGCGGCCAAATGGTGACAGAGAATATCTGTAGTAATACTTGCGAGATCGTCTTAACGAACATCTCAACAAGGTAAGGTTGTGTAGAAGCTTTTGGCCTAATGATAGCCATACATTGATAGGGCAGCCAGCCCAGAATCAAGTGGCTCGAAAGATACCGCTGTCGAATACGAAGCCCCCCGGCTTAATCAGAGAAGGACTCTGTAGGCGCTTCAAGCATTAAGTCTCTGCATAACTGTGCAGTTTGTATGTATAACGAGCGAACACCGATTTCGAATGCTACATCACCCATATTCGATTTGTCAATTCAGTGAGTGAACAATCGGGGCGTGATTTTGTGCTTTTGGCCCGGAAATTCGAACAGCCAGTCAACTAGGTATGTTTGATTCCCTGAACGTGATACTTCTCGACGCTGAAAATCATTTGGCACCTGCTGCTTCAAAAGTGCTTGAAGCCAACCTAGACGGTTATGTATTTCTAAGATGTTATCTATTTACATATTATGTCCTCTACTCAATGGTATGTGTATGTGTTCACCAACATTGGGCCTCTCTCCAGCATCATCAGTCAGCTGTGGCAGCGTGGCCACCCCTTCTTGTAGTCTGGTTCACACTCTCCACACTCCGAGATTGCCCCAGCTCCGCCACATCTTCTCGACTCCTCCCCGGCGCAGCAGCCGACGCAAGGACGCCCTCACTATTACGCGGTTCCAGCCTGCTGGCGTGGGTTTCCCCATAGCTGTACCCAGACACCTGCGTGTCGTCCGAGTCCTCGCCCATGTCCCCTGCGCCGTACGCCCCGCCAATGCCCTCCATGGTGAAAGGCGATGCCGTGGGCTCGTCAAGCGCGTTCAGCTCCTCGGGCGAGAACCACCGCGGCAGCAGCCAGGCGCGGATGGGGATGAGAAGCATGATGAACACGGGGAAGCCGACCGCCGCGACAGTCTGGGTGATGGCGAACGTGGCGCCGAACCCGATGAGCTCGACGGCGACGAACTCCCAGATGGCGCGGCGGCGGCGGATCTGCTTCAAGGGGTGCCCCGGCGGGGTCAGGTTCTTGTCGCGCAGGAGGAAGAGGATCTTGAGCGTGATGCCGTTGCCCTCGAGCGCCTGGACGCCCATGACGAAGAAGAGGCCGGCCAGCACGCCGTGGGGGATCAGGTGCAGGACGACGAGGAGGGGCCCGTCATGGTGCCGAGCGTGAGAAGGCCCTGGGCCAGGTTCGAGACTCGTTGCTCAACGACGTGGGAGGCCTTGATCACGTAGCTGCCCTTGAACTCACCCTTCTCGTCCATTTCGGCGTAAGACTTTTTGACCGTCAGGGATTCCGTGTGGAACGGGGCCTGAGGGATGAGGCCGTTGGGGAAAGGCAGGCCCAGGATGCCGGCAACACCGGTCGTCAGGCCGAGCAGGAAAAGGTCCCAGTGGAACCCGGCTGGCTTTTTCAAGGGGAACTCGGTTCCCTGTGCAATGAGAGAAGAGACTGCTCTCGCGTCAGTCATATCCTAATATGGTTAAAGGTGGGAATGGGGACTCGTACCATTGTGGTCAAACCAAAACAGGATGGTCAACAAAATGGCAAATGGAATGGCCAGAAAGACGTCTCCGACATTGATGTTCCAAAAGTCAACAAGCCAGCTCCTGTCGGCTGTCGGCATGAAGGCAATGCCGGTCGGGAGCACCTCCAGATGGACGGGCTTCATCCTGCCAATATGGACGAAGCCGGTGAAGAAGATGAGAGTGAGAGGCGTACCATAGTCTTTGAGGAAGGTGCGCACGTGGTGGTGAAACAGACCGCTGCCGCCGAGACCGGCGCAGGCGTAGGCGACCATGAAGACGAGCAGCGAGGCGACGATGGAGAGGTAGAAGGGTTCGGCGTCGCCCAGCCTCTCGAGCACCTGGATGCCCTTTTGGAGGTAGATGAAGGCGACGTAGAAGCCGAAGATGTCGCAGGGGAAGCGCGTCACGTAGCGTAGCCAGTTGCACGAGTTGGTGATGGCCAAGATCCAGTGGAATACCAGGGACCATCTAGAGTCATTGTGAGTCGACACCTCATTAAGGGGGCTGGGGGGCTGGCACTTACAGCCCGATCCAGCACATAAAGGCAAGGTAGTTGATGCCCGTTGGCTTAATGATATCGTACACGGTATAGTTGAAGACGGTGATGGGGCCGGTGACGCCGACAATGACCAGGGGCTGGCACGCCAGCAGCGAGAAGACCACGGCGCCGAGGACGGAGGCCAGTAGGACCTCGTTGACGCCGTACGTTGAGCCCGTACTCGTGAACATGTCGAGGGAGAAGGCTAAAGCGGGTAGAATGCTGCAAGTTGGGTATGTTAGTCTTCCACATTTGCTTGTGGTCGCGACTTATATAGGGGCAACGAGCGACAATGATTGAACCAGAAAGGCGCAGGCCAATAGAGGCAGCAGGCTAGGAGCAGATGGAGAAGTGATCTCTATCCAAGGGGGCAACGAAGAAAACAACACAAAACCACTACGTACTTTGCAAAATACATGTAGACCGTTGCCGGCACCACACGATAGTCCCAGGCGTCGATCCAATCGCTCATGTAAAAGGGGGCCCGGCGGCGAATGTCGTTGACCATGCCGCGGAACAGCTTCACCTTCCACCAGCCGGCACCGCGGGCGCTGCTCCTGTGGCCGTTGCCGTTGACGTCGGCCCGGGTGGCGTTCTGGCTGCCTGGTGAAGGGCGGCGCGCCGGTAAGACCGACTTTTCGTCAGGGCTGGGAGCCATATTTGTCGAACCGAGAGTCGTTCAAGCGAAGTAGGGTATTAGTATCCAAGCCGTTGCCCTACTGTTGCTATACCTCGTCAACCGCAAGAAGACGAAAGCTTTCGTGGAGGCGATGTTTTCGTAGAGCGGCAAAAATGAATGCGCAATAACTGAACACAGCAAGACAACAAAACAAGAAAAAAACTTCAACGATACGCGAGTAAAGCCAAGTGTACGATCATGTCGACAAGAAATGTCCTATTATCGAAACAATCGGCGGGCGACTCTGTTGATAATGTGCGAAAGTAAACTCCTCCTTGGCTCCTGGCTCGCCCCCAAAGAGGCGGGATGTGGTTGTGTTTAAAAGCTGTAAGTCGAGTTCTTGATCGGCCACAAGGTCCCTCTCAATGACGGAAAGAAAGGCACGTTCAAGACCGACTCTGGAAAGTCGACGGGGATGGTTGTGTGGGTATCGGAGGACCGCAGGAGGAATGAAGTGCAATGAGAAAGGTAAAAATGGCAGGGAACGGCGCAACTCGACAGGGGGTTTTCGACGCAATGCTCAATCGAGATTGGCTCGTAAGAGGGCAAGAAATCAAAGACCCGGCCCCGCCTTGGAAGCACTCTCTTGCGCTCCACTACAGAAACCGTTTAATCTTGAGACGTGTAAATCGCAAAAGGCGGGAGGTTATCCGAGTCCAAGAGTCGCATCACACGAGGGCATGCCGGAGAACGCAGGCATGACGGAAGATGGTAGTGTTCCCCTAAATGATCTCCCGTCGTTGGTCGCCTCCCGCTTCGCTACCGTCACCGCCTCGAGTCAGCAGCCCGCTGATGCAAAGAGTCGCCACGTGCATCTTGTTACCTCCAACACTGTTGGAGATAGTTTCCTAACTACTACCCACCCGGCACACCCCGGTCTTGTCATCATGGAATTCTGGAATCTTGGGAAAGCGGACGGATTCATTGGCCGAGAGCGGCAAAATTCTGCTTGGGCAGAGAGAAGTGAACTTTCGGTCGCAAGCCTTTGACGATCTCAACAAGGCCTTAAATGTCTCACTGTGGTTCGACTTTGGCGAACACGATTCGATGCCAAGAGAGCTGCCCATCGATTCTGTTCTTCGGTAGCATCCTTGGGCTGCGACGGACTCTCAAACTTCAGATGGACGAATGACATGTACAGCGGCAACCTGTCTGCTAGTGGAGTTAGTCAGCACCACCGCTCTAGCTCTGGCTCGCGTCCCCCGTGCTCGGTGCTGCTCAATATTTACTGTGTAAACCACGTCAAGCATCCCGGGGATAGGGTGTAGGAGGACTGACGTATTGGCTGATGGGACCACGCTAGCGAAGCGTCGGGCGCATCCTCAGGTGAGATGTATTGGCGGAGAAAAGAAGACTTCAGGTTGTAGGCCTGGGTCTTCAACTTGGCGTCCAGAGACAGTAATTGACCGATCTTCTGTACTCTGCTTATTCGCAGCCTTCACTTATACCTTAATCTCTCACCTACGTAGTCGATAGAAAGCCGTCTTAAACGTCATTACAATTTACATGAACAGCCGAAAGTCTACCACTTAGTCCGAGGCATCAAGGACGGCCATGGGGTTGGAGGTCATTAGACATACTCAATTGCCATATATCAGACCAGATTGTCAGCTCTTTTCGAACCGACTGAAGCAACCGGCCGCCGGCGACGCTAATTACTCAATTGGAAAAATCCAGACACATGGGGTAGCGAGAACTCCCCGATCTGGTCAGCTCTCAAGTCTTCAAAACGGCAGTTTAGTAGGCCATTTGGTAGCGGCAAAGCCATTGACGAGCTTGTATGGCTTCACTATTGTGAGGCTCTCATGGCTGAGGGCAAACGAGGTTTGGTGAGATGAGGTGAAGGGAAGCTAGCGAGATGGGTCAACGAACTCTTTGTTGTACCCAGCACCGCTAATGCGTGGCGCCTCATTGCGATACCAAGCCAGATTCATCACCGTTACGTAGCGCATCGCCGCTCGCCACTTGTCATCAGTTTGACTTCAGCTTCGACACAGATATGGAGACTTTGGTGTTGCTTTGGTGCTCAACATCGTCTAACTATCAAGACGGCCTTCGCAGCTTCACGGTCTCACCTTTGATTATCATTTCAAATTGGTACTCGCTTGAGCTTGCAGTCAAACGCACAACAGCGGCCAAAGCAAGCCTCAGACAAGCCTATCTTATGTGCACGATCTTTCAGTCCAGTCCCAGAATCAGCAATCGTCTCTTTACTGAGGCAGTATCGTCCTTGGCCGCGCCGTTCGTAAGTCCTCCGTGAAGTCCTCAACCGCATCAAAAACACTAGACCAGTCGCGGCCTAAACACACCCCGCGTCAACATCCGCCAAGGACCCCCAGACCATGCCACTTCCCACAACAAGTCAATCATCACAGCACACATGACCGCAGTACCGACACCGTAGTCCCATCGTCTTTGATCCCTCTGCAGGGCGATTCGGTATTTTTCGAGAGAGTCAAGCTAGAGTGTATCTACAGTCCTACAAGTACATATTCAAGTCCCGTTCTACTCCGGCCGCCGATGGTGATGCCTCTACTAGTAACACAGCCGCCATGAAAGCAGAGTTGAGAGCCTTTGTTTTTTTGGTGGAAAAAGGAAAGTGAAAATTACAATTGCCGGCGCTGGTCCGGGTCTTGTTGTTTGTGGAAAGCGATCCTCCCATGTGATAACCTCATGCAAGGGGAGAATCCAAAATAAACGTTCCTATCAACATGTTCGGCCCGCGCGCCACACCTCCTCTCATCCACGGTCTCATCTCCTTGGCGCATCGTCGAGGCTCTTGAATGTTGGCGTAGGGGGAACGGGGGGGTTCTCTGGAGGGTTGTCGATCTCCTCGGCGGGGAACGGCGGCGGCGCGCTCTTCTGGCCCTGGCCGCCAAAGTACTTCTCAAACTCCTGGTTGTCGCCAAAGGGCCGGGGTCCGAGCAGGCGGACCAGGTCGTCGCGCGTCAACATCTCCTTCTTGAGGAGCTCCTCCGCCACGATGCCGACCTCGGCCTTCTTCTCCGTCAGCAGGTCTTTGCACTGCTTGTACGCCTCCTCCACGATCCTGTGCACCTCGGCGTCGATGGCCTGCGCCGTGGCCTCGGCGAAGGGCTTCTGCAGGGTGTTCGGGTCGTCGTCGAAATGCAGGGGGCCGACCTTCTCCGACATACCCCACTGGGTCACCATCTTGCGCGCCATGTGAGTGACCTTGCGGAAGTCGTCGCTGGCGCCCGTCGTGACGGTGGGGAAGTGGAGCTCCTCGGAAATACGTCCACCCAGCGTCATGGCCATGCGGTCCATCAGCTGCTGGACGGTCATGAGGTAGGCGTCTCCCTGGGGCAGGTACTGGGCGTAACCCAGTGCACCCTGTCCGCGGGGAATGATGGAGACCTTGAGAAGAGGGTCGGCGTTCTTGAGGAACCAACCGCAGATGGCGTGGCCGGCCTCGTGGTAGGCAACCGTCTTCTTCTCCTCGGGGTTGAGAACGAGAGACTTGCGCTCGAGACCTCCAATGACACGCTCAATGGCCTGCTCGAAGTGGATCATCTCCACAGACTCGGCGTTGGCACGGGCGGCTGCGAGGGGTTAGCACGTTGTCCCGTAACGAGAGAATTCGACAAAACTTACCAACCAGGGCAGCCTCGTTGACGGCGTTGGCGATATCGGCACCGGAGAAGCCGGGGGTAAGCGTAGCCAGACGGCCAGTGAGGTGGTCCATGTCTTCCTTGGTGACGACCTTGGCCAGGTGCACCTTGAAGATGTCCTGGCGTCCCTTCATCGTCGGGCGGTCGATAAAGATGTGTCTGTCGAAACGGCCGGGGCGCATCAGGGCCTTGTCGAGGATGTCGGCTCTGTTGGTGCCCGCGAGCACCACCACCTGCTCCTGGGTGTTGAAACCGTCCATCTCGGTGAGGATCTGGTTCAGGGTAGCCTCACGCTCGTCGTTGCCGCCCATGCGGTTACCCTCCTGTCTCGACCGACCAATGGCGTCAATCTCGTCAATGAAGATAATGCAAGGTGCGTTCTTGCGTGCCGTCGCGAACAGGTCGCGGACTCTGGAAGGACCAACACCGACGAACATCTCAACGAACTCGGAACCGCTGACGCTGAAGAAGGGCACGCCGGACTCGCCGGCAGTGGCCTTGGCAAGCAGCGTCTTACCAGTTCCGGGAGGTCCAGCCAGGATAGCACCGCGGGGGATCTTGGCGCCTAACCTCTCGAAGCGCTCGGGGGTCTTCAAGAAGCTGACGAACTCCATAATCTCCGTCTTGGCCTCGTCCATGCCGGCAACGTCGCTGAACTTGACCTTGATTGCCGTCTCGTGGTTGAATCTCTTGGCCTTGCTCTTGCCGAACCCGAACATCTGGTTACCTCCGCGGCCACCCATTTGTTTCGTCGTGTAGTACAAGAGACCGACCAGGAGGAGAGTAGGACCAAAGGCGTAGACCAAGGGCATGATGCCGCCCTCGCTGGCGTAGCTGACAGGGATGCGCTCTGACGTCGGGATGCCGAGCTCGGCCTGAGCCTCCTCGAGCTGCTTCTCGAACATCTCCACCGAGCCGATGGAGAAGTAGTACTGGACGTTGGGGTTGATGCCTTCGTTTCCGCCGTAGACCGACTGCACACCCTCGCGGTTCAGCTCAACACGGACGCGGCCGGGGTTCTTGATGACCACGAGCTTGTTGACCAGACCCTTGTCCAAGAAGTTCCTCCGCAGCTCCTGCCATGTAATCTCCTTCTCCTGGCCAAAGATCATCGACTCAAAGAACGGCAGAACGACGATCCAGACGATGGCGGCCACAACCAGGTCGCCGGTGCTGAGCATGCCAAAGATCCATCTCTTGCCGCCGGGCCCGGTGGGTCCGCCCTCGCTGTTCTCCTGGTTATTGCGTCCCTCCTTCTGCTCCTTGCCCTGCTGCGAGTCCTTGGCGCCATCCTGCTTTTCCTTGCCCTCCTGCTCCTCGCGCATCAGCACGGTCGATTCGTACTCGGAGAACCTCTTTGCGACCTGCGTCGAGACGCGGAGGATCTTGGCAATGTCGGTAACCGTCATCTTCAGCTTGCGCTCCTTCAGCGTCGCCAGGAGGTCCCGCAGCTCCTTGGGAGCTCCGAGCAGCTTCATCTCCTCCACGCTCTTGATAAAAAAGTCTTTCTGGAACTTGGGTAGCCTGTCGTTCTCGGCCATCTTGAGCAGCATGCCGAGCTCCTCCTCGTTGAGGTACACCCACCCTTCGGGCAGTGGCCAGTCCTTCCGTATTTGCTCCTCCTTGGACAGCTGGGGCTTGGCCGGGTCCTGCTCCTCCTCGGGCTTCTTCTTCTCGTTGGGGTCCTTTTCATTCTTCGGGGGCTGGGGCCCGTTGGTCGAGTAGAACCGCGATCGATAGCAAGCTAGCGGAGCTTGCGGGCCGAGTCGTGCTATTCTCGACGGCTGGAATCGCATTCGTGTGATGGGCTGCTGCGCGAGCCTTACAGCTCGCGCGAGCTGCGCCGACTGGCGTAGGAACCTCGCCATTGTG
Source organism: Colletotrichum spaethianum (assembly GCF_022836535.1). Lineage (NCBI taxonomy): Eukaryota > Fungi > Ascomycota > Sordariomycetes > Glomerellales > Glomerellaceae > Colletotrichum > Colletotrichum spaethianum. The sequence continues at coordinate 175,211 of NW_026054798.1, forward strand.
TTGTGTGCGTCGTGGGGTGACGAGGCGGGACGACCGGTGCCGAGTAGGAGTAGTATTCACCGCGTGTAGCGATGTGCTATCTCATTGATGCGCCCTGCTGATTGTCTGGACGGTGGTCGGGCACGGAAAAGGAAAAAAGAGTCAATGGGATTCTGGTGGCGATGAGGAGCACCAGCCGCGGGGAGTTTGCAGCGGTGGTGGGAATATTCGTACAGAGAGTGTGGTTGGTAATGGGACCAGGCTTTCCCGGGATGACTGGACGATGGCAAAAGCTCCCATAGTGATGAGTTCATGTCGGGCCCCATCGCCGCCGGCCGAGATTTTAGCGGGTGCACGTGACTGTCAAACTCCGACCACAGCCATGCCTTTAAGACAGGTAAGGTCTGGAACCCACTCTTACCGCTCCGCCCCCTACTCGGCTAGAAGGACCCTTCCCGCCGCAAACTCCGATAATGAATGACACTTGGATTCGAGCCGTGCGACGAGTCGACCTCCAGGGTCTGAGGGGTATCCGCATGGGTTCCATCGTAACTCCAGGCTGTTGTCTCTGTACATACGCTTTCAGTGTGGATGAATTTGGCGGGCTTTCAGTTATTATGCTCGTTCAATTGCAACTGTTCAGTTAGTCGTTCGCCCTTTGAGCAGCAGCCGTTTCTCACTGTATAATGGAGAACCATGTGGAACGTAGTAAATGACCCAGTCATCCAGAGTTTATTTTGATCCGTTGTGCACGTATTTCACCACTCTATGGTAGTACACGACATCGTGCGCCAGTTTCTCTTCAGGCTCTAGAGCCGTCACACAACTTCCCGCCTCAAGCAGGCCAATTACTCATACATGCGTTAAAAGTTCGTGACTTCGTCTCATATGCACATTATGCAGCCTTGATCCTGCCCATAAATGCATCGCGACATCCGGTTCTATTCCAACATCTCGGCGCCTCACACTCGTAGATACAATCGTGTCTCAGCCAACGTTGCCGTTCTCCACAGTCGGGTAAGCGCCGCCACTCATCTCAGCCCAGTCCCAGTCGAGCGTCATGGGAAGCGAGAACAAGTCTTGAGGCAACAGGGGTTGCTGGAACGGCGCACCCATGTTCACCGGTGGCGAGCGCGGGTTATTGGGCCCTCCGAATCCTGTCATCTCTGCAAAGTTGCCAAAGCTCGCCTGGTCGGGAATGTTGAACTCTTGCGGCCAGCCAGCGGACGGCAGAGCCGGCGATGGCTCTCGCATCGACGTTGTCTGCATGGGGCTGAAGCCGTGCCTCCGGCGGTTGGCCTCGCCGTTGAAATCGGGCGATAGCTGGCCGTTTGTCGCCGAAGGGGTGTTCGCCGCGTGCATGCTGTGGGGGGTTGGCGTTGTCACTGACGTCGGTCGAGGGGTGTGACTTGTTGCGGTAGGACTTGACGTCGACTTTGTAGCGGCGTCGCTCTTTCGTTTCCTGCGCGAGGACTGCTCCTTCTCCCCCTTCTCGATGACGAGCTTGGCTATCCTCTCAAACTCGGAGCAAACACCCAGCATACGATGAACACCGCCCGTCTCGGCTTCTTGCCCCAGCATTGACAAGAAGTTGACGACCAAGTTCATCAACCTCGTGTCGGACTTGGCCCTGGGGTCCATGGGGTTTTGTAGAATGTTCCCAAACAGCGTCATCAATGCCGACACTGGGAAGTACAGAATCAGCCTGTGAAGCAGAATTAGCCAAAGGGTCCAAAAGCACACAAAAGAAAGTGATCTACGTACCAGACACTCGGAGAGTCTCCTTGCGGCATGTACTTCAGAAGCGAAATCGACGCTCTGGCAGCGGCAGTACAAAGAGCCGCAGAGGAGAAGACACGCGGGTTCAGGGGCTTGGCATTAAGACCCTGGATGGCGTAGTTGGACAGGCGACTTGTCCAGTAGCCGTGGTGGACGGACATGCGGTGGATTGTCGTCAGGCAGTTGTAGTAGGCCAGATGAAGCATGACGACGTGCAAAAGTAGAGGCGTATGCGACGCCCTGATCTCGTGCTCCGGTCTGAAGTCGATCGGAATCCTGTCCTTCCACTCCTCGAGCTCTTGGTCCAGCTCTCCGATGGTGTTCAGGAGCTCTCCGCTCGACTGCTTAGTGGCCTTGGTCGAGTAGAGCCGGGAGTAAACCTTGCTTTCGATGGTCGCAAACTCGCACATCACCCTGAACAGGTTCATCTTGCCCTTGTTTTCAGCCAGCGGAATGTTGCCGATGTTGTCTTCCGGATCGGCGTCGGGCAGTTCCACATTCAAGTCGTCGTCATCCTGCGCCGGCGGCCTGCCCGCCCGAAGACACAGGTCCTTGTCCAGCATGTACGCAATCCAGAAAACTCGCTTTCGCTGTTCGATTTCGATGGGGTTGAGGTTGAAACCCGTTCCGCGCTTGTGTAGGCCGATGGTATGGGCGAGCCGAATGGCCGTGGCGACGAGGAGGACGGTGGGTTGAGGGTTCGGTGTTCCTTGCATGAAGAGCGCCATTCCGAGCAAGGCTTGCACACTCAGCAAATCCGTGTTGCGCATCGTCAACTCGGCAAAAGTTCCCAGAGCGTTCTTGATGTACCCCCAGGCCTTGTCGTCTTCCTCTTGCGGCACGAGGTTGCTCATGACACGCAGGCGGTGAGCGAAAGCCAAGGCACAGTTCAAACTCGCCCACCAGCCGGTGCCCTCGTAAGGGTCATCGGAATACTGTCGCTCGACCAGATGCATGAAGGTAGGTTGGTGGAACAAGGGGAACATGCAGTTAAAGTTCTCGAAAAAGTCCTTGAGCAGAGACAACGCCTCGGCCTTGGGAGGCAAAGGTCGGAAAATAGGGCGGCGGAAGAGATCGCTGAAGACTTCGGGCTTCCAGGCGGTCCACTTGTGGTCGTCAAGCGATACCTCGGAAATCATCTGCTGAAAGGAGTTGTCGCCCGTCTTTTCGTTCACCCACTGAATTCCCTTGGGGGAAAAGATGGAAAACCCAGAGGAGGAGCCGATGTATCGGGTCTCACCACTCTGGTTCGTAACCAGAGAGCACATGAGCTCGGATAGTGCCTCGACCTCTTCTTCGTTGTCCTTCTCCTCGGACACCGAGGCCCTATGCTTGCTGCCGTCCTTGGGCTCCTTGTTGGAATCCTTGCTTGATTCAGGCGATGTCACGGCGCTCTGCGGCGTTGTCGACATGTTCTCGTTTTGCCCTGATGTTGCCTGCGACGGTGAGGTCGGATTGGACACAGCTTGAGAGGCCTGTCTCGACTGCTGCTGCTGCTTCTCCGCCAAGCGCTTTTCGAGGGTGCCGAGATCCGTGTCACCATCATCGTCTTCACCTAGGAGACCTACACGACGGGTTAGCCTACGCCAGAGGTTACGCGGCTGGGGGCTACAAACCCGAAAGCCTCAGGAGGTTCTCCATGCGACCGAGGCGGTTCTCGAGTCCTTCAATGTACTTGGCTCTGGTGGTCTGTTAGCCGGATGTCACGAAAGTGGGCGGGAACATTGCAAGCCGGGCGTACCCCTTTGGAGGGTTGCGCTTCTTCTCGACCTGGGTGAAGACGCAATCCGTCTTGTAGTTTATGCAGTGGCTGCAGGCGGGCAGCTTGCCGTCGCACTTGATCTTCTTCTTCCTACACATGTCACAAGCCTGCGCGCAAAAGGCGTAAGCGTTCTGCTCTTACACAGGGAGCCGCCAGGATTCCTCCGGCGACCGCTTTAGGTCACTTACCCTCGCGATTCTTCTCCTCTTTGCCTCGTTGGCATCGTCAAGGAGCGTTGAGGGGTCGCCAAACATGTGGGCGGCGAGGTCGGGGGGCATGTGCTGAACGGGCATGCCGTCAGGGGTATAGGCTCCAAAGATCTGAGGCGGCTGGTTCATCATGGGGGCGGGCCCCCCATGTGAGGCATCTGAAAGCCCATATGGTCCATTTTGGACAGAATTGGCCGGCGTTCACCGAGGGTCACTCTCGTGAGATGAAGGCGGTGTCGGGTCCGGGGGAGATTACACTGTTACGTGAGAAAACCCGGAGAGCGCGGACAAGCGTCGGAGCGTCGTCGACGGGGTCGTGAGCGCGACGAGAGAGCGTTGGGCGTGGCCAGAGACCGGATGTGCTGGAGCGGAGGGGAAGACGATTGGGGGGTTTCGAGGAATTGCAACGGACGAAAAAAAGGACCTAAACCGAGTCGACCTGTCACGGTATTTGCAAGCAGAGGTGGTAGCGCGAGACAAGCTAGCGTAGCGACAGCGGGATGGCTCCTGTCATTCGCTCGGCAAATGCGGTGGCTTGGGTTGGCTTATTAACGCCGAGTGTGGATGTGTATCTGTAAGGTACCGCGGCGGGCCAGAGAGAAGCGAGAGTCCGAAGCTCTTCGTTTTGGGTCTGGTCTAGAACTCCCTCTGGTGGAGCTGGAGCTGGTCTCGTCTAGTTTGATGCGGTAGCTATGAGGGAGAGAGAGAGAGAGAGCTGGTCGGCTCTGGATGATCGTAGCGTGAGTGACTCGAGCAGCTGGCGTGGGATTTGAGCTGCGTTGATTCAGGAGCGATGGAGATGTAGAGAGATTCCAACCTGGCGATGAAGAGACAAAAAAGCGAAGGGGAGGGGAGGGGTATCACGTTCAGACGTCCGAGAGGTCGACTGTGGAGGAAAGATGGAAAAAAAAGAAGAGAAGAAAATGGGTAGAAAAAATGATGGGACGGAGGAAGATGAACAAAAGAGCAGAATTGCGGCATCACATAATAGACTCAAGGTACCTTACCTCTTCTCTGCCTTCCCCCCTGGTGGGCATTTCCTCGTACCTACGACCTGGGAGGGGCAAAAGGCGTTACAGAATTGCAGACTTGTCCGTCAGTGTGCTTGCAGTGACACTGGTAGCAGCATTGGTCAGCGAGGGGCGTAGCTCAGGGAGGGGGGGGGGGCTTTGGGCACTCTCCCATCGGGACTGGGGGATGGGTGGACGGGGGAAGCAAGAGGGGGGAGGGGGAGACCAGGGGGACACCAAGGCCTAGGATGCTGCGCCGGGCCGGAGGAGTGGAGGACGCGGGCTCCACAGGCCACAGGTAAACCGTAAGAGAAACTGAATACCTCGAGATGAACAGGGATGGCCACGAGAGGACGAATGTTGAGAAAATGGGAGAGCGAGACTCGACGGCCATTGGCCAAGCTCATGACCACCCCCCCCCCCCCCCCCCCCCCCCCCCCCCCCCCCCCCCCCCCCCCCCCCAAGGCACCCGTCCACGTTGCGCCGCATCTCATGTAGGTAGCTCGCGGCTCGCTTTTCTTTTGCCACGTTTTCTTGCAACTCGCCCAATAAGCCAGTTACTATTTTGGGTTTCTTCTTCCCGTCAGCTGCACCGGGTTGCCATCTCCATGCCACGCCGTTCCATAGGGGAGCATCTCAACAGCCACCGCCTCACACATTCCCCCCATCAGCACCTGTGTTTGGTGGTGGTGTCACGGAGCTGCAATGATTAAAGTCCCGGCCAGTCATGATCCATCCGTCACCATACCTACATGGCTCTCTTCGTCCCAACTCCCCAGCTGCGACCGCGCCCGGCGTGTCCTGGCCACTCGACGGCATTCACCACGAATCATGGGGCGGCACTTGAACGACGTCGCGAAAGCCACCATGCGATGGAAAGGAGGGGTGAGGTCATGGATCTAGATCTTGTCAGGGGGGAGGCTTCCAGAGAGAAGCATGGTGAACCGCTACCTACTCCCAGTTGGGAACTCTCTCTTCTTTTTCCTTTCTTTCGTTCTTTCACTCCCTCTCTCTCTCCCTCTCTCTCCCTCTCTCTCCCCCCCCTCGGCCCATCACGTCCAAGATGGTATGAACTGCGATATCTCGGGTGTGCCGTTCCTGCCGTGTCGGCCGTAGCAGTCTTCTCGGCCTCCGTTGCCCGCCAGGACCCCTCCTCCTCCTCCCACCGTAGTGGTTACCCCCAACCGCCCAGCCTGCCAAACGCTCTTGCTTGATGTCGGGATTTTTTCCTGTCTCAGCTCTTGCCCACCCAATACAACACCGACCCTGGCCACCCTCACTTGTCAGGTCTGCAACCCTGGCGCGGCAGCATGTGCGAGGGATGGCCACGCAGCGAATCATCTCGCCCAAATCGGCTTGACAGGCCCCCATCTGCTCGCCCGTGCGGCGTCTTTCTGTAGCGCATGTACGGATACCTTAATCAATCTCCCTCTCCCCCTTTTTGTACATCGTACGTCCCCATCTCCTCCCCACGTCCGAATCCGCACCGCGCGCGGCATCGTCCATTACTCGAGCGCGCATGCTGAGGGAGCGGCGCCATCGTCATCGAGCTGCAGGAACACGAGACGGTTGCTCACTCGCCTACATCGGGAACGCCTCGGTACCGCCAGAATGAAGGCTCCAAATCCTTCTGATGGCCCAACCTTTGCGGGCTCGGACGTTTCTCACGCTCCAGCACGGGATGACCCTGGGACCAGAGTTGCTTGATGCGACGAGGCACAGGCTTTTGCTTTTGCTTTCTCTTTCTCCCTCTCACTCGCTCACGCGGTCCTCAACCAACCGCCACAAGAAGCACCGACGAGCATCCGCACAGCGCATGCCAACACGCTGGCCTGGTCCTCTCCGGAAACATTCTCAGTTTGCGGGCTGCATTGCCGGCATTGACATGATGTCTCCATCGCTATAGCGCTGCTCTTATGTGTCCCATATGAAGAAGCTATGGTAACAGCTTATTGCCATGTCCCCGCCGACGCCTCGCGAGGCCTCCTTGCGTGTCCAACCAGCACGACGAGGCTGACGTCCGTCCCGTCTTGGGGGGGGGGGGGGGGAGGAGGGGAGAGGAAAGGACGCGGAGGGTCCAACTGTTTGATCCGAGCATGCCGGTGCAGATATCTTGGAGGGGGTTTCTCAAACTTGCATTCCACAAACCCGCTCCACCACGAACGAAGGGAGGGAGAGGGCGGAGGGAAAGCCTCTAACCCTTTGACACCGGCACTTCCTTGTGGATCCGCGGATTGTCAGTGACAAACGTCGAGTAGATCGGCCAGCTTGCAGCTCAACCAACCTTGGGGATGCAGCTGGCCGGGCAGTCCTCGCCTCGCGCCCTCGCTAGGCTTGAGCAAAACCCTTCTTCGGACGGTCGCGAATAGAGGTTGTTGTGCCGCACAGCAGAGCAAGTGGAGTCGAGGTCGAGGGAGGGCTCCAGAAAGTAAGACTGGGTAGCTTCGGGTCCGCAATTCGAGCTCTCAGTGTCATGCAGCCAGACTCTAAATGAGCTCCGGCCAAGAAGTGATCCGGATCGCCCGCCCTGAAGCAGGTGGCGTCGGCGACCGCATCTGGGCCAGACAAGACATCGCAGTAGACAAATAAAAAAATGACGGGCGGGAAGACGAACCAGCCCGTGAAGCTCGAAATACCCAGGCTCGGGCGCGCGCCCCCACCCGTCTGCCCAACCCGGCACGTCACCCAACTGACAACTGACGTGGCTACCGACAGACGGTGGATATTGGGGCTGGCTCGGGTATCTACTTGAAGGAGGACGACACGCGATCGCGGTGGTCATCCGTTGTCGTAATCCGAGACCCAGGCTCGAAAAAGAAGGATGTTTCATCCCGTGTTGTAGGCGAGAGTCGCTAGATGGGACGGTCCAAACAACGATAAACACCTGATGGCTGCGGCATCCGCCTCGCTGTGCTTGGCTTCCTTCCATTGGTTGGCCGGTGGGGCGCTGTCGTACGAGAGAGAAGAGAGAGGGAGAGCCTCGACGCTTATTCAGGATCCACCGGACTGGCAGGGGGGGGGGGGGGGGCAGGTCGCACGACAGCAGACGACGACAGCCCACAAGAGACACAACTCAAGACGACAGAGCGTAGCAGCAGACATGGGGGATTTGTCATGCAGGGTCCAAGCGAACACGACACGGGAAGGAAGCAAATAGAGAGAGAGGTAATGAGGACGGGGGAACAGTAGGAAAGAGGAAAAAAGAGTATAACACTGGGACGAGAGATGGGAAACTGGACCAACCCCCGTTTCATGTCTGTCTCAAGAAATTCAACACCACAAACCAAAGTCGTCGCCCATCAACCCACCACCCGGGTCCCACGTCCACACCAATACGCGACGTCCCTTCCCCTCCTCCGTCCTCCTGCTCCGCTTTCGTTCCCTTCCATCAGGACCCAAAAAGAGAACCCAAGGGACGCTCGCCCGGACGGGACCATGTGTGCCCGACTCGGCGCCCCCTCGTCCATCATGCTTTACCTTTTTTTTTTCCGGCGTGTAATACTATGTATTTGATTTCGAAAGTCTGCCCGCAGTGCCCCTCTTCTCCACGAACTTCAAGCCCAAGGGTCCCGCATTGCGTGTCGCGCATTTACGCGAGCACTCTGCGGGAGGCAGCCCAAGTGTGAATCACTGAGCATACTGGGCGACTGACTAGGGGCCGCCAGGCGTTTGGAGCATACCATCGTCCATCGCGTCATCGAAAAAGAAAAAGAGGTACAGAAGAGAAGGGGATCCATACCCAACAAACGCGGTTCCGGTCCCCTCTCTTACCCCGTCTGCAACATGCCCCCCCCCACCATGCGAGCATCATCGTCGCCCCAGCCGAAGGGATCGGACGGGGGCGCAGCACACGGATCATCACAAGTCAAGAGCAGGTATGGGAGGGAAGGGGAATAAGCTTCGTCACATGGGCCCATCCATCGACAGAGACCGGTGCTCTGCGCATGAACCGGGGCAGGCGTGGGCAGGACAGAATTCGTAGCAGGGTTAGTTAGACTTCTATCTTTTCCTTGGCCGTGGCCAAAAGGTAGTCTCGACTGTCTCTTTGCCTTGTCTCTTTTTTTGGTCTCCGCCGAGGCCAAAAGTCTTATCTACATACAAGCCAACGCTCTCTCGCCCGATCGGACGTCTCGCTGCGTCGGACCATGTCATTGCGGTCCAAAGCCGTCGCGCGCGCGCGCGCGCGCACATCTGAACCCAGATCCCTCCTTTTGTGACATTCGCCTCGCCACTGTCCTGCCGGATCGCAGGTTCATATCAGACGTGCCGCGGGAGGAAAAAAAACAAGAGACTTTCAACGCCAGTCCATATGCCGTCGTAGAGCCGCAGAGATGAAAAAAGTAGAAGAAAAAAGAAAAGAAGAGAAAAAAATACCTCCCCGCCCCAAATAAGTACTAATAATTATCGTCAAATGATGGTGAGAATGTACAATACGCGTCAAGGTACGTTAAGCCCAGCAGTGCTGCCCGGCTGGGGATAAAACAAGAAGAGAAGAAAATAAAGAGGTTCACATGTCTTCATGGAACTTCGAACCGGAGCCCCGAGAAGCCCGAGACCCGTCCTGCGACGCCATGGTTCGGCCAATGGGGTCCCGCGCCGGGGGTTGTATCGGCGATAATGAAGCATTGGGATCCGCCGCAAACGGGACCGATTCCGTCACCGGTGTCCGGGCCGGAGACTCTTTGAAGACCACGACACCGCTCACCGGTCTCATAGGCGAGCCGAGCGCGAGGCGCGGGGGCTGTCCGCTAGAGCCGCCGGGGTCGAAGAACGCTTGAGAGTCGCGATAGTAGACCGATTCGTCATCGGCCAAGGCCCCTGCGGCACCCTCGCGGGGATCCGTGTAGCCGTCGCCTCCGGCTTGTAGCACCGACGGCAGTTTCCTGCCAGCCACGCGGACGAAGCCTTTTTCGCCCGTCTCGGAGGGCTCGCTTGCCCTTCTCGAAGATGGCTTAGGAGCCGCGGCCGCCGCGCCAGCTCCAGATGCAGCGGTAGCAGGGCCGTACGACAAGGACCGCTGGATCATCCCGCCGCCGCTGTCGCCTTCAAGGCCGCCGGAGCCGGTGAGGATGCCGCGCTTGCCCAAGCTGGCCTCGCTGAGACGGAGACGTCCGCCTGAACGCTTCTTCCAGCGAAGGGCAAGGAACACCAATACCACGAGAAAGGCCGTGCCCGCCAAGCTCCCCACGACACTGCCCACGACGGTCGCGGTAGGGGTGGATGCGCTGTCACTGCCGGAATTATCCGCCGTGGAGGTCGATGTCGTCGTCGGTTGGGCGGCTCCTCCGCCGCCTATAACGCCGGCAGTTCCATCTCCCGTGGCTGCTGGGTCCAGCGTCGCCGAAGCGCTCGTGGCAAAGGTAGAAGTGCTCACTCCGCTAAAGCTCGACGTCCATGTCGAATCCGATGTCGAGTCCGATGTCGAAGAGAGGGATGAAAGTAATGAAGACGTGACGCTAGATGTGCCAGATGAAAGGTGGCTCGATAAACTGGTTGTGGTAGAGACTGACGTCGAAGAGGAGTTTGCAGACGTAAGGAATGCTAGGGTCGGGTCAGCTACATCGTCCTGCGAGGGACACGACGACGGGGGGGGGGGGGGGGTGGTGCGACGTACAAATTGTTGAGTTTGACTGGCCACTCAACGATGGGTAGAGTGACGAGGCCGGCACTGAGGGTGCCGGTGTCGTGGATAAAGGATCGGACGTCAAGGAAATATCCTGACTAGTGGAAGAGGTTGTAGATGAAGGGGTCGTGGCCGCGGAGGTCGTCGACAGTGGTGTCGACAGCGCTGCATCAGTCGAGGCGGTGGAGGACTCGGAGGTCGAGTCGCCGGTGGGCGACGTCGAGGGTGCCGCAGCGATTGAAAAATCAAGGGCGGCACTGGTGGAGGGTGAGGCATCCACGGTGGTGGACGTTGGGTAGAGAGTCTGCACTTCGATGGGGACCCCGGAGGCATCTACTATTTGAACGAGCGAGACGGTCTGGACGACTATTCTCGGGCCCGTGGTGGACGGCTGGGCGTCGGGGCTGGGGTCGTTGGTAGCGGCGGCGTCGTCGAGCTGTCGATGGTGGTGATGGGCATTCTCGGGGGCGGCGGCGCGCTTGTTGTGTAAATGGTAATGATTGTGATGATAGGAGCGGGCCTGAGGGAGTGAAGACCCGCGCAGTGATTTAGTCATGGCGTGGATGGGGTGGCGTAGTGCCTGGAGGCTGAGCGACCCAGCTCAGTCTGGTTGGTGGTAATTTTTGGGGGGATGAACTGGGGGAGGCGAATCGAGCCGTTGGCGGTAGTGCTTGCTAAGGGCGAAGCAGATAAAGATAGAACAAGGTAACGAGTGACTGGTACTGGACCAACGAGTGTGGTGAATTTGTGTGTGTCTGGGTGGGAAGTCGTCGATCTATTCGAATTCCATTCTTGGCGTCTTCATGGCATTCGTGCGTCGATACCTGGCATCGTCTGGTGGTGTGGTGTGTCCTGCAACGGGCCGCGAATGCAAAATCCCCCCCTTCTCGTTCTCGTTCGTTCCGAGTCAACAGACGTTCGTTGCTGCACTCTTTCCCGGCTCCCTCTGATTCTCTGTCCCGCGGGCGTGTACGTGTGGGAAGATGCGGCGCGGTGCGGTGCGCCGGTCTACTGGGTCGTGAAAAAAAAGCGAACCCCAGGGAGTCGAACGGTTATGTATCGTTTCAGCCGTTTCTCGTCGTCGTTGGTGGGCGAGATCCTTTGTCTCCCTTGCATCTGCCAGTTCTCATGGCCGATGTATCAGGACGATGGCATGGCGGCGCGCGTGTGTCGCTGGTGGTAGGAGGGGAAGAGAGGGAAGGGAAGGGAACGGGACATGGACACACTTTAGGGAGTGGAGTGAGGAGGCTCGACGATAATAATAAGCATCGGGGCCGAAAGGTAATGGATCAAAGAACGAGGAGAGACAAGGCAGAGAAGCACAGGGAAAACAAGCAGCCCGGTCACCCAGATGTTGTGTTGAGCGCTTCGACGTCCACCTCACATCGATTGTCCTCGCACGCAGGGCAGGGCAGGGGGGGGAGCATCTGGACAATTTGGGGGGCACACGCAGTCACTCGCAGATGGCAAGATTTCGATAATCTCGCTTGATGTTGGCGAGTGGCTGCTAGCCGGCGGGCGTCGCGTCCCATTGGCCAACCAGAGGCCCGTAAAGGTCATGGTGAGCAGTTCCACTGTCCACTATCACGGGCGGGGAGGGGGACCACCATCGTCCAGAGACAGGGGGCAAGGGGGGGTTAGAGAGGTGCCCACCCTGTTGGAACGGTAAGGCACCTTTTCTTGGTGCTTGTGCCTGTGCCTGTGCCTACATACTATGGTAGTAGTTCACGTTCTATACCGGTGCCAGTGCCTGAGCTCGAGGTCCAGCGCCTCGCCTTGCCAGCCCGAGACTCACCTTGCTGGATACGGACGCCTAGCGCTGCTACACTATAATGTCCACACAGTCCATTGTCAAGGTTGCAGCTGCTGGGTTACGACGTGGGAAGCAAACGACTGGACGAGGGCCGACAGTTGCCAAAACCCAGCGGACGATTCCGAACGAACCGGGCCCAGCTGGAAACGACATGCATTGAGCAATGAGAGGTGGCAGCTCAAGATGAGATGAAATGAGATGCTGCATGGGATGAAAAAAAAAAAAAGAGTCTGACCAAGTCAAGGGCACAACCTAGGCCGGGAGAGAAAAAAAAAGCCACCCACCTACCCAACGTGGACTAAGCAACATCGAGCACAGTAAGCCCCGACAGGAATGGCCTGCTTCGCGTCGTACTCCATGGGCAAGAGCAGAATGCGCGTGCGTGTTGTGCCAGTTCTTCTTTCTTTTTCTGTGCCCTTCCTACATATAGTTCTATCCTATTTTGTTTTGGTTTTTTGCGAAAGGCCCGTGGGCAGAGAACGGCCACTTTTACGGGTACCTTATATTGCAGGCGTCCTGCGCGTCACTCTGGCACCCGTTGGTTTCGCCCACCACGGCTTCATGGCGGCACCCGCTCGCCCAGCAGGCTAGCAGAGGTCCAGACCAAATGATGTCCCGGCCCTACGAACCATGACGGGCTTCTTGGACGCCACCAGAACAACAAACCGCACAATGGGCCGGCTGTGGGCTTCCGCCCGTGAGTGAGGGCTCATGCCAGTCAGTCCGAGAGGTAAAGGACCAGAAGACATGGGGCTTTTCAAGCCAGGCCAATGAATACGAGCCAACCATCTCGACAAAGACAGAAATAAGCAATCGTGTCCCAAAAAAAAGTCGCTAAACAAGGTTTCGTTTGCCCATCCGACGACTTGTAGCGACGGCGGCCAGAAGCAAGGTGCGCTCAAAATGGTGCCATGCCAGCAACGGCTTGCACGCCATCACTCGTCGGGGCCTGTGGCTGACTGTACACTACACTACGACGGACCATCATCCTGGATCAAGCTCGGGTCTGTCCTGTGCCCTTCGTCCCTCGCCGGAGCTCTCCGTCGTCTTTTCCCACCGACAATGCATTGTCCTGGGCCCGAGAGGCGTTGCAGACGGAAGCGTGGCGTTGGCTGGCACCTCCTCCATGCCTCGCGCCGTCGAGTTTCCACCACCTCGTATTTTTGGCCAGAGTCTGCATCGAAACGTCTAGACGTTGTTTTCCGAGCCCTTTGCCAGCCGCACGACATCGTTGCTGTCTTTGTGGTACCGAATCCGGATGCAGAATGCAGATACAGTGCGCGGTACCTGCGTCTCGTCCCTGACATTGTTCCTCTAGAGGAGGGGCGCCTTTCGTCGACGTGGAGTCGTGGGGCCTTCACTGCCATGGCCCACGGCCGGCACCCCGGGCGAACGAACTTGTGGACAGGACGGAAACGGGTGAGCCCTTCTCCAACCGCACGATATCGCGATGCGTTAAGACGAGGGATGGGCAAGGCACGCCATCTGTAGCCACGGCGCTGCGAAACTCTCGCAGGGCACATGCCCGCACCTGCGCTTACACGAAATGAGTGCTACGCATTATTGTCCGTTGTGCATGCAACCTCGTCCAAGTCGTCCCGGGGCCTTCCCTGGCCTTGCCCGGCGCGGCCATCCAGACCCTCGAGGTACTATCAGACGTTTGACGTGCCGAAACGCCCATTGACAACGGCTGCTGTAACGGTCTTCTTGGGGGGAACCAAACGAAAGCAACACGCCCACATGCCGTTGGCAATCTGGTCTGGCAGAAGGGGGCCCCGATCCCCTGATTTCTCCTAGTGCGCGGCAGGCACGCTCATTGTCTCTCTGTCGGGGGCCTTGCTCAATCTACATAGTATGTAAACGGGTGAGGCTTGGCGGGCAGGGCCATCATGGGACGAATTTCGTTTCCTTCAGAAACAAACACTGGGGAGCCCTTGTCCCGTCTGTCATTGTAGCCCCCTTGCTGTCCGTCCTGCTTACGCGCCCCTTTTTGGACGGCACAGGGGGGGGGAGGGCCGTTTTTTCCCTGATGTCAGCGACCGAAGCCATCGTCTTTTTTCTTTTCCTTTACAAATGCCCCCGCTGAGCTTCACTGCCTCGTTGGCGACGGGTCTCTCTGGAGACGGACCCACGATTTAGGTGGTCGGCTTCTTCCCCGTGTTGCACGTCGTAGCCGTCGCATGCGCGTTGTTATACATAGTATACACTACAGCTAGCAATGGCAGCTTGGAAAGATGCGGGCGCTGTTTTAGTGCGTCTCAGGAGGCTCCGGGAAATCTGGAGACGGCCATAGTGCACCTGCTATCGACAGCTCGAACTACGAGCATCAAGCTCGGAGACCATGCTGCGCGGGTTGAAGGGGAGAGCCATTTTTCAAGCAGGGCAAGGTGTTACGTCGCTCCACGGCTGTACGTAATTCTCCCTTAACCTCCGATCGGCGCGGAGTGGAGCACAACGGAGGAAAGGCTTGCAACCTGCAAGCCTGGCCTGCCCCGAATCATCTCAGTCGAGGCGAGAGACGTTTCGACATCGTCCTGCTAAGGTTGCTGTGCAGACGTTGTGTACGGCATGGGTATCAATCGAGCGCAGCAACAAACGCATCCGTCCAGATGACGGTGCCACCCCCTCCGACACGAGCAGTCCGTAACGTCCAGCGGGTTCTCGCCCTCGTTCCCAAGACGACGGACGTCGGACGGAAAAGCTCGTATCAATCCAAAGCGCACGGAAGGCCGTGGTCCTCGTCGCTCTAGCGTGCTTTCGGGGGTAGGCAGCTCGCCATCTCACTTACACGATGCCGTTGCGCTCCGTCCCAGACACCCCCACCCCCTCCAGAGACCAGTCCCGTTTTCGTCCCTTGACTCATCTGGAGATGAGAGGCTGGCGCGGGCGGCCATGGTCGTAACTACCGGCGCCATCTGGTCCTTGTGGTCCTTGTGGTCCTGTGTCCTTGGCATGATGTAGGCAAGATCGACGAGCACCAGGCAAGATACCCCGGGGATGTTTCGAAGTGGGCGGGCAGCGACGGGGGTTGACGCAACGCGCCGGGGCACCGGGCGACGGCAACGGGGTCCCCAATCTAATCTGTGTAATCTCCCGTCGTCCCCTCTCTGTGCCCGGATTGAGGAAAATGGCCGCGATTGTTCAAGGGACGCAACCAGGAGTTGGCCTCAGCGAACCGGATTTTCAGAGGAACCAACGCCCGGGGTGGGATATATCGAATCAAACCCAAAGACTACGCAACATGAGACTCATGAGCGCAGTGACGGCACGTACATTCGCGGCGTGGTTACCGGCAAAGGCTTTATCGTCTGTTGTTGCTTACCTGCTCGCTTGCCGGCGGCCGGTTGTGAAGGGCGCACCGCACTTTATTAAAGCACGGATAGAGTTCGTGCAGCGTCGCACCAGCGAGGGCAGTCAATCTCTCGGCCTCTCGGCGGCTCGCGTGCGAAGACTGGACATGGAGTGTCTGTCTGTCCAGCCATCCTGTCGCAGCTCACTCTACACACTTTGGCACTCAAGGAAAGTTATTGGCAGCAGCGAGCTAAAAAAAAATTCAAAAGATAACCTTGTGTCCGGCCGAAAGCCTCAAGAGCACAGCCTGGATGGGCATGAGTGGAGCGAAACAACTATAGTCGAGCACAGCCAGAAAGCCCAGAAGGGGCCAGAACAAGCTCCACGCCTATCCTGTTCACGTCGGGCTGTACAGTATAGAGAGCATGATTGACCAAAGTCTTGGAGGACGGACCGGCGAGAGCCTTTACCACGACGGGTTTACACTCCTGAGACGACAAAGCCCTGACGGATGGATGGCACATGGTGGCAGCGGGCCAATCCCCGTATTGCACCCGCGGATCCGAGAGGTGACTAAAAGTCGCTGGAGAGGGCCGCGACAGCTTGTTTCGAGCACCGGCAGAGCATGTCGTCATTTTCCACTGTTAGTGTCGGCAACATCAGCCAACCGCAGCTGGGCGCGTCTTGTCTTTTGGCACCTCCAGCCGCACAATCAGTGGCTGATGCAGGTGCACAGCGAGCGTGTGTGAGGCTGGTACGCTGCGACCATATCGTAGGCGTGCGTGTCTGTGTGAGTGAAGAAGTGGCAGATGGCAGATTGTTCCCTTTCTCCTCGCGATGTATTCCTCCTCGCTCCGTACGTGTGTATGTACCTACAGGCCTTACCTAAGGTAAACGCAATTCAGGTGCCTGTCCGCCTGGAAAACCGGGCGCAGCACTGCGGCGCAATAAACTAAGGTATCAGCGTCCCGCGTTTCAATTTTCCGCGTATCCTGTACAGCGTGCTCGTACCGCATAGCACAGCACCGCAGCAACCTTACGGCGAGCTCCACTGCTTGACTTTTACCTTACTCAGTCCACCCATCCCACAGCTCTATCCCTACCTCATCCTGCCCAAAACGGCAAAGGTCACCTTATCAAGCACGTCTGGACCAGTTTCTTGCAGCAAAGCCACAAGGCAAATGTCGAAAAACCACGGGCTTCCTTCTTAATACCCGTCGGCGATGACCGGTCCTTGATTGATTCCACGGCCTGTCCGTCCGTTGTATATCTGGCCAGCCCAAGTCAATCCTTCCTTTACACCTAATGCACCGCGCCCGAGGCTCGCAGCTCTGAGTATACTTTGTCGCCTCAACTCGGAGTCGTTCCCTCGTTGCCCCTCTCACGACTTTACTTACCCCTCTCTCACTACACCCCCTCATCGTTACGTCTCTGGGCTTGACCTCCGGCTTTGACGTCATGGCCGACTACTCCTACGACGGGTCCTCGTCTTCGGCCGCACCGCCACCACCACCGCCGTACTCCGTGACTGCTTCCGCTTCCGGCTCCGGTAACTTTGGATCCACCTCCTCGTCCCTGTTCGCGCCACCCCCGACGACCGCCTACGCCGCGCACGGGGAGTCCCACGCGGGCCCGTCTTCGGGCTACCCCTTCGGCGGCTACCCCCCGTCGTCGCCCGATCACCTCGGGATTGTGGACTCCAAGTGGCGCCTGGCCGATCCTAGGTCGTCGTCGGCTCACTCACTTGCCCCGTCCACAACGGACCGCGACGGCGTCACCCGCCGCACCTTGCTCATCATCTACATCCACGGCTTCTACGGCAACGAGTCGTCCTTCAGGTCCTTCCCGGCCCACGTCCACAATTACCTCAAGGAGACGCTCGCCGAGACCCATGTCGTCCACTCCAAGATTTACCCCCGTTACAAGACGTACAAGGCCATCGATGTGGCTCGGGACAACTTCAGCCAGTGGCTGGAGCCCCACGAGTCCGACTCTACCGATGTGATTCTCGTCGGCCACTCCATGGGTGGCTTGCTTGCGGGAGAGGTTGCCATGATGGTATGGCCCGCGCCCCGGCAATGATGATGTATGAACTAGACTGACCTTGCTCCCAGCCTAATCGGCACCCGTACAGGCGCCATCCGTACAAGCACCGCATACTCGGCACCATTTCTCTCGACTCGCCATTCCTGGGACTCCATCCCGGCATCATTGTGGCTGGAATCTCAAGCTTGTTCAGGCCGGCATCGCCAACCGAGGAACAGCCCGATCAGTTCGACGCCTCGTCGAATTACCTGAGCCCCAACAACTCCGCCATGGGCAGCCCCAACCCGTCCATGTACACCCTGGAGACGAACAGTTCACTGGGCGCAGAGCTTTCCCCTCACGCAAGCAACCCGCCATCTCTGTCCTCGAACGGCCCGCCGCAACGGCCGGATCCCACTTTCAACCCTCCTTTCTTCAACGACCTGAATCTGAAAGACCGCCCCTTCATGAGACGTCTGGGCCACTTTGCCAAGAAGCACAGCCGCGAGGGCATCTGGGACGCCACCAAGAACCACGTCATGTCTCATCTCGAGTACGGCGGCTGTCTGGCAGACTACCCGGGCTTGAACGCCCGATACAACAAGCTCCGCGCCATGGAGAGCGTCGACCCGCTGCAGCACATGGGCGACGGCACCAACTACGGCAACAACGTGAACAAGCCACCCCCCGCCAGGGTGCGCTTCATCAACTACTACACCCTCAGCAGCGGGAGGCCGAAGAAACCAAAGACGCCCGACTCGCCCAAGTCGCCAGAGTCCCCAGCGTCCCCCGAGCAGAGGTCCGTCCTCGGCCCCCCGGACACTCTCGAGGTTGGCTCTCATCTTTCGCCGCCGGCCTCGTCGACGCCCAGGATCTCTGTCGAGGACTCGGACGATGGCAAGAGTATGGAGCTCCTGGAGCCCATCCCGATGGAGGACGTGGACGAGAAGCTATCAACTTTCCACGAGGAGCAGCAGGCGAGGTTTCACCACGAGTCCAAGGAGGCCTCCGAGTCCGCAGAGGCGCTTCGACGTGGCCAGCCACAAAACGCGCCGGAAGCAAAGGGCAAGGAAAATGAGAGGTCCGACAACATCGGTGCTGGTCTCTCCGAACCCTCCACGGCCGAGCAGAGCAATGCCGCTATTGCCGGGGAAGGGGAAGCCCAAGAGGCAACCCCAGCCGGGGGCGTGACGGACGAGCCGGAACTTCCCCCGATCCCCGACCTGCCCGAGCAGCCAACGCCCCCCGACCTGGACAGGTACACGGACAAGGACGCCCGGAAGCAGGCCGAGAAGGAGGGCAAGCGGGCGCAGAAGGCGTACGAGCAGGCCGTCAAGGCCCGGGACAAGGCCATCAAGGAGCGCCAGAAGCTCGTCGAGAAGCGCCGCAAAAAGGCCGAGAAGGAAGCCCAGAAGGAGGCCCAGCGGATCGAGAAGGAGGAGCAGAGGCTGCAGAAGGAGGAGCAGAAGCGGAAGCAGGAGGAGGAGGCCGCCAGGAAGAAGGAGGCCGAGGAGGCCCAGAAGCAGGAGACGCAGGCCGAGGGCGAGGCGCGCCGGCTGGCGGAGGAGGCGAGGCGGATGGAGCGCGAGGCCCGCAGGCTGCGGGGAGAGCCGCCCGAGCCCGAGCCCGAGAAGCAGCAGCAGCCCGAGGCCGGGAGCGTGGCCGAGAACGAAGCCCACATCGCGGCGGCAGTCATCGCCGGAGCGGCGGCCGCGGCGCCGGCCTCGGTCGCGGCGCAGGCAAACAGGCCGCCGGCGATGACCGCTGCCACGGCATCCTCGAGCACGTCCGTCAACACGACGCGGACGGGCAGCGGCACCACCGCGAGGTCCAAGGCGCCGGCGGCGGACCCGGGCAAGCCCAAGAAGGAGCGCAAGTTCTGCACGCTGCCGCGCAAGGTCAACGGCCGGCGCGACGAGACGTGGGTGCCCGTGTACATGCAGGGCATGGACGAGGTCGGCGCCCACTGCGGGCTGTTCCTGGCCGGGCCGCACTACGACGGGCTCATTGGCGACGTGGGCGAGCGCATCCGGGGATGGGTCCAGGACGACCTCAGCGTCAGGGCGATATTGGAGATGCAGTGAGCCGGAGGAGACTTGGGCTGGAGGACACACGGGCTGAGCTGAAGACAGGCAGCTGGACTGTACAGGCAAGGAGGGGGGGGGGGGGGGGGGGGCTCTCATCAGATATAGACCCCCCCAAGCCAAACCAGAGGACACACACACAAAGACATTGTAATCATGAAAGCACTCGGCTTCGTTCACGCATCTAGTCAAGAAACATGGTGATGACGACTGTGATGACAACGGCCGCCACCACCACAACCAACTGGATGTATCGGCATCTCATGGCCTTACTTCTATTGAATTAACTTTGTGTTTGTGTGTTTGTGTTAGTGCTACAACGACCCAGCCCCCGCGGGGGCGAATTTTTTTTTCTTTCTGCGTCCGGTTGTGTGATGGTGTGGTCGTGGTGAAAATGATCCGTCCCCTTTCGTAGCAGCCTGTAAGATGCCCCTAACCGCGTGGTATTTTCCCATCCTTCAGTCGGTCATGCTTTCATTGTCAACCTTGACTGAATGCGTAAAAAGATCAAACGAGCAAGGGGAAAAAGTAAAGCAATAAAGAGAACCCCCCGAACGCCCTGCTGGAAGTGGAAATCATCAGAAGAGCAGAATGCCCATCCGCCCTTTTACCCCCAAGTAACCCTCAAAGCGGTGCTTCCTTTGACACATGTGCGCGTCAACCGCTGAACCCCTTTTTGTTTCGTCCCGCCGTACTGCTCATCACTCTCGTGAGTAAGCATCGATACACGTCCCCAAAGCCGTTGGCAGGTGCGACCAGGCGGAAGCTCGCCATGGCCGACACACTGCAGAGTGGTGGGCTTTGGGTGACATACGACTCGACCCTACTTGCGCACCCTTCGTCGCTTGGCCTTCGTAGGCGCTGGCGGTTTCTAAGCGCCCACAGCCCCGTAGCCTTGCGGACGCATCGCGTTCGGGAACGCTTGGCCGTTACCGCCATCCTGTAATGGGTTAGACAGAGACAGACGGCATGGGCGAGGCATCACCAACCTTCTTGCGGCGTTTTTGACCTCCCCTGTCGTCGCCATCTCCCGTAGAGTAGCCGTCGTCGGGGAAGCCTTCACCGTAGCCCTCGTAGGTGTTCTCGCCATAGCCTCGCTTCTTTGTCGTTCGCTGAGGACGGACCGCACCCGGGGGTCCTTGTTGCTGCTTCCGCACAAAGGGGTTGGGCGTGGTCGCTAAAGGCGTGCCAGGCGCCGTTGCCTTGCCAGTAAGACCCTGTTTCAAGGTGTCAATACCGCCGGGGGGGAGATCTCCAAGCACCGAACTGTCCCAGTCCTTGGCAGGAATCGGTCCCTTGGCCATCGTCGTAGCTCTGTTCAAGATCGACTTGACACTATCCGACAGCCCCTTGGTGATCGGGTCTGACCGCGAGTTCCAATACTCTGCATCAGGAATCTCCAGCAATTCCCTGAAGCCATGGTATGCCTCCCTCTTCTTATCGCCGCCGTCGCCGTCCCTTTCTCTCGGAGCGTCCCAGTCCTGGGCGACGGAGTCGAAGCGGCCAAGGATGCCGAGCTTCTTGATCTGGCCCTTGTAGGTCTTGCGAAGAGCGTTCTTCTCACCGTTGGGCTTCTCGCGAGCGACTTCTGCAGCAATGCCCGTCAAGTTGAACATCTCGAAGAGATCTTCCGTGATACGCGGCAGTCTCTCGTGGTGTGCTAGGGAGCTCAGAGTTAACGAAGGATGTTCGACATAAACCGCCTCAAAATACCAGATACGTCATGGGGAGGGGGGTTTTTCGGCAAAACAGCCTGCCACGGGAACAAGGGACTGTGAAGGGAGCCTTACGAGTTTGGCAAAGTAGGTATTTCTCTCCGACATCCAGGTGGAGTGCCTCGATACCAGTTTTGCTATCCTCGATGTGGACTTTCTTCTGCTCTCGATCACCATAGTCTTCGAGTGTGCGCTTGCGCTTGTGAGGCGAGTCGTCGCCCATGACGATGTCTTGCGACATATCGGAAGGCTGCGATGCGCTGCCGTTGACGCTGTGTGCGGGAGTCGGCAGAGTGGTGGTTGTGGACGGAACCGAGCTGTTCATACTCGACGTGAGGTCGGAAGTGCCAGGAGAAAACTGGGAAGGGCTTTGAGGGGTTCGGGGATGGAACGACATGTTGACGTTGCCGCTGGAATGAGGGCTCGATGCTCAGGTCGTGGTCGTGGTCGTAGTCTTGGTCGGCTGAGGATGAGGATGAGGAGGTCGGAATACGAGGGATGGAGGGCCCGCTGTCACGCCGTCTCGGATGCGGAAGGCTCGAAAAAAATCACCTCCTCTTCCGAAGAATACCGTCAAGGCCCTGATCGATCAAAATCCACGATGCGCTCGATGGGAGGGGTCGCTCTGGGCGAGGTCAGAGGATGAGGGGGTTGTTGTGGCGAGTCGCGCCAAACCGCCGACGGCTCTCAATCCCCCGACGCAGCGTCATGCACCACTTTCGGATTAACCTTCGATCGCTGGCGCCTTCTCCGGGGTGTTTAAAAATTTTCCTGATGCCAATATCCAGCAAGAGCACTCGTAGCGAAAGGAATCCGACGGCGATAAAGGGCTGTCGAGGGTCGGTGGTCGGTTCGTGCTGTGGTTGAGCCGTCAGGTCGTGGTGGAGTTGAAGGAAGTGAAGTCGGAATGGCGCTGGGTAGAGCGAAGGGGGCGGACACATGAGCGAGGCAATTTGCTCGCTTAACGGGGGTGGCCGCCTGGGCTGGCTGGCAACTGGACCGTGGGCTGCGCTGGCTGGCACTGGCACTGGCACTGGCTGAGGTAAGCTTGGCCGATGGGTGGTGGGTGTAGGAGCCGAGAACGCTGGAAAGATGCGGGAAGGGGGGGAGTGAGGGTGGGAAAGGCAGTTTGCCGCGGGAGTGCGAGAGTGGAAGTGAGAGGGGGAGTGGGAGCCAGCCCCAGTGTGCTGTTCTGGGACCGGAGCGAAAGCCAGGCACCATCACCCCTAACGGCGAATGGGAAGGCGCCCTCCACCAGTTGGATCGTCCAGGAAACCATGACCACCGTGCCCGACACTCGACGCCCGATCACCGGGACCTGACGGCTGGCCAGGAGGAGGAGAGACAGCCATCCACGGGTACGGGCCCTCGAGGCATGCACTGGAACGCGGCAGGGGAGGCGTGGCTGGATCAGGAAGTCGGCAGCGAACACACTGACCAACCACTCACCACCACGCGCCTCGGTGCAGCCATGGCCTGCAGTCACGGTGCACAGTCACGTGGTGTGACATGGCCCCACCTGGACACGATGGGCCAGACTCTTGCAATTTTTAAAGCTCGACGCCGCGAGCAGCTTCTGCCTTTTCTCTCTTCTTCAACAACCAAGACCACCCATTCAAATCATCGCCAGCCAGCCCCGATTTTACATCGCCTTCTACGCTGCTGGACGATTCCGAGGGATGAGTCGAGATCAACTCTTTTAATGCCCTTGTTTAAAACAATCGTCAGCGAGGGCCCCTCGTGCGGCTTCCCATGATGCGACGATCACCTGAAGCAAGTTTGGACATGCCTTTTACCGGGCAGTGATGTTGCTGCTGTTGCTGTGAGACGAGACTAGCTGTACCAACCGCTGTGCCTGTATTGGATATGGGTAGTGTCTTGTATTGTTGTTGCAGGCGTCCTTCCGTTAGCGAATAGGCTTGATTAAATTGTTCCAAGGTACGCTTCATATATGAAGGCCCATGCCAATTAAACCTACGGAGATGGGGATGACATCCATACATCTGGTAAACCGATTGCTCAGCCGCGAGCGCGGCGGCTTCTGCCAATGCTCTTGACCAGGTTGAGCCTGCTGAGAAGTGGCATATCTGAATCGCTCTGTTTTGAAGGCCCTGGAAGCGCGCGGAACCTTCTATGTAAAGCGGCTAACAATTCTTCCGTCATCCAGGTCCAGATCCACACAGTATGCTCCAAGAGCACCGCCATCTACCCTCTCCACGGCAAAGCCCCTTGGCAGATTGGGTCACGCTGGTCTTGTTGACGGATGCCATGGTGACCTATTGTTTTTTTTGAAGAAATTCGGAGCAAAAACAGGGGCAAAGCCGTTGGAGCTGATCATAAAGGAATCACAATGGGTTAACGCCCTCCATTTCGAACTCATTCCAGGATGTCAAAACACATGTGAGCTTGTTCTGGCGATCACACATTAGTTAATTCAAACCATACACAACTCCCAAGCTCCGAAAACTGAAGTCCTGTTACAAAGGCCTGGTATTATCATTTCTTTCGTGAGCAGAATGCTGCCGCCGGAACCCTCCAATCAACCACAGCAAACAAGTCAGCATCTTTGATAGCTGCCTCCTAACCACCATTCCACCTCAAATGGCGTTTCTGTAAACCTGCGCTCCTTGATTCCGGAACATGATGGTATCCCTCCGTTGCATGATCATTAGCGTCCTGTTGAGGGCCTGCTCGCTGTAGCCCTTCTGCTCAACCATTTCGCGACGCAGGCTTGCCAAACTGGTGCCCCATCCAACCGCGAGACGCCGCTTGAGCTCTGTCTCCAACCTGCTGACTTCCTCGTTGAGCTCCTTGCTTCCCTGGTTGCTGCCCTGGTTGACAGCGTCCATGGTGGAACAGAGGAAGAGTCGAATAGCCTCGTCCACGTGCTCCTCCGTTGCAATGGGGGACAAGGTCAACTTGGCTAACGACTCCGTGATACGAACAATGGCCTCCAGTTGACGGACAGTAATAGGAATGGAGGATCGCGTATTAGCCTCCATCTCGGCTGCATGGACCTGTCTTCGGATGGACACAAAGTGAGATGAAAGCTTCTCGGCTGCTTCAGGGCTGAGACGAGGAGCCATTCGTCTGGATAAAGTTGTAAGCCGAGGTTTAGGCAAGACTACAGTGTGGGGGGGGCTTACGATTTGCAGTAGCTGAGGTATCTCTTCATCTTGTCGACCGGGATTTCAGACTCGACTTGCTCCTCAACACCTCGGCCGCCCATATGGATGCCCATTACGTGCTTTGCTATTCTCTCATCTTTCTCCCTTGTGTGCTCGTCCTTGACAATGAAAATCATGTCAAAACGAGAAAGGATAGTCGTTTGGAAGTCGATGTTCTCGCCGGGAGTCTTCATATCATCGTAACGACCAAAGATGGGGTTGGCAGCGGCCAGAACCGATGTTCTTGCGTTGAGGATCGTTGTGATACCAGCCTTGGCGATAGAGATGGTTTGCTGCTCCATGGCCTCGTGGATGGCTACACGGTCCTCGTCACGCATCTTGTCGAACTCATCGATACAGACGACGCCGCCGTCCGCAAGAACCATGGCACCTCCCTCAAGGTAGAATTCACGAGTCGATTGGTCGCGTTGTACTGAGGCGGTGAGACCGGCTGCTGAAGAGCCCTTACCAGATGTGTAAATGGCAATGGGCGCACACTTCTCGACAAACTTCAGAAGCTGAGATTTGGCAGTACCAGGATCACCAAGCAGCAGAACATTGATGTCTCCACGAAGCTTCATGCCGTCAGGCAATATCTTCTTCGAGCCGCCAAGGAGGAGACACAGAATAGCCTTCTTGATGTCGCGGTTGCCGTAAATGGAAGGAGCTATGCAGTCCGCCATGACGCTGTACAGATCCGGTCGCCTGCTCATCTCGAGGAACTCTTGTTCTTCTTCGTCAGAGAAGAGCGCCTGACCTCTGGCGGTCTGGTCAATGTCTGTTTGGATGCCCACCGCCCGCAGGTAGGGAGTTCGAATAGCTACCGCACCACCAGTGTTCGAATTCTTGGACGCCTTGTTCTGGTAGATCGAGAAGATGCCCATAACTGTACATCTCGAGCCCGGAACCACGCGGTTGGTCAGGTAGCGATCAGCTGAAATGAGGACATGTCGCGGAAGCTCGCCCACGGGAACCTGGTCAGGTGCCTCTTGAAGCTTAATAATTTGTTGATCGACGAATCTCGATTTCTCGTGGAGGACGAAGTATGGGTCGAGAGGGCATTTGGGGGTCGGATCGTTAGGGATTCTCTGTCTACCGCACTGTCTCGGGAGCGTAACGCCGGTGAAGCCTCCTAGGACTGGGATGGTAGACGAATGTGCGCAGTTGCGGCACTGAATGGCAAGTTCAGTGGCTTTTGATGACATGACGGAAGCGCCAATAACAATTCCCGGTACTCTGACAAGACGAGCAATCGTCATAGAGTCTAGGTTGCGGATCGATACATCCTCGGCGCTGGAGTGAAGCAGAAGCTGATGTTCCGGCAAGTCGACTTTCGTCAGTTGAGGGAAAACGATTCGGTGGGTGCATTTCTTGAGGGCAGCCTCGAACTGGTGGCATCCAAGTCAGCACAAAGTCAATAGCAGGTTTACATGGCTGAGTCGCACCAGGGGAATTATTTCTGCAGGCTCCGTCACCAGCCTATGCGCCAGCTCCTCATTATAGTTGATCAGGTCGGTAACGTCTACATCGCAGTAGTACTTCTTGAGGAGTGCATTTTCCTTGAGCTGGTTTCTAGACACAGTGTCAGAGGCCATGCGAAGGCGCAATGTGCTCGCTGCAGTCGGTCTCACCTGTAGACATAGTCGTTGTCATGTCTGAAGTGCAGCACAAAGTTCTCCAGTTGCGTCTGAATCTGAATACGAGTGTCCTCGTTCTGGCCGAAGCTCGGCTCAAAGACGTGAGCAGAGTATACGGATTGTCTGTCCATGTTGTGCGATTGCGCCCGTACTTGAGGTTGCGGTTGCGGTTGTTGACGGAGCGATGCTGAGGATTCAGACTGAAAAGGTGGATGCAAGGAGGGGCTGCTCTGTTCGCAGGGGAACGAATTAAGAACGCGCCCCTTTTCGGAAATCGCGACACGCCGCGTAAAGTGGTTGCAGCATTAGCGCGTCTGGAAATCGGCGATAAGACGGCGGCTGCTGCGTTATCTTCACGTGAAGAAGCTTACCTCATCCTGCATTCCCCAGAGTACACTAGCTGGTGTGGGTAGGCCCTTGGAGGTCTGAATGAGGAACGTGGCTCAGCATGGTGAAGCTGCGCAAAGACCAGCCGTAATCTGTCGCTTCTTCATTGCTGTTCTTGATCGGTCATGATTGCTGCAAGCCGTCTTTCCTGAAATTCCCAACCTCATGTGTCTCTCCCAGCAATGATACCCCGGTAGTGTGGCTACGTGGCCGTCAACCAACCTTGTTGTCGGCTTTCCTCGTGACTATCAGCAAACGATCGACGTTTAGACTTAACATCCAGCACCAACCTCCATACAGAGCCATTGACTCGCACCATGTACTCATCACCAGGCGCCCGGAGGTCGGTGGACACAATATCGTCGCTGTCTCCTCCGTCAACGCGCACCGAGTTTCCATTTCACAAGTCAGTTTCTCCCCTTTGCCTCCATCGGCCACGATTATGCTAACAGCAGCTAGACAAGGACAGACTCACCCGAACCATACCGCGAGACGAGGCTCGACTGCGAGTTCCATACACTCAATAGGGGGCTCTCTCGATACATCGTCCAGCAGCTGGGCGAATGCGGTGCTGGAATCTGGGCAAAACGGTACTGATTAACCCAAGAAGGCGTTACTTCCTGTGCTGACAAGTCGCCAGCCATTTCAACTTTACTGCAACCTCCCATTGTCCGGACCGGCCTGCAGCCCCATACCTCTGCGCCCGCTTCCAGTGCGCATAAACCCCCGACCGCGCGCGATATCCCTCCCGTAACCCTGACAAATATACCTCATATCGATCCGGCCGAGTTTAAACCGTACTTGTCGCAAGTTGGCGCCCTTTACGAGCAGCTTCGGCGGGTTAAAGAGCAAGAAGATGAACGGCCCAGCTCCTCGGGCCGTCGGTCAAGCAGACACGACGATTTCATAGACCCCTTTGACGAGAGTCATCTGAAACCCGCGGGTCGACTGCCCGCTAGACGGAAGTCGTCCATAGCATCGATAACATCAATATCTTCCATCGATGGCCCGGGGCCATTGCGACGCGCTAGCTCTGGATTCAGCCGAAAAGGGGGGCAAGGCCCACCCCCGCTGTCCACGATACCCAACGTCTATTTCGACGAAGATTTCCACCTGGAAAACCCAAGAATCTTTGACGTTGTTAGCGAGAGATCGGAGGTTGTACCACCTGCACCAGGAAGTGCAGACGACAAGGCCGGCAACAATGGAGATATCATAGCTCCTCGGAAGGCTCTGGCTACCAATGCTATCCTTCAAGAGAAGCTGTCGTGGTATATGGACACCATTGAGGTTCACCTGATCAACTCTATATCAACTGCGTCGACCACATTCTTCACTGCCCTCGGCTCGCTACGGGAGTTACACTCCGAGGCTGCAGAGTCGGTCGATCGTATCAAAGCACTTCGGAAAGAACTCGAGGCCCTTGACGAGGAGATTGCCACTCGGGGCCTGAACATAGTGCAGAAGCGCCGACGAAGAGAAAACGTGCAAGCCCTCAACGACGCGGTCCTGCAACTCCGGCATATTGTTGAGGGCGTCACAACATGCGAGTCGCTGGTGGACGCTGGCGAAGTTGACAAGGCTTTGAGCAGCATTGATAGTCTAGAGCTACTTATAGCTGGTGAACATGACGAGTCTGCCGAAGCAGGACCTCCTGTGCTCCCCCTATCACGTCTGAGAGACTTGAGGGGGGCAACAGCTCTGAAAGGCGTCAATGACGATCTGCAGCAGTTGCGGTCCCGTATTGGGAAAGCTTACGAGTCCAAGGTCCAGAGCTTATTACTGGCTGATCTGCGGAGACACGTTGAGACAGTACAGAGTCGCGAGGTACTACTCCGTTGGGGCAGCTCGTCGTTGCGGGCAAGGGGAGGCACCGCAAGAGAATCGACTGGGACACCAGCCTACCTCACCTCTACACAAGAGCTGCGCAAGGCCATCATGCCGAACCTCCTTGGCCTTCACCGGGCTCAACACATTTCCACGGCGATTGCAGCCTACCGGGAGGCCGTACTACGCGAGATTCGCAATCTCATTCGCAGACCGCTGCCCAGCTCCAACGACGATGATAACGAGTCCATGATGTCTGCCTCAACAATGAGCGGCGGAAGAAACCTTTCCAATCAGGAAAAGTCGTCCATCCTGGCAAGGAACCTCCGAGCGCTCGACCCCAAGGATGCTGAAGACTTGCTAAAGTCGATATACATTGGCGTTACCGAAACCCTCCGTCGGTTGACGACACAGGTAAAGGTTCTTCTCGACATCGCAAGCTGTTTGACGGAAGAAGCTACCGCTGCCGGTCTCAAGTCTCCGCCAATCCGCTCTCCCCTTGCGAGCCCAACACCTTTCGACCGGGAATTCCCCAGGTTTGACGACTCTCCCAGCTTCGAGGTCCAAGAAGAGATCCACAAAGCCATGGACATTGCCAATTTGGTTGGACAGGCTGTCGACGTTGCTCAAGACAAGATTGTCAAAGTATTGAAAGTACGGTCAGAGCAAAGCACACACTTGAGCCTGTCTTGGTTCCTTCGTTACTTCACCCTAAACCTCTTCTTCGCCAACGAGTGCGAAGCGATCTCGGGACGCAGCGGCACGGCGTTGAAGACCCTTGTCAACGGTCACATCAAGGAGTTCGTACAGCAACACGGCGACGCGGAAAAACAGAAGCTGGCCCAGGGCATGGAATCCGACCAATGGAGTGCCAAAGATTTCAATGAGAAAGACAAGGCTCTTCTGGATCGAGTGCTCGAGAGCAGCACCAAGGACGCTGCAGCGTGGTCAGAAGGGAGCAAGATTTGGGAAGAAAACCGTGAAGATGAGGACTCGAATGGAACGACAGCAAACCCACCCGAAACTAATGGCACAGGGGGAAAGGAAAAGGCGCGGACGGCCGAGATCGAGAGCGAAACATTCCTCCTGCCCAACTCTGCCATACTATGCCTGGAAGGCATCTCCCATTTCCTCCACCTCATCGGTGGCATACCGTCCATGGCCGCCGACGTCGCCACCTCGCTCATCACATACTTGCAGCTCTTCAACTCCCGCTGCACGCAGCTCATCCTTGGCGCAGGTGCTACTCGGTCTGCTGGTCTCAAGAACATCACGACGAGACATCTGGCCCTGGCGTCCCAGGCGTTGTCCTTCATCGTAACGTTGATCCCTCACATCCGGGAATTCGTGCGACGGCACGCCGGATCCGGAGCTGGGGTGTCCAGTCTGATGGGAGAGTTCGACAAGGTTAGGCGCCTATTCCAGGAACACCAGAACAGCATCTACGACAAGCTGGTCGAGATCATGAGCGGACGCGCGTTGCAGCACTCGAAATCCATGAAAACGATCGACTGGGACCATGACAATAGCCAGTCGGTACACCCATACATGGAAACGCTGGCCAAAGAAACCACCACTCTACACAGGGTGTTGACCAAGCACCTGCCGGAAACCTCGGTGCAACTGATTATGGGCCCCGTTTTCGCAAGCTACAAGGACCAGTTCGGCAAGGTCTTCCAAGCCGCCAACTCAAAGAAGGCTACTGGTCGTGACAGGTAAGTTGCGTTCCATCTGGAAAGTCATTGGGCATACAACTAACGCACTCAAAAGCATGCTCCGTGACGTGGATTTCTTCATAACCAAGCTTGGTAAGCTTGACGGGTTCCGGGATACGGGCGATTACTTGAAGAGCATCATCAACTCGAAAGAGATTGAGGCCACCCCATCGCCGCCGTTGTCCGAAAAGCAGGCGGATGGCGGCTCGGAGACAACGGGCTCGGCGAGAAACTCGACAGCCGAGCCGGGAAGCAGACAGAGCGCAGAGGGATCGGCAAAGGCAGAGTCGCCTCCAGCCGTCGAAGAGCCCAAGCAGGCATCATGATGTAGTTTAGAGCAAAGGGGAAGCGAGCCTCTCACCTGGAGTTTACTAGCATGCCGAGGGTCAGGAGAGATGCTGCTAAATGAAGTTTGTACGTCTTTTTAAGAGGACTCCGTCCCGGCCACGTGCAACATGCCAACGTCTGTTCGACCTTGTTTGCCCCGAGTCGCACACTCCCAGATGCAGGTATCCCCGGCGGTAGATAAAGGCGCAGGGCTAGAAAAGCGACAAGCCGCCACCCGGGTGGGGGAGGACGCGGGCGGGTGGTTGCAGGCGCCTTCTCGTCGGGATCGAGGACAACATGTCTAAACCGATTCCAATGGGGGCCACAGCGGAAGACCAACGAACACGTTGATGGCAATGGCATCCAGTACGCACACATGCAAACGCCCCTGCCGGAACACCCCCGCCGGGAGGATTACGAGTCTCGAGTCGTGGCTTTGGCTTGCTGACGTTGCCTTTGAAATCTGCCTTGTTTCCCTTTTTACCCCCGACCACGTTGTCTCTCTGGTCGGTTAGGTAATGTACTGTACTGGTCCCCCACCCACCCCCAACTCCAAACAAACCCGGACCAGGGTGCGACGTTGCGCCGTTGCGACGACGCCAGCGTCTTGAAACGCTCTCCAGTATGGGGGGGGCCGTCCGTCCGTCTGTTCGTCCCTTCTCTTGGGACGGGACCGAACTGAACAAGGCCGGGGAGGACGGACGTTGTATTCCCTTCCTTGCGCGCGCCAGAGAGCCTAATTAAACAAGTGGAAGTCATGAGGGGCCATACGATTTTTTTCTTTTTCTTTTTTCCTTTTCCAAACGGGAGATACCCAAGTCGGGCACGGTTTCCCGCGCACGCACGCAATCCGTTTTAATTAATTTGTTATTTTTGGGGGGCGACTGCCGTTACCAATGGAGAAACAAGCGTCGACGCAGGCGCGGCACAGACTCGCCGAACGACCATGCCACCCCCCGGCAAGGGGAAGGAGGGCCCGGCCGAGAACTGACCCCCTTCATTTCGGCTTCATAATCAGCGCACACGAGATTGGGGCCGGGGCAACGACCGAGTCAACAACAACAGCAACAGCAACAATAGCAGCAGCAGCAAGGGGCATGTTGGACAGGTTCGTGGACGTTGAAAACGTTTTGTGTCTTTTCTATTGGTATGTGAAACTTGGCCCAAGTACAAGAAATTGTTCGAACCACCAAAGCTTCCCTAAATATGTCTAAAGGAGCGACAAGAAGATTGACCTCGGCGACTTTGGGACAACGTTACCCAAGAAAGAACCAGATAACCCTCCCAAACCCGTGAAGCCAACATGAAAAACGAGACCCGGCCTCGATCAGCTCCAAAGCGTGGAACGTCTCTCGGCGTGCTGTCGAAGCAGCACAAGGGCTCTCTCGCGGGGGAAGAGAAGGAGGGGAAACGCCTAGATTGCTCCAATTGCTCCGGTCCTGCTGAATGTGTACGCCCCGATTTGGATAACAAAAAAAGGTGTTTCCAAAAAAAAAAAGTCTATATCTCGAAACAGTGGTTTCTTTCCCCGCTAGCCCACCCGCGTAGCCGCGCTCTTGGCGTGTGATGGGTATCTTTTGTGTATCAAAAAAAAGGCAAGACGATGGCTGAACTTTTTAAGGGTTCGTTCTCATCGTGAAGAAGGGGTCGTGAAGTCGTAGCGCGCAGCGCGATGGCGGCGGGGGCCGATCAAATTTCGGCCACCGCGCCAGCTTTTTTGTTTTTTCTCACTTCTCGCGAGATGGAAAACGAAAACGAAATTTTAGATCCCGACCTTAGTTGGCGTACATGCCCTGGACGAAGTCGCGCTTGTAGCTGGGCGACTCGTAGTGGTCGTCAACGTCGCGGCGAGAGACGGCGCCGTTGTTGCCGAGGGTGCAGACGAGGTCGGTCTCAGAGGTGACCTTGGTCTGGACGTCGTCGGGGAGGTAGTAGGCGTTGTTGCAAGGGAAAAAGTCGCAGCCGGAGATGGGAAGGGCACCGTTGGCGGGCCACATCTTCTTGACGCCGTTGTGGTCGTTAGGGTTGACAATGGCGGAGACGTCAAAGTACGTCAGGCCGTTCCAGCCGTTGAAGGCAACCTCGCCGAGCATGCCGGCGATGTTTTCCTCGCCCTCCGAGACGGAGTACCAGTTGCCGATCCAGGCATTGGGGATCTCGACCGTGACATTGCTGTTGCCGGGGATCTCGACGGAGTCGACGGAGGCGAGGCCGGAGTTGGGGGTGAAGTGGACGATGCGGGTGACGTCGTCCAGGGACTGGAAGGTGACGGTGTTGGTGGCAACGGCGAGAGCGGCCGAGCCGAGGAGAGAGAGGATGCTGAACTGCATTTTGATGGTGGTGGTGGTGGTGGTGGTTGTGTAAGTGCCCAAGGTTGTAAGTTGAAAGTGGGGTTTGAAGAGTCCGGCAAACGTTGTCAACAACAGTAGTGCAGGATCAAGGCAGTTTGAGAAGGAGTGGTTCTTTGAAAAGCGTCTAGCTGATCGTAGAATGAAGATTGCCCAGGGATGGGATGTTGTGGTGATGGACTCGAGCTTTGGTTGTGAGGGATGGGGTTTAAACGGGCCGGGGCCGTTTGAGTTGCTTTCAGAAAGGAGTGAGAAGCTGGATTTGAAGAGAATGAGGCTGTCTGGATAGACAAAAGTGTGAGGCTCGGCCACTGGAAGGATAGTGATGCGGGATGGAGAATCAAAACCGGGGACTGAGAGGCATCATGGGAGCCGGGTCGTACTTATACACATGTCAGAAGGGATGGGGGGTATAGACTGGAAAGGATTCTTTTTTGCTCGTGAAATGGCAGCAGTGGGGAGCGGAGCTGGAGGCGTCGAGGACGTGGGAACGTTCGTAGACCGCAGTGGGGACAATGGCCCAAGGGTGTTTCCCAGAGTTACATGGAAGCCTCCATCGGAGAGTGGGCTTGGATACTTGGGCGCCATGATTCTTGTAACTTGTACAGATACATGCCGTTGTGACTCGTCGGCCGTGATTGGATGTGCCCGCGGAATAATGGCCTCGCCAGGTTCAGAGTTTTCGGTCTGGACCAGCACATCTCGCATCCTTCTCGTCTGGCCAACACTAACCAGGTTTGGGCGGCGCGACGTCTGGCTGTGTTGGATTGGAGCGTTTGGAACTGGAACAGGGGCGACAGCCCAAATGTTTTCAGAAACATCTTTCAATGAACACTTGTTTTAGCAGGTTTATTTTTGAGAGTGCCCGCGCCTAGATACTCCTGGACAGCCCCCAAGCTGAGGCTGTGTCTGAGGTTCCTTCTTCGTTTCTCACGCCAGGCCGCCCTCCCTCAGGGCTTGGCCATGGCCCAGAGCAACGCGGCAGTGAGGACGGGTACCTGGCGCCAACCGCCAACCCTCGCGGACTGGGAAGCGGGTGTTAGTCGAAGGAGTCGGGGGCCAGAGTTGACGGACCAGGCGCAGGTATCGAGGTACCCGGCGTCAGTAAGGTGCGAGGAGGACGGACGTGCTGGCCAACAAAAAAAGGATTGCGTTCGTCAGCCCTTGGCGCCGTTTGTTGGACTTTTTTAGCTGCAGATGCAACCGCTTTCCAGACGTCTTGCTTGGCGTCATCATTGGTCGACTTGCTGCTGATTGTGCCTGGTACCTTGCACTAAGAACCAACTCCGCGTGGCGTACCCTGACAGGCCGGCGAGAAGAAGTCGTGGGACTCGATGCGCGGCAGGCCAGCGCTCCAGCACGACAACTTAGCGCCACGGCTCATGATTCGTAGCGGGGCAGGGCCATTACAGCCCATGACGGGGCCTGCCTTGGACTGACTTGGTCCTCCCCCCTCCCCCCCTCCTTGCCCTAGGCACCATGGACCTGGCCGAGCCTCGGACAGCTAGGACGATTAGGAAAGATGTGCCGGCCACTACCGAACAAACCCCTCTTGGCAGGGCCGCCGGGGATGGGCTGCCGGACGGAAGTTGGGAGGGAGCGCGCGGGAGCGCCGTGCTAGCTATGCCATTTGGGTGAACGCCGAGGCGGCAGAACGTGGCATCACTTCCCAACGCACCGGTTCGTCTGGGCTAGGAGAATGACAGAATCGGCTGATCATTGTGACAAGATGCAGGTGACGGACCAGAAAACCAGACGACAGCACTCACTCGAGTCGAAGCTGGTCAAGATGGGACGACGATGGCGTCGGGCGCTGATGCAGAGGCCGAGCCTGCTGCTCACTAGAACAGAGTGGCCAAGACTCACTTCAACAAGGAAAAAGAAAACACGTCGCCGTCACATCAGTCCGAGGGACATGGCATCAGCCTGGACAACCATCTCGGTTGGCCGTCCTTCAGACTTCCTGTGACGGAGACGATGCCACGACGGCGAAAAATCCCTCTCCTGTTCCCTGGCCGAGTCCATCCCCCGGCCAGAAGGACTTGGCAAGGTACATCCGGGGGGGGGGGGTTCGAGAGGGGGTTCGAGAGGGCAAATTAGAGGTTTGGGCTTCAGTTGACGAATCGGGGAGGAAGATTCAAGGTCCAAGGTGTCGACTTGGGCCATGGTGAGAAGTCGAAACCAGGAACAGGACACGAGCGCAAAGAGGGTGTGAAGCGGACAGGGAGAGTGGGTTGTGCCTGTCGATCACCGCCCGAGTGCGTGGCGCTCCGAGCACTGTAGAGAGCGCTGTACAGCAACTGCGCCGAGCGCCTCGGGACGATAGATGAGCAGGTGCGCAAAGCCGCTGTGCTGCTAACAAGAATGCGGGCCATATTCGTATCCAGTACCAAGCGGAGTCCCCCCGGGCACTGCCCTGACGCCTGCCCCGGCAGGGCTCTGGCCCTCCCCCTTCCCCCTCCCTCACCTCACCTGCCAGGAACAAGTTTATTCACGCAGGCCCCGCCCCGTCCATGCCGTCAGTGCCTGCATATCTTTTTCGGCCTCAATCCTCAGGGGCGAAACATTTGTGCTGCGCTTTTGCAAAAGTTTCTTCTGTTTGCTCTGCCTGAGTCATCCCAATCAACCTTGCGTCTGCAGGGCAACCTGTAGCTTACGGCGTAGGCCCAACGCCACCAGACAGACCGTCAGTTGCGATTGCGCCGGGCGAGTCAAGTATCGCCGAGTTATCCTGCGCTTTCTGGCCCACGACGACTAAACCAACGCATCCGAGAACCCGAGGGACCGCGCAGGAACCCGAGACTTGACGACCCAAAGAGCAATCATTGCAAGAAAAAGATGGACACGCTCATAAGGCTGCAAGGAAGATAGATCGTTTAAGGTACGGGTTTAAGGTGAGATGTGCTGCAAATCCCAATACCCGTCCTGGTCGGTTGCTCGTGTTCACATATCCACTGGGCATCCTTTTCCCAACTCGGTCTCGGACACACGTGCTTCCTCCTGGGATCCGGATACCTACCAGAGTGGTAAGCAGAGCACAGGCAAGCTTTGCTGCTGCCAATTGTTCCCATTGTTTGTAGTGGTTGCATGGAATGGCACATGTCCTTGGCGGCCCGTTAAGATAATCATTGGGACGGGGCCGTTCTCGACCACAGCCGGGGCCCACCGATCATCGCCCACTGTACAAACGTCACTTTCCAAGCGTACCATGGCCGCTGCGTAGGGCATACGAATTCTTGATGGAGAGAACTGGATGCTGAGAATCGGCTTGTGACTGCCAATGCCGACGCTGGAACTGCGTGGTTTGCGACGGCCGCGAACGTAGTACCTATTACGGGTAAATGGCCTTCCAAGGCACGGTACGTATCCGTATCCATACCGGTTATGTACTATTACAAACCTGTCAAGGACCAATCGAGCCTTGAACGGACGGATGGTCCGTTCGAGAACGGGTCCTTTGCGGGTCATTCTTCAGGTGAGTTTTGTCCAATGCAGGAACCGTCAAGGAGACGGAGCTCGGTGAGGAGGGCCTGGGCTTTCTACCTGCACTCGTCCCGGTTTTTCTACCCCTTCAGAGTCTTCACCTTGATGCTGCAACCGTCTTGTTCCTTTTGCGCCGGGCTTGTCATTGATTCATCAGCCCTCTCCTGATTGGCTGGCCTTGTCGACGGAATTCCCTCACACCATCACCATCGACGGCGTTTCTCCACCATATTACCGTTGTATTCTGTCAGTGGAACACAGCAATCTAGATTTCGGCTTCAGGTTGCCCCAACAGCATTCCCCATCCGTCCATCGGCCTTGGAAGTTGTGAATGGCGAGCTTGACAGAATTTCTTTACGATCCAGCGCCGGTGACTGGCTCTGACCTCACCACGCTTGTCGATTCTCCCCGCTGTCTGCCCTACGGTTCCGTCATCTCGTGCGAGTATCCCCTCTTCCCCCGCAAGGCGTGCCCACAACGGGTTCCAAATCAGTGTCAAATCAGCCGGACTTGTGATTATTTTTTGATTTTTTTTTTCTCGCAGGACGGATGAACGGGAATGAAAACCTTTCAGTCTTGACTTCTTGGTGGCAGTAGGTTCGCCTCCCGCCCACCGCGCGCGGCGAGCGCCTCCCTCTCCACCAAGGTAGGTCCGATGGCGTTCCGTCGAGCCAGAAGCCGTTGTTTGCCGGCAAAAAGAAACTGGGCTCGAAGACATTCGATTCAAACCCCTTGAACCTTGTGCATGAACTGCGCTGGGTGCCCACGGCTTCGACAGAGAGGACTCCCCGCATCCTAATACCCAGCTCTGTTGTTAAGCCTTTCCTGGTTTCTGACGACCGATCGATCGAGCTGACAAAGTTCAAGGCACATCCTGGGGACCGAAATTGAACAATTGGGATGTGTGCGTGTGTGTGCCTTGTCGATAACAGCTCGCGACGCTGGTGTGATCTGGGCTTGTGTGGTTTGTAACATCTCTATTTTCCACGGAAAATTCGACCATCTGGAAACCCCCGTTGGATGGGCAAACTAGCAGATGAAGTTGTCGACTATCTTTGCTATCGTTCAAGTCTCCGGAAGGCACCTTGGGCCCCTCGGCATGGAAAGACAACGCCATCATGCGACACGATATGTCAAGTGGCATCACTGCCGTAGTTGACTTTACAGCAAGTAGCTAGTGTTACTGGAAATCGCCGAAAAGCTGCGCAGGCTCGACTTCGGCTGCCACTCAAACACTTCTGTTTCTTATACATACTTCTTTATGTTTGCTTTCTTTTCTCGGGTATTGCTCAGGAGGCCGCTTCAACCTCGGTTGCAAGGGCGCGAAATCCGGCCTGCACAATGGACGTTAGCGCTCTGTAGCATATATCTGGTTTGCCTTCGTAGTCAGGGCTTACACCAGTAAAGTATTCGACAAAGTCCTCGTGGAGATTGGTCACGGTTGCTAATAATGTCTGCAAGTGCTGACGGCACCATCTGCCGCGCCGCTGACCGGCCACTTTGATTCTACGTCCATAAGCCGTATTGTGGCGGCGTGTTGGTCGCATCGTACCGTAAAAGGTCGCAAGGTGTCAAAAAGCGCCGAACACGAACCTCATCTGCCAAGCTCCGGCTATTCTCTTGCTTTTGGCCTCACCTTTACAGTTCGTCGAAATTGGCTGAACTGGGAAGATAGAGTCGAGTTGACTGCTGCTCCATGGCCGGGTGACATGGCTTCGCGGGCCCGTCTCCTCGCGACACGAAGCCTGGCGTTCGACGATGGCAGCCTGTCTTCTTTCTCGGAACACTGGAATTGCAGAGACTCAACGTTGTACGTCGAGAGTCAACTCGAGTCGATTTTGGACGATGCTTACCCGAACATGGAGACATTGTGGTTGACAACACGAGCCGTCACCGGTCAACCCCTGCCATCGCATAGTCACTTGCCCAAAACGAAATCAATAAAGTGACCGGCCCAATAAGAGGTTGCGTGATATACGCAAGTCGTAAACCCCCTCACTAGTATCGTGCCAGCAAAATAGATGGCACCATTCCACACCAGGCCTGGCAGGGCAAAGACCGCCTCGTATCTTCGTCGCCCACCCCATCGGGAGAGTCATACTCGTGTCTCTTGGCCCCATCTGGCACGGCGGTGCGCGCCACCTGCAAGGTGCGTACAGTCATCAATACCCCGTTGCGCATCGTTACCGAGGCCATCGACAGCCTAATCCGGCGTCGAGGGCAGCGGCACGCCTGACTCTCCCAGGGTGTGCAGGCCCGGCAAGATCGCCTCTAGGGCAGCAAACAACTTTAAGCTGGGTCAGCATTGGTTCCAAGGCCTTCTGCACGATGAGCCTCTCCGCGCATGACGGCCCCGCCTCCGCGATACATAAGGCGAGCGGGTGCCTGGCCTGGATGGTTCTTGCTCTCCTCAAAGTCATCGACAAGCAGTAGCCTCAACCTACATCTACCTCGCATCACTCAGTTGTTTTACAGCGTGCCTTTGGCAAACCACTCTCGCTTACACCAGGGACACTCACTTTCACTCCACTATGAAGGCTTCGCAGTTATTGTCCGCAGCCGGACTCGTGGCATTTGCCCAGGCTTGGGAGACCGATGTCAGCACCGTCTACACGACGGTCGTAACCACCGCTTACGAGACGTACTGCCCTGTGAGTCTTGAGATGGTAAACCAAGCGTGTGCCCTATGAGACTAACACTGTCCCAGTCGCCCACTACTTTCATCCACCAGAATGTCACTTACACGGCGACCACGGCAACCACCCTCACCATCACAAGTGAGATGCTCCCATCTACACATTTACACCGACAAGACTAACACAGGACAGACTGCCCCTGCACCATCACCACTCACAAGCCGCCCCCGTACACCACGACCAAGACCATCTACCCTCCGCCGGCGGGGAACACCACAGTGGTCCCCCCGCCAGTCTTCAGCACAACCACCAAGACGCCCAAGCCGTCCAAGCCGACGTACCACAACACCACCGTGGTCGAGCATACCCCCAAGCCGCCCAAGACTACGGAGCACCCACCTCATCCCAACGGGACCGTCACTCTCAAGCCGCCCAAGCCCAGCCACCACTCCAACCTCACCTCGACCGTCGTGGTCATCGTCACGCCGCCCGCCGAGACGACCATCGGCCACATCACCCCCGTCACGCCCACCACTCCCGTCACTGATCTCCCGACCAAGACGCCCGTCGGACCGTCAACCACTCGACCCATCACCATCCCAGGCAGCGGTGCTGGCGCCCTCACCGCGAGTGCCGGCGCCGCCGTCCTGGCCGGAATTTTCGCACTACTCATTTAATCTAATTTCTAATCTGGAGTTCAAGAGAGCCTTGCTGTGGGGCTTGGCGGGGGTTTACTATCAAGAGACGTGATGTTTTTTGGCGGACTCCTTTTTTAAAATTCTGAACCTTCCTTTATGGCCGGCAAAAGTGGGAGGGAAACCCCGGATGAGCATTGTTTGATACCATATGGCACTTTGGAACATTTTGGGAGGCTTGAAGATCATTTACTGGAGCATGGGGGGAGAGACAACGGAGTTGGAGTTCTGCCATACGGGAAGATGCCACATGCTCACACACATACACACAGACAGTCCTTACGAATAATGATAATACAAACGGGATGTTCGCGGGGGGGAAGCGAGCTTCGCCAACACGATCCTTTGACAAAACCCCCCTTTGAAAAGAGATCAGGTTGCCGTTACCTCTCGACGCCGTGGCAGTGGCCGCGGGCGAATAGACCGCTCCATGGCTCGCCATGCAACGTTTATCTACCAAACGTGGCCGCCAAGGGCCAAATATTGTTCTCTTGCAGCTGACCGCATGACCGAGAGCCGCCGACCCCTCTGCCCGAACCATCCCGACGAACCCTTCCCGACGAACCACGCGAAGCTTCGAGTGATCTGCCCGCCCTCGTGGCCGGGCTGGATGTCCGCTGCGCGCAGGCAACCCTTCCCCCTCCCTCCCTTCGAAAAAAAAAAATGCTTAAAAGGCTATTCGTCGTCCGACGAACCGAGAAAATGAGCCCGAGTCGACGGATAAAGGGGGTCCCTCATGCACCTCTTCGTATTCCAGCCCGCTAACCTGCTAAACCAGAGAGTCGACCCCTGTCCAATACACACCATCTTAGTTTCCCTCTGCGAGAATCGCCTAGTTTGCAGTCCCTTTCCGGCACTCGTCCCTCTCACCTGGCTTGCCTTGCTCGTCGCTGACGACCCGCGAACTACCGTACCCAGGTTCCAAGCCGGCCGGAGGCGTTGCCCTTGGCCTCCCTGGGTTGGGTATTGGCGGTGGTGCCTGGGCTAGAGACGAGGTTGGACGGCGCTCTCGACCCCGGTCACGAGCCAAGCGTGTGGTTCGCGGACCGGTACGAAGGCCCCCTCCATTGGGCGAACATCATTGGCCCGCATGATGAGCGAGCAAACAGAACAGTTCGAGAAAAGAAGGGCGGTGCAAGAACCTCGTATTGGGCGGTCCCCCGTCTGCGTCATTTGATCCCTCCCACCGTAACCGGCTTAGCCCAGTCCCGATCCGTCTCCCCGCGTGCCAGGTCCGCAACGGGGAGGGGAGGGGGGAGGAGCGTTCGCAGAAACGTTGCATCCCCAGCGTCGTTCGGGATGGCGAACCGATCGTGAGGTTATCGGGGAGTCAAGTGGTACGAGCTTGGAAAAGGCGGAGGCGGGGGTGGTGAAGAGCCGCCCGGGGGAGTGGTGGATCGTGACACTGCGCCGGGCCTGCCGGATCTGGTCCCTGCGAAGATGGACGTGCGCACGCTCTGCCCTGCTTGTCGAGACTCAGCCGTTCCGTGTAAGTCAGCGACGGTCCAACTGATGAGATGTGGCCGTCAGACGTCCCTCCGTGCACGAGTACATATGGGGAGAGCGTGTCATATTGTGGTATCTCATTACTTTATGCCTGGGTGCTCGAAGCCTCATCACAGCCCGCACTTGTGCTACCCTTTTCTCCTCGGACGCCCAACATAACCCGACACGAGGGCCATTTAATCCCACCGAGCTCTGGTAGCATGGCTTATTTCTCAACAACGCCCAAGCAGTTCGCCATCCGGGAAAATGCGCCATACGAAAGTGCAGCTTCGTTGGGTATAGGAGCACCTCGGAAGACATGCGGTCTAGCCGTGGTATCGTCCCATATCGAACCGATGCGAAAACTTCCTTTCGCCTGGGTAATATGAAGCTCCGCTGACATACCCCTGCGCCGTGAACCCCAGGCCAACCTCGGCCCTTTCCGCTTGCAAGGTCCCTGCCGGCAACTCGAACAAAAATGACACCGCAAGGACGCCATGGTGAGCTCGTGTTGACCATGACGCCAAAAGCCTCTGCACCTCATCGCT
Source organism: Colletotrichum spaethianum (assembly GCF_022836535.1). Classification (NCBI taxonomy): domain Eukaryota; kingdom Fungi; phylum Ascomycota; class Sordariomycetes; order Glomerellales; family Glomerellaceae; genus Colletotrichum; species Colletotrichum spaethianum. Next base: position 216,756 of record NW_026054798.1, read on the forward strand.
TGGCCGTCGATGCCTAATCAAGGAGTGAGGCCTATTTCCGCATTCCTGATGCGCACCCTGGCTTCCCTCACCAGAGCCTTGGCCTCTTCCACCTCGAAGCCGTCCTGCGTCAGCTCTGTGCCCAATCGGTTGGCTGTCGTGTAGTCCGCTGTCCGCATAGCATGCTTTGCGAGCCACATACGGGCCTTGCTTGTCGATGCGGTTACTCCGGTGCCTTCATTGGCACCCTCCTTACGGCCGTCTCCGTTACCTTCGTCATCGGATGCGCCTGGAGAATCGTTGTGTATCGCGATCGATTCGTTCAGCGCGTTGTCGGTGGCCTCGCCGCCTTCCTGCGCGAGGCAAAGCTCCATGTACGCCTTTGCCTCGTCCTCCTCACCGAGATGGTCGTACATACTGGCAATTTGGAAAAGCAGCTCCGGGTCCAGGTGGCCTGTTGCACTCCGACCATTGAGGAAGTCTCCTCCACTTCCGAAGCTGCTCCCAGTATCGTAGTATGCGTCTGCCAAGAGGGCCCGCTTCAGTGCTTTGATGCCGTCCTGGTCGCGACCCATCTTTTGCAAGCACGAACCGACAGCAAGCCACATCTTGCCGTCCCAGGGCCTCAAGCCGGCTGCCTTCTTGTAGTACCAGAGGCTGTAGGTGTGCATCTCCAACATCTCATACGTCTGACCAAGACCGTACCAGGCCCGATAATCCCGACGGTTGACGTCAACCGCGCGACGGTACGATTCGATTGCCGCATGGGTGTTCTTCAATTCCACGTACTCGTGGCCCATGAGTGTCCACGCCGAGAGGCAAGTTCGGTCGAGGGTCAGTGCTCGGCGGAAGTACTGCACTGCCTTCTCGTGCATGGAGAGAAGGGAGTAGTAGTTTCCCACCACAACACAAGACTCCGGTCGGAACTTGTCAATGCTCGAGCATAAATGCGCGAGGAACGCAAGCTTCGGCCTCAGGTTCATGACGTACAGGATGTTGGAGTAGTGGTCCAGCGAGTCAAGCCTGTGAGGATGTAGTGATAGCAAGCGACTAAAGTTTTGCTCGGCAGCGACAAGGTCTTTCGAGTGGTACGATAGCATGGCGTTGCATGTGAGGAGAAACGATGAGTTGGGGAATATGCCCATCAACGAGTCCAATGAGTTGGCGAGTTCCGGGGTCGCCTGGTAGAGTTCGAGTGATGTGTAGAGATGCCAGATAAAGGAGACGATGTTTTGAGGGAGGTGCTCTGCTATGCGGCTCAGCTGGAGGGTGTTAGCTTTCTGCTGCTCTTGGTCAGGCCTGGCCGGCTGAGGACTTACATCATCCACCCGAGAAATGAGCTGGGTCATTTCCAGCCAGCAGCCCCAGTTCATCGGATACAAGTGGACGCTTCGCACAAAGTAGTCCATTGCCTTGTCCTCGTTCTTTTCCTTTGCGAGAACCATGCCGTACCTAGGTCTTCATCAGTAGCTGTGGGCGCATACACAGTCGGGTGTCTTCTCACAGGTACTCCAGCCAGCCCTGGCTGCCGAGGACCTCGCCGTCGTCTGTCGTGCGCTCGTCGAACCAGTTGCTGAGGAACCGGCTGACGGCATTCAGCTGCTTGTTGACAATGTTCCCGAGGTCTTGGGGACCCATGACCATCTCTGAATCTTCGTCTTTGCGCTTTTCCCCGGACATGAATTTCGCGTACAGGGCCAGGAACAAGCTCTTCTGGCTGAGCCGGGGCAGCTCGGTGCTGCTGCCCGCGGCTCTCGTCGTCTCGGCCTCGGCTCTTGTCTTCCCTTTCCCCTTAGACGTCCCTGATGTACTCTCCGCGTTGGAGCTCAGGATACCGGACAGAACGGACTCGGGCAGGAAGACGGCGGCGCAGCGGTCGAACTCCCTTGAGTCGAAGAGGGCTTTCGCCAGCAGGTACTTGTTGATTTCCTTGGCTTCAAGGAGAGCCTCTTCAGGGTCGGCGTTCGCTGTGAAGACGGTCGGGACGTATTGGGCATCTGCATCGGCTATGGCGGCATCGACCGAGGGTTCGGGGATCGCGTTAAGGAGCTCTGCTGCCCTGGGATCAGGTCAGCCATCATGTGCAATGGTCTTCGCGATGGGATGTGGAGCTTGCCATTTTGCTGACGAGTATAGACACCGCTCGGAACACTTCACAACTGCATCCTGGAGGGACTCGCGGAGCTGCGACAGCTCGTTCTCATTGAGCGACATCGCTGCGCATCCTTGGCCGATATGCCAAACAAGTCGATTGGTCGTCTGTTTCCTGTCGTGCGCGTTTGTAGACGGTCCGAGTTCGAGAATACCAGTTGATTCTTACCGCACTTGCCTGGGACGCAAATGGGAGGAAGAACCGGGAGAGCAGAGGCAGAGAAACAGGGTTGCTGAGGTTGGCGATGTAAGTGTTGTGTTTCTTTTACCTGACGTAGTAAGGCTCGACGGCAGAAAGCGATCCACTAGAAACCTCCCACCACGCGCTCGGCGCGACGACGCTAAAGTGACACTGGACGGTGTGCCTGACCGCCTGCCGTGCCCCACGACCCCCGGTGAGCGGCCACTGAAAGTCGGCCAACGGGAGAAGTCAATTGAGTGGCACTGTCACCGTCTAGGGCGCCTGGGCGTCTGCCATCCCGAGTCTCCACTTGTTTCGGCTGGGGACGTTAGAAAGCGGTTTTGAGCCATTGAGAAAAGGCCCCGCCACCGCCTGCCCATAACGGTGCCTGAAGATCGGATGAGGGGTACACACGTACTCCTCTACCCGCACTTTCGGTGTAAACCCAATTTCGCAGCGGCGCATTTTAATTTCTGTTGCGATAACAAACCGCGTGAACTGTCCAACGATCGTCGTCCCCCCCTCTCCAAGGTTCGTCGCGCTTGCCTCGTTGTTTTTCCGCCAAAGTAACGCTCGTATTGCCTTCTTATAAAAGTTTGCGTCTTCTTGCGTGGTCTTGCGCGTGTCCATCTTGCTAACCTTTTACTCCTGAAAGCCTCCTCGATAATTATACCCCGCCGAGCCGGCAATCACACCTAGACCGCATCAGACAAGATGGCCAAGAAAACGACCCTCGCCGAGTTCGAGTCCGTCTTCCCCAAGCTCCAGGAGGTCCTCATCGAGCACGCGCAAAAGTACAAGCTTCCCAAGGAGGAGTTGGCATGGTACAAGAAGGCAAGCATACATCCGCACCAACCCGACAAGCCCCACCACGTCTACCGCCCACCGTCACGACGACCTCGTTTGGCCGTCGTGCGGGGTGCCTGTGTGGTGATGGGCAAGAACACAAGGACGAAGAACAATGAAGGTTGACTGTTTCCGTCTGGTTGCACCTCAACAGAGTCTCGAGATCAACACCCTCGGCGGAAAATGCAACCGCGGCATGTCGGTCCCCGACTCCGTCTCCCTGCTGCTCGGCAAGCCCCTTAACGAGGAGGAATACTTCCAGGCGGCGACGCTCGGCTGGATGACGGAGCTCCTGCAGGCCTTCTTCCTCGTGTCGGACGACATCATGGACGGCAGCATCACGCGCCGCGGCAAGCCCTGCTGGTACCGCCACGAGGGTGTCGGCATGGTCGCCATCAACGACGCCTTCATGCTCGAGGCCGCCATCTACACGCTGCTGCGCAAGTTCTTCCGCGAGCACGCCAGCTACGTCGACCTGCTCGAGCTCTTCCACGAGGTCACCTTCCAGACCGAGCTCGGCCAGCTCTGCGACCTCCTGACCGCCCCCGAGGAGACGGTCAACCTCGACAACTTCAGCATGGAGAAGTACAGCTTCATCGTCGTCTACAAGACTGCCTACTACTCCTTCTACCTGCCCGTCGCCCTCGCCCTCCACTGCCTTAACATCGCCACCCCCAAGAACCTCAAGCAGGCCGAGGACATCCTCATCCCCCTCGGCGAGTACTTCCAGATCCAGGACGACTACCTCGACAACTTTGGCCTGCCCGAGCACATTGGCAAGATCGGCACCGATATCATGGACAACAAGTGCAGCTGGCTCGTCAACCAGGCCCTGCAGATCGCCACCCCCGAGCAGCGCAAGATCCTCGAGGAGAACTACGGCCAGAAGGACAAGGCCAAGGAGGCCGTCATCAAGAAGCTCTTTGACGACATGAAGCTCAAGGAGCGCTACGAGCAGTTTGAGGAGAAGCGCGCCAACGAGATCAAGACCATGATTGACAACATTGACGAGAGCGAGGGCCTCAAGAAGGGCATCTTCGAGGCCTTCCTCGCCAAGATCTACAAGCGCACAAAGTAGACGTGACCCCTTTTTGAAAACTACCACCTAATGCGGTCTTTTCTGTGTGGCAGGGAGGATTAGAGAAGATACCTGAGTGCAATTGATTGATGATGATGACAACGACAATAGACCGTTAGAATCATGCATATCCATTATTAAAGTAAAACAAAAGAAAATCCTCCGACTAGATTCCTAGGTTTTTTTCCCGGTCTCCACCGCTGCTGGTTCCTCAAAGTTGATTTTGTGACTGACATAATTGTCGACACCCTGGGTATCTCACATGTTAAATGATCACATTACGCCTAGTCCGCGAGCACCGTCTCTGCGCGTCACTTTTTTTCTTTTCTTTTTCTTCTTCTTTCTTATCGCAAGTACGCGGTCTTGTTTCCTCGCAGATTTTTTTCGGACCCAACACTCAATGTTTCTCAAATGTCTGCAACGACGCCGAGACGTACTGGCAGACAAAAAGGCAAGACTTAGTGCCTGACGGTGCCACTCCGGCCAAGACCTTGTGGCGCGCGGGGCTTCGAATCACGCCCTCTGTCGCGCTCCACAAAGTTGATGAGTGGTAGGTCCTCGTCGTCCCGTCTCGAAGACTGTCTCGGCATCGACGGGATGGGAGGCTGCTCGTTTGAGACAACGCGACGAATGGCGCCGCCGCCTGCCGTCGAGCGACTTCTTGGTCTTGACGCGGCGGACTGAGATGCCATGCGCTGGGGAGGATAGGCCTTCGCGGTGCCCATACGTGTGACGGTTTGCAGCTGGGGTCCCAGGACTGCATCCGGCTGGTCCCAGCCCGTAGCCATCTCGATCAGAGGCTTGCCGTTGGGGGCCCTGACGCCGCGGCCCTGAGCGTCTCGCCAGGCCGAGGGCAGTTGGGGTATCTTAGGCGTCAGGTCGACAAGAGGTTGCGGCATCTCTCGCTTCCCTGAAGACGACCCCCGTCCGACGTCTTCGGACGTGATGAGACGGGCAGACGTGCTGGGGGCGGCCGCGATCGGCTCCGCGGTGGTGTCGGGTCCACTGCCGCGGATCGAGAGGACCGCACTGTGCCTCTTCTCTCCGGCAGCTGCCTGTCGGGCTCCGGGACCTGGTTCAAAAGCGAAGGGCCCCCTGTGAAGGGGCTGTCGGATGTGTGCTGCTGTTCTTCGGCGACCTTCTCTGCCTGCTGTTTGCGTCCGTCGTAGCCGCGGCCCAGCAGGCCACCAGACCTGAACTCCTGGTCTTTGGCGAAGGGGTCGATGAGCTTCTTCGCGCCGGGCGGGGACACGTTGTGTGTAGTCCTGGATCGCGAAACAAGCTTATTGGTGTGCCTGGGTGTGGACAGATGCTCTGCCGGTCGCGCTGTGGGCCTGTCCGAGTCCTTGCCGTAATCATCGATCGGCTTGTCGAACTTGTCCATATCGAGTAGCGGGGAAAATGTTCCGATCGTGTAGGGTGTCTCATCGATAGACGCCCTGGCCCGGTGCACGGTCCCGCTTCTAGCAAGGCCACCAGTTTTCGGTGCGGCCTTCTCAGCGCTGCCGTGGTGAGATTTTGTCTTCTTGGTCAGGTCAACCTTCTTGTTGACCAAATACCAACTGCGCCACCCGTGAATGATTCTCCGGAAGTCTTCAGCGAGCCTGGAATCATCCGTGGCGAAGAAGTGGATGAAGTTTTCGGTGTTCTGGAAAACGCTGTTTTTCTGCTGGCTCTTGATTGCAGTGCAGTTCTTTTTTGGTGGCCTAATGTTTTTCAACATGTCCTTCTCAGTAACTGCGTAGATGTCAAAGTCGGAGAGATGGCAAAGCGAGACGGTGTCCTTATCCGACAACTTGGCATCCTTCTTTTTGGACGAGAAGACCTGTCCGCTCTCGACGAGAGTGATGTAGCGTTTGTTCCATTTGCCAGGCCGATTACAGTGGTAGAGGGTGAAATTGACGAGACCAGAGGGCGGATCAATGGTGCGGGGCACACCTTCGAGGTTCAGGTCGGAGTCTTTGTCTGTAGAGCTGCCTGGGACGATGAGGAGGCAGTGCTGCGTGTCGCGATCCCAGGAGTTCATGACATCTCTCACACGCTCGTAGCGTCTCAGCCGACGCTCCAGACCGTAGGAAAAGTAGCACTCTAGCACGACACTGGTTTTCGGGTTGATATTGTGGGTCATAAGATTGGCGGCCGAGTACAAGAGCTCGTTGGGAGTGGTGTCAGGCGTCACTGGCAAGCTGATTGACGACTGCAGGCAGCGTATCGTCACCCGCTGGGGACCTAGTTAGCAACGGCTCGCCTAAGACGGTTTGATGGGCCAGCCAAGGGCGACTTACGCGTTCTCCAGCGTTGCTGGCCGATGCCGGGGCGTCGGTCTGGGGGACGATGCCGCCGCCGCCAGCTTGGATGAAGCGTGAAGGGTCCATGTCGCTCACTGGCCTGCAATCGAGCGTGAGAGGTTGAAAGTAAGCCGAAGGGGCCTTGGTGAGAGTGGCAGGGTCGGACCTGCGACCTTTTCTAAGAAAGGAAGCGAACTTGTCGACTATGGGGCTTCGAACTCGGGGCGGGGCGTCGGGTATGGCATCCAATTGAGCCTGAAGTCGAGCGAGATCCTTTGCCTTTTGGTCTGCCAAGATGCGATCGGTCTCTTCTTCGAGACGGGTAACCTCTTGGGCCCAACGGGCGGCGTCTTCCTCTTCCCGCTCCCTGCGACGGCGATCCTCTTCCTCCTCCTCGGCTTGTTGGCGCTGCTGCTGGCGCCGGCCCTGGCGTTGTTCGTCCTCTCGGGCAAGGTGATGGTCCCACTGGGCGGTGCGGATGTGTTCCTCGTCAGGGACGGGTTGAAGGGCGAGCTTGGTAATGATCTGGGAACGAGCGTGGTCGGCTCTGGCAGAGAGCTTAAGGTCGGCGCATGACGAGTGGGAAAAGAGCGAGGTAGGATTGTGCGAACGAGGCCGCAAATGAGGGCTGGGGAGCGGGAGGAGGAGTTGGTCTCGTGCCTGGGTCGGAACGGGTGGTGGTAACCCAAGAGGGAGTGGTGGGATTGGCGGTGGTGGCTCAAGTGGTGGTGGTGGTGGTGGTGGTGCAAGTGCATCTGATGCACCCAGAGTCGTTTCCGTTGCCGCATCAGCAGCTGACGTTCCAACGGCTTGTTGTAATAACGCTGATCCTGCAGATGGAACAGACGGACAGGGGCCAAGAGCATACAAAGGGGTCTGAGTGGAGGAAACCCCTGGGGCTGGGGACCTAGATCCGGAAGAGGACCGCGCTAGGGAGAAAGGAGAACCTGGCTCGCTGGGGGGTCTGGGGCTGGGACCACCTGCTGCAAGACCATCTGCTGCTGTGTTCGCATTGGCGTGTGCATTCGCATAGACACCCGCGCGAGACGGCGATGCAAAAGAAGACGGCGACGAAGGAAAATAAGGAGGCGAAAAGGAAGGTGAAAAGGACGCTCCATGCAAGGGACTGTCAGCCGCGTTGGGGGCCGTCCTCGGTCGTCTTCGGTTGGGGTAGCTGAAGCGCACAGGGGAATCGGGGCGTGCTAGGACACCTTTCCCAGCACCACTAACACCACCGTAGCCGGCGCCGGCGCCATTCCCTCGGTTGATGGGAGATCCTCCGTCCAAGGCAAACTTGCCATTGTTACCATTGTCGTTGTTATTCTCGTCTCTGCCGGGCGTCGCGGCCAACAGATCGTGCCATTGCCATTGCAGCGTCAGTTGTGGTGCTCCCGTCGGTGTTTGCGGTGTCGATGCAAATGATGACAGCAACGGCGCAGTGCGTCTTCTCGCCGCCGATGCTGGTCCTTGCTGTTGCTGCTGCTGCTGCGGCGGCGTCGTCGATACTGACGTTTCGGTAGGCTGCGCTTCGTCGAGGATCGCCTCCTCCTCGTCGACGGCGATGCCGATACAAATGCCAATGCTTGTCGCCGTTCCCGTATCCGTCGTGGCATTCGACGCCGTCTCGTCGTCCTGGAAAATATCCACATCCCAGTCCCGCCAATCTCGGCCAAAATCCAACACGCTCTTGTGCTCCCGTACACTTCGGACGCTCCTGTACCGCGGCATTCTCCCGGCAGTGACGCTGTGGCCCCGTCGAGGTGGATGCGGCGCAGGAGATTTCGGCGGCCCAGGGCCCGCCGACATGGTTCGACTCATACGCGGAAACCCTTCCATTGCGCGATATTATTTCGCTCTCCTTCTCGGCGTGTGTGCAAGTGCGCGTGCTACCCGACCTTTCCGTTTGGACAACGAAGCGAATGCTGCTGTGCAACCGACAGGGCAAACCGTTTGGTACCGATTCTTCAACGCTACGCCGTACCCAGTCGTCATCGACTGGTGGGATATTAATGAGACGGGGCAGTTCCCCCGGATCCTCGTCCGATGGCGTCGATAGTAGTGGCGACGCAGGCGGCGGCAGCGGCCCAGTCCGCTGGAACCCTCGAGCTGATCCCCCAGCCCAGCAGGGAACACTTGAACGTTAATTTTGCGTCGCTCTGCAGCTTTTGGCTCGGGACCCTGCAGATCATGCAAGTGATAGATAACGACGATGAGATAGGGCGTCCGACCAACACTGTGTCTTTCGGTCTCCCCGGCTAGAAATCCTCAACGAGGGGAAACAAGAAACCACTGATTAGATTAGATGGCCATAACCGTTGCATTAACAATAAGCAAAAAGATGATTAGAAGGGCTACCTTGTCGCACGAAAGTCGATTTTGATGCAACCTACGGATGCCGTAGGGAAAGGGGGGAAAAGAAGGAACAAGTGGCGAGACCTCTTCCCATAGTCGGGGTCCGCCAGGACGGACGATAAGGGAGGCCTTTTACATCTCTCCGACTCCTATCCCATTCTCTGCTCCGAGAAGGGCCACCTATCCAGAACGCGTCAGTTCAGGCCCACGAGCCCGTCGAGGTATGCGACACAATGCAATGAGGCGCGAGCCTACGTCGTGTGCCGAATGCCAGTCTATAGTGTTTAATTTGCACCCGCTGATTGTATCATCGCGCACCCCTCGCCGCCGCATTCCAACCCGGCGCCGTACTCCATCTTGGGCCCATCGTGTTTACACTCTTCCAGAACGAGCAACGCGACGCCGGTCGGCACATGGAGTCCCCTGGACATGTAACGGGTTGCATTGCATTTCAGTGCCAGAGATGATTTCGTAATTTGGAATTGGTACCGTTCTCGACCCTTCAATGCTGCCTATCCCTAGTCCCCAGCCAGCCCCCGGTCATTTGTAGTACAATGGAAGAGAATGCTCTACCAGGATCGATATTTGCAACTTGACATGGGAGAGTCCGTCGCCATCGCAAAATGCCAGCAGTTTCCGAACATGCATCTTGCCGCTAAGGACAAAGACTGAGAGCACATCATACCTGCAAATAGAATAGCCTCCTCTCAACTCTCGACGAAGCCTTTGCTTTCCATGGAGCGTTTCAGCGTTTCAGCCTTCCCCAGACCGCAAAGCCGTCGATGCGAACGGGTGCCCTAACACTGATCCAGGCTAATGCCGGAAAGCGTGCACCTCGCGTCTCCACCAGCCGATGAAGTCACTTGTCGACACGTCGATGCCCAATTCCTTGAGCGCACGCGTGCTGAGATGGCAGTCAAATGGCCGCTGAACGCTCGCGTTGGGGTCGTTGCCTTCGATGTTGGCAATGATGCCGTCCATGGACAGGTCCATGATCTCTGCAAACTTCTGGCAAATCTCGTACTTGGTCATTTTGTCCTCGCTGGAGAATTGGAGGACCTTGGGCATCGAGCTGCGGTCGCTGGCCTCGAGGTACTTGCCGGCGATATCTGGTTTTGGTCAGTCGCCATATCCGAAAGTTGGGAGGAGCACACATACCATGACACACACGCCCAACATCTTCGGTATTCGTGGGGTATCGAATAGCCCAATGGTCCATCTTCACCTTGGACTGACCATCCTGGGTCTTCCACAAGGTGTCCATGAGGATGTTGGTGGCACTCTCGGCCGGTGTGTGTGCCTTTCCGTAGAGGACGGGGACTCGAAGGACAAGGCCAAGGCCTTCACGGCCGGCTGCCTTGTACTCCTCCAGGACGGCGAGCTCTCCATCGAGTTTCGTCTGGCCATAGAGGTTGGTTGGTCCAGTTGGTGCATCTGCCTCGTATGGGGCTTCTCCAGGCTTGCCGGAGAAGACATAGTCGGTCGAGATGTAAATAAGCAGAGTGGAGCGAGCAGCACAAAGGTTGGCGAGCGACTTGGTGGCTGCGACGTTAAGAGCTCTGGCAGCATCCGGGTCGCTGTCCACCTTGTCTGGAAACCTCTGAGCGGCGCCTGTCGATCATCACCAATAAGTCAATGGTTCCTGAAAGAAATATAAAGAGGCAAACGGTTGAGACACACAGTGGACGACTACTTGAGGCCTGAGATGGTCTATTAATCATGGTTGCTCTTGGACGTCGGGGTCAAGAAGTCAACTTACTTGGACTCGTCGAGAAACTTCTCAACCTCTGGAGTATTGCCCAGATCGACCTTGAAGACAGAAACCCCGTCGGCGCGTGAGTATCCGGTACCCTTGACGTTCCAACTCCGGAGGTCGAAAGCTCTAGCTACCTGCCTTCCGAGGAGACCGGTGGCACCGGTGACGACAACGTCCTTGCCCGTCATGTCTGGAGATTTGGAGGTATCCTTTAGTATCTTCTGTTGTACAAGATGCAGCAGAAGCCGAGGTAGAGTTCGGTCTTAATTTGCAAATGCAATTCTGTCTGACAGTCACAGATGAAGCTCATTCGGTGACAATCGACGGAAAGCTCTAGTCACTCAGCTACCCCGCGGTGGGGTCCCCTCCAGTTGAGGGAACTCAATTGGGCCAACTCTCGGCTAGTTACATCATCCTCACCTAATGCATAACTGCTTGGGTAGGAGCCGGTACTTCTCGCCTTCATATCACAGTTGAACCGCAATATCGCAGGGCATCGTCGCCTTACTTCCTCTCCACCGGATGAACGCTTTCCAGACATGCAGCGTTACGGCAAATTCCGGCAGGTTTCTAATGAGCCACGACATCCCCAGCTGGCCATGCCACGGCCTAGGTGCTCCAGGCCAAGCGCCGCGTTCCAACGACAAGTCACACCAGCGGGCAATTCAACTTCAGGAATTGTCCCAATTTGAAAAGTTGTCGCCAAAAATGCGGATGCGTGACACCTCGTGCCGAACACATAACGGTAGGGGATACAATGCGGTTCTGAGCGGCAATTTGAACTTCAGCATTGGACCTTCGACTCGCTGTTTCGCCCATGCCCGTGGATCCCTGGACTGGGGCTAAGAATGCCGCAAATCTTCAGGATCGAGTCATGACTTTCTCGACCCCAAGGCCTACTACGGCTGGGCCTTCTGCAATATCATAAGCGAGCAGATGAAGGCGCATTATTTTCCGTCCACTCTCCGACTGGAAACCCCCCGGTCGCATGTACCGGAGGACCTCGGGCAGCGTGGGCGATATATCCTCTCCATAATTTCGTTTCGGATGGTGCGAGCTACCGAGTTTGTAGGAGGCGGACTCTTCAGGACTGATATCTCCTTTATCAGACCGACCACATATGTGCCTGTCATCAATCGACCAACCGCTGCTGGACCCTCAGCGGTGCCTCTGTCGGATTTCCTAGCGACTTGCTCCAGAGGGAAGCATGCACAGGGAGACCCTCGCCAAGGCCATCTTCTCTTTAAGCAAGGCTTACAGTGGACCCCTCGACGAACGAGGCCTAAGAAAGCCTTTTGTTGGAAGGGAGGAAGTTCGGAGCTAGGCGAAGCTAGGCGAAGCTGGCAGAGTGTCCTCCCTTGCCGATACGAGGAGCCGAACCGCCGCCAGCGCCGCGTGTTAAGATTTCCAAATTTTCACCCAACAGCATCTCAGCATCGGTCTGTTGGGTGGAATTGCGTCAAGAGGGCAGAAAGGGTAAGGGTTTTCAAACAGCAAGCATCCTGACACCGGAGAAAAATAGCGCACATCCGCGAATTAGCCTGCATGCGCACTATTGCTGGATGCATGTCGAGGTCTTCAGGCTGAATGCCGCTCTATCGGCCCGCGGAGCTCTCCGCCAATTTGTCGTCCTCAGCCCCCAGATTGCGAATCGGCTAGGTGGATTGCCCTTGTCTAGTCAATTTAGAGTAGCAGGAAAACCGTTGTTTGTCTCCTGCCGCCTGGCCGCGAGACGTTGCCAAGTTTGTAAGTTTGTGCCAAGACGCCAACCTGCTGCTCCCTTTACCCCTTTTCAGCTTTTCCTCGCCGTGAAAGTCTACAGAGGCTCAGCTGCCTGTCCCTTTTTGGGATGCTAGGTACGCCATCGAGCCCTATAATGCTCGATAGGAGCTGGAATGGGGATATAGGCATACTAATCTAAAAGGAACCTGCAGCCGTTGGTTGATGTGGCGTGGAAAATTGAGCGGTCTAAGTGACATGTGTGTTGCCTTTCTCCATGGGGGGTATTGTGAGTTTTCGGCTTCTATCTACTCCTTGTCTTAGCGACATCAATTGCTACGTACATTACGGCGTCAAACGCATGCGATCCCAGCGAAGGGTCTCTGATCTAGTTTATCGCCCGTAGCCTCCGCATTTGGCACAACATGGACAAGCTGCTCCGCTATATTCGTGTGTGTATTTGTACAGGCATATCGAACCATCGTCAAAAAGTGATGTGCATGAAGAACCAAAGAAGTGCCAGCCCTCTTGTTGTGTTTTTCATTGCATATTGTTTTACAAACTCCCCGAGCTAGTAGTCGAGTAGAGTTTCGTGTCGTAATGGCTGCGGCTCGAAGCCTCGTTCCTATCCACGGGCTCCCTTGCGCCGTGAGGCGTCGAATCGCGCCGGTCGTCGTAAATGATATTGACCTCGGTCGTGCGCATGATGCCGTCGTATGTCATAATCTCCTCCTCGCTCGTCGTTGGCGAGTGCGAACGTATCTCGGACCGACCCTTCATGTTCTTGAGTTGGAACGCGTCGGCGTGGTGCGACACCGCGCGGCCCCGCGACGCCGTAGCCGTCGCCGTCGCCATCGTGCGAGACTTTTTGTTCGGATCCCCGCTGTGTCCGTAGCCGTAGCGGCCGTTGGATGAGCTCTTGAGCGAGGCGAAGAAATTGGGGAACCAGCGGAGGAAGAGGCCGCGCAGCGCCGGCGCCGAGGCCGTGATGATGGCGAGGTTCGTTTCGACGGCCGAGTAGGTGAAGCGGATGTCGTAGGTAGGGTCTTGTTCGTTGATGTGGTACGAGACCTCGATCAGCCATGCGAGCCGGAGGACGCTGATGGCGGTGACACTGAAAGCCATGAGAAGGATGTCCAAAGTTGAGGTTTGTGCTCCTGACTTACACAGCTCCAAGGGCAAAGACGCCGAGCAGCGCTACCTTTACCCGGACAGGCATCTTCAACCCGAGGAAGATCCAAAAAGGCAGGGCGAGAGACAAAACGTCAGTGAAGATTGTCAGAGAGGCGGTGCTGACATAGAAGGCGGGCATGTCGATGCACTTGCCCTCCGTCGGGGGGTTGCGACCCGCCTTCTCCCAGAAGTAGCTGATTGGCTGACACTGGAAGACGACGGTGGTGAAGATTGCAATCATGAGCGCAATGTTGAAGACATTGAGCCCGATAATCGTGTATCGAATCGACCGCTTCTGACCGCTCAACCGCAGCAGAAACATCAACACCGACGTTTTGACGAGCGCCAAGATCGGGTTGTATAAAAGCTGGATGATGTAGTTCCATAGACTGCCCAGCCGGTTGTCAGCCTCCAAGGGAATATCCTTAACGTGAACGCCAAGGAAGGCATATCGCATAGCAAAGTAAGATGCTACCGTCTCAGCGATGGACTCGACCTGAATGTATCATGGTGAGCAATCCTCTCGAGAGGTGAAATGTTCGCAGAATCAACTTACCATAGCAAAACATATCAATCCATCGTCTATCGGGACACCTTGTTAGCCATTGCCATTTACATCAACCTGGAAAGGGATCGGCCTGCGCCCAGATCTGCCTTTGACAAGTCGGATTTTGCGGATCACTTACCCCAGCCAAACTGCTTCGTGCTGACTCGGCTATACACCCGCAGGGCCACCACGATGAGGGCGAGTGCGGGGAAGAAGAAGAGCACAAAGAAACCGACATGTTGGAGAGACGAGTACGGGTACGGGTAGTCGTTCGATATAGGAGGCAGTGCGGAAGTCGTGCCAGAGGAATCAGTGTCCCTCTCTTGGGTCAACTGCGCCGCGTGAACCAGAGCCGCGATTGCCTGTGACATGTTGTTTCTTATCCCTTTGAACGTTGGCGTTTTCTTCGGGCAATGTTGGTAAAGCTTTCCAAGCTCAAGTGAGCCTTGGCTGGCAGGTTGGGGGGCCAGCTGTTTGAGACGATGGCGCGGAAAACAGTTCAAGAAGATAGATTTGGGGACAGGAGCAGGTTCTATATGCCATCTCCCCCTTGGGATGAAGTTGCAGGCTACTAGGAAGAGAATGCCCTTTTCCCGCCTTGCCTTGGACCGAAAACGTACTACTAGCCGGCGCAGAGACAGAGCGAGGCAGAGAGAGATTGGCAGAAGACCCAATGGGAAAGGCCAGCCTCTTTTCCCGCTCGTGCAGCGGACAGGGCCTGCCAGAAAGAGGGACGGAATAGCGGAAGTCGTGGCCTCTCAGTGACCTTTGCCTCTGATCAGTTCCTTGTGGCGCCTGATTTTCCAAAACAGATCCTGTTACCAGTGATGTGGGTGCGGCCATGGAAGAACTGGAGCTCGGATGGACTATGTGTAAACCCTACACGCCATGAACTTTCACCCCCCTTGTTGCCTGCTGCTTTTCATACATACGGCAAGGATTTCTTGACTTGGGAGAGTTGAGGTCCTCGGTCGAAGAGATGAATGGAAGGGCGCCAGTTCCAGCCCTCATGGGCAGGGAAAGTGCCCGGGCGGGTTAGTCTTCCTACCGCACCTTACAACACGCCGTCGACTTATCTGGGCTCATCAAGGTACATCATGGTAAATCATGGCACACTATGGCTTGAAGAGACTCTCAACGATAACTTTTGCACTTGCACTTGCAAACGATGACACTACTGAGCGTTAGTGGCGCGAGAAGGGAGCAACCGTCCCATCCATCCCGCTTCCTTCTCCTTCTCTCACAGCATCTGACGCGGGTGGGAATGGGCTTGTGTCTGTGAGCTCCCACCAACAAGCTTACTTGAGAAAGATGGAGGTGAAAGGAGGAGGAGGAGTAAATATCGGCAGGGAGCGAGAAGAGGGGGTGAATGTAACCATCGCGACGCCTAAGAAGGAAAAGAAGCCGAATCTGCTCGCATCTGGCCCCTCCCGCCACTTCGCCCCGAAGGTGATCAATAGATTAAAGGTGACTCTCGCTGTAGGCGGCCTGTAGGGCAAGGGCCCGAGGGTTGCGAAGAAGTGATGTGCGAGATCGTAGGTGCCATTTCGGTGGCTGTGGAGTCCCTCTGGAGCCGGTCTCTGGGAGACTTGGAATATCGAACGATGGCTGACGTCGAATTGGCTCGTGGGGCGGGACTAGGGAGTTACTTCGATTGGATACATCGACCCTCGTATAAGTCTGTGGTCGATAATCCATGTTTCCAGGCCGAATCCCGGGACGTATGTACACTGGGACTCCGTAGGAGGTTCGGACCAGGTGAAACCACTTCCACACTGGGTACTTTTACTAGCGCAGCTGTGGCTAGCATGGGATGCGTGGGCGAGTTGCTGAGTTGGGCAGGGCACCGCTGGCGGCTGCATGATAATAGGGGTTTCCATCACCCTTGTCGATCTGGCCGAAGTCGATGGGCGAACGAGGGTTGATCAGTGAACCCTGGGAGTTGGTGGAGATGAACAATTCTGTAGACAAGAGAAGCGACTGGCTAGACTCTCAGATACGACCGAGCAGCTCGGGGGCTGTCATAAGCCTGTTTCTGGCAAATTTCCTTGGGGGTTCCATGCATGTCAAAGGCCGCGCGCAGTCGATTTGTGAACAAAAGCCGAGAAGAAAAGAAACCATGTCTCCCACGTTGACGCGAAGAAGCAACCAATGCAGGTCCCTCTCATCTGGCGATCGGAAATTTAACGATTGCCGTGCTGTCACACTCAACCGTTTTTCTTTGCCTTGCCGCAACATTGCCGCTGTGGCGTATTCGGTGTTGTAAGTGGGTTGGTCGTCTGTTCAACGCCATGTTTTTGTGAAGTGGGATTCGATGCAGCCATCGACGGTACCGGATACCCCAGAGAGGGGTTTTGAACCCATAACGCGCGTTGGGCCGCTCCCGATAACCAACCCGCACTCGAGACCAAAGGTGGTCTTTGCATTGGAGAACCAGCTCGCAGGAACCAGGGCGCGGCCTGCACCCCGATGGATACTCTGTACTCCGTCAGGATTTGCAAGCCCACCGGGCCCGAAATTAATTCGCCCTCAATCTAGTGTATTTGCGCGGGACAGGGGTGGGCACCCCGCGGACCACTCTTCTTCATGCTGACTAGCCTGCATGCATAAGAGTACGACGACTGTTCGTTTAGCGTCTGAAAGGTTGTGTGTCGGTCTGAACGGGTGGCAAGTATTGCCATTTGGATCCTTCTACCTGTCTTCCTTGAAGAATTGGTACGGATACTTAGGCAGCCATCCGGCTTATGGCATTCCATATCCCAGAGTATGGGTGCAGACACAGCTCCTCATTGTCGTCGTGACAGGCTTAAGCTTTCATCTCAAGGAGGAAAGGGATGACGGGTTCTTCATAAATTTAGATATCGTGAGCAAACGAAACAGCCGGTTCGTGCACTCCGCAAGGAGAATCCCGCTTACTACCCTGACTCCGCCTCTCCTCGGTGCATAACTGAATCGCTGGTGAGGTGCGGACCACCCCCTGCTCGTTAGCCTCTCAGGAGTGACTGTGCCTTGATCACAAGGTGCCTCCTTATGGTTATCTCCCGGCGCTACACAGGTTGTGTTGTGCGGGAAGGATTTGGGGGGATCTTGGATGAGACCGGTGGGATATTGCCCGTGATTCCCAGATACCGCTTAGGCCAAACTTCGGGATACCGTAGAGGGTTGACATCCATCCTTGCAATAAAGAATCTTGCTTATGCAAATCTCCCATGCGCTAGTTGCTGAGATGCTGGCCGGTTGGTGTTGACTGTGTGGACCGAGAGGCGGGGGCAAACTACCCAAGTGGACCTCGTAGAGTAAGAGAGGGAATAAGAAAGAGAAAAAAGTTGTGAGTGTTGCAGATGTCTGTTGGACTAGGTAGAGACTAGGCTGCTCCATTGGAACCTGGGAGGACTTGACTCGCTCAACGGAGACCGGGTGTTCTCGGTTCCAGGATATCAAAGAGTTTATCCAGAATTTCAAACAAGACACGAAGTGAGATGTCTTGCCCATCACAGCCTGGGCCGAGCGAGAGAACCCGCGGGTGAGCAGGCGTTCCCAAGGTCGATCCGTCAACCGCTGTGCGCACTGACGCCACGGTCGGCGAGCAGGCCGAGTAACCGACCGACCGGACATCTTGCATCGGCCAGAATCCTCTCCACCTCGCAGAGAAGTCTACACCGTGGGGCCGAGATGACTACGACATGCAAGGGTCGAGTCCACAATCCTTGGGGCTACCACGGTGTCACCACCTTGACCAAGATGCCAAGCCCCAGGATGCGATTTCCAACGTCCAGCTACCCAAGGGACGACAATCTGTGCTGGATCCTTGCTGAGGCCGACTCCAAGTGGGGATGAAGCTGCACGTTTTCGGTGGAAGGGGGGGAGAGCGAGGGCCTCCAGGTCGTCTTCTCCTCTCTTGTGAGTAACTTCGATCGAGCCTGTGAGACCTTTCTTGCCGTCTCTCTAAGAACGGTACCGAGCGCGGCGAACATGGCATCCCCGACTTTCCCCTATGCTTCCCAGCCCCCAATACATCGTCTCCCACAGGGCAAGCATTGTTCATCTCCCTCAGACAGGTCTCTGCGGATATCTGTCAATGCCTGCTAGGTACTAAGAAGTACTTGGATCACTCCGTGACCCTGGCGAGAGGATGCCTGCTGCTATCAGTTGCTTTTGGGAGTCTCGTCCGTCGATAGTCGTCTCTTCCCGCCCTTCGCCCCTTCATCTGGTTGCTGAGAAAGGCATGGTTCTAGAAGAGGCCTGCAAAATTGCTTCTCGACGGTGGGTGTTTTGCCCTACATCAATCCGGAATAAGGTAACACCTCCCGGCCGCACGGCGACACTATTGCCATCCAGATCCCCACTGGTCGCCACCATCCTCGCCGTCTATCGTTCGATTCCGCAGGTGGCATAGCGAGGCCATCTCCGTGTTGGTTCTGTCGTGCCAAAGGTGCCCACTGCCTCTCGGCCTGTCTGCCGCTTTGTCCAGCCGTCCAACCGTCCAGCGTTCCATTGCTCATCTCGGTCTCCACGCGTTCACCCCGCCAGCGTCGTAGGCAACTACCAAAAGCAACTTGCGAGACTTTATATATTTGAAGCAACCACGTCCCGTCTTTGTGATCTTCGCTTCCTCCCCATCCGTCCTCCAGCAGCACTCGCGTCTGACTTCCACGTGGCAACCATGTCTTCGACGCGCTCTTTTCTGACGGCGGCTCTGCTGTCTGTCGGCCGCTTGGCTGCGGCTCAGACCATTGAAGTTGATGGCCAACAGCTTGGTGAGTAGCATACCCGGAGATTGATACATTTGGCCAACCTTGACTGACTTACCGACTCTTCAGCTGCCAACGTCTCCACCGTTGCTCCCGCTGCCGAGGTCGCTGATGCTTCCGTCGCCAGCACCTCTGCTGGCCTCTTCACCCAGGAGAAGGTTCAGTTGACCGATGCTGTCCTTGCCAACCTCACGGCCCTCCAGCTGTCCAACATCTCCCTGTTCGCTTTCGAGGATGAGTCTTCGGTCGAGAAGAGATCTGTTTTCGGCAAATGCAAGACGTACCCCGGAGACTTCCTGTACCCCATCAGCCTAGTCTGGAACGTCTTTGACCTCCTTTTGGGCGGTGCTCTTGTCAAGACCATTCCCGAAGCCTCGGTCTGCTACGATGACTTCGGCAACTATGATCAGGCCAAGTGTGATTTCTTGACTGCCAACTGGGTCAATGGCTCGCACATCCACACTGAACACCCCACGGCCATCAATGCAGTCCTTTTTGAGGGTCTGAACTGTATGCCTCCTACGATCAACGTCGGCGAGACCACTTGCAAGGTTGGCGGCCTTCCCTCGTATGTTGTTGAGGCTACCACCGTCGCTCACGTCCAGCTGGCCGTCAACTTCGCCCGCAATCTCAACCTTCGCCTGGTCGTCAAGAACACTGGCCACGACTTCGGCGCCAAGTCCACTGGTGCTGGCTCGCTGTCCATCTGGACCCACCAATTCAATAACATCCAGTACTTCCAGAGCTACCAGCAGGGCTCGTACAATGGTCCCGCTTTCAAGCTCGGTGCTGGTGTTCGGGCGTTTGAGGTGTACGAGGCCGCTGACAAGTACGGCGTCACTGCCGTCGGCGGCGAGGGTCAGACTGTCGGTGTTATGGGCGGCTACGTCCAGGGCGGTGGTCACAGCCCCATGTCTGGTTTGTGGGGCATGTCTGCCGACAATGTGCTTTCTTTCGAAGTCGTCACTGCTGATGGCCGCTTCGTGACTGCTAGCGAGTCTAAGAACCCTGATCTCTTCTGGGCCCTTCGCGGTGGCGGTGGGTCGACCTACGGCGTCGTCACCTCCGCTGTGGTCAAGGTGCACCCCAAGATCAACATCACCACCATGACTTTTGCCTTCTCCAGTGGTGCGAACATCACCAACGACCAGTTCTGGGCGGCCCTCCGTGCCTACTTCGACGGTTTCGTCGAGTACGCCGTCGGCAACGCCAACTACGGATACTTCCGTATCCAGAACCTGGGTACTTCTTATGCTTTCGACATGGGTCCTTGGTGGGCTCCCAACATGACTGAGGCCCAGCTGCGTGAGCTCACGGCGCCTCTCTTCGCCAAATGGGCCGAAATTGGCCTTGACATCGAGCCCGTCTACACCGAGTACGACAACTTCTATGATGCCTGGAGTGCCTCGTTCCCCTTGGAGCCCTGGGGATCCAATGCCATTCGTCAGGCCAGTCGTCTCTTCCCCAAGGCCAACTGGGAGGACGAGACCAAGCTCAACGCGACCTTCGAGGCCATCAAGTCCGTTGTCGAAGATGGTGCATACATCGTTGCCTTCAACATGATGGCTGCGCCCAAGACCGGCTACCCTGACAACGCCGTCAACCCTGCCTGGCGCGAGGCCGTCATGCACTGCATCGCTGCCGCCATGTGGGATCCCACTGCCGAGGAGTCAGTCATCAAAGCTGCTAGCGACAAGCTCACCTTCGACTGGCTCCAGCGCTGGCGTGATGTTTCTCCCGGTGCCGGTGCGTACATGTCCGAGTCGGATTACATTGAGCCCAACTTCACCCAGGCTTTCTGGGGCACAAAGTACGAGAAGGCCCTTACGCTGAAGAAGAAATACGACCCCAACGATGTCTTCTACGCCCAGAACGCTGTCGGGTCGGAATACTGGCAGATGTCGGAAATGATTCTGGGTAACCTGCCATCCCAGAACAGCAAGCTGTGCCGCAAGCAGTAAAGAGTTATTGTATACCTGGGCGGTGCATTTTTCAGGATACGGTCTGTCTTTTGGATTCTCTGTAAATATTGCCGCTGTAAATAAGAGTGGCCGGCGTCATATGCCACTTATATCCTAGACCAGAGATTATTAGTAGACGATCTCACGACACATTAGAATAGCGATTTTTATATCCTGACACACCACAAGACCTTTGATTCCATTGAATTCAACATCCCATCCTACTTCAATTAAGCATATTTCAGATCTGGTGTGATCATGTAGTTGTCGCTTATCCCGAGTGGTAGAAAGTTGCAGCACGGGATGTCGTGCTACTAGTGGCCAAGATAATGAGCATTCAGGCTCATGGACTGAGCAAGCGGATTTTTGTTGAAGTTTTCATAGAGAATTAGATAAAAGTGTCGGGAAGAGATAAACGGAATAAAAATAGACCGCGAGGTGTAGTTGCGCTGTCTGTTTGCCTAGTCTCTTTCAGGTGTTGACGGTGAAAGCTGGCCTTGAATCCGTAGCAGTCGTGATTGCGGCGTGGAGGTACGTACTGGTGTTTTACCGGACCCGCTTAAGTTATGCGCTAATCCCAAACGGACCAGGCGCATAACCTGCCTTGCGAATTTCAAGGTGACATCTCTCCAAATTCTATTCAGACACAGCTCATCAAGCAGCCATCCATCATGGCCTCGATCGCGGCATCTTTGGCGTCGGCCCTTCCGAAACCCAAGTACACCGGCGAAGATGAAGAGACTCCTTCACACGCTCAACAACGCGGCCCGCGTATCGTCGGGGCCGGTCAGCTGGACGAGACGCAGATCGTACTGAAGCGATCCGGCCCTCCTCCTTACCAGCAGCGAGCAGGATGGCGACCGCGAGGACCCGAAGACTTTGGCGATGGCGGCGCGTTCCCCGAGATCCCGATCGCCCAATACCCGCTCGACATGGGAAAGAAGGGCGCGACGACCAGCAACGCGCTCGCCATTCAGGTCGACGGCGAGGGCAAGCTCGACTACGGGGCCATTGCGCGTCAAGGCCACAGCGAAAGCCGGATTGTTCATACCTCGTTTAAGGACCTCATCCCTCTTCGCCAACGCGCCGATGCAGGCGAGATTGACCTGAGCCGACCGAGTCAAGAGGAGGTGGCAGCGACGGCGGAAAAAACAAAGAACGCTCTGGCAGCGCTGGTTAGCGGCGCCGTGGCCTCGCAGAAGCCGAAGACACTGAGCGTTGGAAAGCGAAATGATCCTACATTCGTGCGATACACGCCGGCGGACCAGATGGGAGACCACTCCAAGAAGCAAGACCGTATCATGAAGATCGTGGAGCGACAGAGAGATCCGATGGAGCCTCCCAAGTTTAAGCACAAGAAGATCCCTCGCGGACCCCCCAGCCCGCCCCCTCCGGTCTTGCGATCGCCGCCACGGAAGCTGACGGCCAAGGACCAGGAGGACTGGCGCATCCCCCCGCCGGTCTCCAACTGGAAGAACCCCAAGGGTTTTACGGTTCCCTTGGACAAGAGATTGGCTGCCGATGGCCGTGGACTGCAGGACGTGGCGATCAACGACAAGTTTGCTCAGTTCTCCGAAGCCCTCTACGTGGCAGACAGGCACGCCCGTGAGGAGGTCAGGCAGCGCGCAGCCATGCAACAGCGCCTGGCAGAGAAGGAAAAGGCACAAAAGGAAGAGAACCTCCGGATGCTGGCCCAGAAAGCTCGCGAAGAGCGTGCCGGCGCCGGCAAGCGGGACTCGCGGTCGCGATCGCGGTCACGCAGCTACAGCGGCTCCGACTCGGAAGACTCAGAAGGCTCTGAGGACTCCGAGATCCGGGAAAGAGAGAGGGCAAGAAAGGAGAAGATGCGCGACGAGGAGAGGAAGCTTCGGCAATCACGAATGGGAGCCGAGAGGAGAGTCCAAGTCATGGCCAGAGAGCAAAACCGAGACATTTCAGAGAAGATCGCCCTCGGTCTCGCCAAACCCACGCAGTCCAAAGAAACCATGTACGACTCGAGACTGTTCAACCAGTCCAGCGGCTTCGACAGCGGGTTCAACGAGGACAACCACTACGACAAGCCACTTTTTGCTGCACAAGATGTTATTAACAGCATTTACCGGCCGCAGGCCAACATGGATGACGAGGAGGACGAGGCTGCAGGTGACAAGGAGATGGCCAAGATTCAGAAGTCTAGCCGCTTCGGCGAGGCTCTGGGCAGAGGCACTTTCAAGGGCACAGAAGACGTTGAGGTAAGTGCATCATTCTGGATGACAGCCAAGAGCAGTGCTAACAGATGGCTTTCCCCACACAGGCAAGAGAAGGTCCCGTGCAGTTTGAGAAGGACGCGGGGGATCCTTTCAACGTAGACAAGTTTCTGTCCGAGGTGGAGCAAAATTCATCGTCGAAGAGGGGATACGGGCTTCAGGACGATGATTCCCGGCAGCCGAAGCGGGCGCGAGTAGAAGAGGACGACGACTAGAGAACTGGAACCAACACAAGGCACCCGAAGCTTAGGTCCGTTGCGAGACGGGGCGGGACACTGTGGCTGGCATTGAGATGGCGGCTCATCCATAGCATCGGATACGGCTGTAAACCGCAACATGGCAGGCGCTCCAGTGCAGAGCATAATGCAGGAAAAAAAAGTAATTCGACGAGTTATGTGCAGAAGTCGGCGCGAGGCTTGGTGAAGGAAAAGAGTGGATGCTTGCGTAGACCCGGCCGTGTTTTTCAGGGCGAGCTGTCAAGGGCTGAGAGCCGACTGGTGAGTTTGTAGCGACGTTCATTGTTTCAAAGATGACAAATTCATGCGGACCTGGTTCAGTTGTTTGGCCACTGTGCTCCGCTCTACAAGACGAAGCCGAGCACTGGACGACTCGGTCCATTTTGGCACATGGGCGACGACGGCTGGTTTGACGGGCCTGGGTTCGGTAAATCTTGTCAGAGAGTTTTCGGTGAAGTGCCAGTCGAGGCCGGCGAGGGAGCTGCCGCGGGCTGTCATTGGTCCTGTTGCATGGATGTTCAAAAAGCAATATCAGGCGAGCCAGGGTAGGTTGGTAGGGGAGAGGGATTGAGACGGAGATCAGGCAGGGGAGGAAACGTGGGAGGGAGCTGGAGCATTGGACGTTCCGGCCTATATTTATGTTGGTAACCTAGCTCGATTGACAGGTTGTTGAAACAGACGCAGCCGTCTTTCTTGGTTAAGCTCTGGGCCGGAGACTTGCCGTGTCACGGCCCAATGGCCGTCCAACGCCGAGGGTGTGATGGTGGATGTTTCCGAAGGCCAGAGTCTAAAACATCCCGAGGGTGGGACTCGTTGCCGTGACGTGAGGAGAGTTGCTGTCTGAAGCCTCGTGAGACTTGGAGAAGAAGGTTGTTTGCTTCAGCGGCTCGCCAGCATGGAAAGACTGACGCGGTTTGTAGTGTAATTTAGAGTCATGCTTTGCATGTTGGCTTTCGGCATGTCCTCAAGCAGTTCCGATATATTTCAGCCTCGGTTCCTGCGGGCCGGGTTGGAGAATTTGATCACAGTTCCCTTAATCTTATTACTGTGTTGGTGTTTGCACGAACAGCACGCCCGAACATGATCCGAATTGGGAGGTTCCACGCGCCGATCAGCACGGGAGGGCTGTGATCCCTCAATGCGGCTCGCTATTATTACGAACGTCCTCTAATGTAAGAGAGAATCATGACGATTACTAGACCTGATATGACCACTACCGTGTTTCTGTTGAGCCGGCTCTGTTCTCTGTGCTTCCTCGTCTCATCTTTGATGTACTGGGAACATTCCTTGGAACGAGGAGAAACCTGCGGCGTGTTTCTCAGCTTTTCAGCGACATAAACCCTTGCCGAAGTATATCGCCTCTTGATTGGATCGGCATTCTTCAAGAAACCCCTCTACAGACCAAGTCGATCCCGGCGGCTCTACACGCCAAAAAATAAAAATTAAAAAAATTAAAACAAGAATTGAGGAAAAAAGGTAATGATTACGACGGGCCTGGAAACGGCATCGCTCGCAATGTCTCGTCTGGGGTTTCTGATTGACTTTGGAGCTCCAGGGCGTCCAAACTCGGCTGCCGCTGCCAAGCCCTTTGGTGCGGGTGCGTTGTTCGGTCGCGAAGCCGAGCCCCTGACGCGCGAGGCCAAGTGCCACCCCCAAGACCAAAAAACCCAATGCATGCCACCTTGGACAGAGCCTTCGCCAGTCGTCAGCCGCCGCTATGAGGCGCTATGAAGTGTCGATCCTGCCGGCTGCATCATCCGATGTCAACCTCACCCTTTCTTCATCCTGTGCGACATCGGATTTCTTTTTCTTGCGTTGACGCCGACCGACACCTATCAACCTTGGCATAAAAAAGCAAACGCAGCAACTTAGTCCGGCAGTCGAGGCGACTGTCTTGGACGCGCCCGCGCTCGTTCGGGTTCCCTCTTTTCTTCTCATCTCGAGCGTCAACCAGTCTTGACATGCGGTCCTTTTCATTTCGGGCTGAGCCCTGCATCGAACTTTTGACTCTGATCTCTGAATCTCTGATCTCGAGACACAGGCCCAGGAACCCCGGCCCCTGCCCATCCACCAAATCCACACATCCATCCCATCAATGTTTCTCGTCTTCCTCGACCCTGCACCGACACGCTCCTACACGCCCACTTCAGATGTCCCGTCGATGTCCCCTTTCGCCAGATTCTTCATGCCCGAGAGGTGTCTCTGCCTCCAAAGCATGAACATGAAAGCTCCGTCCCAGACACGACACCCCGGACGCACTGGCCAGTCATCAGGCACAGCATGACTATGACAGGAGTTGACTTTTATCTCCTGCAATGCAACTCATTTCTGGCCCAGCCCCTTCCGGCCGGTCAGGGTGCTGCCCTTGCCTCGCAGAAGCCTGTGAGGCGGCCTGCCTAGTTCAGATTGGCTCTTGCAGCCTCTCCGGTGCCTTTCTCCAGATCACATCTGTGCCCCTATTCGGCGGCCGGGGCGGAGGTGCCAGTTGTTGTCTCGTTTCTTTATGCTTTCAACCCCTGAATTATGTGGTCTCCAGGGTATCGCCCATAGCTCGGACGCACAGTCGAAGCTCAAATGCCAAGTTGGCAGTTGGCTGTCAGGGTGCTTGTATCATGTCCTGCCCACGCGGCGTTGTCGTCGTTCTTGTCGTTGTCTTGGCCTCGAGTTGTCCGTGAGGAATGACCACGATCGATGCTTATTTCTCCAGGTTTCCCACCTCCCACTACCTCTCGGTAGCTCTCTTTTTCCCTTCATCTCTCGACCTCCCACATTGTGTGTTCGCTACCTGCCCATGGCGTTAATTACTACCTTCCTTTTAATACTTGCCCATAATTTCCCTTCACGCCTCTGAGAGGACTGCGCCGCCGCTTTGCAGATACATCACCAATATCACCACTATCACCAAAAGTCCCATTCCCGATTACGTGAGTCATCTGTCTACTTTGGGCAAAACCACGCCATAGTAGGACCGAAGCTGGGACAGGAACACGAGCATTCTGCGCCCGACTTTCGCATTCGCGCACCCCGGTACAAAAGACGCATCGGCGTACCCTGCAGACGAAGTCGGCCTGCCTCTGCTCCGCCAGGCACCTAGCCACCCATTGGGCCAGATTTGTGGTCCACCCACGTACGCGTACATACTACGTATGATAGGCGTAATCGTCACTCTGTTAAATCGGGGAGGCGTATCAGCTTGAAGAAGATGGTTCCAACTCTGGGGCCAAAGGCTTCCCTCGGTTACACTCCGTTTGAGTACTGGAAGGGTCCGAAACCCGTTCTTCCTAGAACAAGGCGCAAATCACTGGCAGTCGCTGTCGATCTAAACCCGCTGCTGCCCACCCCCACACCGGCTAGAGAGTCCAGGGCAGCCGCAGCATGGCCTGGCCAGCACCTTCCTGCAAGCGTCTTCGTGGCGCAGCCAGGCACATATACCGTATTCTCCGATAACGTCAAGATGCCCTTTGGGGAGATTCTTGTCGTGCCGCCCAAGGTGCTGGTCCACCCACTTTTCCGCGATGAGATAAAGACCCCAGAGTGGCCCAGGGGATTCTCCCCGTACCCGGACTCTATGAAAGACTCTGAATACAACGGCACCATGGGCGAATACGGATTCTCTAACGAGCGCCTCGGCCAGAAGACGGCGTGGTGGAACCCGAAAGGGTGGACGAAGCGGATCTGGGCGGGCGTCGGCGCCGCCATCGCCGTCATCGTCATCATCGCCGTCGCCGTCACCGTCACACAGAACAACAAGAACCGGTATCCTGATTACTCAAAGCTGTCGTACACGCTGAGTGACACATGTACGGAACCATGCTCAGGGTCGTCACCCGTTATACGAGCCTCTGGCTGATGATGACAGACTCTGGAGAGGACTTCTTTGACAAGTTCGACTACTTCAACACATACGATCCAAGTGTGTCTCATCCAGAATAAAAACTGCCTGGACGCAGTAAAGCTGACTCGGTGGGAAACAGCCGCAGGAATGGTTCACTACGTCGCCGCCGAGGAGGCTGCAAGCAGGGTACATATTCCCCGTCGCTCACTATCCAGGACTATCAGCTGAGCACAGTTTGTCATGATTAAAGAACCTCACCTACGCCACTTCGGACACGGCCGTCCTGAGAGTGGACCACACCACCGGCAACACGTCAAGCCCGGACGCGTCGACCGGCCGGTTCTCGGTCCGCGTCGAGTCCAAGACGCAGTACGACAAGGGCCTCTTCATCTTCGACGTGAAGCACACGCCTTACGGCTGCGCGAGCTGGCCGGCGCTGTGGTTCTCGGACCCCAACAACTGGCCCGACGCCGGCGAGATCGACGTCATGGAGGCCATCAATCAGGGCACCGACGGCAACCAGATGACGCTGCACACGACG
Organism: Colletotrichum spaethianum; assembly: GCF_022836535.1. NCBI lineage: Eukaryota > Fungi > Ascomycota > Sordariomycetes > Glomerellales > Glomerellaceae > Colletotrichum > Colletotrichum spaethianum. The sequence goes on from NW_026054798.1 coordinate 244,396, forward strand.
TCGGGCTGCGACATGGACGTCAAGCGCAAGCAGACGGGTACGACGCTGCAGTCGGACTGCAAAAACACGACCAACGGCAACGCCGGGTGCGGCGTCGAGGGCTCCACGTCGACGTACGGCACCGGCTTCAACGAGGGCGGCGGCGGGTACATGGCCATGGAGTGGCGCGACGAGGGCATCCGTGTGTGGCAGTTTGCGCGCAGCTCCGTGCCGTCCGACATCACCAACAAGTCTCCCGACCCAAGCGGCTGGGGCGAAGCCCTGGCCGACTTCCCAAACACATCGTGCGACATGAGCTCCCACTTCAAGAACCAGTCACTCATCATCAACATTGACGTGTGCGGCTCGCTCGTCGAGGCAAAGTACGCCGACTCGGGCTGCGGCGGCACCAGCTGCTCCGACTTCCAGGCCAACAACCCGGACGCCTTCAAGACGGCGTACTGGGAGTTTGGCGCATTTAACTTTTACACGGCGTCGTAGGAAAGACGCCGTCGTAGAGGGTGGCTGACGGGAGATGCCGAAGCATAGACTAGAAAGAGAGAGAGAGAGAGAGAAAGAGAGAAGATTATGAGATGAGATGAACCATGGTTTGCCACCAAGGCGGGCACTGGGTGGCTAGGATCGTGACGGGATCGGTCCATGATTTTTTTTATTACCTTCTTGAGCTAGCGGGCGTTACGTTTTGCTTCTCTTCTATTTCTCTACTCCGCCTACGAGCAAAGGGGGAATCGGGGATTTTATTTGGATGATCAAAATGGACGGACAGGAGGACATTTGGGACGGGTCAATCAAAGACTGGGAGCGACCGACTCCATTTTTTATACATAATGTCTAGGACGGTCCGTCTATATTACAAGTCTAATCTTGGCCAACGCTCTCGCTCAGCGGCCGAAACCAAACGTGATCTCGTCAGCGCCGTCGACCGTCCGTCGTGAGGAGTTTACGTGTGCAGCCGTCGCGTGCGAGCAGGAGCTTCCTCCGTCACATGCACACGCACACAGCACACCTGAAAACAAAGTGGAGAGAGTTTTTGGTCTACGTCCTCCTCCCCCCTCCCCCCCAAGAGGCCGCTTCTTCCCCTAAAACAAAAAGCGCAGCAATTGGGGCCTTTCCATAACGCCGTGCAATGCAAACATATCCCGTCTCCTTTTTATACATGTACAGGCGTGACTCTCCGTGAGCGAAGGCGCCCGCGGATGACCGCCGTGACTATAAGAGCCGCAACAGCCTCCTCTTCCCCTATTCAGACAACCAGCAGCCCTCGGCTTCGCCGCAGCGGCCGCGCCGTCTACTCGTCCTTGGGCTGCCGCATGTAGGCGTCAATGGCCGCGCTGAAGGCGGCGAACGCGACGCAGCCGCCGAGCGCTGCCTGGGGCCCCGCGTTCTTGGCCAGGATGCCGCCCGTCAGGCACCCCGCCGCGACGCCGTTGCCGAGGTCGTTCTTGGCCCGCAGGCCCTCGATGCCGCACTCGATGCCGGCGAACAGCGCGCCGACCTTGCCAAAGTTCTTGGCCATGCTGTACGACCGCGTGCCCATGTCCTTGAAGCCGACCTTGAGCTGCTGGCGCAGCGGCAGGTCCGCGATCGGCGTCACCGTCGTCTGGCCCGCCGTCGTCGCCGTGTGGAAGGGGGTGTCGTAGGACATCTGTCGACGGCCGCAAGTCAGTCACCCGGGGTTTGGTTCTCGGGGGTTCGGGGAAAGAGGTGGGAAGCAAACGTACAGATGCCATGAACATGCCAAACAGTCCACCCATACCGAAACCCATGACGCCGGACATGATGCTTTTGGTGAAGCAGTTCTCCATGAAGTTGGTCATCTACAACAGATTTCCGGTCAGCAACCTGTTCTTTCGCGAAAGACCCTACGCATGTATCGTCGCAGAGGCCGCAGAGGAGCACTAGATCGATTGACTTACCGCCTTCATCTCAGGGTCCGGGGGTCCCAGGCCGGCCGCTGCGGCGCCGGGGATTTCGCCTTGCGGCATTTGCGAAGGCATCTGGCCGCCACTGGGGAAAGCCATTGTGCAGAAAATATTAGGATGGGTGTCGTCGAGTGATTGACTCGGTTAGAATACGCCGAATAATGCGATCGCGACGCGCAGGCTAGGAGTGGGCAGGAGCTGTCCGGTCGTAAATATTTCTGCCAGCAAAGACCGCCCGTTGAACGTTCCCTGGGTGGATGCGCCAAAGAGGCAAAATTTCAATTCTTATCTTATCAGCCAGTGGGGCACGTGCTGCGCGCCCAGGCCGACCGACCTCCGGGCGGGCCATCCCGGCCTCTAGTGGGGCGAATGCCGCGTCTTCTCCGGATTTACACTTTCGGAGGCACGGGCAAGAACATCTTGGATCCATGTACTTGACAATGCGTTGGGCCGAGTTCGCTTCGGACCACGATACTGACATCCCCAATGCTATCCAAATGTTAAATGTTTCTCTTTGAAGTGAGCTACATGAATTCTGTTCTCTATCGTGAGAGCACGAGGATAAAGGCCCGCGGTGATCCTTGCTTGGCCTAGCATGAGAATGCCTTTTGATGTGGAAAAGCACGAGTCGAGACTAAACGTGACTGCTACAGACTCCAGAACCATATAACTGCGTGCGTATCCCTGGTATCACCGCCGTCCACGACAGCGGTCGTGGATGCATTGTCGGTCAAAACTCTAACCCCTATCAACTCGTTTCTCCGGCATCCAACGTCGCACAACGGCCGTCTTGAATTACCGCAAAAACAGGTCGCCAACGCCGTTCCTCAATGTTCTCGTCCGGTCGACATGGTCGAGGCCGAGATAGTCATCATCGTTCGTCGCCACGTTCCACAGCTCGTCGTCTGAACAAACATTAGCAATGCAGGGCATCGGTGGCTTCAGGAAGCCTTACCATCGTTCAGGTACTGTGGCTTTGAGAAGTGGGATCTCTTGACCACGGCAAACTTGATCTTCTCGAAGCTTTTGCCCTTCAAGCCCGTCCGCTTCTCCAAACGCTTCTTGGTGTCTGCGAATTTTTCGCCCTGCCCACTGTTAGTATCTCGCGTCGTACTGCTCAACATTCCCTGTACGTACCTCGATGAGCATAAATTTGAAAGGAACGCCGTGAACCCTGCTTGGCTCGTTCTGGAAATGGAACACCTGAATGAAGTTGTTTGCCTCCTCCTCATTAAGCTCTTCCTCGGGAACCCGCTCTGCGAAGACGTTGGTGTAATCGTTCATGCTGATGACGGGGTATTCGCGTGGGAGTTCGCGGTAGAACTTGTGACTGCTGGTCTCGTACACGCGAATCCGTCCGCCCTCGGCCTCGTCAGGAATGCCAGCCTTCTTGACCAAGACCTGGATGAGGTCCTCAATGTTGCCATTCTTGGCAACGAGAAGGTCGAAATGTTCCTGTACGTGGTCAGTATAGCCCAGTGTCTGACGTCCGCATTGCCTCGTACCTCTTTCGTGATGCCTTCACTAAGCCAAGTGATCTTAACAGTCTTCTTAGTATCCAGCTCGGCCAAACTCATGTCCAAAACCTCAAAGTAGAACGCGTCCGTCCGTTGACTTGAGCTAAGCTGGTTGTATCCAGAGGGGTTCAGAATGAGCTGCAAACTTTGGTTGACTCCGCGCTTCACTGTTGTCTTTGGGTTTCCGGTGGCCGAGTTGACGGTCCAGAAGCGGATGTGGGTAGGGTCGACGCCGAGCCTGTCACCAACGCGCTCTGCAAGCACGTCGTAGCTGATCTTGGAATTGAGAACGAGCTCGAAGGGAGGGAATTTTTCAGGGTTGCAGCGAGTCGGATGCGCGTGGAATTTGACGGTCTTCTTGTTGTGAAGGAAGTCATAGTACTCTCTCGCGTCGTCGAAACGGTCGACCTTCTTTGCTGGCTCGTCTGCCGCTTGCTTGTCGCCCAGTCCCAGACGCTTCTCGAGGATGTTCCTGTCGCCCTTGCGCTCCGTCGTCTTCTGGAAGCAGATAATGTCACCGTCCTGCAATTCTGCGGCCTTGAGAGACTGCTTAGCCTTCAAGGCCTCGATCATGGTCGGCTTGATCTCCTACGCAAGAGTTAGCAACGTCTAGAGATGGCAGATTCATTTCATCAACGCACCTCCCAGAGAGAAATCTTTTCGTCCGACGGCAGCTTGTCGCCCCAGCCCATCTTCTTCATGATGATGGGGACCAGCTCCTCGACCTTCTTTTCTTTGCTGATGTAGACGTGGCCAATACCATGGAGAGACTGCGCCTCGACGTCAAAGTGCTTAAGGAAGATCAAGATGAGATCGTTTTTAACAACCACTCCGTTCAACTGTCCTTGGTAGGTAGGCCAGACCGCCTCGCCCTCGGGCGTGGTTTCCTCAGCAACCTCCGCCCATACCCTCAAGAATTGGTCTCGGTGTGCGGCCGCTCGCTGGAAACACTCCTCGACTGTTGGGCGCAGGTCCATAATCGGCTGGTCGGGACGGATAGTCTTGTTCTGACGGTTAACCATAATCCAGAGACGGACCTTGCGAGGGTCCAGGTCAAGAGATTCCGCAATGTTAGCCACCAGCTCCTCCATTGTCGAAGAACGAAGTACTCGGTACGACTTGGGTGCTCCCTCATCCTCAGCATGATCCGCATCGAATGAAGTCAGGTCGGTGCCGCCGTGGGCCTTGAAGGTTTGCTCCGTGATAACCTTCACATAGATGTAGAGGTGCTGCTCCTCCTTCTCCTTGCGTTTGGCCTCCCTGAGAGCGGTCTCCTCCTCAAATCTTGATCGCAGATGAAGGGGAATGTCCTCCTTGGTGACGGGGCACAGGATGTCGTCCAAACGCGATTGGCGAATGTAAACCAACATGTAGGCGCTATTCTGGCGCACGACCGGTGCCTTCTTCTGCAGAGGCGCTCGGAGAGGGTTGGCAGGATGCGTTCTGTATTCTCCACCAAAGTTTTCCTCGAGCACTTCGCGCATCGTGGCCTTGGTGACCTTGTCGTCATCGTACTTGTAGAACCATCCATCTTTCTCGGGTTTCAAGAACGCGTAGTAGTGGCCGGCGTTGAGGTCACCGCTGTGGACGAGCACGCCGTGAAGCTGATACGTCCATGGCTCCGATTTGTCAGCATCCTCTGAAAGGTACGGCGACGCATCAAAAATCTCGGGGAACTCGTATCGGTCGTTGATCTTCATCATCGTATCTCGTTGGATGTCGTATTCGAATCGCTTCAGTTGCAAGTGCAGAACGTTTGGGAAGCTCTGAAAGATGACACCCTTGTTGGCGTCCTGCAGCTTGAACTCGTCGCCAGCGTAGTACTGGTTCTCGCCATCCATCTTCTCGACCTGAACGTAGTCCTTGAAGCTGTCAAGGAGGTTCTTGTTGCCGCTGACGTTGAGCTGAATGTCCCAGAAGTCCTCGACACGGCTGGACTCGTAGTCGACGTTGACGCAAGAAATGTATGTTTTGATCTTACCACTGAACATCTGGGGGAGGACGTGTTCAGCCGGGGTACCCTTCATCTTCTCTTCCATGCGCTCCATGAGCTTCCGTGACAACTCCTGGACGTCCTGCTGTTCAAAGATGTGCCTCGTCTCCCAGCCGAATGACTTGGTCAGCTCGTTGGTTCCGACAGCCTGTTCCGAGGTCTGCAATTGGTAAAAGAGGCGTTGCAGGGTGTATGCGCTGTTGCCCATGCTTTCTTCGCTCTCGGTGGGAATTTCGTAGATGGCCTATAGCACGTCAGCACTTGGTCTCATCGCATGGGGGACATTTCGACCGTACTTTGCGGAAAGCGTTGGTAAAGTACAAGGATTGAAGCAAAGAGTTGAGGTAACAGGTGGCGCCTTGGTTGCGCAGGCCGACGTAGCCTGTCTCCTTTTTGGAATCATAGTTGTTGAAGTTGTGCCATAGGACGCCCGTCTCATCCTTGACGATACGGAGGTAGGCCGTGATGTTGGCGGTCTCGTTCTCGCACAGAGGTCGGCTTCCACCCTCCCAGGGCACGTTGAACATCTTCCGAAGCTCGAGGAATCGGGTGAAACCCCAATCTGACTCCTCCTTTGTGAATCGATGATGTGCGGTGTGGTGAGTGTATAGACTCGGGTCGTTCGGGTTCCATAGGACGAGGGCGAACTGCACGCAGCAGCTCCAGTTCTCGGGAATGTTCGCCGGCTCGAATCCATGCTCGAGATAGATGGAGCACTGGTCAACGTTATTGCCATGCGGAAAGAGGAGAATGCGCCTGGCGGTGAATGTCAGCGAAGTCATCGATGAGGCCTGCAAGGGGCCATGAGCAGAGGAAGCGTACCATGGGAAGCCACCGGCTTGAAAGACAGGGCCGTGCTCCTTCTTCGACATTGACCTCCATGCTTCGACCGTCCATGTGTTGACTACGTCTTCGACGATTTCTGGCTCTTCGTGGAGGGGCGGGAAGATGATTTCCTTCATAGCATCGACTGTCCCGAGTTAGCCGGGTGGGAACCTGCGGAAGGGACTAGCAATCTTACAGTCGTTTGCCATGGGCAAATCTTGCAGCTGTTCGGCCTCATTGTCGAGGTTGTCGGGGTTGATGATGGCAATGGGCTCCTTTTCCGAGTCGGCCACGCCGACGTATTCGTCGGTGTCAACCACCATCTCGTTCGGCGAATGGATATCGTTGTTGTAGCTCTGCGGTGGTGGAAACCAGGATTAGCTGAGGTCACGCTTTGGTGGTGTGGACGGTACTGGAAGGGCAGCCGCGGAAGGAATGCGTCGAGCGGTAGAGATGGGTTGAGATTAGCAGAGAGCTTGGCTCGGCCGAATGGCGGGGTATGGAAAAGTAGGGTGAAGCCGTAGCGGGAGCGAATGGAGAAGAGGAGTAAACCAGAGGAGAGGCTGCGGTGATGAAGCTCAAAGAGGGCGAGAGCAGGGAAGAAAGACAGGTAAGAGGGGCAGAGTGGCAGTTGCTGTCTCTGATTCTGGTTCGTGGCTTACCATGGTTTACCTGCAGTGGCGTGAAAGAAATGGGAGAGCGAGAGCCGATGCCGTTGCCAGTCAGGGAACCACAGCAAAAATGGCGATTTGCGCCAATGCTGCCTCGATGACGATGTGGGAGCCGCAGCGGCAGGAGGGCGGCAGGCGATGGGAGGGCAAGCGGCAGGCTGCGTCTGGGACCCAAAAACAGCGGGTGCAACGAGCAATGGTACCTTCTTCAGGATAAGGTCGATCGAGCAAAATGTTGCAGGTAGGTGGTGAGGAAGAGAACTTGCATGAACAAAAAGACAAGACCAGGGAAGGTGGAGGCGGCGGGTTGGTCCAAGCAGGTGCACCGTGGAAACAGGTGCAAGGTCGGTCGGTAAAGGTAAGGTGAGGTAAGGCAAGGCGGGACAAAGCCGGGCGGGCACGAGGCAAGCAGTCAGTCAGTCAATCAGTCAACCAACAGAACAAGTCAACAGTCAGCCAGTCTCCAGTGAATGAGCAAGTGCCTTGCTGTGCTGTAAGGTGTGATGCACCAGACCAAGCAAAGCCAGTTAGTCAGTCGTGGGGAGAAAGGTTGGAGACGGGCCAGGTTGATGGCGAGGCGCAGTACAGACTACGTAGAGCACCAGCAGCAGTGGCGGCGACAGGCCAGTAGGGAGGGACAGCCTGCCGAAAAGCGACACCGCTGGAGATGGAGGGAGTGCGGGAGAGGCACTACAATGGAGACCGGGACGGGTTTGGCTAGGTATTGTTTGTTAGGTTGTGCGGCGGCTAAACACCAGGAGTCTTAACACAATGAGGAATCTGTTTCGAAGGCTGTTCCCCCTCGCTCTCTCTCCCACGGCCCAAGGACCTTTTATGCCGGCTAGCTGCACCAGAGCGCGAGTGCTGGGGGCAAAGGTGGGCTTGCGCGTAAGGCACTGGAGGGCCAAGCTGCACCTACTCCTTCCCCCTCTCATTGGAGAGAACAACATCCCACCCCTCCAATGACGTTGCTGTGACCGTCCACAGAGCTGATTCACTGCGTGGTCCTTTCACCTGTCATCTCAGTATTGATCCTCAGGCCCAATGTCGGCAATGCAGTGCAACATTCACTTTGGCAGCTGACAAGTCTTCCTGTTGCCTTGGCTGCCAGCCGCCATCGCTGTCAATGCAGTTAAGCGCAACCCAACCGCGACAGGACTAAACTCCACGAAGCTTAACAGCCAGGAGGCAATAAGTAGGTACTCTTAAGAATATCATCTATCGCACCGTCTGAAACCTAGGTCCATACATCCGCCATGGGGACCAAACACGACTCCCCCCGAACCGACGGAAACTGCTCCTGCTTGTCAAATATCTAGGTATGAGCTGGTGGTTTCACTACGCCTGTTATCACCTCTTGCATATATCCCACGCCTTGCTTTTCGGGATCTTGCTACACAATAGGGAACCAAGCACGTGTGCTGACACAAGAGACTCAGTATCCAATAGGGTCTGTGGTGCTTCAAGGTGCTTCAACCCGGCTGTCTGAGGCATTGAATTCAGCCGAAGTGAGCTCTGCCAGCTATTGCGCCATGCGCCTTAGTCATGAGATAGTAGCTCGATTCGTCCCAGGTGTACGCACCTCCTCAGCCTGGTTCTGAAGGTGACCCAAGATAACTGTGGCAACGTGCCCAACACCGTGTGGACTATATGCAACACATATGACAAGTAAGGACGACCGACTCGACTATGTAAAGTTCAAGTATGAGGAAACCATGTATCCCACTCGGTCCGGAGAACATCTCGCAGCTAAGCTAGTTTATAGTCTTTCTGGATATGGCCATGTCCCACGGCGCAGCATTCCCTCCGTGGTCGAAAATCGGTGACATTCAAATCCCCCCCACTCGCTCCAATCAGCAACGCAGGCGAACACCGACGCAGGGCCGTCCCCTAGTCCTCTCATCCGTGCAATCTGCAGCCACTGCCGCTCTCATCCAGCCTTCTCCGTAAGCCCATGACGCGATACGGAGGGACGGCACTTCCATGAGGCAGCTCAAGAAGCTACGGGGTCTACAAACCCATGCAAACAGCATGGCAAAACGCTGTGCGCTGTCGCGCCTTTGCAACAGCGCAAGGGTTGACCTTGTCGGCAAAAAAGAAAAATCTGCCCATGGACAGACTATTCAACGCCCAGAACATGCGTTTGAGATCTACCTAGGTATGTGGGCTTCTTAGGCAAGATCGTACCTAGATTGTATGGACCTTCAGACGGCCCGGCCATTCCCCCCAACAGTATCCAGCTTGAATGACTCCATGTGAGTTGCGCTATCCAAGGCCAACTTAGGTAAACCCAAACTTGGCTTTGGTAATCTTGAATTGGTAGTGTCGGGAAAAGTTGTCGTCTTGCGTCCCAATGTCTCCTTGAATCTCCTTGGCCTTCGAGTCCAGTCGCCAGCACACGGGAGCGCAAGCAAGAAACGCCATCGCGAAGCTGCAGAACCCCCAAGCGCATGCAATTCGCCCGAGCTTCCCACGGCTCTTCTATTCCTGACCGAGTCTGTCAACCTCCCTCGACCAAGAAATTCCGGTCCATAACCTGGTACAGTAGACGGGGGAGGGCGGGCACCCTTCAACCCGAGCTCCAGCGCACCGCGCTGACGTGTGGGGGCTCCGTTCCGCCGACGGGGTCCAATCACACCACGTCGTTTCGGCCGCTGGAGAAGGACTGGACGCTGGAGTCGTGCCAGGGTTGCCCGTTGCGGCAGTCCGCAGCATGGTGCGCCGATTCCGCAGTGTGGGGTAGTCCCAGACCCTGTCAAGGTAGCAACCGCCCGACCATTCTTGATGCGAGAGTCATCCAATCTGTCGACCGGTCACGCCCTCTCGAGAGAGCTTCAACAGCTGCCCAACCCGACACGAGACGATCCCTCCCCCAAAATTCGCTCATATCACCCCCCCCCCCCCCCCTCGCCCGCCTTCTCGACTACAGCTCCTCCTCCGAATTCGATTTTGCGCAAACCCCTCGTCCTCTCGACTCTACACAGTTTCGCACCTCTCCTCGCATGGAATCGACGGCATGGTTTCCATTGCATTGCGGCATGCCGGCAGACGATGCGGATTGATATCAGCCTCGAGGAGGTTACAGCTGCCCGCGCAGGTCGGCAAGCTGCGTGAACGCGGCGTCTCCCCATCGCCATGGCGCTCCATGAGCAGTTCCACCTGGAGACCGGTGTCGGTCCTGGACGAGTGCGCCTCCCGCCCTTTCGAGACTACCGTGCCTTTCTGTCACATGCTAAACAGAGCCTCGTTTCCGCTAGATGGGTCGTGAGAGAAGCCCGCCCGATCAGCTTGCGACAGCTCATGGTTTTCGGCCGATCCCTTACGGAATCACGACTTTTGAGCTCTGCAAATTACGTTCGAACTGAGCTGCCGACTCGGTAAGGGTTCCCCCTCACTGCGTCATACCCCTTCGCAGCGGCGGCCAGGAACTGACCTTTCGACCCCGTCGCAACAGAATAGCACATCGCATCCGAGATATGCAACAACTACCCTACGTTGTAGTGACGAATCCCCACATAAAAGAAGTCTACGAGCTGTACAATAATGCGTTCGATACGTTTCGCAAGATCAAGGAGATCAAGAACCTGGAAGACAACGAGAAGTTCTGCCAGATAATCAGCGGCATGCTCAAGGCGCACCTGACCGTCATCCCCAAGCTGTCGATGGGCATTCTGGAGAGCAGAGGCCGCATGGACCCCAAAGACCTTGACAAGTTCATGAATACCATCCTGAGATCGGTGAGTCCTCGTCCCGCTGTACCGCCCGATGCCACCCGTCTCTGTAAACCTAACGCAGGCCCCCTCCCCAGAGAATATCCCGTAGAGTCATCGCTGAACAGCACCTCGCCCTGACGGAAACGTACCACTCGCCATGGTTCTCGCCCGGCGCAAAGCTCTCCGAGTCCGAGTTCATAGGCGAGGTCTTTATCAAGTGCATCGCCAAAGACGTCATCGAGCGCTGCACCCGCGCCGTCCAGAGCCTCGCCCGCTCGACGTACGGCCAAGACGTGGAGGTCCCCGAGATCAAGGTCGAGGGCCACCTCGAGGCGAGCTTTCCCTATATCCTCAGCCACCTCGAGTACATCATCGGCGAGCTGCTCCGCAACTCTGTCCAGGCAGTCATAGAGCGGCGGCAGCAGGGTAAGAACAAGGACTCCAAGGTCCCGCCCATCGAGGTGACCATCTGCGAGGCGCAGCAGCACGTCATCATCCGCATCTCCGACCAGGGCGGTGGCATCCCAAGGGAGGAGCTGCCGTATCTCTGGTCCTTTAGCAAAGGGCCGCAGAGCCAGCGCCGGTTGGAGAACTTGGGCCGGGTGCCTAAGCTGGCCGCCACCATGCAAGAGCTCCACGTCTCGGACGAGCTGGGGCGCGCCGACATGAAGACCCCGAGCCACGGGAACTCTCTGTCGTCGATGACGACCCGGCCGCCCAATCTGCGGCTGGGCATGGGGCTTCCCCTGAGCAGAGTCTATGCCGAGTACTGGGCGGGCAGCCTCGAGCTCCATAGTCTTGAGGGCTACGGCGTAGATGCATTCCTTCAGATTTCAAAGCTAGGCAACAAGAACGAGCAACTGACTACCAGGGCCACCATGGATGCCGTGTAGTGTAGAATACAAACCATGTTAGGAAAGAGGCGGCGTAAATGTTAAGATACCAATTGGGCGACTTCGGGACATCATGGGACAGGCAAACACACACATGCAAGGGGGGGAGAGAGAGAGAGAGATCTAGCACTTGGTTATGAACACGCATGAAACATTTAGGATTATAGACGCCTTTCTCATTAATTTTGGTATCATGAAAAGGTGAGCTGGATTACATCGTGACTAAGAAACGGGGGGTAAACTAAACGGGAAAAAAGGGGGGTGACAGGTCTTGGAAAGAAGAAGGCTCCCAAACGCAGCGTCCATCTCATACCGTGCTCGGGGCACGCATAATTTTCTTTGTTTTTTTCCGAACGGCGGTGAAGACCCTTGCTCATGTCGACGGGTCAACCAATGAGCCAGGGCCACTGCAGTTGGCTAGAAACTAGCATATCCATGGTGACGAATCAAGAAGATAGGGATATTGCAGTGGGTTGGTGCTTTCGATCCCCGAATGGTAAGTGAAGAAGTAAGGCAAGTGTCGAGAATCCAGCAAGCACCAACTGCTCAGGAATAAACCGCTCAAAAATCGAGGGAAAACCCTCACACTCGGACAACCTCAGCGGCGGCCGTGGCTGCGGACGGCGCTTCCTTGCATCTGCTCCAGCTCGGTCTCCAGCTGCTTGATCTGGGTGTGGGTCTGCTCGAGGTCCTTGTTGAGGCGGTCGCGCTCGGCAATGAGCTTCTGCTCCCACTGGCGGAAGCGCTGCTCCTCGATCTTGACCTGCTCGGTGAAACGCTTGCGCAGCGCCTCCTCCTCCTCCTTGAACTTGGGGTTGTCGAGCTTCCTGGGGCGAGCCTCGCCAAACTTGCGGGTCTCCATTTGCTGGGCGCGGTAGGCCTCGTAGTGCAGCTCCTCGGTGGTGTGGATGAGGTCGAGCATGTGGGTGCGGATGAGGATGGAACGCAGCTTCTTGAAGTCGCAGTGGTCCTCGTTCTCGACCTCGGCAACACCCCAAGAGTACTGGCGACCCTTGACGATGCGGCCGTCGCCGGTCTTAACGTCCTTCTCGGAACCAATGACGGCAAAGGGCATCGCGGCCATCAAGCTGCGAGCGTGCTGGGCAGCAGGCTCGTCGTCCTCCTCAACAGGAGGCTGGTAGATCTTGATGCTCTGGGCCTCGATGACAGCGCGGATCTATAGTATAATAGGTAAGCAACTGTTCATTCACACGGCTTGGGCAGTATCAACTTACGCGAGCCTTGAACCTGGCCAGGTCCGCAGGGCTAAGGGTATCAGCCTTGGCGATGACGGGAATCAAGTTCACTCTCGAGCAGAGTCTCTTCATGACCTCGATGTCGAGAGGCTTCAGGGTGTGACCGGTGGGGCGGATGAAGTACAAGCAGGTGTGGACACGCAGGTCGATCTTGTCCTGGCGACGAGGCTGCTGCTCCTGAAGCATGTAGGACTCATGCTGGTCGTCAAGGAACTCGATGATGGGCATCCACGAATCGCGGTTGTTGACATAATCGCCGAAACCGGGGGTGTCGATGACGGTCAGGCGGACTGTAAGCCGTGTTAATCGTATGATCCACATGTTGGCAGTTTGAACAACACAGCAGCGTACCCTTGAAGAACTTCTCCTCCAACTCAGCCTTGGTGATCTCGATCTCGACGGTCTTGTCGACCTGCTTCTGGTGACGGCGCTTGTGGTCGGCATAGTTCTTAATGGTCGTCGAGAAGAGGGTGTTGATGAAGGTGGTCTTTCCCAGGCCGGACTCGCCCGCAACCTGGTTATTGTGTCAGCCACTTATGCCCGTAGAATTCATGTGCTTTGTCGCACAAGAGCCGACGTACCATGATAGTAAAGGCAGCACCTCGCTTGGCAACGATCTTGTGTCGCTGGTTAGGGAGGTTGGCGATACCAATCGGTGAGGCGCTCTCGGCGGCGGAAGGAGCCATTTTGGGCGGTATTGACGATGGAACAACTCAAAATACGTTCGTGATACCTGGGAAAGGATCGTGGGCCGCGAGTTTCGCAATTGAACACGCGACGGTTTTCGTGATGTGGTTGCGGTGTGGGCGTGTTGACTGTTGAGTTGGGGAGGTTTCGAGCTTGTGCTTCAGGGGAATCAAAAGGTGCCACCTCCAAATTTCCCTGCCGGCCTTCTGGGGTTGGGAAGTGCGCATTCATTGGGCAGGTCGCAGGGGACTAATTAGGACCCCCTTTTTCTGCCAATCAGTCCCCTTTTCCCCTTGGCACTTTCACCAACTGCAGGCCTAGCCCAAAGCGGATTAACGCGGGAAAATCGTGGGTAGGATGAATGATTCGCCGACCCCACCACAATCGATAAGAATTATTCGAGGTAGGTAGGTACGTTCGGATTTTTTTTTTCGGCAGCGATTCCAAGGTCAGGAAATGGGTGCCAATTGACAATGAAGACTGATTTCAAGGTACGTTTTGCGAATTTTCCGGCAAGCGCATGCGGTTCCTGACTCTGTGTGCAATTTCTAGTTCTCCAATTTGCTCGGCACAGTATACTGCCAGGGCAACCTGCTCTTCAGCCCCGATGGCACCCATCTGTTCTCGCCCGTGGGGAACAGGGTCACTGTCTTCGACCTCGTGAAGTATGTTCTTCTGTCTCGCGCGCCGACCGCGGCTGGGGTTTCTGTTTTCTAATATGCCATTCCAGCAACAAATCACACACGCTGCCATTTGCGCACCGAAAGAACATCTCCCGAATCGGCCTTACTCCTCGAGGAAACCTGCTGCTGTCCATTGACGAAGACGGCCAAGCCATTCTGACCAACGTCCTCCGCCGAATCGCCATTTACCGATTTTCCTTCCGTTCCTCCGTCACCGCTCTTTCCTTTTCGCCCTCCGGACGTCACTTTGCAGTCGGATTGGGTCGTAAGATTGAGGTCTGGCATGTCCCGTCCACTCCGGATGCGAATGCCGAGGGCGAGCTCGAGTTTGCGCCGTTCGTCAAATACCACACCCACACTCAGCACTTCGACGACGTACGCAGCATCGAGTGGTCTAGCGACTCCCGATTCTTCCTCAGTACCTCCAAGGACTTGACCGCAAGGATATGGAGCTTGAACCAGGAGGAGGGGTTCGTGCCAACTGTACTCTCTGGTCACAAGCAGGCTGTGGTCGGCGCGTGGTTTTCCGAGGACCAAGAGACCATCTACACCGTGAGCAAGGATGGTGCCGTGTTCGACTGGAAATACGTCGGAAAGCCGGTTCGGGACGAGGACGAGATGGTCGATGTCGATGAGGATGACATGCGCTGGAGGATCGTCAACCGACACTACTTCATGCAGAACAGCGCGCATGTCCGATGCGCAACCTTCCACCCCGAGTCCAATCTTCTTGTTGCTGGTTTCTCCAACGGTACCTTTGGCCTTTACGAAATGCCTGATTTCAACATGATCCACACGTTGAACATTTCACAAAATGAAATTGACTTCGTGACGATCAACAAGAGCGGAGAGTGGCTGGCATTCGGTGCATCGAAGCTCGGACAGTTGCTGGTGTGGGAATGGCAATCCGAGTCATACATCCTCAAGCAGCAGGGCCATTTCGATTCGATGAACAACCTGGTCTATTCTCCTGACGGACAGCGCATCGTCACGATCGCAGACGACGGCAAGATCAAGGTGTGGGATACCGAATCAGGGTTCTGCATCGTTACCTTCACCGAGCACACCAGCGGCGTGACGGCCTGCGAGTTTTCCAAAAAGGGCAACGTTCTCTTCACATCTAGTTTGGACGGTTCAGTAAGAGCGTGGGATCTCATCAGATACAGAAACTTCCGGACGTTTACGGCACCAACAAGACTATCATGGTCGTGTATGGCTGTTGACCCCAGTGGCGAGGTTGTTGCCGCTGGATCTCTGGACTCTTTCGACATTCATATCTGGTCTGTACAAACAGGACAGCTTTTGGATCAGCTCACTGGCCATGAGGGCCCGGTTTCAGCCTTGGCCTTCACACCAAATGGAGACTCCCTTATCAGTGGAAGTTGGGATCGCACCGCCAGAATCTGGTCTATTTTCAACAGGACACAGACTAGCGAGCCTCTGCAGCTACAGGCCGATATCCTCGACATCGCCGTACGACCCGACTCGTTGCAACTAGCTATCTCGACGCTGGACGGCCAGCTGTCGTTCTGGTCGATCATGGATGCCGAGCAGGTGTCAGGACTGGACGGCCGCCGCGATGTGTCTGGCGGACGTAAGATTACCGACCGCAGGACAGCAGCCAACGTGGCGGGAACGAAGAGCTTCAACACCATCCGGTACAGCACAGACGGAAGCTGCTTACTCGCCGGTGGCAACAGCAAGTACATCTGCTTGTACTCAGTGCACACCATGGTTCTCCTGAAGAAGTACACAGTCAGCGTCAACCTTTCTCTGTCCGGAACGCAGGAATTTCTCAACAGCAAACTCCTTACCGAGGCCGGTCCCGATGGCCTGATCGACGACCAGGGCGAGGCCTCGGATCCTGAGGACAGGAGAGACCTCTCTCTGCCGGGCTCCAAGCGCGGCGATCCCTCAGCGAGAAAGAAGCTGCCGGAAGTTCGCGTCTCGGGTGTAGCCTTCTCTCCCACGGGCACTGCTTTCTGTGCCGCCTCCACGGAGGGCTTGCTCATCTACAGCCTCGACAACCTGCTGCAGTTCGATCCCTTCGATCTTAACATGGAGATCACACCCGCATCTACGCTTGCCGTCCTCGAGAACGAGAAGGACTACCTCAAGGCGCTGGTTATGGCCTTCCGCCTCAACGAGGCCGGCCTCATCAAGCGCGTCTTCCTGTCAATACCGCACACGGACATTGCACTCGTCGTCGAGGATATGCCCATCGTCTACGTGCCCAGGTTACTGCGCTTCGTCGCCGCACAGACGGAGGAGACGCCGCATATCGAATTCTGCCTGCTTTGGGTCAAGGCTCTGGTAGACAAGCACGGCGCCTGGCTCACGCAGCACCGGAACAAGGTGGACGTCGAGCTGAGGATCGTCGCGAGGGCGGTCTCGAGGATGCGTGACGAGATTAGGAGGCTCGCAGATGACAACGTGTACATGGTGGATTACTTGTTGGGCCAGGCCAACGAGAAGGAGACGAGTGGTGTGAAAATGCTTGATCTGGCCGCGTTCGATCATCCCACAAAGACACTGGCCATTAGGGATGCGGACGAGGACCAGAATGACTCTGATGGAGATGGATGGATTGGGCTGGATTAAAAATAGATATTATTACAATGTATACCCCGTTTTGCCATTTTGTTTTGCCGCTTGCTCTCATTGCATGCGGTTCCGTCGTCCCCAGTCTCCTCACAGCCTTGGAACCATCCCGGTCCCACCAGCTAGTCAATCGCGAGCGGGAATATCCTAGGAATATTAGACACAGTTGTGCAGGCGCAGTGAGATTCCGCTTACCTTCCATGCTTCCTCAAGACCGGCGGAGCGGACCCATCTCGTCCCGGAGTGCTCCGTCCCGTCCAAAAGCATGTAGGACAGGTTGAGCCACTCGTCGTCGCCCTTGATCTTGATCCAGGGCTTGTCACCATACCTGGAAGATAGTTCGTGGCAGATACCAAGTGCCCTTACTACCTTGATCGTATGGCCATCGTCAGGGATGGCATGGAATCTCGGGAGGAGGTCTGCGCCCTTGTCAGCATCTGTAAAGAAACGGGCCTCTTCGGGCAGTGGTCTTACCTGACGGCTTCGAAACCAGCTCTTTGCCCTGATCCTTGTCCCTCGGTCTGTATGCCTTGACTTCGTCCAGGCGGAGCTGCGGGCAGCCGCGTGCTGCGTACTGGACGAGGTCCATCCGGATTTTGTGCTCAAGCATACGAACCTTGTTCTCTGTCGAGATCCAGTGCTTGGAGTTGAAACTGAGGAAGATGGGCGCCGAGTTTGTGTGATGGCTATGCGCACGTTAGTTGTCTCGAGCTGTGGCCAAAGGCTCCGGTACTCACATTAAGAAGAAATCCCACTTGGCCTCCTTTCCCGGGTGAAGAGCTGCACCACCGGCGACGAGAAAGGCAATATGGAACATCTCGGCCGTCCTCTCATCCAACTCCTCGGGCAGGACCTTGACCTTGCTCGCAATCCTGAGCATCTCCTCAGGTGCGCGCTTCAAGACACCGTCAAAAACCTTGTTCGCATCCTTCATCTCCACCGCATTGGCCAGCTTCTGGTTGCCACGAATTTCCTCAATGAGCTCCGCGATTTGCGGCATCGGCGTCTTTGCAGTCTCCTTCGCACGTTTTTCCGTCTCGTCAAAGAAGTCCTTGAGCTGGTTCTTGTGCACGGCGGCCTGGGCCAGGCCCTCGGCGACGATGGCGGGCTGCTCCCACTCAACGCCGTACATGAGCTGGATGATGGGGTGCAGGAAGCCGGCGAACATGCGCTGGAACATGTCGTTGGCGCGCTCGTCACCCTTGAAGAGGTGCTCGTTCAGCGTCGCCTCCCAGCCCAGTCTCTCGATCTCGCGCTGGTAGAAAAGTAGGAAGTCAGAGTAGTGCTTCTCCCGGCCCAGGTACTTCTTGGTCTTTTCCCAGTCGTGCAGCTCGTCCGCAATGCTGGCGTGGCTTTCCTTGGCCGGTCTCTGGTAGTTTGCGTTTTCGTTGTATGCCATTTGAATGGCGTCTGGGCCGGCGCCGGTTCCATAGAGGGCTAGGACATGATGAGGGATCTGAACTGTGATTAGCGAGGTGACTTGCTAGTGCATACCGTCATCCTAGACTTACATGGTTGTGGAAGCCATCCTGGTTGAAGAAGACGTGGTGTTTCTGTCGCATCAGTCAGTAAACAATTCACTGCAGCGAGCTCAGTATGAATGAGATCACACCTTTAGGTCCTCTTGCAAAAGCTCAGAGACCTTGTTCGCAGTGGCGTCTTGCTGCTTGAACCTCCACAGTCCTGTGTTTGTCACTGGGACTTGGATCTTGTATGCAGTCGCCATGCTGTTACTTCTTGTTTGGTCGAATGAAAAGGTGCGCTTTCCACTGAAAATGATGTGCTTTGAGAGTCGTCTAGAGGCGGTTGAAGATGATCTCATTTTAGTTGCCGACAAGCACCAGAACGGCATGGTCGAGATGTAGGCCGTCGAAGGACCTTATGTATTGAGAACAGGGGGCGTCCACAGCCAGGACCACCAGCTTACAAATGAGGCACACGCGAAAGGGAGCGAGCGCGAGCGTGCTGTGATGGGAATCGGGCGTCTCCCCATAGGATGCCTAGATGCGGGCAAACAAGTGTGGGTGGGCTCCCGCGGCGCCGCGTGGAGTCCGTGATGCGCGTCGCTAAACTCTACTTTGTCACTTCCCCAGACTTTTGACGTCATCCAGCATTGAAGACCGGCTTACGGCACCACAGTTTGAGTATAACCGGAATTCCAGGACCACGGCATGTAAAGGCACGACATGGTTTCGATACAACAGAGAAATTTAATCCAGCTCTGCATTGTATCAATTGGATAGTTAACGCATAGATATGTCCGAAACCGTCCGGTCAATGGCCGCCGATATCTCCACTTTTCCGCTGTTTCGGTCTCCGCATCGGATCCGGCGAGGAGTAAGTTTGTTGTCCGAGATCTGAACACCCTCGCGCCGAGGAGGCACATTCCTCTACCGAGCGACCCGACGAAGAATACACTTCGTAATTTGTCAAGTTTGCTGCAGAGATGAACTCCGAGCCCAAGCACATATGTATTGTGTACAAGATTAGTAATGTTGTAGGGCTAGTGGAGTCTTTAAATCAGGATGGTGGATGCTTCGGCTTTGGAACTTGAGCGCGAAGAGCGACTGAATCGTGGGGTGATACTCCTATCGTACGTGTATTAGAAAACTGAAATGTGACAAAGAAATACGCAGTCGATTGTAAATCAACCGCTTGTTACCCATAGTGATTAATTATTGAGCCCCATATGAACATAGTGCAGCAAGCGCACCAGCTAGCTGTGGAAAATAGTAATAGAGGGCCCAGTCCTTTACCTTCTAGGGTTGATGAATGATGCACACTATTTACTTGGGGCTTGACTTGGCTGCTATCATTCTTGGTCGACAGACGACGGGGCCATCTCCTAGTGGGTTTTGACGTAGATCCATCCGACAGCTTCCTCTGTCTTGAACTTTATCTATCCCAACTGTAGTAACGTTTTGGTCCACCAGCATCGACGTACAGAGTCTAATGTCAGGAAATGGTAGTTCCAAAGTTCACAGAAAACGCTCAGGCATGGGGTAATGATGGCAGGTAACCCCAACCCGGAGTCAATAACCAAGGAATAAAGAACAGATGGAGCGGGTCCAACCTTGAGCTTAAGCTTAATTATTCCCAGCAAGGGAGCGGCCTGGCTATCAATCATCCTCTCTACCCCCAACATTCATTCAATGTTTTCTCCCATCATTCGTCGAATGCGTCGCAAACTCTAGCTGACCCGTAACATGGGTCCAGGAGGACACGAATCACAGCCTGCTTGTTGTCTGGTGACAGAAATCATCGTGAGTTGTGCATGGTCAATGCTGGCCCATCGAAATTCGACGTTCAAAACCTGCATTAGCTATATGTCCCTTGTGCGCATCGCCAGCCGCAGCCTCAAATGATAGGTTCACGATTGCATGCTGATACTGACCCGTCGAAGCTAGCGTGCCGTGTCCAACCTCAGCCATGCCCGCTCTAGCTCCAGAGTTGAGCAAGCCGCTTTCTCTAAACCTGGTGCCAATGCGTAGTTCTTTCGTCGAACGGGCGCCAAATGCTACCCCCACGCGATCAAAGAGGCAGCCTTTGTCAAACTCTTTAGGCTGTATTATAGTGCAGGCTAGGCAGGGTACTTGTAGACGGGAGCGAAAAACGTATCTAAACGGCTGGAGTGATTGCACCTCAAGCTGATGATTTCCCTTTCGCGAGACCACAAGATCTAACAACCTGTCTCTCAGCCGCTCTTATTCTTCTACACCGTCCTCCTGAAAACCATACATTTCAATGTCCGTTCGTCAACATCAAGATATTATGCATAAGCTCGACCAGCCGACCTCGAATTCAACAAGAAAGGCATCTAGCGCGCCCGCTCTTCCTTTCTATGTCTGAGGCGTCATGATGCCTTGCTGTCCAGCCAGCTCGTCCGGTTGATGGATGCGTCCTCCTGCCACAGAAAGGGCGTGAAACTATATTCGGGGGCCCTTACAAGACTAGAGAACGACGCGTCTGCATCCGAGGACGTTGCTTTGCGTTATCAGAGCTTGTCTCTTTCAGGATGACTTCCGTCTGGCAAGTTCAAGAACAAGTCCTCAGCCGGGTTCGGCGACTGGAGGACCCTTATGAGGAGCACCCCGGATGTTTTTGCCGTTTGGGTCAAGCGGGTTGTTTCTATTCTTAGGTCGCGGCCAGGGACCCATCTCGATATCCTGGATGGGCTGGTCGGACATGAACTCCCACAAGGTGGCCCTATACGATCGAACCAGTCGGTCACACCCCCCCTTTTCAATAAACGGGGACCTTTGACGCGTAAACATTGGAACTTACTCAGCCGACAAATGACACGCTCCTCAATCAACAGAAACCAGCATTACGAAGCGGAAGAAGCTCTGTACGATAGGCCTCCCAGGTCCCAACAGCATGTCTGCGATGTAAGTCGTCGTCGTCGGAGATTAATCTCATCGCGCTACGGGAACTAATGCCAGCGCGTTACTCAGCTCCCCTACAGCGGACTCTCCGACAGGTCTGCTTCATCTTCTTCGACGCCACCGGCACGTCCACCGATCGAACAGGCAGCGCCTGCCTCATCGTCGGCAACCACCGAGTGGTCTCCTCTGGCGGAGGGGCGGATGTATCGGATCTGAGAAGTTGCTCGTTCACTATGATCCCTCAAGACTCAAGCTCGGCGTACTCACGATGACGCAGAGGCCCTACACATATGGCTATCATGCATGCACTGGCTGAGTTGTACGAGTTGACCTGATGTGATTCAGAAGGGGCATAGCCAACGCGGTCTGGACTCTGTATCCTAGACGAGAGTGATGAAATGATGGCTTTGCCTGCCCCGTGTAAGTGAGCCTTGCGTGATGGTCTGGACCAAAGACCGAAAGCGATAGCGGCGCCGGTCAAGCCGTCGTCGGGTCCAACACTAACCAGAGTGGGTAGCTCACGCAGCCTACGCCGGTCGTGTAATGATCTCAGTCATCCCAGCCAGCCGACTATCGGTTCAACCACAGGCATTGTCGTTCGAAATGCCGGTCTCACAACTGTCCTCGCCGTAGTCTTACCGGGGCGGAGGAAGTGCTAGTGCCCAGCCCCTCGCCCGCATGCCGCGTCATCAGCTTCCAAATGCCTAGTTCAGACTGCTCTGTGCTCAAAAGTTCGGCTAAGATCACAATCCATGAAACACACAGCAGCCACCTCCGCCCTGTCAAGCTGCTGATGGGACTTGGACTAGTAGCAACCGGGCTCCCCGTACGTTAGGCAAAGACTGGACAGAAGAGGCCTGCTGTGACACGACAAGACAGCCCTGGTGATGAGACGTCTGAAGCTTCACAGAAGTCGATGCAGCACAGGCCGTGGACTTGGGATGCGGTCACGTTGAAACGTTGAAAACGAGCAGACTACTATGTGACAGAGAAAAAACTTTTGTATTGAAGATCCCCTTCTGGGGAATGATCATGGTATCACCAGGGTTTTGTGTCTAAGGAAAAGAAAAAAGGCGTTTCATCGTCATGGTCATCATCTAAGCCTTGCGCTTCTTGTTGGGGGTGGTCTCGTCGGCGTCGCCCATCTCCTCGTCCTCGTCGTCCTCGTCGTCGGACTCGAAGTCGGCATCCGACATCTCAGCAGCCTCCTGCGCTTGCGCTATCATCGAGAGTAAGTCTCTGTCTTGCTCATCGGCGTCGGCGGCTCGCGAACGGAGGGACTTACTGAAGTAGTGGAGCGCCTCGGGCCACAAGTCGGTGGCGATGGCGACGGCAATGTCGTCGCCGTCGGGGCAGATCTCGAGCTCGAACTGGACCTGGTCCTTGGCCTCCTCCTCCTCGTCATCCTCTTCCTCCTCGGTCTTCTTGCCCTCCTTGCGGGCCTGGAGGTCCGCAATCTCCTTGGCGAGGGTGGCGGCGCTCTCCTCGGGGGAGATGCGCTTGCCGACGAAGCCGAAGAAGGTGAAGAAGGAGACGCCGCCCATGCCGGTCTCCTCGACCTTGCTCTTCAGAGCCTCGGCCTCGGGGGTCAGCTTGCCGGGGGTGATGGGGCCCTGGTCCCAGACCTTCTTGGCGAGGGACAAGAGACCCTCGGTGAGGTCCTTGCCGTCCTTCCACTTGATGTCGACGGGCTCGGAGACGAGGCCGGAGTAGGACTTGGAGTGGCGGTACCAGAAAGTCTTCTCAACGACCTTGTCCTCAAAGTACTCGTTCTCGTTGAACTCGAAGCGGATGGTCAAGCTGCGGGGGTCACCGTTGGCGGCGCCGTTGTCGATCTCGGGGCGCGAGACGGCAATGTTCTTCAGGGAGGAGAGGAGCAGAGCAGCGTCGGAGGGCTGGATGTGCTCGTCAACCTCGGCAGGGGACTGCTCGAAGACGAGGGCCCAGAAGTTGGGGATCTTGGAGATGACGGCGGCGCGCTTCTCGTACAGAGGCTTGGAGAGCTCGTACTGCTTGCGGACTGGCACAATGTTAGCATTGGTGAAGCCTTTCTTGCGGGATCACATCAGTGGGAAGTGGAGGATGTGAAGAAGAGCTCTTGGAATGCGAGGGATTGCTCCTGAGCAAGCTGAATAACGTACCGATCTGGTTCTCAACCTCCTCGAACTCGCGCTCGAGGTCAGCAAGCTGCTCGTAGGTGACGCCGGTATCAACCATCTCAACCATTTTGGCGGTAGTATATGAGTGAAGTGACAGAAACTTGAAAGGGGGTGAAAGTAATTAAGAGCAAAGAAAGGGAATCTCAGTAAATTTTCTGAGATCTCACGTTCTTCAGTGGCGGGGTAACTGATTAAATGGCGGGGTTGTAATTAGCTTTGGGTCGCAAAAGATGAAAAGACAGCAAGCGTAAGGTGTGTCTCACCTCGGGGGACGTCTCTTAAATAAGGGGAGACTACCGGGCCTGCTTAGCAAATATTTTTCTAGACTGTTTACCTCCAAGCGGAAAAGGGAGAGGGATAAAAAAAACTCTGTGTGAAGAGGATCAAAAGAGGGAACTGTGGTGCCGCAGGACGTGGGGGAGGATGGCGACTGGCTGCTTTTGCGACGGATACAAACAAAAAAATTTGGCAAAAATTTCCAAACTGGCGCAAGCTCCGGGTTGCCTGCACCTCTAGCCGTTACCTACTGCAGCCTCTGCGTGTGTGCGTGTGTGCGTGTGTGCCAGCTTCAAGGTTGAGTAGCGGTGACTGATGTCATTGGATCGTCCCCACGTCCCTGTTGATCGCGAAACTTTTCAGAATGGCCAGCCCAGTCAAGCACCCATCAGCACCGCAGCCCGCAGAAACTGGCATCACATTGGAGCGACAATTGGGCACCAGACGGAGAATTTTGGCGGGGGCAATGACCGGACTGGCTGCCTCGTGCATGGGTTGGGTTTCTGTGATGTGTCTCTGGGACCCAAACCCAATCAGGAATGCCCTTTTCAAAGTCTTCTCGAAGCAAGTCATCTAGTGCCTGGGACGTGCTTCTCACTAACACGGCCGACTGTCACCAACGCGAGTCGCCGGTGGTGCTTCGACCTGAGCCTGTTAGGCTCATGCTCAACGTTGAAGAAGAATTAGGGGTCCTTCGAGACCAGGAGAGGGGAGACGGGGGTCTCTTAGCGGGGTTCCATTAAGGCCACTCGGTGGAACCCTGAGCCACCATCTTCCAAGTTGTCCAGCACCGAGATTTCGGTGCAGAAAAAAATCCTTCCACGACTCGGCTTCCGGGTAGTCCCCCACATCGCAATTTGCCAGATGGTGGCGTCTAGATCGTCGACCTCCTCCAGCGCAGATGGAGCCCGGCGAAGATTTTCCATTGCCTCCCCCAAGCTAATAGCGGCAATTGCCCGGTATCCGCTCGTCGAGACTGGGAGGCCGCTGTTAGTGTTTTTCATGCAGAGGCTCCCCCAATTTCTTTAGCCGCCACTAGCATCCTCCATTGACTTTTTCGCGCTTTTTCAATGACCAACCGTGATCCACTGAGGGGTCCAAATGCGGTTGCCCCTCGGCGGTTGTTGTTTACTTTTGCTGTTTACCTGCTCGCGAGCCGTGTCTGGAGGTTTCTCTTTTTTCTTCCTTCTTGTATCTTGCTGAACGATGCTCCTTGGCATCTCTTTAAGATCTGAGTTGTCAAAGTCCAAGACGCCGGGCGAGTTCCTTCCTCTTATTGACATGTACATTGCTGCGTATTGTGTGTATGGCTTCGAAGAACTCTGGCATCCAGTCCCGGTCAGAAATGGGCACGGCAACCGCAAACCAGGGCTCTACTTATCGGATGCTGCTAGAGAAACCCATACGTGAGAATTGCTAATCTTAACCTCCCTGGATGATTGCCATCGTTTGGTCTTCGCTGGTCCTCTTCCTAAGAGCAGACCGAGGGTATGGTTGCATCGCCCACGTCGCTCGCGGGATGTCACCGCGGCCAGACGCTGACATTCACAGCAGCATTGCACAAAGGAAGACCGGCAAGATCCCGGCATCTCGGTGCCGGGGGACGCCTGCTACCGCCCTTCAGGAGACGACACGAATCCGTGGTGCCTTTGGTCCATTTTGTTTCTCGCGGCGAAGAACGGGGACTGCTTGCGTTGACCAAAGGCCGCCCAGGCCCAACTTTCGCAATCTCTTTCTCGTCAGGGGTACTCTCTCTTTGAATGAAGAATCCCTGGCTGAAGATGAAATCCGAGCATGGCTAGGGCAAACCCGTCGTCCACTGTCCTTCTTCTACGAAGAAGCATGTACGAGCGCGTAGGCTCCGACCGTGTAAGGAAAGAGATGAAGAAAACCAGCCCTCATTGCGCCCGGGACCAAATTCCGTTCTCCGAAATCACCTACTTGCTTCCTCTGTTCCTCTACCACGCTACGGCGTTCACACACGAGAGGGTTCGGAGCTGATAGCAACGTGCGAGTTTAAGCATTTTCTTAACGCAAGACAAATGTTTCGAGTGACTTGGATATTCCGCAAGACTCTGAAGGGGATTCTCCAAAAGTAAAAGCTGGAAACCCTCCATTTGCAAGTCGACTCATTGCGCAGACCGGAAGTCACATCGGCCCGTCGCCGGACAAAAGTGGAGAACCGGACCTGTTGACTCCCGAGAGTGACCAACCGTGTCCGCACGCCGGACGAACTCGCGCCGACCGGAGCTCAGACGACGATGCCGTCTCCTGCCGGTCGAGACAACCATATGATTTGCGGCTCTCGCACTATACGAATTGATGACCGGATCACCGGCATTGTTTCCTGAATCTTGGAATCTCGCCGTCGCTTGCAAAAGCAGCACCATAGTTTCAGATATCGTCCCATCTCCCCTCGGCCCGCGAAATGCCAGCCGCTCCCTGTCGTGTTAGCGTTCCCATCCTGGATACTTTTGCAATTGAGTTGCGCTCATCTTTAAGATTGCTTGTGTGATTGCAAATACGGGAACCCGAAAGCCTTGTTCTCTGACGGGTGGAGACTACATTTATGCCATGTGTATTACGTTGTGGTTTGGTACAAGCCATACTCGTGCTGATGTTCCCATTACCCAATGTGGGTTCGACGACTATTGCTTGCGCAGTCCATAGGGTTGATTCTTTGTTTTTTTTGAAGACCATGCAACTCCTCCCAAAATGCAGCCCATCCGCTGCTCGCGGCGATAACGGCTTGGTCCGAGTCCACACCGGCCAGCCCAGACACTGTTTCGTCCTAGCAACTGTGTTGATAAAGAAAAGCGCTTGCAATATCCCCCAATCATGACTCGTGAATTTTGGTGTCGAGAGTAGTGAGAGGAAACAGGGGGAGCAGAGAGGAGAAATACATGAAAAAAGATCAAGTTTTGATAGCCTCTGTACTCTACCAATCGCTGGGGTATATCAAAAAGCCAAATACGCAAACGCAAGCATAAAAATTTCCCCAACAAGCAACACGGGCCACTTTTTCGGCCAACGGCTACCATGTTATCTGGGTGACCCTAGACCGCATGTCTGGCATGCCAGTGATGATACCCCGAGTGCCAACCTGCAGGTTGGCGAACCTAGCTCTGAGATCGAAGTCCACCGCTCGAACCATGACGCGTTTTTCCTCGGGAACGGACCGTTTCGATTTGGCGAGGCCTGGGATGGCGCTGTCCCTTCGCACATCCCAACGAGCGTTGCCACCAGGTCCCAGAGGGGTGCCTTCGCCGAAATCCACCGACCCCTTTCTCGCGTTGCCGTTCGTAGCGCTGGACCGTGGGTCAGGCGACGGCGCCGATCTATCCTCCTCTTCCTCGATCGCCGCAACCCACTGCCCGATGCGTGCCGTGAGCTCGCTATCCCACATGCCCTCCCGGCGAGCGCTGCTCCTGAGAAGCTGAATGGCCTGTCGTCGAATAACGGGATGTCGGCACTTGGTCGCAACGACGAACAGGGGCGGTACAATTCCCAGATCGGCACTGAAGCTTGGCTTAATGTGATAAGTGTTGTACTCATGGCCACCAAAGATGTCCGGGCTATGGTTGTGGCGGTGGGGGCACTGGCTGGGATCGGGGCACCTCTTGGCCGCTGCGCGCCTCTCCTCGTCACCCACCACCTCGGAAGCAAGGTCCACGATGGCCTTGAAGTGAGACTGGAACACGTCGAACTGTGACTCGCTGTCGCTGTATGTCATGAGGAACAGGATTTGGCTCATAATCTGGAACATCTTGAGGACCGCAATGCCCGCTTTCTCCTGATAACTGACACCCGGGGCCGTGCGAGACTCGAGGAGGTAGTCAAAGGCTTCTGACCACGCGTCCAGCTGTCCCTTGAAGCTCATGCCGTATTGCTTGAGCGACCTCGGGAGAATTCCCATCGGGCCGTTCGCGCCCGTCGACTTCTGATAGACGAACAAAGTCTCCGTGAAGCGAAGCATTTTTTCAAGCAGCCTGTCCCAGGCGATGCGGGCCTCCATCAAGTTGGAGAACTGGTCAGGCACCGAGATTGAGCTCATCGACGAGGGTGAGCTGCCGGCGTCCGAGGGTGGCGACTGAGGAAGCTCGGGAGTTTGCGGGGTCAGCCGAATCACATAAGGCTCGGGGAAATGGAAGGCCATGTCGTACGACTTGGCCTGGATAGCGAGTCTGGTGAACATAGTAACGAGCTCCTCTTCGACGGGTTCCTCGGGAACGGGTACAAACGACCTTCTCCTCTCGGCCCTGAGCTTTTCTAATAAGCCGAGGCCGGTTTGGATCTGCCGTATCGCCTGTCTGTGATCGCCGACGAAGGAATCGAAGCAGGCCAGAAGCACACTGGCCATGAGCAGAGTCCGGTGTGACTTCTGGTCTCGGTGGAGCTGGACAAGTGCGTTGATGGCTTCCGAGTACTGTTTTACCGCCACTTCCCAATGTCGGTATGCTCCGTCCATGGGGCTCATGACTTCGGACGGCGAGCCCGGCGGAGACTCGCATGACTGCTCCAGGGTCTTATAGAGGGCCCCAAGTGCAACAACGGCGTGCCGAATGGCGTTTTCGGAATGGCATTCCTGCAAGACCGTCCGAGTCCAGAAAACCGAGTCAAAGTAGCCGGAGAGCTCGTTTGCAGTGTGGGAGCGGAAGAGTTGGAAATAAAGGCCTTCCTGCGGGGTCAGTTGAAGGTTGCCCGCGGGCCGATACAGGGTAACGATGGAGGAACCACTCGGGGTTTGCGGGGGCGTTAGACGGCGAGCCTGTATCTTTTGTTGCCTTCTGGGAGGCAATCCCTCGATCGTGGACGCTCGCGGGGGTACGACGCTGTCCTGGGCAGCAGCCAAGGGTTTCGGGGCGATGGCGAGGACCTCATGAGGTCTTGCGCTGCGGCTGGGAGGCGGGTAGCCGGTGCAGATCTTCTTCGAACGGACGCACTGGGAGCAAGACGGTCGTTTTTCGTCGCATTTGATGCGCCGCTGTCTGGATGGAGCATGTCAGGCTCTGCTTCGCGCCGGAAACCGCGGCAGGAATTGTTACGTACTTGCAATTGTTACATCCCGTCTTGACTTTCGGTTTGCTAGTCCTGGCCCTCTTGGGCTTCTGCTGAGAGTCAGAGGAGGCGGGACTGGTCGATGCTGCCGAGTTGGCGTCCGCGTTGCCGTGGGACGACATTGTCGAGGTGTGCAGGTTGAAGTTTATGGCCAAAGCGACAGCGCAGACGCATTCATCGCCTGCGGCTTGGGATCGCACAAGGCCTTGTGTTTTCGGCCACGGGGTTTGCGTTGGTGGTTTCGACGAAGCTGAGGAGCAGAGCAGAAAGTTTGGCCAAAAGGCAGGGGACTTGGGGGGCTCTTAGTGGTGTAGAAGACAGGGCGGAGAGGGCAGCAGCTAGAGGAAGCTAAGGATCGGCGCGATGACGGGTGGTCTGTGAACTCGGCGGTTAGACAGGGCAGGCCTAGCTTGGGTTTGGCCAGGTCGGGGAACAGGGCCGGCGGAGGGGTGATTTGCTCGAGAGACGGGGGCTATCCCTCAACTTGAGCTCTGGGCTCTCGTTACTTACATGACTAAAGCAGTACAGGCCAAGAAGAAAAGGGTGGGCTGGGTGTGCACGGATGTGGGCGAAGGAGAACCACCACAGTCGACGCGGCCTTCTTTGAGTATTGGTGATGGAAACTGAAGCACGTCGAACAACAGTGATCGCTGGGGATTGTTCCTCGACTGGGGGGGGATTTGATACGATTGTTTGCCTCTGGTTTGCTGATTCTGCTTAACGGCAGAAGTGTTGAGCAGGTTCACAGCGGGAAGGGGCTTGGGGGCCGCGAGAGACGGGTGATAGAGTAATATAGGGCTGGCGGATGGTGGGTGACGGCGGACCTGGGCATCCGTAGCTAGTGTTGTGACGCTACAAGCCACTGGACATGAATGGAGCAGCGAAACGGTAGCTTGCTTGGTCCACAGGGACCAGGGGGGGAGGGGGATCCGAGTAGGTCGGTGGGGGGGAGGCCGAAATCCACAACAGAGAGAAGCGAGCTACAGAGCCAAGCAATGGGACAAGTCGCGATGTGGAGAGGTCTGGGAGGCTAGAGGGGGCTTGCGATGAGCAGCAGACTGCAGACGTGGACCGGGATATTTGTCGATTGTGGTGTGGTGCGAAGCAGTGCTATGGCGATGGTGGAGGGAAACACGGCGGTTTATAGGCAGGATGACTGAGGGATACGTTGCTGCGCTGCGCTGCACTGCATGCAGGCCTCCAACGTCGATTTGGCATGTACCGGAGGGAGGGGTGACGTGGGGAGCATCAGCGAGAGGGCGGCCAGGGGTAGGTGGTAGTGGTTGGCAAGTATCTGGCGATGTTGCTTATGGTGGTGTCGACGATGGGGTAATGTCGAAGCCGATGTCGACGTCGATGTGTGAGTGCAGGAGAGAGGTTGCCGAAGAAGCAAAAATGGGGGGAAGATTGCCGGGAAAGTCGGGCAGGGAAACGATATTCGGTTGGGACAAAGTGGGATCAATGGGCCAGCCCAGGCCAGGCAGTGAGTGATAGTGAGAGAGAGAGAGAGAGAGGCAATAAAGCAATTGTGCGGCCAAAGACAAGTGCCGCGGGTTATCCATCGAGAGCGAACCAACAGAGGCGAGCGACAACCGAGCCTAGCCAAGAGCAGAAGAAGGGAGAGAGTAGAGGGGGAACGACGGAGACCTAGGTCGGGGGGGTCGGGACTCGGAATCGGCTGGCCTACAGAATGCTGCGGGAGGCACAATCAAAGGGGCAAGGACACTCGCAACAAACGGCACCGTCACTCCTATCCTTGTACGGTTTTATTGCAGGCGGGCAGAAAGAGACAAGGAGGAACACCAAACGAGGCAAACAGTGTAGAAGAACCGTCCAGGCGAGACAAGGCGTCTGGTTGCCGTGTCTCTACTTGACGTATGTATACAAGCATGCGCGCCGTACATACGGTACTTTAGGCGCAAGTCGAGCATTGCTAGCTTTGAGTGAACCAGGTATCTGCAACTCGTGAAGGGGGGAAAGGAAGACATGGACACGGGCAGCGGTGCTGGAGATTGTTGAGTCTACCGGTACAAGTAGTCTGTGTCGCTAGACAAGAGTTGCGCATGAGCAGACGTCTACGTCTCACAAGAAGGGGGGTTTGTCGGTCGTACGTACGTCCCCCAGTGCAACGCGACACCGGCCATCAAATGCCTTTGACTGCATGGATGCTACATCGGTACATGTTGTCGCTGGCGAAGTACATGCTGTGCAGGGGGGGGGGGGGGGGGTCAAGTACCTGGCTACCTATTGATGTTTAGTTTTTGGGCTTATCCCAATCGGTGGCACAGATCTTTCCGCTCTCGTCGTTGTACCTTGATCCCGTGTGACGGTTTCGAAGAACGTGTCGAAGGACGGATGGAGGTGTTTCTTTCTTTGCCTCGTCGGCACAAAGGAAGGGGGGGCGGGAGAGGAGGACGGGGAAAAGCAATGGGGTTTATCTGAGGCTGACGAGGTAAAAGGGCTAAACAACCGAAACTTCATGGACTCTGGGATATGAGAGGGGCGCGACGTCGGCGCGACATCCGGCCATCAAAGTTGCCAGGCCGCGGCAAAAAGAGAAAGAGGCATTGAAAGTGGTCCCAATATGGCGCCGGCCCTCAACGCGTCCCGGATATACGCCAGTCGATTCGCTCCCACTGGACTGGCCCCGTCGTCCTGGTCTCCGAATCTCCAACAGGGCGTTTCCCCTCCTTGCTTGCGTCTCCCGCCGACGTCCCTCGGATGTTTCTCTGCTCTGTCGCGCACACATGAATTCGCGCTTCGTCTCCCGCATGTCCCCTAGTCTCGGCCACGCCTTCGACCATGTCACTATCCCCTCGAATCATGACACCAACGACGTATTAGTCTCCTCTCACGGAGCTTTGTTCCGTGGCTGTGCTTGTTTTTTTGTTAGTTTTTTGCAGTCCTCTCGTGCTGCAGTCTTTCTTGGTGGGCGGGCGGCTAAGCCCTGTAAGCGACGGGGGGGCACAGAGGACATGATCGTCACAATTCGCAAAGACTTTGAACCAGGGGGGCAGAGAGAACGGCAAGTGGAGAAGAAACATGGGGGGCACCGCAGTCGCAGTGGATTCCCCGCCGACACACGTGCTCACCTGTAGATTATCTGACAAGGCACCCCTTTCATCGCTTCGCAGTGTTCCTCTAGCGGCCCAGCCCTCCAGTCTCGATCCAGTCACCAAGTCGCTCCTCGTCGAAGGTCTACCTAGTCTAGTCAACGTCCCGGCAGTTTGTGGATAGCTGCGGCCGCCGGGTGCCAATAGACTGCGGCGATCCCGCCATCGCCTCTTGAGTGCGTGCCCCGAACGACCGGACGACCCCGTGAGGGCGGGCTTACAAAGCGGGCTCCTGAAATAAACCTTTCTTACGGAATCAACAGAATGGCCGCTAAGTGTGGTATCCGGCTGTTGCCTAGAGTCTTTTGGAGGTAACGCAGACGAGCTGCTCTGCAAATGCTAGGTACTTGGGAAGGCCAGAGAGGCAACATGCTTAGGCGAAGCTTCAACTAACTACCGGGATGTCCCAAACCTCGTGCATGAGGCCCATTGATGGAATCCCACCAAGAGCTTCTTCGCTGGAGACTGGAGAGAACCCGCTCCTCCTCTGTGACCACACGACGCCGGGGAGTTGACAAAAGCGATGCGGCATTGGCGCATGCGGACGGCTTACACCACCAGTCCTGAGCTTCAAAAGCCACGTTGTGCGGGAAGCAGCGCCATTGAACGCCAGGAGGTTCGCACCGTCTTAGGCGTCTTGCACCACGCCCTCGACCGGACGTGCCCGAGTACGTCGTGGTCCCGTTGCCGAGGTCGAAGGGCCGCACCGCGACGCCCGGCGCAAAGATCTCGACGAGGGCCCCAGACTTGGAGAAGGACGCGCGGGTACGGTTCCAGTCAGTGGCCACGTCCGTGAAAGCACGCTCCGCTCTTGCGCGCGACCGCCGGCAGGCATCCTGGTTTAGGTTGCCGGCCGATACGACCGTCACTACGCCGACATCGTACGTTTCGTTGACCGCCCCGTCAAAGGTCGACCGAGGCTGTCGTACTGTCGGGGAACCCTGGAACGGAAGGGTTAGCATGGGTGTCTCTGGGAACTGGCGCAATAGCACAAGCTGGCTTCCTCAACGAGACTGATGCTGATGACGGATCTGGCCAGACGGCCGGGGGCTTTAGCGATGCTGTTGACGGACCCAGTTGTACCCGGAGAGAACCGTCGCCGTAGTGTACATGGTGCCAGAACCCTGTGGAGCGGGCGTGTGTCAGCGACGATTACTAGCGCTAGAGATTGGGTTACGGGCCACAGATTGTGTGGAAGCCAACCCACAAGCCCTGCGAGAACCTGGATATCTACAACGATTCCCTTCTTCACCGCGCCGTACGTCTCCGACCCGACAGTGCAAGCGATGTGCGGAGCGTGGCTTCTAAAGTCATTAAATGCTACTTCTGGCTGCGCGCTGTGCCCCCTTTCACCGCGCGACCGGCGAAGTTGGTATGATAGACTTCCACGCCCGTGTCGAGGATGTAGGGAGAGGTGCCCTCGCCGGGAATGACTCCGTCGGGGGCTGCGGCGGTGCTGGGGACAGCGGCGGGCGGAGCATGGAGGCCGACTGTTAGGAAGACGGCGGTTGCGCTTAACCACGACATCTCAGCAACCGCGTACCGATGAACACTTAGACACACGACGGGTTTTCGGTTTCTATTTTTTCCATATACAATTATTGAGCCTCGAATTGCGAGTCGAGGATCTTCGCCAATCACTCCATGCAGCCTCGTAAATGCCAAGGGCCAAAATCACGTTTGTGGCGTTTGGGATATCAAGCCTCTCAGACGAAGGATGTTTAAAAAGATCATGTTTACTTACATGAATGGACAGTTGATATGTCGAGCAACGTGAAAACTGTTAGCGAGCCATCCCAAAGATAGGCTATTACCAACGAAAAAGAAACCAACATTTCTTGTCGACAATTTGCCGGATCAGTATTATCAGTACACGCCCGTTCTTCTCTTGGCATGCAAGACCTGCAGGCATCCGCATCTCTTTCTCGTATCGCCAATGGCATCGCCAGTCAGAGAGGAGCCCTCGTATCAAACGGACGCGAGCGGCCCGTTTCGACGGCGTTTGTGTAAGGCGAGCTGTGCCTGTCTCGCAGGCAGTAAGCATGTGCCTGATGGAAACCGAGGCAGGCAGAGGTACTTTTCCCACTGCCAGCAGTTCGTCACTGGCTCACTTCGGCTGGCTCGCGACGTTTGTCAACTCGAGTGGGAGGATGCCATCGAGAGGTCGTTACCCATTGCCAGACGTACCCGCCTCCGGGCTGGCAAGATATTCTCCGACGGCAAGATCGAGCTTGAGCCTGCTCGTCATCTGTCAAGTCCTGATCGCCGTCAGAGTGCCATCGTCGTCCAAATACGTCACACCAGACCGCATCCCAGCCATTCAGACGACATACATCACTGAGCGAGGACAAAGATCGCAGTTGGGTCTCAGATGGATGCTCCCCACAGATAGCAACCCTGGGTACCCCGGGACATGTTGCTGCCCTGTCCAGCAAATAGACTGGGTCGTCTCAAGGTATCTACGCACTGACCAGACGTTCCTATCCAAGTAGCCAAATGTTTCGCTACTTCTCGCAACCATTGGCAACGATACAACCTCGTCTCGTACATCTCGTCTCGTCACCCTTCCTTCATCGGTCGCTCGTCCGGGAAACGGACAAACTCAACAGAGAGCCAGAGAGTCAGGCCGGTCTGCAGAGCGCGCAATGTCTCGGCTTCAGTCACCGCTTCGGCCATGTCAGCTGCGCCACATGCAATAGCCATCCTGCCGGCCCGCTTCCGCTGGGGGAGGGTTTCAAATGCATTCATATCGCTTCATGCGGGCCCTCTCTCTCTCCCTCTCGAGACGGCCTCCCTCCCACCCTCCATCTCAGCCCTACGACACGGAGAAAACAGCGTCAGCAATTGCCCTACGTGGCCGGGGAATCACCCACCAATATCCACCTGGCGTGGGCGCTCTAGCTAGGGCGGCCTCCTCCCCGCATCCAATAACACCACTGGAATCTGCCTCGAGTGCGCCCACATATCGCCTGCCTTAGCGCCGCTGCTCAGCCATCGACCCAGCAGCCCCCGTTCTGTCTCTCGCCTGGCAGAGGAGCCACATCTAACCATGGTTATTGACTGCATTGAATTCATCCCGCCGGCCCTCGCTGCATCTACCTACGCTTCTTTGCATCTTCCTCAGCCCTACCGATCAGCGTCTCTAGCATATGATTGGGGGCACGGGCTAGTCAACAGACATGCCATGTTGCCGCCGGTCATGAGAGTTTCCTGCCACCCAATAAAGGACCACCAATTAACAGCCCCTTCAGGGTCCGAGACGTGAAGCTCCCTTTAGTTTGGAATCAGGGTCTATTGGTGCTCCGGTTCCCACGCACGCACGCACGGCGCCACCCCCAAGGACGCTTCTGCCCGCTTCTCTGGCATGAGAGGGATGCGACTACTTGGACTCCAACCACAGACGTGGACCTTGCGGACATGCTACCGGTTCCGGAGTCGTGGTTCGAATCAAAGACCCTCGACACCGGGTCTAAGACCTTTGCGGACCCGCGTCTCTCGGCAGTGAGACTTTCTAGATGCTCGGAACGGCAGTCTGACCGGTAACCTCGGCACCTTTTCGATTGTCTAACGTCTTCCACGGGTGTCCAGACTCCCTACGAATGCAAGGCGTTGGTGCCGTGGACCCCAAAAGCGCGGCATGCTTGATTGTTTCTGACGGTTGGAATTCACGTGGTCAACACGATGGCATGGCATGTCTCCATCAATGGCCCGTTCAAGTTGTGTAGCGGATGACATTGCGGTTCAAATCTCCGACATCACCCCTGCATATCACTGGGCATCATCTCAGTGTCTCTCGGGCATGTCCGTTGGCGATATCGACGTAGGGAATGCGTGTCTGGGTTCGAATCCGTGCATCAACATCCGCATGACGGGTCTGATGCACAGCAACCCGCGGTCATCTATCTGGAGCTCCAATCTCCTGCCAGGTACCAGCAACCAGGATCGCGAGCTCCGAGTCTGGGAGAAATTAAGCAGACGGACATGCTGCCTTGCGAGACGCCTCGTCCCACCTGTCTTCACTGCGAAATTAGTGTGAAGCAACAGGCCAATCCCGCAACCCCATACCGCTGCGCCGAGCTGCATGTCAGAAAGAAGCGAGGAAGTCGCTGGCATCGCCGTGGCCCAAAAGTTCCACTCAATGGCAGGCAGTGCTTACGGCCGCTGGGGGGCATCACTCTTGTGCCATGTCCACTGGTTGCTCTGATAGGGTCTTCCGACACCACCACCCTGATCGGGCCTTTCCCCCCCTCGACGTTGGCATGCTAGGCATGACTTCATACGGTGACATGACGACCGAGTATCTGGATACGCCGAAACATCTGAGTGATGCGCATACCCATCGCGGAGGAACCCCACACGGACGATCGCGCGACGTACCCACTTGTTCCCTTACATTCTCTTACATCACAGACTGACCGGCGGCGTGTCTCATCTTCGGCAACGCCAACACAGCCTCGCCGTCCCTCGTCGTCCCTCGCCTTACAGGGCTGCCCTTATTAGATCTTTGGGAATCTGGGCTGAGAGGACCGGCAATCGACTGGTCGATTCGATCATGACCCCTCTGTCCAAGCCTCCCCACCAGGATGGTCCCGATACGCGGAATCCCGCTTCATCATTTGCTGCTCGGACTCCTCCGAGATGCGACCCAAGCCTCCGGGACGGGTCAGCCTCCCAGGCTCCACACCGGCCACTGTGATACGGGGGAGCTCATGAAGAGGCCGTAATCTTCAAGCCTCGTGTCGGGGCTCTCGGCTGCTGGCACCCGGGTCGCTTCCACGACATGGTTTCCGGCCTCCCCCAATTGTATAGCCGGTCGCCTTTGGGACGTGTGGCGCGCGCCTATTGATTGCTAAACGAGCATTCAACGTTTGATACGGCCAAAGCTCGTGTCGCTGGCTTTTGCATGACACTGGGCCTGCTCTGGAAGATGGAGTCATGAGCGAACTGGTGCTCTTGAGACTCTACTAGTACGCGGGCACGTTTCGTGCGTGGTAGCATTATTCCATAGACGCACGGTTGCAGCCAAAGGTACTTGCGTATCTCGACGATGCTGGAAACGTGTTGGACTGGCGAGATTGTTGCCTTTTGAGTGTCACGATGCCCGAGATGGAGTCTTCCTACCCCCCGCTAGCAACATCCGCAACAGACTCACGACAGGTCATGCTACGGTCCTTCACTGATGGCTGGCATGCACCTGATGTCGGTTTGAAGAGGAATGTCTTTGATTTGTTTATCGAGCAACCCTTAGGGCTTCACCGTACAGAGATAGTAGGATATACGATGGCATTAAGGTAGCGGGATGGTTGCAAGTGTATTAATCCCTAAGCTCCTTCTCTTACCGATGCCCGTCGGTTTACTATTGGGCACCGTTACAATACATGTCTACACATTACTTGATAAAGCCATTACGTGCGCAGTCTGCTTGTCCGTACCCCCAAATTACCACAAACAAAGAACACGCGCGCGGACACATTACATTAAGCGCCTACTCGGTCTCTCGCTATTCCTTGCTGCTCTCCACCTCGGGTCTCGCAGCTGTGGAGATCTGTCAGCCCGTCATACACACAGAGGCGGGAGCGGACTGCCGACCTGAGCTTGCTCCGCAGATGCCGTCCATCAGCCCGTAGACGCCGTAGTTGGGCGCCAGGTTCAGGTGGTGCTCGTCGTGGGCGTCGTCCCCCCACAGGAGCTTGATCTGCTCCCCGACGGCGGAGACGAAGGAGAAGGCCAGCGTGGTGGCGAGGTTCATCTCGAGGAGCTTGGCGATGCCCACCACCGGGAACCCGTACAGGAACATAAAGTCCGCGACGGACATGTAGCTGATGGTCAGGATGTGGTGGTTGCCGGGGTGCTTGATCTCGTGGTGCTTGGCGTGCACGCGCTCGTAGATGCCGGGGGCGTGCCACAGCCGGTGGATGACGTAGAAGACGGCGTCCCGCAGCAGGAGGCCGACGGCGAGGTCCCGCGCGACCTCTTGCCAGGACGGCAGGCTGTACGGCTTGATAAAGGTCCGGGTCAGCATCGACTGGCCCCCCGAACACATGACAAAGGCGACGTGGGTCATGGTCGCCACCACGTGGTTACAGAGGCTCTGCGTCAGCATCTCCCGGGACGTCGCGCTGATGTACGGGGGCCGCAGCTGTTCCAACAACAGCCCAAACACCATGTACACCAGCTGCACGGACACACTCCCCATGATCTCAATGTACCCGGCGGGATACCGGTCGATCAACTCGTCCATCATGGTTTGGGGTTTGGCGGGGAGAGAGACGAAAGGGGGAAAGGGGGACGGCTGGGGCTGGCGGTATATTACTCCACGAAAGACGGTGAAGCAGCCGGTTAAGCCCCCCACTCTGGTGGGTTTTACCTCGTGGGAGAGTGGGAGTTGTGGAGGCAATAGTGCTTGTCGCCCCCTTGCTGGGCTTTCGGGAGTTTAAAAACAACGTGGAGGAGGGTGCTCGGTAAATAAGCTTGGGGCGAATCCACCAGAGAAGGGCGGGAACCGTGGGCGAAGGGCGCCGGGTTGCTATATGTAGACGGCAATATGGGGCTTGCGAGCGGGAAGCCCTCGCCTTCTACCTATCGTCGAACGAGGTCGAGATATTGGGCGAGAGTCCGTTAGTCTCGATTTCAGTGGGATGCGCTAGTCGAAAACCTAAACCCGGGCGGGTGTCCCGACACGCTGGGGCGCGATTGGTCCGTACGCCTCGGGGCAGCCTGCCATTGGTCGTCAAGACTGTGAGATTATCAGCGTCGTGGCGGGCAGCTTTCGCGTGGCGGCCTCTGACGGGTTATCGCTGCATCTGGTCGTGATGTCAACGTCGGGGGAGGTCCCTCGATGAGGGGCGTGGGTTGAGGCCGCGGAGGTTTTTTTGTTGCAGCGCCGCAGAGCGAACCCGGGGTGGGGGCGGGCCCATATCGCGCGGTCCTCTTTCCAGGTAAATCCCGGCGGTGAAGGGACGTTCGTCTCGGGGGGGGAGGGTTCCTATGTTGGATTGATAACACGGCAAGAGAATCACCATGCGAACTCTTGTGGCGAGCATCGTGAGCAAGCGACACGGCTTGGGTTGACGCACATCCTATACGAACAACACGAGCGCGCATTGCAACCTCCGGCTGATGGGTCCTTTGACGTGCTTGGCTGCAGGCGTTCGGCCTTGGCCCAAATCCGGGGTCAAGAGCTGGCCACGTTGATACACCGTCCGGCCCATATAAAGGAAAATGGAGGCTTCCATGCGGTTTGCCCATCTGGCAAACTTTGTGATAGTGGCGCGGCGGGGCCCGATGCGTGACGGAGTTTCCCGGGAGCATGTGAGTCGACGTTGTATCGAAAAGAAGGCGGCCTCGGCCCTTGCTTGGACTTGCCGTATTGGGCATCATGTTCAAAGGGCATTGGGGCGAATCTGATCCCGGGGCTGCTGGCGCGTTGTCGACGTGGGAATTCGGATGCAGCTGTTGGACCTCGTAACCGGGATCGTGTTATTCTACGTCATGATCGGTGGACACACACCATAGCAGACGCTGGGAAAGAGGTACAAAGGTGGTCGTGTCTGCCACGGCACCCTGCGGGGGATGGATAATGTGAACGCTGGGAAAACGTGTCGCATTTTGGCATCACATCTATCGTATATCCGCTACACCGCTACAAAGGAGGTAGTTCCTCCCGACAAATGGGGCACTGCAACCTGAACCGCATCCACCCCTCCAGACAGGCGCTGTGGAAGATGTGCCGGCATGGCGTGACCATGTAGTTCCTCCGCGTGAAGACGCCCACGACGCTGCCGGCCGCGGGATCCTCCTCGCCGGCCCGCATGACGGGCACCTCAAGCACCTCGCGGCAGATGGCGCAGTCGATCGCGCGCAGGTTGCTGCCGCTCTTCCTGTCCTTGTCCTCGCCTGATCGGACCCGATCAAGGGACGGCGAGCCGGGCTCGGACAGCAGGCCGATCGGCAGCCCGCCGGCCTCGAGGCCGTCCTCGCGCAGGACGGGGTGGTAGTCCCATGCATCGGGCGTCCAGCTCTTGGGGATGCCAAAGCGCGGACCGAGGACGTACTGGAACGCTAGGATCCAGAGCTGAACCCAGAGCCAGGCGCAGAAGATGAGAAACGCCCGGCGGTCCGTCTCGGCGAAGAGGAAGTTGTTCTCGTAGACGTAAAAGTAGGCGAAGGGGAGCAGCCGCAGGACCGACTGGCCAATCATGAACTGCCAGGTGAGCGCACGGCGGCAGTTCCGCAGAACGTTGCGGTAGATCTGGGGCACCCAGAAGGAGAAGTAGACCATTGCCACGCTGTTGACGAAGAAGTTGCGCACGCGCGGGTACCAGGACGTCGACGCGATGGAGACAAGGAGGATCAGGGAGACGATCATGGCGAAGCGGAAGATGACCGCCTGGAACGTGACCTCGGGCCCGATGCGGTGGCCGCCGCCTGCCCCGGTGCCCGCTGTTGGGACCGCAGCCGCCCCGCTCGCGGCGTCCGCCAACTCGGCGTCGATGTCCTGATCAAAGGGTACAATGATCGGGGGCGACGGCGCTCTCCTGCGAGGCCCTGCAGTGACGGGCTGCGGGAGGGAGCCGGGCTCGACGGTCGGTGCCGGCGTGCGCGGCGTGTCGTTGTTGGCGTGCTGCTCTCTCTCGGCCCGCCGCCTGTTCTCGGGTTCTTGCACTTTGTGGATTTCCGCCAGGAAAAAGCCGCCCAAAGACATGGACAGAAACGCAGCAAAGAGGAGCGACAGGGACTCCAAGTACGTGATGCTGGCGTCCAGCGCCCACATGGACGCGGCGGCGAAGATGCCGCCGTCCACCATGACCATCATACTAATCGTCGAGTAGCTAATGCGACCCATGGTCGACGGCGTCGCCGATTCCTTCATCTGTTGCTTAAGCAGTAGTGCCTGGCTGAGAATCACCACGGCGAAGAGGAGTATCCATATCCTTATCTTATGGTATATGATCTCCGTCTTCATGCCTTGAAGATGTTGCCCGTCCGCGGGAGCAAAGTTCGGGGGTCCTTTTGTCTCGAGGAAGAAGGCGCAGTCGGGTGACCAGATGATGGCGGAAAGCTGTAGCTCCGGAACACCACGGATGGGCGCACCCTCTGGAAACCGGAGTTCCTGCTCGATGTCGCTGATGATTTTCGCCATGCCTTCTCTGGTCGGGCGGAAACCCTTCATGTTTAGATGACTCCTGTCCGGAGGGTGCACCTGGGCGTACATAATGTACTCGCAATGCGGCGCCGGATTGAGCGTGTCTGGCGGGTTGGACAAGTCTGATGTCCACGGCATCACGCCGTCGTTGAACACCTCCTTCTCCTTCCTTCGCAATAC
The DNA here is from genome assembly GCF_022836535.1 of Colletotrichum spaethianum. Taxonomy (NCBI): domain Eukaryota; kingdom Fungi; phylum Ascomycota; class Sordariomycetes; order Glomerellales; family Glomerellaceae; genus Colletotrichum; species Colletotrichum spaethianum. The sequence goes on from NW_026054798.1 coordinate 285,473, forward strand.
CTCGGCCAGCGTCACGTTGAGAAGACGCTGGCTCGACTGGAAAAAGTCGGAGCTCGGCGTTAGATGGGGCAGACCAAAGATGCCGTCAAACTTCTCGCTAGTCGTGGTCAGCAGAATGGTCCCCTGACGCGGCCACTGAACGCCGTGCAGCCGCATCTCCCAGTTGACGCCGCTGCCCTTGACGTCTTCGATTGTGACGGAAGCCTTGGCGCTGCGGACCTTGCCTCCGGACGAGGCGACGCCGTCCTCGACAATGCCCTGGTAAGAGATCTCCCTCCCGTGCTTCCCCGTGTCGACTAGGTCCATCAAGATCTTGCCCTCGTCGCCCGTGATATTCCTCGCCCATTCCGACTGCGAGCCGCTCCAATGCAAACTCGGCGTGATGGCGCTCAGGTTGTAGCTCGTCCACTCCCTCTTCGACATGGCCTCCTTGCGTACCCACGTCCCCTTGACAGCGCCCGTGGCGTTCTGCCAAACGGCCTCGCCCTCGCCAATATCCCAGAGGTTCACACCCCCGACGGGCGGGATTGCATTGTGACTCCACTCCAGGCATCGCTCCTGGAACCGCTCAAGGTCGTCCCATGCGAACCCGTCTTCGGCGCGGAAGCCCGTAAGGTTGAGGGACCTAGGCAGCAGGTCGGCGGACGAGCCGTTCTGACGCGGGACGAAGTCGCCCCAATTCGAGGTGTTGAGCAGGTCGAGCGCATGCTGGTGCCTCCGCAGGCGCTGGATAGCGAGGTCGGAGGCGGAAAAGAGGGAAGCGCCGCCGTTGCCCGGTGCGAGGAGGATCCAGAGGATGCCGACGATGGCGAGGCCGAGGACGACGGGGCGCGGGTTTTCGAAAGGGTAGGGGGGCATGTTGGGCGGCGTGCCTTGTTGCCGCTTTATCTCGTGGCCATTGTTTTGCTACACTGGCCGGCGGGTGTCGGTAGTAGCAAGCAGGAGCTTCGGGGATCGACAATTGTATATTCGTGTGTTGCGATGAGGAGGGTCAGGATGTACGGATGAACACTGTAGAGCTAAAAAGTAACTTTGGAGACGGATGACGGCATCAGCTGAGGTTGCCTCGAAGTGCTGAAAGCGGACCGTTGGTGGGCATTGGGTTCCGGCGCCCGTCAGCAGTTGTTTCTCAGGCTTGGTCAGTGTGCGGCTCTTGGCCTCCCCTGAGTTGGCGCTGTAGCAGGCACGTCTCCGGCGCCGCACTAGCCCACCGGCTCTGGGAGCCCGGCCTCGAACCTGGAATGTTTGCTAGGACCAACTGCGCAAACATTCGGTACCCCGCCATCGCCTCAAGACACTCACACAGTGAATTTAAGAACACGAGCACGACATCTCAGCGGCCATCTTACCTCGTACATCAGCCTCTCAATCCTCCAGTAATTCGTCGACAATCCGAGCAACGCCGCTCAAGATGGCCTCCAACAACCCCGACTCGAGTGCAAACCAATCTGCCGTTAGTAGACCACCTTCCAGCCCCCGCCGCACGACATCGTCCACACACTCATCCACAGCCATCATTAACTTCATCGCTCCGGGGCTGACTCTGAACAACGTGTAGATTTCGGAAGACCCCAAGACAGACGTCAACGCCGCCGTCGAGGAGCTCCTCAACACCATCTCCAACAAGTTCGCCGGAGTGTCCAGTGAGATTTTTGCAAAGAGTAAGCCCCATCACTGGAAACCTTGAAAGTGACTTTCGGGAAGCCAGTCTGATGCCGATCACAGTGGACGAGATGTCTCGCCGCCTGGACAACCTTGAGGCAGCTCTGTTGGCCAATAAGGAGAAGGATGGTGGCCCTCCAAAGTCGTCTTAGCCGTGGTCTGCATTCACGAGGGGTGCGAGGCAGCATGCCATTGGCGTTCAGGATTCACAGAAATACCTCACTAGAGCTGGATATGTCGGCAGGTTTTACGCGCAAACTTGATTTATACTTGCTATTGTTATTTCGTCGTCGTCGGCATCCTAGGCTACCAAATCATCAACTGGAGCGAAACCCGCTCAGTTGCATTGTGCTTGCTTTTTCAACCTCCTAAACCTTCCGATACCCAGACTTCAAGATGCTTCTGAAAAATGTGTTGTAAGAGTTCACTACAACTCCTCCTTCTCGCCGGTGACCTTCTCCTCGACCTTCTGGAGGAACTTGCGGAGAACGTTGGTCTTGCTGGTGATCTCATCACGCTTGGCCGGGGCGAGGCCACCCTTGGTGAGGATGCCTTCCAGGCGGGCGAGCTCCTTCTGAGCGTAGCCGTCGCTCTTGTTGAGCTTGTCGAAGACGCGGACGTAGTACTCGGCGTACTTGTACTGGGCCTGCTCCTTGAGGGTCTCGGCCTCCTTCTTGGCCTCGGCGGCAGCGTCGGAGAGGCTGGTGCCTCCAGTGTACTTGGCGACGATCTTGTCGAGGGCGGCGATGGTACCAGCGACAGCGTTGAGGCCACCGCCGGGGCTGCGGTTGGTACCGGCCTTCTCGTTGATGAAATCAACGAAGTCAACCTCGCTGCGGCCGCCGGTGTAGAGCTCGCCCTCCTTGGAACCCTTGGGGAAGAACTTGATGGTCGGGTAGGAAGAGACGCCTTCAGCGGCGGCGGTGCCCTTGCTGTTCTCGGCCTCGGCGTCGACCTTTGCGATCACGACACCATCGTCAAGAGAAAAGTCCTGGGCAACGGTCTCCCAGATAGGGGCGAGGGTCTTGCAGTCTATAGTATACCAAGTCAGCATTGCCAGCGGGAAGGAAGCATGAGGTGGGGAATGAAGACGTACGTCCACACCAAGGAGCAGTGAAGGCAACGAGAACGTCCTTGTCGCCGCCAACGGTGGCCTTGAAGGACTCATCGGAGAGCATGTTGACAGCGCTGGGCGGTGTGTACTTCTTGCGGGGCTTGGCGCTAGTCTTCTCCGTGATGAAGGCGCTCAGGGCCTCGAGGTCACGACCTCCCTTGTAGTCAGTGGGCTTATCGCTCTTGCCATCGAACCACTTGAGCGTAGGGAATCCCTGGATGCCGAATCTCTTGCCTAGGTCACGCTCGGCGTCGGCGTCCACCTTGGCGATCTGGACGTCCTTGGAGGACTCGAAGGCGCTGGCGAGCTCCTCGTAAACGGGAGCAAGGTTCTTGCAGTGGCCGCACCAGGGGGCGAAGAACTCGACGAGAGTGGGCTTGCCGGACTTGAGGACGACATCGTCAAAGTTGGAGGGGATAAGGTCAAGCACGGCGGACTTGGCGGCAACGGTGGCTGCCAGGGCGCCGAGCACGAAGCTCTTGAGGACAACCATTGTTGCTTTGATTGGCTTGCTTGAAAGAAATAATTCTAGTGATGCGATACCCGATCGACGTGAAGTGGTCACAAGCTGCTGGAAGTAATACAGCAGTTGGGAAGAGTGATGGTGTAAGCTGATGCTTTGAAATCAGCCGTTTGAGGTGTTGGATAAAGAAGCCACTTTGCAGGCGAACGTCACAGGAGAGCTCGGCCCCTTGTTCTCCAGCAACCTCAGCAAGGTGGCGGTTTCCCAACTGGCGACAGGGGTACCTTTCGGTGTTCTTATCGCTAGTGCTGGGCCTTATCGCGCGACCCTCCAGAGTAACTTAGTCTCTTGGATCAACTTTCCTCCGTCCGTCGACGGTGCACGGGCCTCTTTTCTGCTCCCCTCGGCTGGGGCTGCCAGACCCTGTCCAATGAGATTCCATTGGCAAAATCCGCATCCGCACACAAACCTGGGAAAATTTCCGTCTTCGCGATCGAAAAGTCAGTCAACACCCAACCATCCAGTCAACCCATCTCGAGTTTCTCGCCGACCACCCTCTCGACGACACCGCCCCCTCGACAACCGACATCATGTCTCACGAGTCTGTCTGGAACTCCCGCCCCCGCACCTACGGCAAGGGCTCTCGCAGCTGGTACGGATAACCCCTCGATCGGTCTCTGGTGGAAGCAAATGGAAATGGGAGACTGGAAATCTGCGGGGGACGAAGTGCTGACATTTTTTCCTCTTCCCAGCCGTGTCTGCAAGCACACCGCCGGTCTCATCCGCAAGTACGACCTCAACCTGTGCCGTCAGTGCTTCCGTGAGAAGGCCAAGGACATCGGCTTCAACAAGGTATGCGAAAATCCCAGGCGCCCCCAAGCGCGCCGCACGATTGGACTATGGGGGAACCCGATCGCTAACCGAGGCGCGAAACACAGTTCCGTTAAACGTCGAGATCCGAGACTAAGGATGGGACTCGAAGGTGGTTGGGCATGATGGCCCGTGGAAAATGCATTCAGACAGAGGGAGGCTTCCAAGGGCATGGAGTTCTTATGGCTGGCTTAACGGAAGAATATGCAACTCCGTCGGACATCCATTGAGGATAGACGAATACCACGACATTGAACCTTACCACCATTCTATCTGGGGCCTCCAAAAACCAAGCCACGACTGAGCTGCGCGTGATGGCGCGACGTACTGTAGATCATGAGACCGCGCGACGTATGGTACCCATAAGCTAGTACGGCCCTGCAAGTTCTGGGGATGCAATGATGACTCGAGGTTCATTCAACATATTCACTTGAATGGGCGGCGTGAAAGTCTTTTGTTCATGTGGCACAAAGCACAGATTGTTCTATTGTCCATCGTCTTCTATAAAAGTACATGATTCAAGACAAGGGGTGAAGTAGAGCGGAGATCTTTGAGCCCAAGACCCGACAATATACACGAGCGCGAGGGCTCAAAGCGGAAAACTTTGGGTCAGTTGTACATGAAATCGTGAAGCAGTCCAACTCCTTTTTTTGTTTGTACAATCCCACCTTTTTCGTCATCCAGATTCTGGTGTTTCGTTCCTGGTTCATCTCTGGCGTGCGCTGAGTGCCAACTCAGGGTATCGAGGGGATTCTTTTCAAAGCGGATCCCTTATTTCAGGATGCGGGTAATGAGACCAGTGGCGACGGTGCGGCCACCCTCACGGACGTTGAAACGCTGACCGACCTCGATGGCACTGGGGTGGTGCAGGGTGGCGACCATCTCGACGTTGTCACCGGGCATGACCATCTTGCTCTTGGCGTCTTCGGTGCCCTCGGGGAAGGTGAGAGTGACGGACTCGTCGGCAGTACGAAGGTACATCTGGGGCTTGTAGTTCTCGTGGAAACCAGTGTGGCGGCCACCCTCGTCCTTGGAGAGAACGTAGAGGGAGACAAGGAAGCTGGAGTGAGCCTTGACGGTACCGGGCTTGCAGACAACCATACCACGGCGGATGTCCTCACGCTTGACACCACGGAGGAGGAGGCCTGAGTTGTCACCAGCGCGGGACTCGTCGCAGGACTTCTTGAAGGTCTCAATGTCGGTGACCTTGGACTTGATGATCTCGTCGCCCTTGCCGACAATCTCGATCTCAGAGTCCTTCTTCAGGAGACCACGCTCGACACGGCCACTGACGACGGTACCACGGCCAGAGATGGAGAAGACGTCCTCGACGGACATGAGGAAGGGCTTCTCGAGGTCACGGGTAGGAGTGGGGATCCACTCGTCGACGGCCTTGAGGAGCTCATCGATCTTCTCGTTGCCGATCTCGTTTCTCTGGTTGTTGAGGGCCATGAGGGCGGAACCCATGATGACGGGGGTCTCGTCACCCTCGAAGCCGTAGGTGCTGAGGAGCTCACGCATCTCCATCTCGACAAGCTCCAACATCTCGGGGTCGTCGATGGCGTCGACCTTGTTGACGAAAACGACGATCTTCTGGACACCGACCTGACGAGCGAGCAACAAGTGCTCACGGGTCTGGGGCATCTGGCCGTCGGAGGCGGCAACGACGATGATGGCACCGTCCATGTTGGCGGCACCGGTAATCATGTTCTTGATGTAGTCGGCGTGACCGGGGCAGTCGACGTGGGAGTAGTGGCGGTTTTCGGTCGCGTACTCGATGTGAGCGGTGGAGATGGTGATACCACGCTTGCGCTCCTCGGGAGCCTTGTCAATGGCACCATAGTCGAGGAAGTTGGCGAGGCCCTTCTCGGCCTGCCTCTTGGTAATGGCGGCGGACAGAGTGGTCTGGGAGACTTGGGTCAGCTTTTGTCACGTAACGTCGCAAATGCAAGTCTCGAAGAGTACCTTTCCGTGATCGACGTGGCCAATAGTACCTGCGTAGCAACCTTGATTAGCCACAACATGCAAAGTAGATCACCAGCGACTGCACATACCAATGTTGACGTGAGGCTTTGTCCGCTCGTAGACGGCGTATGTGCGATAGACGTTGAGGATGGGGGAGACGTTCTGTCTCTTCAGGGCGGCCTGAAGGGGGCTAACATTGCCCTGGCGCAGCGAGGCGCGCGCCGTCCGGAGGAACGGCGCAACAGATCTGAGGGAGGCGGACATTGTGATGGTTGTGGATATTAAATAGTACAGCAGAAGGAGAGAAGAAGGAACGGAGAGGAGATGGACGATGTGGTGCTCGTTGTCGACAACGGCTGTAGTGGCTGGTTTGTAGGGGGAGGGGGAGGATGAGGTTCGGAGGTATCGTCTGATGGGAGCCAGAGTCCTGGAAATTTTTTTGCTGCCGGGAGTTTCCTTTTCGTCCAAGGAGACGGGGGAGCTCTGCTGGAGCTTCTTACGTCCATTGGCGGGCCGGCATGTCAGTGCTCTCCCCGGCCCCACTACGCAAGCCATTCACGTGAGGTCGCGTCGCCTCCCTTGACGAGTGCTAATTCGCGAAACGTAACTGGTTGGGCGTGTGGGAAGTCTTTTTGTCTTGCACGTCATGAGGGTGTTGATGGGGTTTGGACCACTTCATGGTCTACCAGGTCATGATCGACTTTGAGAATATTGAAAGTAGCTCGCAAAGGGCATAGAAGCATCGTTACGTTTCAATGCCTAACATGGCCTTGGGGGTACGCTTAGCCCTGTGCACTTCAAGCCCGTATGGCTTCGCTGCAGTATTCAGAAAACGTCAGATTGATGATAGCCTTACTTCTTGGATATGGTTTGATACCAATCCCCAAATCAAGAAAGGATTTTCCAACTGTTAGAGATCAAGGAGATCAGCATGGAAACACATATAATCCTAATGCTTCCATCTCTGGTATCTGACTTGGCATCTGAAGTGATTGCTTGCGCCCGTCTAACAAGGGATTAGTGCTACCCACGGAGGAACCGTTTTGACGGGCATCGGTTCTCGGTCACATCATTGACATTTGTGAATACTCATTACTTACAAGGGTTTCAAGAAGCAGCAGCAAGGAAGCACTCAGCTTGGAACAATGTATGCATGCTTCTGGATGGTTGTCGCCCACTGGACTTTGATAATCATCTTTGGAGCCGGTTCAAAGCACATACGACCATACCCACTGGAAAACTCGGGATCCCGTCCGCTCTCCCACAGATAAGCCAGTGAGGGCCGGATTAGTAGTTGAGTCGGTGACGATCAGCGAATACCTGGTGTTGTATGTTTTTTGGGGTTTGTCTCCTTTTCTTGGGTTGGTGATGATGCTCGATGTATGCCGCTGGCTTTCCCAAGTCTAAGCATTCGATGCACATGTGCAATCTTTTGATTTGCGGTCCAGATGCCGCTACCGCTTATACCGGTCTCCCATAGATAAGCTAGTGAGAGCAGATGTTCAAGTCGGGTTGTGAACGCCCACCGAGAAAGGTGGGTTCCGGTTTCCACGGATACGGCCCGCAATCAACCGAGCCAAGTTCAGGGTTCTCCTGCCGTATCTGCTTATAACTCTGGAGTCATCAACTGCTTGAAAGCTTGCACAAGTTTCAAGGCACCCTCTGTGCGGTCTTTCTTACCTTCGCTATCTATGAGATATCGTGACAAGTGACGAGACGAAGTAATCATGCCACTGTTAGCAGGGGTGCGTGTTAGTGTAGAAACGATGGCTGCAGACTAGCCAGTGATATCTCTTAGACTTTGAATTGAGAAATGCCTCCCTCGCCCACACTTTCGCCCGAAATCGCACCTTTTCTTCCTTCTCGAGACGAAGTACTTGAAGCAAAGCTGTGTTCTCGAGTGTGCATAGGTAAACGCTATAATTACTGGAGCTTTCCGTGTAATGATGCTAACAACTTGTGGTATTACTTGCATGACATTGCCTGTAGCTGTACCAATATAGAGGCAGGTGTACTGTAACCTGCGTACGTGCATTGGGAAGTCCTGGCAGGCCATAGATCATCTGGCACACGGATCCCGGGATGGATCTGGAGAGTTGCCCAACAATCAAGCACCGCAACTTTGCAAACACCTTGTCGCTCCAATGCAAACAGCAATAGCTCAAAGGTTTCTGTTGCGCAGGACTAGGCAATTCTCTCATCAGCTCATCTCCAACCACTGGCAGTCACCATCATTAACCCTCAATCACCGCGGTTCGTTCAGGAAGACTAGCACCAAAAACGAGCCATCAGCCGGCACAGATGCGGTCCCCTACAGCTTTACACTCAAAGATATCAGCACATCCAATTGGTCGGAACACCCGTATGCCTCTACAGCCTTTGAAATAAAGAACTCGGGCTTCCACCGCTTTGGGTTTGTTATTTACCGCACCACCTACGACGACGAGGCGGCGTGGGAACGCTACCTCGAGGTGCTCAAGTTTGCTGCACACCAGTCTCTTGTGAAGTCAGGCAACGACGTGCTTCTTGAGCAGTATATGGACTGTAGGCCTAACCTCCAGCCTGCTTATGGTTATGCACCTAGACGTTTTAACGTTTGATTATCAGGGCCAGTAATTTCTAATCGGGTTGCACTTAATGGTGCCTCTAAGGCCGAGGTACGACGGCACATTAACGCTTGGTGCGAAGGCCGCAGCGAAGAGCGTGACGGCGCCGGCGCCACCGGTCCCAGGGTTAAATGGCTGCCGCGGTTCAAACACTGTGTTTACGTGGACCGCAAGTGCCTCGATACGTTAGTTAAAATGCCGGCAAATTACCTCGAGCCCCAACGGCTGCGCCTCCCCTCCGATGTGCTGGCCGTGGTTGTTGACGGTGCTTTCGACCAGAGGATACCGGGTCCAGATTATGGCACGTATCCCGGCATCGAGGGTTGCACCGAGAGGTATGTGGGCTGGAAGTACGAAGAAATTGAGATGCTGGTCAACACGTACGACGAGGCCCATCAGTATCCCTTGAGCGAGATCGAATACAAGCGGCCGCCGCTTAGCGGGCCCATCAGGTTTGAGCCTACGCCTTTCTAGGCACTTGTCTGCTGGTTGCTGGGTCACGGCTGCTTTGTGAGTTAGAAGAGACCTGCTTATCACTGGGCCCTGATGAGCGTGAGACGAAATTGACAATGGCTACTGCTCACACCATGTAAGAGATCTGGAAGGCACTTATCACGCAAGCCGGTGACATAATTCTCTATCAAAAATGACAAGAGGATTCTCACAACAACAAACACAGATAGATGCTCCGACATCGAGAAAAGGACAACAAGAGCTTGTTTCCGGCGTCTCGGTTAAGCCAAGTACGTAACTTTGTGATATCAGGAAATTCTCCCTGACAAGAGATTCAAAGAATGTTAAGGCAAATGTGTTGGTCTCACAGACGGTTAGGTACTTATACAAGTGATGACAGCAAGTACGTCAAAAGTGGTAACAAACATTAATTGTTAGATACCGGGAAGAGAAGTCTAACGAGTTGGCTAGCAGCAAATTAAAGTAGGATATGCCTCCTGTTGTTGAAGTACGTTAATCAATAGAATATCTCTTGTTGCTTCTATCAGGTCTATGTCTCGAGAAAAAAACCCCTCGTCTACTGGCTGGCCTTTTGCCAGGTGCAAAATACACATGCCATCAGATTTCGCGTATTGAGCTGGCGAAATCCGTCCCAGGTATGAGTTCGACATTCGCCCAGACTGCCTCACTTCGTCTGGGTTGGGATGCTGTTGACACGTCTCGGACCTCAAAGCTCCCGACCATGCCGGTCACATCTTCACCCGGCCTATTTGCATTGGAAGCAGCAGGCACCTAGGTGTCCCTTTAAACCTTCTCGAGATCCAGTGCATCAGTTGTAAACGTAGTGAGGCCGTTCGGGGTCATTTGGGCATTTCCAGTGATCTTATAAGTGCTATTTTCATTCTCAGTTAGCCGTGTATTCCGCTTCTACCGGGCGGAAAGTTCCTTTTACCTATCCACGGACTTAAATGTGTAGGTCGCATAGCTAACCACATTCAAGGTGGAAACATGGACCATGACAACTTTAAAGGTTTTGCCATTGGTGTTGTTTTCAATCAAGTGGCTGCAGTCGAGTGTTGTGCCCTCGCTGCCAGCAAGCTCGCATCGCGGAGTGAGAGAGAAGGCCGGGATAGCCACGTTGTTCCCAGTCAAAGCAGGACCCGAGGCCTCGTAGTTGGCCCAAGCGATGCCGTACACACCGCCGCTCCAGTCCGTGATGGACCACTTGTAGGTCTCAAGCATATAAGCGAAGGCACCCGAGGCCGAGACGGCGGCGATAAGGAGGTTGGCGGAAACACGCATGGTGGCAGATGAGCGAGTGGGAAGTAAAAAGAGAGTGGCTTGAGGCGAATTAACTGGTCAAGATGTCTGAGTTGGTGTTCCTTACGACCTGGAAATCGACATCGAGGGGCGGCCTATTTATATGTCTTGGCAGGGACGTCTTGAAGCCTGGGTGGTGATCGTATCGTCAATATCATGCCATTGGCGGCAAAGAAGTCAGCAGATCAACTGCGCGCACTTCGTTCTAGCAGTTGTAAGAGAAAAGGCCGCAAAAAGATGGTTTTCTGTGAATAAGAGACCCGCCCATTCATAAACTTGGACGTGGATGAGTTCCATATGGACATGGACGTGTCCCGCTTCTTCCCAGCGAGCACAACGCTGTTTTGCTGTATGATAGTGATAGAACATATTGCGCCGGCGTGGCGCGGGTGTGTTATCAAAGTAGCGCGGTGGACCAGTAGAGAAACCGAAAAGCAATGTCCCAGCTCTTTCTTGATGCTATCAGAGTAGAAAAGGACCAATGACGCATGTGCATGATTGCTCCCGCCTTGGTCTAAAGGGTGCTGTCCGCTTGAAAAAAGACCACCGGAAGCGCGGCTTGGACGAGGCTGTGAGGTGGAAGCCAATACTTTCGGGACATCGACCAGAGACGCAGCCCCGGCTTCGCAGGAGCATGCAGAACGCGACTGTACCCTCCACAAGCAACCGCGTGCTCTACAGACCAGGTGGGCGAGTGGTAGCTGAAGTACCGCTTCGCCGCCAGTCGTCCGCCTCCCGCGCTCGATCTGGACTTGCCATTGCTCGGATCGCCATCTGGTCACACTGTTTCTGTTCATTCCATCTTGCACATCATGCATGAAATCTTGACAATGTTCGTCCGTCGCCTACCTGACGAACGCCCCCCACTCACTCACTCATCGCCCCCGTCGGACCCGGACCCGGAGTCGTCGCCGTCGGCGCCGTCCTCGCCGTCCCCCTTCTTCCCCTCCTTGGCCTTGGCCCGCTTCCGCAGCTTCTTGAGCCGGTTGAGCCGCTTCTTCTTCTCCTTGAGCGCCTCCTCCTTGCCCATCTTGGCCCTCTCCTGCTCCTCGGCCTTCTTCTTCCTCTCGCGCTCCTTGACCCGCAGCGCGATGCGCTTCTTCTTGCCGGGCCGCCGCCTCCGCGCCGCTTCTTCCTCTTCTCCCTCGCCTGCAGCCGTTTTCGGCCCCTTCCTCGACGTGCCGGGCACCCGCGTCACCCGCCACGGCATCTCCATCCCCCACCACCGCTGCGCCGCGCGCGCGAGCACCTCGTCGCCCGACACCGCCGCGAACGCCAGCTCCGCCTTGGCCTCGGCCGTCGGCTCGCCGGCAATGTAGTACGACAGCGGCCTCTTGCGCAGCATGTCGCCGTCCCCCTGGAGCGCGAGCTCGTCCTCGTCGACCAGCGCGATCTTGGTGGCCGGGTCCGTCGTCGTGAACAGCCGGAACTCGAACTCTTCGGGGCCGTTGTCGTCGCCCTGGGTTTCGGGGGCCGGGCCGTCCGCCATCGGCGCGTCGTCCTCGTCGGCGGCGGTTTTGGTCGGCGCCTGGTCGAGGCCGCTCAGGTCGAGCATGCCCGCCATGCGGGCGTGCAGCTTGGCGAGGAGCTCCGCATCCTGCTGCTCGTCGTGGTCCGCCGCCTCGTCCTCGGATGAGGCATCGAGGTCCTCTCGCCGGACCCTGTCATGCGTCGGTCAGCATTGCGGGACAGGCAAGACCGTCGTCAGAAGGGTGAGCCTCACCTCTTGGCGTCTGGGAGCTCAAACATGGCTGGTGCTCTACAGGAAATGCCCGCTGCGTCGGCCGAGTTGCTGTCGATTGGCGGTTGAGGAGAGGTCCCGGGGTGCGGTTGCGGAGGAGCAGTTCCAATTTGCACACCGATATGATTTCGATCGCCAGTCCCCGTGCAAAGTCCCGTATTACTAGCAGTTCGCAATGACGGCGGCCGTGCTTTGTGGAGTTTTTTCCCCCTTAGTCTGGTGGAGGTTGCGGCTGTCAGCAGAATGCCGCCCGAGCACGGCAGGCTCAACTGAGATTTTCGCTCGCAAGGTACCTTGGAGTGGGAGCGTGGGCCTTATCTTATCGCGCCGTTTGGCGCAGGTACGTAGCTCGATGCTCAAACGAAATGTCACCCCTCGAGGTCTGTCATAAAAGTCGTCACAACTCGTTCGCCCACTTACATGCCATTCCATGAGGGTGGGCGGCTTTACGGCCGAACGACGAGTTCTCAAACGCATGACTACAAACATGCGGGCTCCCAGAAAGGTGTTTCTCTCACCTCACCCTCCCTCCACCGCCAACCCGTGCAAAGACATGCACTGCAACTCCAACCCGTTTTCCAGCTCGCCGTCCAGCACTTCCAACAGGAGCGGCACACCCCGTCCGTTGCGTTGGTGAACCAATCACCCCGATCCCCGTCCCGGGCGTCTGGGTTCCATTCATCGTCTCACGCCTCAGTGAGAAAGGCATGGCATCCCACTCCATCGGGCCCGTTAGCTCCCAACGCCTCCAGTCAAGGAGGAGTGGAGATTCCGCGACCGTGACATGGCAGGCAGGCGATGGAGTGCGTGGGAAGCGCGGAGGAGACTGGGGATGGGAAGAGGCGCGCCTGAACCTGAACCTGAAGGGTGTGAAGCGGGCCGCCGCCGGGGGCTCTAAGCAGAAAAAAGACGTAGGCAGCGACAAGCCCGTTCCGTCGTCACCCAGCCCGTTGTCTCTCACCCCCCTCAAGCCTCAATTTCTTGGGAGATTCCTTCTTCTGGGCAGAAGGGAGGGGAGGGGGGAGATCATCGTCACCCAATCCCGATCATTCGGGTCCCTCTCCCCCCTGCCTTGCCCTCCCCTCTCCTGCCTGCATCCCTCTGTTGGCCTGCATTGGTCTCTCGTGGGCCCCCCAACTGTCAACCTCCTGTCAAAACCCGGCCAGTTGGTTCAGCCACAGACTACGTGCCGCTTCCATACATGCCATTACTACGCCGTGACACACTCACACACACACCCACACACAGTCGAATCCCACGCGCCCAGGAGTAGCATTCAGCCTCCCCCAGCAGAAAAAGAAGCCCGAAACGGGCATCCCGCTCGCCCTGACTTGCGTAAGTGACTTGCGTTCGTGGGTGGTGTTGGAGGTGGGCTTTGTTGGTCTCCTACCGATTTGTCCGCCTGTCAACAATGCAACATCCACCGTCCAACGTCCTCCGTTCATGTCTTCCCAAAAGGACTCCCCCACCCCCCTCATCAACCTCAAAACGGATAGTCTCGGTGGATTCCCCCAGCATAGAGGATCGGGGGTTCGAGCGGCCATTGGCGCCAGAACCATCGTGTTCCCTCTCTTGTCTCTCCCCCGGGGGGAGGGGTCTGGGTCTCTGCCCGCCCTGCCCTGCTTTGCCTCGTGCAAACATGCAAGACAAGGCGCCATCATCGTTGCAGCCGTGCCCTGCCCGCCGCCGCCGCCGCCGCCGCCGGCGCAGCACTAGTCCCATCACGCTATTGGAAAAAGCGAGCCCAGCCGGGCGGGACGACGCACATCGGAGCTTGGAGGGTGAACTGACTGTGTGTGTGTGTGTGAGTGGGACATGTCGCGGGCGATGGCCATCTGAGTACGCAGAGACGGTCAGACAAACCAGCAAGCCCGTGCCGCTGCGGTGCTGCGGTAGTCCTGCTGCGTGTGTGCGCCCAACGCACCAACAAACGGACAAGTCCATAAATGACCCGTGTGCCCGTATCCGTTTTCACATACTCCGTATACAGGCCAGAGGGGGTTTTTAATACGAGCTCTTGTGGCCCCTCTTCGGACAGACAGGTGAGCCAAGTGGATTGGGGCTGGAATGCTTGTTCATTGCCTAACTGCTTGCTTGCCTGCGCATTTTCTGGCCTATTTTCTCTCATCTCTCTCTCTCTTTCTCGCTCTCTCTCTATATCTCCAACAAGCCCGGAAAACCCCCCATTTCCATCCAATGTTCGGGAATCAACGCACAAACAAAAAAGAACGCCACAGTGCTCGGTCGATGTTGGTGCCACCGACAAACACGGCCCAGACCAGCCCAACCCAGCCAACCAACACACCACCCCCCGCCTGCCCGTTCCCGACAGTCTGGATCCGTCCCGACAAAATCGGCCGAAGCTTCTGGCGGTCCCTGGTCGGAGTGGCGGAAACCAACTCTTTGAGCGGAGAGAGCCTCTTTGCCAAGAACCTTGCCAAATCCAACGTCACCCCACTCTCGAGGCTGGCTCCCAAGCTCCCTTCCTCCCCCTTCCTCCATCCTCTGTACTCCCTTGTCCTTTCCACACCACCATCGACCACACTGGCTCGTTCGGGGAAAATGATGTCGGGTAGCCCACAATGCCTTTCATTGCTTTCCTTGTCCGATACCCGGCGCTCAATGTAACCAAGAAATACCATACATCGTTAAGTAGTCCGCCCTTGCCCACTCGCCCATCCCCAGTGTCGCGGCACGGCCCGGAGCCGGTGATAGAAGCGTCCGGCCAGAGCATTCGACGTCAATGCTATCCTTCGTGTGGTATCGAAAAGCCCAGCTACCAGACAATGCCCTCCTCTTGATGCCGATCTCGACCATCTCGTTGCTGCGCCTTCCCAAATTATGCTCGGGCCCGGTCCTGTCATGAAACATAAAAAAATAAATGCCAATGCCGAGCAGGTTTGGAACTTCGGCGCCAGTGGAAGTCGACGTCCTTATACGTAGACTATCTCACTGGGTCCCAGTTCGTGCGTTGGCAGGACTCAGAAGCGAACTCTCTTGCCTACTTGAAAACTCAAAATCAAATCCGAACCGCAATTGTTCTCCTGGCCGCGAATTGAAGGTATAGTGGTACACAGTCAGGGCTGCCGTGCCAGGCAGGAAACAGCTTCGGCCTCAAAGCCTGTTTCTCTTAGCCTAGGCACCATTGGGGCCCGACCTATTATGCTTTCCTTATAGTTGGAGTCATTTGGCGTGACCCAGCAGCCAACATTATACGCGTAGCTAATTAGCGTTCCAGGAGTAATGGTTCATGCCGTCAAACGATCCCCGGTGGGCGCTGCTGTATGACCCGGGAGCTGGCGGCGCAGGTCCGTGATCCTGCTTGGGTGTCGGCGCAGAGCCTCCGCTCGAGTATTGGTCGGGGAAACCGTATGGCCGTCCCTCGCTGCTACTGTATGCCACCGTCGACGCAGGCTCACTGGCTGTCGTTGTCCACGAGCTCGAAGGCGGGTAGTAGTCCCGAGCGGGGCCGGAGTGCGGCGCGGGCGCCTCAGTCTTGTAGGATGGCGGCGCAATATCGCTGGGGTTGTTGCCGACGGCGCCGTACGAAGAACCATATCGGTATTCGGGAGAGGCCTCGTGGTGGGACATGGAGCCAATCGATGGCTGGCTAGCATGCCTGGGGCTCTTGGTTGGCCGGGAATTGTCGACGTATCTCGGCACGTTGAGGGCGTTGTCCGAGCTCGATGCCATCGCTGTGGCTGACACCGACAAGGGCGGCGGGGCAGTCGTGCTCTGCACATAGGCATACTGAGTCCTGATGGGAGGCTGATGCTGGTCGTTTGCCACCAACGAAAGCTGCACCGATGGCATCGATGTTTGCAGTGGCATGTCTTGGGGCTCTCCGCTGAAGCTTGTTCCGCCTGACAGCGGAACTTTGTGGTAGGGCTCTGCTCCCATCGTGGTCGCTGGGTAGCTTCCCGAGCCAGCCGGCGGTAGCTGCGACATGGGGACGGGGTTCGAGGACGACCAGTTGGGATACGAGCTGCTATGCGTCAGTGCGTGTTTACAAACATGCTGGCGAAACCCCTTCCACGCCCATCGAGTGACTGGCTTAGGTACGAAAAGGGGAAAGAGAGAGAAGTGGCTTACTTGGATCTCATGGCTCCCATCGGCGCTCCTGGCATCTTCGGACCTCCTGCGCTGAACGTGAAGGCAGAACGGGGCATCTGCATGTCCAACCCTCTTGCTTTGGCATCCTGCGGCTTGATGGCCAATGGCCCTGCCACGATGCCCAATCCTGTCTCAACCAACGCTTGGCCTCTGGAGCCGGCGCTGGACCCCAGCAGGGGGATCTCTTTTCTGGCCTGGAAGTTGCGAGGACTGCGGCCACGTACCACGATGGGCGCGGTTGTCGCTTCGGTAAGCACGATTTTGCTGCCGCTGGCCAAGGTTCCAACAACCTTGAGGTGAAGCACGAAGTGTTGCTGGAGTTCCTTCCGGCGCCCGTTGTTTGCCGTTGCGCTTTGCCAAGTTAGCCAAGGTCCGCTGCCGCGACCGCGCCCGGGGTGTACTCACATTCTAAACTGCAGCCGGCGCCAACCAATGGGGTATACTGCGTACTCTCCCTCGGCCTCGCTGCCATCGTCTTGGAAAGGGATCAAGGGGAGTGATGCTGGCTCCTGGTCCGGGTTCTGGGTGATCTCAGGGGAGTTGGGTGGGGGTGTCTTCCACGGGATAACGATGAGTCGGACGGGATGGCCGTCGACCGACTCGATTGCGGAGATGGTTACTTCGGTGTTGCTGACGGGTACAGTCTCGCCGGTCTCGGTAATGACGGAGAGCTGGCCTCGCGGGGTGATCAGAGAACCGCTGATCTGAAAGAGATTTCGTCGGTAGCATGTCAGCTCGGGCTGGAGGATGGAGCCGTCGGTGCTGTTGGAGGGCATTTCGGACAGGAAAAACATTCCATGAAGCTGCGCGGACAGCTCCAGCTGCTGCATCCGGCCATGCTGGTCGACGATGGTGTGCTTGTCTTGCACTCTCTTGAATGAGAGAAGCTTGTGGTCATGGTTGACGGTCAACTTGGAGCCGTCGTCCCGCGGATCCTGAACAATCTCCTGGTACGGAGGCTGCTCGGTCTGCGAGTAGGGTCTCTTGAGGTTGGGGAAGCTGTGGTGGGAGGTCAAGCTTGGATGCGAGTGTCGGTCGTACGCATCCGACTCGTCCTGGGGGTAGCGACCGTAGGGGTACGATCCGTGGTCTACACTCGGGTGGGTGCTTCTTGGGCGTCCCGCATGTGGCGAGTTGGAGGAGTGGCTTCCGAGGCCGGAATCCAGGCTGTTGTTGAATCGAGACGACATTTGGACGGGGCTTCCATAGTTCGACCAAAGGTTGGAATGCGCCGGCTCTTTCAGCTCTGCCATGACGGGGTAGATTACCGTGGTTGACATTAGATCATGCCTTGTTGGAGCGCTGCAGTCCTGTCCCAGACCCAAGCGCGCCTCTCCTTCACACAAAGATATGCGGTGGTCCTTGCTGGGTGATCAACAAGGCGTTGGATATGTTGTCAGACGTCCTGAACAAAGAGCAAGCAACGCGTAGGAGAGAGGTGCGACTGCGCTTTGTTATTGTCGAGCAGTGATGGCGAAGAGTCAAGAGATGCGGAAGATGCAGAGGTGAAGTTGAAGTTCAACGGACGACGGTCATGTTTAAGGTTGCAGGGAAAGATGTATACTTGTATCTGATGGGTTGGGATGGGTAGCAAGAAGGACGGTAGATGTTGGAGGGGGGTGTCTTATGAAAATCTTCGGCACTGTTCTGGGTGGATACTCTGATGGAGCAGGGCTGGGGAGGCCAGCCAAGGTCGAGTTTGTGTCGAGTCGAGTCGAGTCGAAGTGATGCCTCGACGGGATATTCTAATGCTGGACCGTTGACTTGTGCCTTCTTCAGCGGCAGCGGCAAAGGCAAGGTCACCGGTACAACGTAACAGCGGGTTCTTTGGACAGGACGGTCAGTGCATGCAGCCATACTTGGAAGGAGAAGGGGGAGAAGCGGGCGATCTGGTGAACGGAAGAACAAGGCACGCAATGGAGCTACGGCGATGGAGTGTGGGTGTGCCCTGCAGAGAGGCGACCAGGTTTAGGGGAATACCCTTCTTAGAAGGCGGCGCTATGGGGGAGGGGGGGACGAGGAGAGGAGACAAGTCGAGGTCCTGGACTAGGGGCGGCACTGAAACGGTTTGATAAGAGCAAACGAGCACAATTCAGGATGCCAGGTCCAGGGCGTTTGGGTCCTGTTGCAGCAGCAGCTCTCTGGGTTATGGAAGTGCATACGTGACGACCGGTCTAGTGATTGAGGAAGATGAGAGAGCTCCAGCATGGAAACCGCGCATCGAGGACGCCCATTTGCCCGCTGCATACGAATAGCCGGTCTATACATACCTCGCATATCCATATCTGCACCCACACATAAATCTGGGATAGGCAAGATGCATACACGTCCGTAGGTATCATGGACGAACACGGGTCGAGCAGCCCCGTTGGACGCACGCATAGTGTACACACTCTCTCTGTTTCTCTCTTGCGTTCGCGTTCTGTCACTCCTACTCCTCACTTGCTCGCGCCGCGCGGAGACTCTCGCGCACACACACCCACACCCACACGCTTCAACGCACCCCCGCTTCTGCCGGAGGCGTGAGCGAGTTCCTTGCACAAACTGGCATCGCTAGCAGCAAAAGGCATGGAAGAGAGTTGACGGCAAGCCTCCAGGGTTGGCACTACTGGCCCTGGCGAGCAGGGTGGCATGTGCGGTAAGTAGGTCCGTCAAGATGGAGGGACGGAGAAGAACCTGGCATGGATCGTACGGAGGCACGGGGGGGGAACCATCCCTCAAGGAGAAATCGCAGGCTGGAAAGGCCCCAAGGCCCCCCATGCCGACCAATGGAAGATCCATGGCGGAATGTCCAGGGGTCGAGGAGGGGGGTAGCTCGATAAGAGAACTAGACAGAGAATCCTCCGACAGCTGTCGTAGGCCAGTGGCCCGCAAATTTTCTAGAAGGTCGTTGGGCAGAGACGCCGATGAAGGGCAGGAAACAGAAAAGGTGTGTGGGCTAAGGGGGGTGTGTGTGGGAGAAGAGGGGGAAGAAAATCGGTTCACGAGATTGCTAGAGACTAGGGGCCGAGTTGAACTCGCTTGGGGCACACATCCATTTGCAACATCCCTGTCCGGGCATGGTGGAGTGGACAGGCAATGTTGAGAGAGGGTTAATATAATAGACACATGCGCCTGACTGAGGCTTTTGCTGGCGGGCTGGTCAGACATGAGGCAATGTTTCTGCTATTTTTCATGGTCGTTGTTCGGATGAGGGGGGGGTGGTTTCCAAAAGCAAGGCTGTCAACGGCGCGGTTCGTTCAAGCATCCAGGCCTCACAACTCTGCTTTTCTTTTGCTCGGGCTCGGCCGTCAACTGTCATGACTCTGGCAGGCACATGCCGGATTGAATCGCTCGAGAGGGGTGTGGCCGAGAAAGCAGAGACCAAAAGGCCATGGGGTCGAGCGTGAGGAAGAGGAAGGTAATTGAGCCGGCTGGCCAAATATGCTTGATGCCATGGTATATCGGATGCGTCCCACGACTCGCGATGCTGTCGCTTGCATCGCTCAAGGCCTCACTGCGCATGATTAGACTCATATGGAGATCCGTTATGACTTACATACATGGACGCTAGCGACCCTATGGGCCAGGCGTAATCTCCTGGGTCCTCCTTTCTCCCTCCTCGTGTCCGGCTCCTGTGCGAGGTGCTGCGACAAAAAAAAAAAAGCGAGGGCTCAAGGTTAATGTATGGAGACGACGGTGCCGGTCAATAATCCGAGAAACAAGTCAGGACAAGTGGCAACCACGGACAATCGTCAGGGAAGAAGGCGGTAGAGAGACGCACAGAAACCATACGAGACAGCTTGGAGCAGTGGAAAATCAGAATGCAGAGAGAGAAATAAAAGAGAGCAAGGCACAAATGCGGAGGCGTCCAGGCATGTTCGTGGCAGGAGGTCCTGAAAGGGGAAGCTAACAGTCTGTGCCCGCACCCGGGCCAGGGGTCCGCAAAAGGCGCAGGGTTGATGGGTCGGTCCTCATCATGGCAGTTGATGGAACCCGGATTGTGACGGGAGAGTACGTACCGCTGCCCCCGTAGTAGTCCCGCCGTCCGCGCAGGTGCGCAACCCACTCGACAAAAGTCGAGGTGCCGTGTCCGGCATACTACGAACCAGTCGCATTGCATCTTTGGCATTGTGCTGCTGCATTACTGCCAAGGTAGCTGGCAATTGTGCGCAGAACACCCGAGCTGGTGATAGTTCCTCGTTATTGGAGTTTCTTGCCTCTCCCCCTCTCACTTTTCTTTCTCTCTCAGGCCTCTCTCCGTCTGAAAGTCGAAATTGCGTGTGCTCGGATACCTCGCTCCCCTTCCCCAAACAAACGGAAGAAAGGGGACCCTGGGTAACATGAGAAAAAGAGGCAGCCCGTCTCATCAAGCCGCAAGGGGGAAAAAAAAGGGGGGGGGGGATACGTAATGTTAGCGACCGTGTCCCGGGATGCATAGTAAACAAACGACGAAGGTTCGATACGGGACGAGGCGAGGCGAAGCGATTTAAAAAAAAATAAAAATAAAAAAGATGATAGAACAAAAAAGAAGGTGGCCCTGAACAACACCGACAATCAACATCTCGTCGCGGTGTGCTCTGACAGGAGGATAGCTGTCTCACGCGTGGCAACGGGGGACAGTAGCAACGGCTCCCGAGGAGCTTCGAGGTAGGTAGCGTAGCAGCACAGTGCCAAGAAGCAGTGGCAGCAGACACAGAAGCGTCAGCAGTCCAATGCAAGGTAAGGAAAGCCGGCTTCCCATTCGCAGACGTTTGGACGTTTGTGCAAGGTACCTGAACAACTTCGACTTACCGACATGGATGAAGGAGCCGCGGCGCAATGGAGTACAGGTGATGGCGGCTGCCCGCCCGCCTTCCTAACCTCACGGCACCTCATCGGGAGGCAAGGTACAGAGGATTCTAGGTACGGACACTATGCAGTCTCCAGTAACGGTGTGTCTTGGAGGTGGGTCTCAACTTTGGCTTGTGTGTGCTTGTGGCTTCTGCTTGTTCTTGGTCGACGTCTTGGTACTGGGGGCGCAAAGGGGAAGGAATCACGGCCGGGTGCATGCAGAGACGATGCAGCTGGTGCAGTAGTGGCAGAAGCTTCGAGCCACGGCTGCAGCGGCGGCCGAATATGGCTGTTGAGAAAGCGTTGGTGGCCTTGGGGGTCTGGCCGGAGCGGCGGCCACATGGGCCAAGTCAAGCAAGGCGGCGCGCTGTGTAAGGTGAGGTGCGTTTAGGAAGTGATCAGTCACCAGATGCACACTCATGTCCACACGGATGCCGAGGGACAAGCAGACCGACATATGCGATTGCCTGCGTGGTATTGTGGAAATGGAAGAGTCGCGCGCGCCGTCTCCCGAGCGAGATTCGATCGGAGCGTAGTCCGGCCAAGTCGAGGGGCCACGGGGGGGACAAGTCGGAAGGTGGAGGATGGAAGCGGGACGTAACGTCTCACTCAAAGGCGTTGTTGCTAAGCCAATGATGCCTGAGGTCAGTTGAGCCAAGCTTAAAGAGCTATCGGTGCTAGGTACACACACTGCGTTGGCCCACGTCCATTGTCTAAGCACCATCTGGGAAGGTGCCTCGCTCATTGACGTTCGATATTGAACTGGTGACTGGGTCAAGAGATATTGGAACAAGGGTTAGGTAAGTCATTATCCGACGTTGATGCTTCTGCCAGATGTTGCGGACGTGCGGGCATTGGGGGCGTGGGTTACCGATGGCAACTATCGATGGCGGATTCTCCTCTCCTTTCCAAGGAAAACACAGCTCAGAGTCGGTCCTTTGCACAAGATGGCTCAAATTGCCGCAGCCGGTCGACAAGGAACAGACCTCGGGAACGAGTCGGGTGGTGCGGCAGAAACTCGGAGGCGGATATGCAGGCTGTTTCCGTCTGTCATTATAGAGAACCGAGAAGGGGCATAAATCGATAACAGTCGGGGTTCCAAACAAAAGCAAGCCCGTGATCAAGGCCACGGCCATGGTCATGGTCATTGCTCAAAGGCGCCTGTGATCTTTCTTGCAAGGTCAAGGTCAAGGTCGAGAGAGACGGGACGGGGCCGGAATCCGGAGCAAGCCCAAGCCGGAAGGGGAAAGAGTTGAGAGCCAGCCCAGGCGCCGGTGCATAGGTTGTCCGAAGCTTCTTACTGCGCGCAGTGTAGTGTAGATTGAGTGGAAGAAGGACTCGTGAAGGAAAGCTCGCAGATTGTCCGAGTATCTGACTGCCATGTCTCACCTGCCTTGACCTTTGGACATACTTGATAACCAACCTTGATTATTGAACGTAAACGACAGAAGGAAGGCGTCGATTGACACTGACAGCTGCACCCACCAACTCTCGTCCCGGCACCTACCTCTTTCTCATTGCCGGCGGGCGTCATTTCTGCTCTCCGTCTATGTCATGGCGCCTGCCTTTCATAATGGTTGCCAATAGCTGGTGCCCTTATGTGAGGTCGGGTGGCCGGGGGAAGGGACGGAGAACGCACCAAAGGACTGCCCGGCGACCGGAGGTAGACCCTCCCAAGTTTCCCATTTTGGAGCCTTGTTGATGGCAAATTCTCCATCGACGATGCCTCGTGCCAACCTCGCGCTCTCCATCCCCCATCTCCCCGTTGCCCCTCCGTTAGGCCCCCCCCGTCGCCGGGCATCGTCACTGCCATGGGCCCCAGCACAGCGACCAGCGCCACAGCCATCACGACCTCCCCGTCTCCTTCACCGACCGACCCCTTACCCAGGCCCAGGCCGCCATGCGTGTCAGGCCTCTCTGTCAAGTTCTCCAGCGCCTAATCCAGCACGCCAACGACTCCAGCAGCGCTTGGAGCCCCTCTCCCCCCACCGTTCAGGACCGTGTCCCCGTTATTCAGTGGGTAGCTGTTGCATCTTGTCACTGGATGAATACAGTGTCCTCTCACGGTGTGTGGGACTGACATTAACCCGCATCGACTAGAAAACTCAAAATGGACCAGACAGGGTTGGCCAGGCTAAAAGTGCCTTGGGAGCCGGGGGGGACTGATTCAATCCCGTTGCGAAGCTGGCCAGTCAGCACCGCGCATTCCATCATGGGACCGGCTCCACCTCCCACTTCCTTCCTGAGGTGCTCTTGCAGCTCTGAACCAGCCTCTGTCGTCCAGAGTCGTGCCTACCTCCCACATTCAGATTTCTGCCCAGGTGGGTACGTACATATCCTCGTCTCTTGACCTCGCACGCACGGGTGGCAGGGCAGGTCCTGTGAAGACACTGGTGGTCCTCCTGCCAACCCCACCTTTTTCCACTTGAGTTCTCGCTTGCCAAAGGCAGGTGATGGCTCTTGCTCTTGCTTCTACTTTTCCAAGTGCCCACACGTCGGCAACGGTCCGTCTCTTGGTCTCGATGGTTCTTTCTGCCCGTCGTCCAGACAGCCTTAGTGTAGAGTACGAATGCAGCAGCTTTGCATTGCGAATGATGTTATTCACATCCCAGTGGTTCCTTCCACCGGAGCGATGTCCGCGGACCAAAGTACGGACTTGGAGTGCTGTGGGCTTGTCCGTGGCTCGTGGCTGTCATGGTGGTTGAATCCACTCGACGCCTGTCCACTTCTCACGTCTTTTTCCATCCAGTTCCCGATTCTCGCCAGACATTCGACGCAACGTCTGGTCCCTTTGTCATCCACTATATCTGCAGGATGCTGTTCCTTCACGCGAACCTGACTTAAGCAACACCGGCCGCCAGTTCGCTCTGGAAATGCCGTGTCGACATCTGCGCAACTACGTACCTCCCCGCCGTCGCAGCGCACTATCGACTGTAGACAGCAAGCTCTGTGGATCACAGCTCCCCCCCTCCACCTCGTAGAACGCAGAGCAACGACTCGTCTCCTGCCGCCTCCCCTCCAATTAACCCCCCTGGAGCCGGGGGCCTTCGACATCATGATCAGGACCCTGGACCGGCACGCAGACCCCCGTCCGCCGTGATCCTCCACGGCCACAAGCAAGTCACCTCATCGGGGGCACATCACCGTCACCTTCTCCACGTCCCCCACAACGGAAATCGCTCTGCTGCTACCGCAGTCGTCAAGTAGGTAGACAGAGGGGTCAGTAGGATCGAAGCGCGCAACCACTTGTGTTTCCTTCTCAGGCACGCCGCAACGCCTGTTCTCGTCTGTTTGGCTCATCCCAAAACAAAGTTTATCGCCACTCTCGCCAGCGCCGTTGCATTCGGTTCCTTCTTCCTAGCTCCTCCAGTATTCCTCCCCGATACACCTTGCCCTCTTGTGTGTTGGTTTCCCTGCTCTTTGGCCCCGTCAACCCGAGCAGCGAGCCCGGTTCAAGGCTCACCCACCGTAGTCAGGGACACTGGCCAAGCCCGTATCCCATCTCACATCGTGCGCTTCCGGGGCTGCGATGCCTTGCCTTGCCTTGCCTTCCCGTCATCTCATATGCCTGTGTCGTCGTTTTGCCCGGCCTTACACGAACTCTGCTTTGCTCTGCCGCGGTAACGCGCACTTCTCCCCTTAACCCATGTCGATGCCGTCTCTTTTGCTTCGACCTTCTACACTAATCCGCTTCTATCCCAGCTCCGGGACCCGACGCTCACGGACCTGGGCTCCCCGAAGCATGAACAGGATGACGCCTCTCACGCGCGCGCGCCTCCCCAATTGACAGTACCTGACAGCAGGTGCCAACCAGTGTGGACACGGCTAGTAGTCTGCGCTCTCTGCACCGACAATCCAAGCCGTTGAGCTAGCTACGTATGCAAGTGACAGCGCTAATCGACGCGCAGTCGACTAGCACGCTGCCGGAACCACGTCAACTTCAGACCAGTTCACTTCACAATCGCAGACCGCATCTTTTGGCATTGTGTCTTGTGCGCACGACTATCTCCAAGCTCTCGATCCAGCCAGCACTTGAAGTTGCCCAAAGAGCGCCACTCCAACCAACATCTTCTGCAACGGGCCTGATCAACCGGCATAGGAACGCAGGCAGCTCCATGTTGCCCACCGCCTGTGCACTACCTTGGTAAAATGTTTTGCTCTGCAACTAAGCGAGCCGGGCAACACGTCGAGTACTCTGCTTCTTACATCGACCTCTTTGGCGATTCACAAGTCCCGGATTGAAGCGCCTCACAATCTTTGTGCCGAACGTGGCAGCAGACGAGACAAGCTATGACGACGACCGCCTCAACTTGCCAAGTACCCTGACGGATCGCTCCATCGGGATACCGCTAATTGAATGTCGTACGAGTCCCCTCTCTTGGAGGCGGCTTTGACTGGCAGTCCCTGGCGGCGCGGCTACAAGGTCGATCACGGTTGCTCCTGTACCGCCACTACGGGAGCGTCTAGAGGTACACCACTGAGAGTGAACGGTGCGAACGCTACCCTGGGCAACCTACACTGTTCCCGCTGCCAACTACACTACCCGCCCGCCCTCCACCGAATCAAGAAAAATCTGTGGCTCCAGGAAGCCGAGCCTTTTCTTTCTTCTGGTCCCGAGCAACATCAAAACTTCCGAAGCTTCGCACGACTTCGCATTCAACCCGCGCCCCACGGGCCCTGTCCGGAGCTGGTACGCCTCCTGCGCTATTCTTGACGGGCCTCGCCAAAAGAGCGCGCCCGTCCAAGTTGCAGACCTCGTCACAGACCAACGTTCGCGGCGGAAGCATCCCTTGCTGGATGTAACCATCCGGGGGCTCAAGGGGGGTTCACGGCGAATTTCCTGTGAGATCGCGCGGGCACGGGACCCGGTATGCCTCTCGTCGAGGCGGGTTCCTTGTGCAGATGGCTTGCCGCTTGCTTGTCCGACTACCCCTTGTCCTTGTCGGCCCACCAAGGGGCCCCTAACGGCCTCTGCGGGCCCTGTAACGCCTTGGCCTTCTTGCTGCCCGATGCACCTATGATTGGCCATTCGAGGGACTTGACTACCTTCTGCCGACCGTCGCCCAGAGTTCTCGTCATCCTTCTCGTGGTGGAGAATGCCTTTGAATAGAGGAGCACGGCACTCGAGGGTAGACTGTTTCGACCCTCTCGATCAATTGACTGATTTGGTGATGGTCTGTGTTTCGAGATCGAAACACTCGACAGGGCTCAGCAGGGCTCGACAGGGCTCGACCGGGCTGTGTAGACATGGGAAACACAAATCTACATCAGATAAACAGCAGAGCCATCAGCAGCCATAATCCACGACTCGGTCAACACCGACCACCATCCTTTCCCCTGCAGTAAGGGGCATGCTGTTGTGGTTTACGGCATGTCCTGATCCCCGATGCCAGCTCTCTGTTATTTTTACACGAGGGCCGGGCGGGTTCTTGGAAGCGACAGCCTCGCAGTTCTTGTTTGCGGACTACAAGACCGAGATTATCCCCTTCCCCCCCCATGGTCATACCTATCTAACGGGCTAAGGTCTATATCTGCAGCCCATTATACCCCCCCTCCTCCGACCAGGAATGGGCCCCCCCTATTCCGCCAAAGCACATCGACACGTTCATAATCTCCTCGCTATGCAGCTGCACTATCTGGCAGTTGAGCAAAACGTGTTTTCATTACTATCATTGGCCTCCATATCTGACACAGCACATGGCACAACTCCAAGCGCACTCTCGGCAACACTGGGTCATTGACGAGTTGGAAACTCGGGATGCTCAGACCGTCGATGCCGGGGATTGAAACATTTGCGGCAGTCGCGAGGCGCAAACATGTCGGCTCCAGACGGTCGGCGCTCTTCGTTTAATGGATTTTGTGTTGCAACCCAACGCGTCAAATGCTCAAGGTCACGAAATCTCCGAGTTGGGGTCGCTCCAACAGCACGGAGCCTGGAGACAAGCTCCAAATAGCCATGGAATTGCGATGGATCGACAGAGAGCAACCTGAGAGTGCCACAGGGGCGGGGATGAAATGAGGACTTCAAGGGCCAACACGGCTCACTCTCGCGCGGCAGTCGGCTCTTGGTGGCATTACTAGACGACATACACGCCATTCCCACCAAAGCCCACCCATACAAGCAAGAAACAAGCCTGGAGGGACACAGGGGAGATGGGGGTCGGGGGAGGACAAGAATGGCGCAAGACTCCCTGATTGCTTTGCCAAGCATCTCGTCTGGACCTTGTCACAGTTGCAAACCGTCTTTACCGAAGAGGGCCGCCCCCTGCAGTCTTCATCCACATCCCTCCGTTCATGGACGAATTAATCTGGCCTCAACTGGGATCTAAGCTCCTTCGAGGCACGCTTCCGGCATAGCAGGCTCCTTTGGGACGTTAATCCCCGCCTTCCTTAGGAAGTTGCTGCTCGATTGAGAAACGCATCCTTTTCTTCCTTTCCCGTCTCGCGAATTTCACACCCTCAAGGCCCTCCAGTCCGAAGGAAGCGTCCCTGATGGTGTCCGGCGCAGTCCATGCTCTCCCATTGCCCAATATTTGAGTGATGCGCCGACAGACAAAGGTTGTCAGTGTTGAGTCAGCACAGCTAGCACGGCCCTGGCGCTGATCTCCCCGGCAAATGCCAACGATCCCTTACCTCCAGGTGACAGCGCCGTTGACTCGCAGCCGCCAGGTTGGTCGTCGCAGGCGCACTGACGTGCGCAAGCCGCCACACACGGGTGGGCTTGTCGACAAAGTTTAGTTCATCGTCAATCGTCCGTCGGGTTGCACCTCTTTCAAGGAAGTGCTTGCTGATCAACTACATGCTGCACCCGAACAGTCTCTCTGTACACAATCATAAGATGAACTCGGGGAACGCGATAGGGACATCCCAAGAGGATTGCGGCATGGCAAGCCCTGCTTCGATATGTGCCCAGCATTGTGTCCACATTTCGCGTCACAAAAAACAAAAACAAAAAAAAAATCCCGGAAGGGTGATGCAAAAGAGCACCGGCAGAGTCCGCACTGTCAAAGTCCGGCAACCCGACTCGCACGACGCCACCGAACCGAGGCGACACGGGCGAGCATCTGAACCACAGGACAGAAGGGATCTTGCGGCGCGTGAGCCGGCTTGCTTACCTCACACTTGGCGTCGATTCTATGAGGAGTCACTAGGGGGGCCTGAGCGCAGTGCCGCACTTGACGACCAAGCGACCGATTGACTGTTACGTTTTTTGCAGCTGCCGCGCCGATTAGCCTTCCAAATCGGCCTCACGTTCCGAAAGTAGGCCAGGGTGTCGGCAAGTGACAAATGACGAAGGCGATCAGAAAGGTTTCCAGGACCTAGAGGAGCACTTAACCCGAACGACCTACATAAGGCCCAAGACTAGTATCCTTCTGCACTTGCCAGCCGGCGATGTTTGGCGGGACGACCGATGAACACCTTCGTTATTGGGAGGGGCCCCGTACTGGAGCGCTTGTTGCCTCTAGCAATGTTTTGATTTCACTCATTCTGCCAGAAAGGTTGGACCCTGCGGCAGAGCCCAGACCGGATCACCCGAACACAACACCATGTGCTGACGTTGATTGAGGCCTTCAGCGAATCACAGAGTACGGGCAGGAGAGATGCGTCCATCGCAATATTTGGCACAGGATATGACCTGGCGCTTCTTCACTACTTTCGACCATGAAGGTCATGCGTCCTCCTTCTACAAGGGAAATGACGGGCTGCCATGTCAGCTTCGGGGAACGATGACCGTCAATGCTGCAGTATCACCCGAGATTGGATACATAAACACTGCAGGGTAAAAACCGCAACAGAAAAATCTCGGTCGAAGGCGGTTGCAACGCCTGTATTTCTCGACTTAGAATTTACATCGCTGTCGATATGTGGCGGTGCAGCCCTGCCGTTCCCTGAACCCTCCAGCAAGAGTTCACGGTTTTGTTTCGATTCGGCTGTGTGCCTGAAAATCTGTCGGCTCCCCTGGACATCATCAATCTCCGTTCCTTTGCAGGCAAGGAAAAAAAATTGAGGATCCGCGACAATATTGAGGCTATGGGCTGGCCCTAGGCCGCACCGCCACGACATATCCGACTTGCCAGCCATGCACGCACGAAAGATTGGAAGGGGGCGGATATTGGCCGATGGAGAATATTGGAAATTGAAAAACAGATGGACGACGAGTTGAGCCTGCCAAGCGATTGTGTAGCAGACCTCGATATCCATCGCCTATCGGCAAATGCATTAAGCTCGTGTAAACGGCTGAATCGAATCATCTCTTGGGGTCCTGGTCAGGATATGTACCCCGCAACGCGAACATCTTGACCCATCCGTCGCCCCCCCCCCTAATCCCGCCTGCATCGTCTCCTTTTGCACAATCCCGAGATGAGATTGTTTTTACAAGAACTGGAGGGCGATTTTGTTTCCCAGGCCCCCGGTCGTTACTTGTTTCTTTATTCTGATTTCCCTTCCACCCCCGGTCGACGAGCAGAGGCAAGGTACGGGGGCATTTGACCGGCTCCGTGACCCCCCCCCCCCCCCCCGTTCCCGCTCAACGACCTCGATTTAGCCTGGAAGGGCCGAATACAAAGTCGCGTTTTGCCGACTCATCTCCTCGACCAATTGGCTTCATGCACTCTCGTCACCCAGCTTAGCTTCCGGGGGAGACATCAACAGAGAAACAAAGTGCGGCTGCTTCTGATCATGGCGTCTCTAGTGTAAGTAAGTCTATCCCTGCTCGAGCGGTTCCTACGTTGCCCTAGAGCCAGTCTCGACTTCCGTCTCACAGCTTGGAGTCGATGGTCGACGATGAGGTCGCATCCAAGAGCAGACCTGCAGCCGGGGCTCAATGACTATAGCACACCATATCTGGCCCTTCGTGCTCGTGCAGGTTCGTGCAGCAACCGGCTCTGCGCGACGAATTGTGCAATGCCCTGGGCCTGCTCGGCACACGCTTGCACCCAAGAGGAAACGGCTGGCCTCATTGGCGATGCTGCAATAACACCTCTGTTAAGCCCTCAAAGCCAGTGGCTGGGCCGCCCATGCAAACGATTTCCCGGTCGAGAGACAGACCTTCACACCAGGCATACAGAAGTTCCTCTATAGCATCACAGTAATATTCCGAACAGCAATCAGTCCTGGATATCCTGGCTTCCCTCGCGACAACGGCGAGCACCCGCCGCACTCCCAGCCCCGAGGGCATACGCGCGAAAGAGAGTTCACGGGCTGGGAGCTTGTCGTGCCTAGTTCCATTGAATTACCACCTTCTGAAGCTGCTGTGGCTGCGGCTACCCCGGAGCTCTACGAAGGACGTTCTGCAAGCACGTGTGTAACTCTTGATGGGAGGTTCTGTGGCCACAACCACACCCTAACGAGAAAAAAAACGGGTTATACCTCGATGCTTATGAAAACTCATTGTGAGAGAAGTTTTATGGCGCATGGCTAAGTAGATTCTGGAAATCGCAGACATACAGGGTTCCACCGGCGGTCGAACAAAAGCAGCCGTACCCAGATGTCATTAACTCTGCGGCATGGCGGTCTGAAGATGCTATGGCAGGTGGCAGACCGCGTGCTGACAGGGTCAGCGAATTCGCCTCTGCGGTTCCCCGATCAAGGCACTGAGGAGAAACTAGTCAGTGGTGTCGCGTCTTACGTCGTCGTTGTCGTCCATCCAGGGCCACCACCCTCAGGGCCCCTGTGTCTATCAATCCCTAGATCCAGACGACGCCGACCATCCCCGCGTCAATGACTGTGCCCGTCCGCGTTGTCAACGGTGGTCCGCCGACTGAAGTCCGCCGCGATGACGAACGCATCACAGGAAAAGGGGGCGTGAGGGCGGCTTTTTTCGTACGATTACGATGATCTGGTCGAGACCTTGACATCTCATGCCAGAGCGACTCGCGGAATTGTCAGAGCAAGGTACTCTTGAAACCCTCTCCCCCTCCTCCGCCCAACAGAGTCGTATTGAATCGCAAGATTCTTTCCGAAGCGAAAGTGGACCTAGAGTCGCAAGGACAAGAAACTTTCTCTGTTCTTCCCCTGGCCCCTTTCCTGCAGCAGCTGGTCGGACCGCTGGCTGGGCTTCTGTTCATGTTCTCTGCAGCTTTGGTGGTTGCCCGCCGCGCAGAACTCTGCGACGCCCGCTTCGTCCGTCGTCTCGTGGGCGTGCGTACAACACGTACGTAGCTGTTCTACGCTCCATCTCTCGCCCACAGTTGCCATGCCCGCTCTTTGTCACATTCCACTTGTCTTAAGCGAAAAGAATTGCAGTGAACCTGACGGAATTCCATCCGGAAATATACAGTACGACGTGGATTATGTCGTGGGCCTCCATAACCTACGGCACTTGAAACCTTTCTCCACATCGCCGGCGTCGTCGACGTGCCTGGCCCCAATCCCGATTGATACTCCCCGAGCTCCTGATCCTTGAGGAGTATCCAGTGAAAGGAGGGAGAAAGAGGACAGGCGTGTGTACTGCCGCAAGGCCAGGCTCACAACAAAATGATCACCGTTCGACTAGGGCCGAACCCTCCGGAGATCCTCCGGCCACATGAGATCCAAGCTCTAGATAGCCTCAGTCCTCAACTCTCGATGCCAGTTTTAACGTTACGCAGGTAACAGCAGAGGCGGCGGCAACATTCCCAGCACGACAACAACAGGGATAGCGGCAGCGGCGGCGGCGACAACGACCATGATGGGGTCGTGCTCTATCATTTACTCACTCTCTCTCCTCTCTCCATTATCATTGCACGCCACGGCTCAACTATGACATGATGAGAGTGTGTACACGGGTTGCATACGCAACGGCGATCAGAGCTTGCATGACAAAGGGCACCCCTATTCTCTTCCACGCTACACTCCTATCCCTTGGTACTCGCATGACACTCTCGCTGCGGCAGGCTGTCTCTCTTCCTGCCTTATGCCTTGCCTACCTTGGGACACTTTTCGTACGGGATATCGAGGCCTTGAACCAAGAACCTTGGTATTAAGACCTTGGATCTAGGGTCTTTCGACTTGGATAAACGCTGGCCAGACGGGCCCCTCTCCGTCACCTCCCGACTCGTGCTCACGCCACCCCCCTCTTCTTTCTGCAACGATGCTCACAGTGTACTGTAGCGAACTGTATTAGTGCAGTTATACTCTTTTGGGGTTTTCCTCTCTCTTAACTGCTACTATGTGGACTGCCACGCCATCGGTGAATACCCCAGGGCCCCTCTTTGGTTGGCCGGATGGCTGGCTTTGGTTTTCGGGGTCTGTCTTGTTTCCTCGCAAATGAGCAGGCCCTTGTAATCTGGCCTATCCTTTCCGGGTCCGGCAGACGCGAGCCTGCCCCCGGGAAGAACGTTAGGTCAGTCTGGCTAGACGGCCGGTTGGGCTGGGCGGATCAGCCAGCTAGATCGACTCTGGACACATTCGCTTGCGGACCTTTCCCACGTTTATTCCGTCCGCCGCCACTACCACCGTACCTAGCCCGCTGCCCGTCGTCGCTCGTCCGCACCCGTCCCTCGTCCAAGACTTGCCCGCCGCTTGCTTTCGAGTGTGGAGAGGATACCGTTGCGAGGTTGGCAGAGTAGCAGCCGTTTCTAAGCAACTCTGAGTGTTCCTTTTTTGCCTGTCACCTGCCGCGAGCTCGCGTTGCTCTCCCTCTCCCGTTTCCTTCCCAACCCTTTCCCAGAGCTACGTCGATGCCTTGTATGGTACCTTTCCCTGATCGTGCCTCCCCCCCTCCCCCTGATCGTTGCTACCTCTCTCTTCGTACAACCAGGGGTGTGGAACGATAGGGCTCGGATTAGGAGATAAAAAGACTATATATATGAACTGTCACAGAGTCTTCCACCGCCCGCTCGCCCGCCCGCAGGCACAGGACTAGGCAATATTGAGGAGGCACGTGTGCGTGATATACTGCGTGTTAGCCGGCGGCAGGAGAGGAGACTCTGACGTTGGTAGAAGAACGACTCATGCGAGGCGGGTTAACTCTAGGAACGACGAACATGTGGAAAGGGATAAAAGAGAAGAGAGAGAGAGAGAGCCTCTTCCTCCAAGGCGGCGTTGAATTGAATGGAACGTCGAGGAGGATTTTCCCCATCGTATCCCCAGACTTGTAGTCCGTTGATCGTCCCTCTGTCTTTCCTTCCAGATACGACGTTCGCGAAGGGGGCCCGCCTCTGACTCTCCTCCCCCCCCCTCGTCCCTCTGCGCGTTTGTGTGTGTCCTTTCTTGCCGGGATGGGGTTTAATGTCACTAATGATATCGTCCCACGGCAGATGGGGCGGACGATGGGAATGGGTTGGGCACGCTGGTGGATGGACGGATTGCCGTCGTCAGATCCCGTGGGAAACAAGACAGAGAGAGTCATCACGACATGTCATGGTGGCGAGTGGGGGGTGGGAGAGACTTCGCGCAGTGTGTACACAACCTGCATCGTTTCGTGTTGGAGCCGAGCCAAGGGTCCCGTTCTGCTGGCTCCGAGCCGGAAGTGGTCGTGGCCGAGAGTGGCCGAGAGATCTCGCGTGCGACGGAGCACCGCCCGCCTTGCTGCTGCAACGCATAATCCTCGGCCGATCCGTCCCTGGTCCGTGGCAGAGAGAGAGAGAGAAAAGGAGAGTCATAGATGATCGATCGGTTCGGCAGTCAAGAGTCGATGGAGAAACCTGTCGGGTTGGGCATATAAGGCCCACCTCCTTTGACGGGGGCCCTGTGTTGTCTCTCCATGGGGCGAGGTGCTCGAAGAACGGTACAGGAATTACCGGTAATCTCGCGCGCTCATGTCCCCTTGATCGAGCGCTGCGAGACGGCCAGGGAAGGGAACACCAAGAAGGGGGGGACTTGAAATGTTCATGCCCCTTTACGTTATATCAAAGCTCATTCAATTTCCTGGTCGAAAGCTGGCTGTCAGGAAAAGGGGGGGGGGAAGGCGGCGGCCCTTGCCGCCGCCTGTTTGGGCGCCTCGGTCGCTGCTGTGCGACGGTGCCTTTCGTCACGATGCAGGTTGACGATGCAGACTCATCACATACGCAGCATGCTGTGTCTCCCAGCCGAAAGCTCGGTGGTTCATTAGATTCGTTGTCTAGTCTGATCATAGTCCCATAGTCCCGTCTCCAAGTTGCCTTGCCGCGAGCGCTCGACGCTCTCCTGTCTATTCGCTCAGAATCGTACCCAGCTAACAGTGTCTCGCCTACCAGAGAGACCTTTCATCCCTCGTCGCTGTCTTCTTCCTCGTCGACCAAAGCCATCTGTACGAAGCGTCTGATCCAGGCTTCTTGTACCGGATCGAGCTCGCCGTCATCCACGACGCCGATGCCAATCTCCCCATTCCTGCCGACAACGGGCACGCGGTGTGCCGGGTTCCTCTGCTGGTTCTGCCGCCGGCCGCCACGAACGTCCACGCCTCTGTTTCCTCGTCCGCCACGTCCGCCTCGTACGGGAGGACCGCCTCTTCTCGCGGGGTTAGCCGGCGCTGGTGGCGCGGCCGGGGGATAGGACCGTGGACTGCCCCTGCTCCTCCTCGACCGACCCGAGGAGCTGGATCGGCTCCTATCCGCAGGACGAGCGGTCCTTCTCGCGCAACACCGCCCGCCGGAGGGGCGGCGGCTGGGCAACGTCGTCCGCCTCCGTATCCGAGTCGCTGTCGTCCGGCTCCTCAATCTCAGGGACGAGGTGGACGATCTCGACGGGGCCGGGGGCCTCATTCTGCGCCGGTCGCGCGCCACCGGCGAAGCCGTGGTCGACGTTATCGCCATCGCCGCCTTCCAGCTCCCACAGGCGCATGTAGCACGACGTGAACTTGCCGTTGGGCTGCTCGTTGAAGTGGGCGTAGGGGTTCCTGGGATCGAGCCAGGCCGAGCATAGATAGCAAAAGTGCGAGGCGCAACGGAAGCAGATCATGTGGTTGCAGCCGTGGCTCTTCTGCGCCGTGACGCCGCACGTCGGGCACGGCGTCGTATGCAGGTTGATGTAGTCGATCGAGGCCTGCTCCTCGGCCGAAAGCTCGCCCTTGTCTCGCTTGGGCGCGCAGCGAAAGAACTCGCCGTGCCACGACTGGTAGCAGCGGCTGCAGAAGGCGAAGCCGCAATCTTCGCATATGGCCAAAAGGTCTCCACTGTCGAAAGCTTGCTTCTTCTTGCCGTTTGTGCCTTCCTCGTCTTCCGTATCCTCGTCCGAACTCTCGTCAACGAGCTCCAGCCCCTCGGGCTTCCTGTGCTTCTTGGATCTCGCAGCGCCCTGGCACCACGACCGGGGACAGTAGATGGTGTTCTTGTCTGACTCGAGCTCGTTCTTGTACTTGAGGGTCACGTAACGAGTCACCGTCTCTTGGGACAGGCCCATTTGGAGCAGTTCACTGGGGCTGATGGAGGTCTTGACTTTGCGCTTCTTGCCCTTGCCCCGCCCAGCCTCGGCGCGCTCTTTGGAGCAGTTCGGGGCAAGACAGCGGACTGTTGCCAGGTCTCCTTCCGTAATGGCGTTATTGTAGAATTCCTGTAAGCATTGTTTACAGAATATGTGACCGCAATCGAGCATCTTGTGACACATGGAACCTTTCTTGGGGTCTGCGCAACGGATTAGCGGTCTTGAACGGACAGTCAGTCGCCACAGAGCCTCGTACCTAGACAGACGCCGCAGTCAAATGTCTCCTTCTCAAACGCAGCCCGAGCAGCCTCGATGTCATAGTCCAGGATGGCAATCTTGTGGGATGGGTCAATCACCAGAGCGCCATCCCCGTCAACCATGCCAAACACATCGTCCGCTGCTTGCTGGATGTGGTCAATGTACGTGAAAGCGACCATGTCGCGGCCCATCTCCTCCCACAACCGCGCGCCGTCGTCCTCCAGCTTCTTAGTGACGTCCTTTGTAAGCCATGGTGGCGATGTGCTTATGCTGACGCTGGGCGGCCTTTCTGACGGATAGCCCTTGGGCAGGTCCATGCGGACCACGACGGCGGGGAGGTGGGAGAGCTCATGAGAATCGACGCGGGGTTCGACGCCTGGGAGCTGAGCAGCAGCGTCTTCGGCAATGGAGGCGGCGGGAAACGCAACGGTCACGGGCTTCGCAGGATGAACCGGCAGCTCGATGGTGAAGCAGAAGGGCCGCTGGTCGTCTGGCTCGATTTCGGGGAAAATGGCCTGCAGGGAGCTGAGCTCGTCCTGGCGCGGGTCATCGCTGTCGGCGTCCATGGCTACCGGTTGAGGCAGGCGTATCTCATGCTTTCTGAAGCGACCGCGGTAGTGGTTTTAGGCTCTTGAGTGTTCGTAAGAGAGCGCAGGATATGGAAAGGGGTTGCGCTCCTATGGATTAGCAACAAACATATGGAGATGGGTATCGAAGAGGCAGCGAGGAAACTAGTGGCGAAGTCGCGAAAATGGGTTTGGTTTTATTTGGAAACAACGGAAACGGCGCGGAAACCGCGAGAAGTGCGACTGGCTATGATAGGACCATTATTTTCTGTTAAATTCCTCTCGGGGCCGAAGGGCAAGGGTTCCGGTGCGCAACACTCAGAATAGCTGCTGCGTGAGAGAGAGCCCAAGTCAAAAACGGCTGGCCGGGCGCGGGGCAACTGAGAGTGGAAGTGATGACTCCTTTGCCGCTGGCTGGCAATCGCGGGGCAATAAGCAGGAGGAAAAAAAAAAAGACTGGGTTTCGTTTGTTTAATCAGCTCCTTCCTCTCGCTGGGTGTGAACAAAGCTAAGCCACAAAGCCACGGAAGGCCGCTGTATTGCACTATTTGCACTGGTGGGACATGGAGCTCTCGATTGGCCCGAGCTCTGAGCTATGCAACCTGACGTACTTATGCAAATACGGAGAGAGAGAAAAAGAAGCTGGCAGTGCAAGTGCGCCAGCACAGCAGCACTTTGACATTTCTAGAGTGCTGTGCACCACGATCCGCGACGTGTGCTCCAACTTTACCAGCCCCTGTGAGGAGTCGGGATTTCGTCCGCTACACGATTCAACCACCCTCTTTCCCGAACCACATGGAGTCTAGCGCTAGAGTCTTCATTTAAGAGCACCAACTCCCCCAGAGACAGCCATTGGAACCTAAGCCAAGACCGGGAATGCAGTCGAAACTGCGCAGTTGAAAGCATGGACCAAGACACGAGACCTCTAGCCTCGCTCTCCCTCACTCACGTCTACTATGTGAGACCAACCTGGGCATCCCCCTCCCTCCTACCTTGCTCGCACAAGACTAACAGAACCTCCTCCAAGGACCCCGACGACCCCCTCTCGTTCCTCTGCGCGTGGCTCGCCCTGCTCCCGCAGGCCCTGTGCATCGTCTATGCGACCCTGATCTGGTCCACCCGTGAGGTCGAGATCGTCCTCATGTTCGCTGGCCAGCTGGGCTGCGAGGCCATCAACTTCGCCCTCAAGCGCCTCATCAAGGAGGAGCGCCCCCGCCGCATCCACGGCAAGGGCTACGGCATGCCGAGCTCCCACGCCCAGTTCGTCGCCTACTGGTCCATATTCCTCGTGTTGTTCCTTCTAGTCAGGCATCGGCCCTCCTCCGCGCGGAGGCACCACCGGCCCTACTCGCTCGTCGAGCGCGTCGTCGTCAGCGCCGCCGCGCTCGGCATCGCCGCCGCGGTGGCCTGGAGCCGGATATACCTCAACTACCACACCGTGAAGCAGGTGTTGGTGGGTTGTCTGGCCGGCTCGGTGTGTGCTGTGGGCTGGTTCATGGTCACGGCCGTTGCGAGGGATTTTGGTCTCCTGGCCTGGGGCTTGCAAACTCCCATTGCGCGGCTGTTCAGATTCCGCGATCTTGTGGTGGAAGAGGACCCGTGCCAAGCTGGCTGGGACAAGTGGGAGGAGAGACGCGTGGCGGCGGATCAGCAGAAGAGCAGATAGCAAATTGGTCTCGAACGGAAATCTAATCAGTATTCTCGCGCAGTACAGAAGAACACCCCGCACTAGGCCAACCAGGCTTTGTCATACTAGGTGCAAGTGTTGCTCGATGTCACTGTCACACAAGCCGGAGAAGACGGTCATTTTGTTTGAGCTCTTTTGATTCATTGAGCTATCATATCTTTTGCCATATGGAAGCCCTCTCTAGTGGCATTTACCTCCGCCCTCCCCTCCGCCCGCCTCGTAACTAATCATACCATCGTGTCCATCCATCCATTATGGACTCCCAAGACTCTTGATTCCTCCCATCCTGAGGCCTTGCAGCTCTCCAATGAAAGCCGTGCCCATCCAGATCGTACACAATACGTCATTACATACGCATCGTCAGAGAGATAAAGAAAACAAACAATATGTAGACATTTATGTCGTACAGGTATCTCCGCAAGTAAAAAACGCCATACAATGAAATAGTACATATAAGAAGAGAAAATTTGTGTTGTGCCGTCAACTCCGATCTGTGACTTAAATAATCGGATCAAACGCTTTTACCGTCCGTTGTAGGGTACGTCTATTTTATCGCTTCCGGACTTCAGAATGCCAGTGATGGTACGGCTTCAGATCCAGTCGCGCTTGTCGTGCTGAGCAGAGCATTGGCAATTCTGCTTGGTGCACTTGACCGGCGACTTCTTGCGCGGCGCGGGGGTGTTGAAGCCAACGCCCTGGGGGCTAGTGACTCTGGTCTTCTGAGGGCTTTCAGGTCTATAGACCGCCGGGCTCAGGGTGAGCTGCTCCGGCTCTTGCTCTTTCAGCTGCGACTGTCTGGGCACAGTGACGTTGGGAACAGACGGGAGAGTCTTCATCCGTATGTTCTTCTCGTGACGGATGGGCGATGACACGAGAGTGTCATCCTCCTCGGAGTCGGACGACTCGATGTCGCTGACGACATCAACCTGCGCCAAGGGGCTAGGCCGCTTAGAGGCTTCGTCGTCCCGGTCGTCAGGGCAGCTAAGACTGTTGACGCTAGTATTGTTTTGGAAGTATTGCGAGTTGAGAGGCGGCATGTCATCGACGTTTGACAGCCGCAGGCCAATCTGCACAGTTGCCGACGAAGCGAGGGAAGAATCGCGACGATGGCGGATGCCTTGAGGGTGGATTGACGGAGGGGGTCTGAGAAACATTATGTCGTCCTGATCAAGCATCCTCGGTTCTGGATCGGGCATCCTCGCGCCGGGGCGTATGTCTTGGCCGGGAGCAGAGTGACTGACTTGGTGTTGTTTTGCTGTTCGGACGGGAACAAGGAGTAGGATCTCTTGCGGGCGTGGGCCTTTGGGACCTGATAGGTCGGGACCTGCACGGGCTCGGGCGTTCTCAAAGGAGAACGGACCGGCTCCCATACAGCATTCGATCGGAGAGGATTGGCGTAAGTAGGCGAGCCGGAAGGGCTCTCAATGCGGGCCTCTTCCTCCTTCTCGGGCACCAGGCTCTCGGTGCTGTCCATTCGTCGGAGGGATCGGGCACGACCGACAGGGTTCATCATGTGGTTTTCGTAGTCGTCATCGCCATTATAGACACGAATGCCGGCCTTGAGCTTATTACGCTCGGACTCCCACTTTTCACTTTGGCGGGGGCCGATGGTAGAGAGAGTGTTTGATCGAAGAAATAGGTGCAGGCCGCCAGTCATTAGGCCAGACACGTTGGCAACAACAGAGGCAATCATGGAGAGCGTAAGAGCCTGCCCAGTGGCACTCTGCTGGTCCGTAAAGGAGAGGTTGAAGAAGAAGGGGATGAGAAGAGTCTAAGCCCGTTGTCAGTCGGATGCACGTACGAGAGTAGGCTACTTTACTTACAGTTGAGATGAAGGCGACAGCCAGGAAGTAGACCATCCTGGAAGCAGCAATACGCTCGCTGTTCTCGATTCTGGCATTGTTGTGTAGTCGGAAGAAAATGACGAGAGTCGAGGCAAGAAGTGCCACCGAGATAAAGGTAAGGATAACAAAGCATCCCTCCTTCCAGCGCTGAACGAACCAGAAGAGCGAGGCGAAGCAGAAATTGGGAGGGCGGACAAAGAGAGTAACGAGATAGGTAACAAGGAGAAAAGTGCCGACGATGGCTAGGCAGATAGTGACGTTCCACTTGCTACGAGGCGGCAATGGGTTCTTTCGCAGAGACCGGAAAGCCACCTCTAGGGCGAATACTAGTTGAATGTAGGGAACAATGAAGACCGCTACGGGTATCGTCAGTGAGGCTCGAGTTGGCGGGGTCTGGGGATCACGTACCGGGCAGCATCATCTGGGAGGTGATGGTGCACCCCAGGGTCAAGAGGTGGTCGAGTCCAGTCGACTGTGCAACGGCGAAGACGATGCCCTGGACGACAATACCGACAGAGAGAATCAGAGGGAAGGACTCGGCAGGTCCAACAAACGTGAAACCATGCGTTCTGGAACGAGCTGTTAGCCGGTGCTTCCTCCTCGATGGCGATGCCAATTGCCGTACCTGAACCCAAACTTCTGATTGTTTCTCTTTGCCGTTGCATATCCGTCCCAAAAGATTCCAACTGCTGTTGCGAAGGCGGCGATTACGTTGAAGACGGCGAGAATAATGGTCGAGGTTCGGATCGATTTCGCGGACTGAAAACGGAATTGGTTGATGATGGCCGACGTCGAGTTGCTCGTGGCCTTGTAGGGGCCTCGTAATGAGTCGCTCGCGCCATATCCATCACCAGTCGTTACGCCGCCGGCATCGTCCCGCGTCCACAGGTGACCATACCCCCAGCTATCCATCTCGTCGATTATTCACCTGGCACTGGTCGAAGAGATGAGAGCGCAGGCGTCGAGCCGCAGCGGGTGCCAGATATTACTTCGCTTCCCGAACCATCTAATCCATAAACCGGTCGAAGATGTCGCTGTCGGAGGAAGAAGTGTGGTGGAAGGATGAGGATGAGGAAGGGAAGAGGGAGGATGGCGATCGTGCGGATGGGATGGAGAAGTGAAAAGAGTAAGTGAAAAGACAGGACGGATTGTAAAGGGCTGCCGCTCTTGGACGAAGAGGGCGGACCAGACGAAACAGACACTAGGCAAAGTCGGGACCTACGGATAGAAACAAGGAGCGATAGGACCAGCCACTCAAGAGAAAGGAAAGGGACCGGCCTGGAGAAGAGACCACTTCCAGAAGTCCAACGGGTAGAGAGAGGCGAGGAGAGGCCGCATGAAAAGGTCAAAAAGCGATCACAGAAGACAGAGAGGCCCACCTCAGTAGGGGGCTAGCAAGGGAGAGGCTCGGGAGGGCCCCCGCGCGGGCCAGGTGAGGTCCGGAGGGTTAGCCAAACCGCCAACTGGGGCCCAAGTCCAACCTTGGGCAAGGGTAGCACGGCTGATGGATGGTCTAACAGAGGGTGCAAGACTCGAGAGAAGACCCCGGGCAAGTGTGGGAAAGACGGCCCATCCAGACGACGAGGACCATGGGTCCAGCAGCGGGCGAATGGGAGACCACCAGTACCTCAGCCCGGCCCGTGACTGGATGATGGGCAGTGAGGGGCTCAGATGGGGCGAACGTCTTTTGACGTGCATGTTGCTGGTTAGAAGTTGGCCGCGAGGGCCTCAACACGGCATCGCAGCTGGTCTTGGTCCTTGTCGAGAGAGGGCTTGGAACATGGAAGACTGGGCTGGGCGCGGGATGACAACCATGTTCGTCACGACCCCGCCAACTTTGGCTGGGCCGATACCTGGTGCCAATTGCCTCTCAGACCCCCTTGCCATCCAGCGAAGTGAGAACCAGGTGCTCGACGACACGAGGAACAAGGGGGGCTGAGGAGACGGAGAAAACTGGGTTCTACACGGTCTTCGTCGCAACAACCCAGCAGACGGCGAATGGGTGCTGTGGGCCGACGCAAAGGCTGACTGGCTGAGAGCGAGAGAAAGAAAGAGAGATCGTGTGTGCGTGTGCGCTCCTCACACCAGCAATAGGCTTGGTGTGAGGCATTGAGTGGCGATGAGGTGAAGCAGTGATGTGACACGTCTGGGTTTCGTCGTGTTGCCCAAATTGCTCGAGCCCCTGGCTGCGAGGTTGAAGATGACAAGGTTTGACGTTGGACTTGAGCCCCAAATCTGGGGGGCACTAGGAGAAAACCTTCAGATGCTATACTCTCTTAGGACTAGCGCGACGTTGCCAAGTTGGTGGATCAAACCGGTGCAGGGATTGTAGAAGGGGCGGCTGTTGGCGATGCCGAAACCTTTTTTGTTCCCCCTCCTCCAACGTCGTCGCCTCCTGCATCCCTTCCTACCGGCTCGCCCAATAGTCGACGTTTCTGCGGCCCATCTCTTCTAATATCAGCCAGCCTGGTCTGGTGTGTCCGAAGGCTCCTGGGAAACCGGTGGGTGTGCTGCTGTCTACCAGCTGATGGAAATGCTGGGAATCGCCTCATCTCTCCGTCACAACAACTTTGGCCAACTTCTTTTTGAGGGCCGTCAGGCACCGCAAGAAATTCGGAGAGACACAGCACCATGAGAGAGGCGCAGGCTACACTAGCAGAATGGTGTGTATCGAGTCAGCGCTGCGTACTGCCAAAAATGCCTCTGCGTGAGTCGCTGCGCTCACGTCATGAGGCCCTCGGCGAGGGCGAAGGACGGCGGGTCGGTCGGGTAAACATCCCCCAACGGCGGGGTGAATTTTCGCTCTACTCCAGGCTGCTTGTCGGCTTGGTCCACCAGCCCTATTCACGGGATGTTTCTGCCAGTCGGAGGGCCTGGGCTGTTGCAGCTATCTTCGTCTCTTGCACGTGTCTCCCCTTGCCACGGGGAGCTCGGCGTTGCAAGGGCATCCGTTGCAAACCTTTTCCTATCTCAAATCTCGAGGGCCAAAGGCATGGCGTCGGATGGGATGCCAGTGCTGGTATGGCAGTCGACTAGGCCATGACGGGCGAATCGATTCTCGTTGACTGCTGATCGTGTTCGTCTGTTTCCACAGAATCTCGAGCGATGAGGCAGATGCTGTATCATCTGAGCTGAGGTGGCCCGAGTAGGGGCTCGGACGAGAGTCCACGACCAGGATTGCGATTCTTTGCAGCCTTGCTGAGATGGGAGCCGACTCTTTTCCTTCTCCACACTTACATCAGACTATGCCGTCCACGGTTAGAGCCAAGGTGCTCTGACGGCCACCATGCCCAGATGCGCTTCCAGGCCTGGCCCGTCGGGCCCGTCAGGCCCTGCCAGCCCCGTACGAAACGTGAAGGCGTTGCGGCTTGCGGCCTGTCAGATGGGGCGAGGCATGGAGAGAAAGAGCACCTTGCGCGAACCGTTGGGAGGCAAACCACAAACATCTTCGCTTGAGCGCGGGTGAGCGCGGGGAAGGGCGATCCCTTCGCTTTCGCCACGAGGCACTTGTAGACGATGGCGCGGCTCTCAAAAATCTGGCGATCACCAATTCGTTTATCACTTTGCCCAATCGATATGTCGTCGGCACCGAGTGACGCGGTATGCGAGAAAGGGGGTCGGTTACACTACGCAGTGACAGACGACTACTGTTAACTCCAGTGCTGCGGGTACATGGAGACAAGCTCAAAGGCTAGTCAGTAGTGCGACATTATTCCTCCGAAGACAAAAGTGCGCCAACTCGTATCTAGTGCTACAGGCCGTCAAACACTTTAATCAATCTCCAACATGTCAACCTTACGGATATTGAGGCTGTTGTTAGTCCGGCCACTAGTCGCAACCTTGAAGCGTATCTTGGCTGCGTCGCCCCCACCAGCAGAAAATGGGCTTGCGGCAGCCAAGGGACCGGTGGAAGATGGTTGCTCCGAGATGAGGGACTGCGCGGGTTGTCGGCTTTGCTGCAACTTGCACAACTGGGGCTCGCCGTCGTCCCATCCGTCCGGGGAGACCCACGTTCGCTGCTGATCCGGTCGTGGCTGTCGATCAAACGGACATTCAGACCGACGTACTGCACATCCAGGGGCCACACGGCCATCGCGAGAGCATCCCATTGCAGTCGCCATCTTACAATGTCCAATTATAACGAGCAGAACTGAGTCTGGCCCGAACTCGCTTGCCACTTCTAGAAGTTGCATGTCGTACTCGATTCGATGGTTCTAGATGTTGCGTGCCGTTTCGCCCGAGCCGCTTACGATAGCCGATGGTCTGGTCATTTGTCCCACGCGAGAAGAATCGAAATGGCCTGCTTGATGGGCTCTGACCGACGTCATGGGGGGGGGCCTTGAGGAGACCTTTTCTGGCTCCTATTGATGATCGCCAACGCAACCTCCTTGGCACAGTTGCCACCTCCTTGTCTTTTGATGCTGCCCTGGGGATGAGAACCGAAGAGGCAAAAGGCTGTCATCCAAAATCCCAAGCCTCGCCATTTCTTTTCCTCCTCATCACCTCTGGATATTTTCCTAATCTCCGCGGTTTGAGGGGGTCATCCAATGTCTTGTGACGGCAGTCGTTTATGGTCTCGTCTGAAGTGAATGCGAAGCCGGTTGCCCTGAGTTATTTTGGTTACGGGTGTTTCATCCCAACCGCCGCGAATGCCACTCCGACGATCGTTCAGGTTCCAGGAAGCGGGAGCGTGGTTTCTTTTTCCTCAGGTAGATTCACGGTATCGCGGCAGCGTTATGATCAAGCGACTCTAGTTCGAGAGAGTCGTCGTCACTTTCGTGAATAGAGTTCACATTGGAACCGTGAGGTAACGAACCGCCACGGCCACTGAATGACAAATGTTTGGAAGACGCTCTTTGCCGACCCGCGCATGCCGTGTTTGGTCCGAGCACCCAACAGTAGGTCGACCTTATTAAGAATGCCTCGTCACGTTCTATAGGGCATTGAGTCGACTCTCTCGATAAAGGTTGCCTTGGCGAGCGTTGGGCATGCA
This sequence comes from Colletotrichum spaethianum, assembly GCF_022836535.1. Classification (NCBI taxonomy): domain Eukaryota; kingdom Fungi; phylum Ascomycota; class Sordariomycetes; order Glomerellales; family Glomerellaceae; genus Colletotrichum; species Colletotrichum spaethianum. The sequence continues at coordinate 330,262 of NW_026054798.1, forward strand.
ACACAAAAGTTAAGTCCTCCTCTCCAGCGAAGTCTGCCGCCTTGGGAGGCCCGCGTGGTCGCTCTGCTAGACGGTGCACTATCCAGCGGGTGTTTGTCTCTCCGGACGATGGCCCATCTCGGCAGGGTTCTCCGTCTTACTGTTTGCCTATCCTGTCTTTTCCTGGTTCAGATGATGGAGCATATAGAGTGCTGTCAGGCCAGTATGCGATAACGAAGAGGATGGCAACTGACTCACGATGCCGGGGGAACTCCTGCCCAAGCCCGCAATGGCCAGAAAACTCGACTGGGATGGGTTGGAACCGGTTGGTGCAAGAGCCGCTTTGTAGAAGGTGAGCGGCCCGATCGTTACGGTGCGCCACTGAACTGCCTCTGCCGGCAATGTCATTTCCACTTTTAGTTCAGCTGCACATCTTCACCGTGACCTTCACACGGTTGAGAATTGCTGGAAGTCATCTTTTGCTGGTCTTTTGGAACGTATACAGACTAACTATTAGGGACCACCCCGGAGATTTATGGCCAGTTAATCTAAAGGAGTCGAGGTGTCAGTGGGGTTGAAGTAAGTACCTTCGTTGGTCCAAAAAATCTGCGGTGGCCGAGGTGCCCCTCTCTCCGCCATTTCCTCGAGTTCGGCCCAATCTACCGCAGTATAGCTAACACAAGCTTTGATATATTGAACAATCAACACAACCTCTAGTAGACAGGAAACACTCAAGAAATGGTCAATGTCTGGCGTGAACTGCAACACCGCACAATATCTTGGTCAATGCGAGTTGCTGACAAGCTGTCAGTCAGCGATGTTTCTGGCCCCCAACTGGCTACCGGGCCCGTCCGCCTTGTCTATACCTTTTACAAATTTACGAGTCGAGACACTATCCATGACGTTGACAACGTATATGGTTGTTGCAAATTGATTGCCTCGGATGTTGACTGGGACGTCCTACTCCATGTCTCCTTGTTGATAGACTTGAACCAGAACGGGGCGTTTCTTAGTTCGCGCACAAAACTTTCCAAGCCACTCGACTCCGCATACGCGCCTCTGGTGTCGTCTTCCAGGGCAACGAGTCAGAATCCTAAAATCTCTGCGGCGATGACGCTCCGAGAATCGCCGGTGGCCAGGTGGTTGCTCTACGCCGAGGGACGATCGCGGCATCATCCCACCCGGCTCCGGACCGTACCCCTTTGCAATTTGCGAGCATAGCAACGATCTTTGCGACGAGGAGCATGGTTGTGAGTGAACGGGGACGAGTCCGGCATCAACGGGAATGGTAGCAGTTTCAGCAGCTGTAGAGTGGCCGTCAAGTGTCACGATAGTGCAAAAAGTGGAACGACTGCAGTTATCACAGAGAACTTAGGGACCGATACCCGGAGGTCACGGCCAGCAAACCGGCCAGCAAACCAGCCAGCGTCTAGATAGCAATGTGAACATTGCGGCGCGCCTGCGATGTAAAAGATGCGGTGCCCACCCACCAAGCAGCCAATATAAGTGACAAGGCTAAATCTTGCACAAACTTAAACTCGTGGGTGTGGCCTAAAGTCTTTGTGATGATATAGGTTCGCGTTTGCGTCGCCGCAGCAGGGAGCGGCGTTGGGGGCCAAGTCTTGGGGCGTCAGCATCCCCTTGACAAGACACAGTCCAGTCGTTGGGCTGCTGAGGAAGGCAGATGGGGTCGTGGACGGTCAATAGTGCAAGCATAGCCCAACAGGACGAGGCCAGAGGAATAGGTGACCCAAGCATACCATTCAAAAAACGGCTTACTTTGAATAAGCACCAAGGGGGCGTCAAAATGTCTAGTACTGTTCCGCCCCGAGTTCTTACAGCGTAACACGAGTTGTTGGTTACGCGGAATGTATTTGCCACAAAGTAGTAGGTTTCTGGCACACATTGAAGGGAGCGGCTATTCTCAGTCCCCAAAGGTTGAAATCAGTACCCTACTAGCCCAGCTTAGATCTCACAATTTGTATAAGAGGCCTCTCCTTTCAACTCTCGTCGTGCCTCGGTTCCTTTTTGAAGAGATACTCTCCTAATTGTCGAAATTTGGAAAAAGTCGTAACATCCCGTTGGGCAGAGCATAGGGGTCCCTCACTTACAGATTCGAATTTATCCTACGAACAATGACGGCAATAACTGAGAAGGTCTGAGGTAAAGGATCGGCATACAATCCTAGAGGGTTAGCTGAAGGCCGTGTGGGCAGCGTCTCCCTTGGACGAGATACTATCCTCACTGTCGAAACTTTGGAAATGTCGTGACGCCTGTTAACCAATGATGAAAACACCTGAAAATATCTGAGGTCGGGGATTGGTGCACTATCCTATAGGATTGTTTGTATAAGAGGCCGGGCGATCCAGCGCCAGGGCCTGGGCTGGCCCGTTGTACGTTCGGCTACGGACCCATAACCCCGCCCCGCACCCGTCCGGTGCTTACACTGATAACCGCCTAGCGACAGCAGTTTCTTAACAATCTAGCCATTAGGTAATCTCATTGAGACCGGCAGACACCAATTTTTCACGGAGAGTTATGCCTCTGACGATGAACGGTTCATGTGTAGTATCACAATCTAAAAACCTGCGTCTGCCAGACGAAGCGGCGAATGAAATCTCCCGAAGGGAATAATAAGCAGGGTTGGCTTGCAGGACGGTAGAAGCGTTTTCTTTCAAAATTGCTGGTACGCTTGGGACTATTGGAGTAGATGATGAAGTACAGGTAAATCTGATAGCCACCGGGTGGGTTCGTGACGCCTGTATCTTGTTAGGTCATATGCAATATGGTTCCTGTGTGTTGTCCCTTTGAGTGGGCCTGGGCTCGTTGGGTTTTTTTCTCTTTTGCTTTTGAGGTAGCGGGTCTCAGGGAATGGTCACCTTACGGGCTGACCTGTGCTACTAGTGCGACCCGGAGCCATCGTCGCTGAGATTGATAGAGTATGGAGAAAGCTAGAATGTGGTGGATGAGAGAGGAGGAGGATGAGAAAACGAGCGGCATCAGTTTAGGTTTACCGGCCACAAATTCACTTGCTAATCCCGGAATCGAGCCAGATACCTCTCGCTGTCTCTCTTCAAGCACAAGCCGACAGGCCCGGCGGCCGCTTAGCGAGAGCAGATGGCGGTGGGAACGGCACAGCATTGTAGAGGGTCCGTAAGCCCGTTGAGGCCGTGGCTAGGCATATCCGAACCTGTTATTCATCCGGTCCTGGTTGACTTATCCATGGTAGAACGGACGGAATCGCGAGTTTTCCAATGGGTGTGGCCGTATGTGCTGATGTCGTGACCTGAAACAGTCCACGTCCTCGAGGTTTCGACATTGATGTTATGTTGACCCAGTATCCACCCATCTCCATTCGCAACTCAACACCAATGATATCTCTGGGGACCAGTTCGCAGAGTATTGAACCTCAGCTCTCACTTTCTCTCCCATCGGCGCCTAAATCCACGGTCTGCTCAGTCCCGACAATTGCCGCCGGTCCTATGCATGAGGCAGTAAAGTGATATAGACCAAAGAGCAAGCTGATCCCTCCGTAGTCAACTTGGCACAAGGGGTTGAAACCATTTGACGAATTTTTCAATACACGAGGCTCTTATTACCACGTCAGCCACACCGAAACAAAATGTCGGCGGCCCGGCCCAGTTGCTACGACGATACCGATCAGCCGCCGAGCTCCAAGATGGGGGATGTTGATTTGGGTCGGCAGCGTTCCTCTCCCCCACGCGGCCTATCTGGAGAAAGCGGTTCATGAGACGATCCTTAGGTGTCTGTGAAGGGGCTGTCGGAGTAAGTGGCCAGTTCGACGGGGCCATAACACCCGATGAGACACTGCTCCCACATACCGTCGGGTAGATCTGCCGTCCTCTCGCACTCAACGTCACAACCGATAAACGGCCCCAATATAACCCGCCCCCTCCCGTGAAGAAAAAGTTCCGATAGGGAGCCTCGCGTCTGGAGAGCCATGTCCCTTGTGTAAAACTGACTCCATCGGGTTTCGATGGCTGACGAATATGTATCCTGAACCCTAAAAGTCGACATGGTGAGTGTGGGCTCCCGGGGAAGCGAGCCGTTCGGTATATGTTGCCGAAGCGCGAAGCCGCCGCTTTTCATTGACTGAGGTAGTATCTGCTTCCGATGCTAGGGCGAGTCCAATCAATTGTCTGTGCGTGGAGCCTGGAGCATGAAAAGCACAATTGCCGTAGCTATGCCTTCGCAATTGCTTCAGTTTCGACAGTTGGTCATCAGTCAGATCGGAGATGTCTGCCGGAGTTTGGAGTGGTCCCACCAAGGTCAGGGCTTTCGATGCAATCATGCCTGTCTTTGTGGCCAGTCGGATCCGACCCTGCGTCGAATTGGATCTCGACTTTGCTCACCAGAGTGATGACTGAACCGACGATGTGCCGGCGAAAGCAAGCTATCATCATGAGCCTGGAGCTGCCCGCGTTCGTTCCCTGCGAACGTGTTGCCAGCGGATCAAGATAGGCGTAATGAGAATGATCTAAAAGAATTGATCTTAATGTTTAGATGTCTCAATACTAGGCGGGAAGTATAATTAGTTGGAGTTGGGAGTGACAAGCGTGGCGCTGAAATTTTAATGTTTACTACGCTATTAAGGTCGCCATGCCTTGCTCGTCCATCGGTACTGTTCATTATGTGTACATCTGGCACCTATTTCGACATCGATGATTGTGCCTGGATCCTCTGCTCTGCGGGCACATTTCTTCGCACCGGCCAGTGCCGCTCTTGCGCCGCAAATGTATGTGTTGAGCTCTCAGAACGAGGGGGCGGGTTCGCGGCTATCGAATTCTGAAAATGAACTCACAATGGTAGGTCTGAAGAGGAATCAAGACAGATACTGAAACGTAAGCCTTGAGGTACCTCATGAGAAACTGCCATATTCTGGATATCATTTCAGGGTAGCGAAGCAGTCACCTCTCAATGTTCTAGCTGACATGAAGAACATGCCAGAAATCCTAGACGTCTGTAACGCCTTTCCCACGATACTCTTTCGGGCTAGCGATGCTCTTGAGTCTGGGGGCGAACCGCTCACAACAAAGCCAAACATCTATACGTGGTGTGTATTCGTACTCATTACTGGGTTACAGGGTTAGGACCAAAACAAGACGTAAAACAACACGTATGAAGTGTACGTTGCGTCGCCGTCATAAAAGATCTGAACATGTCGTTGTGACAGTCAATACAGAACAGTACAAGGCTACCATGTAATCCATCACTGATCAGATCTTTTCACAAATGGAGACCGAAAATTTTGCCACAGCTACCCGTCGTTCTTGTTTCGGACGATGTTGTTATTATTCGTTCGGAATCCGTCTCGAGATTGCAAGTGGCTGATGCAGCCTTTTGATTGATCCCAAGATAGCAGATTATGATCTCATCAAACGCTTTTCAGGGTGTAGTGTGGGCAATACATGCGATTAAGTAGTCAACTCTGAACGAGAGAACAGATATGCGAGCTACTGACAAAAAGAGGTCGTGCCGATTTTGCCGATTTAACAGAGTAGTATGACAGACTGCACCGGAATCTAAAAGGCATAGATAAACTGGCAGATGATGCATGAAGAACATATTGTCTTACTAGACACCCGACCTGAAAGGGCTCTCTAGGGACAATATAAACGACATCTATCATCACTCGATTCTCGGAGCAGTGCTTGTTCATGGCAATTCCAAGAGTGAGGTACAAGAACACTTCAGCATTATTTTCGCGGCTAGATGTGCCCAAACAAATGGCTACACGAGGCCCCGATTTACTTGTAATTGGTCCTTGTTTGGCTTGTCGATTTGGCTACCCAGCACCAGTTGTGGGGGTAGACTGACTGGTACCTGGCTACACTGCCCGTGAGCGGCTTACGCAGCGTAATGTGATTTCATCTGACCCAAGAGCGTACGAGGAAAGAGACGGCAGGATGTGGTGGATGTCAGAAGAGTAGGCGTCAAGTCCTGCAGTTGGAATCTCGGTTGCGGATTTGCCCGCCTGCCGTGTCACCACGTCAATACGTCCATACCCCGGTCTTCTATTCATTCTTCAGTATTTTACCATCTTGGCAATCGGCACCACAGGCTGGCACTTGATCCAGTATGGCGTCCTACGGATATCTGTAATTAATTGATATTGGCCGAGCCGAATAATGACGCATCACATTGCCACAAGACAGCAAAAGCTTGAATGTGCTCATCGCAGGGTGCCCAAATGGTAGCGTTCAAAATGCCCAATCGAGTTTTATACACAGACAACCTCCCAAGTCCCATTAGTTTAGATCTCTGTAGCCACCTGCTCAAAGGTTCTTCTTCGCGCCTTGTGCCTTGAAAGCGGCCGAAATCTCTCCATAGGCGACGTAAATGGCGTACAAGGGGATAAACACCCACAGCATGTTGAAGAAGACCAGGTACACCCACAGGTACATGAAGTTGCTGGTGTCCAGATAGATGTTACCAGTCAACCATTCGGGGCAGAATGTCATGAAGCCTAGCCAAACGTCAGTCATGCTGGTTGGAGGTCAAGGGTTAAGAAACACGCTCGTCGACTCACCTCCGTAGAGCTCCGCCGTCGCGATAATGATCATCCAGATGTTGGCCTTGGGGTCACGCTTGGCGATGCAGTAGCAGATCCAAACCGCCAGAGGTCCGGCGCCAAACACGGTCAAAAGCTCCAAAGAGATCACGCCCTATACTTTTATATTAGTCTCAGTCTAATTCTGGTCTTCCAGAACAACCTACCAAGTCCGCACCGGCCCATCTCTTGTCAGCTCTTGCATACACCATCCAGAGCTGTGCAAATGGATTGTCTCCACCCGCCTGGGCGCCGTAGATGCGGTCCGAGTGACCCAGGAAGTTGGCGGGCGTTGGGTGGAACCCACCGAGGTCGGCATCGGACACCTCGGCGAGTGGGATGTAGGAAAAGAAGCAGTGGTAGAGGAAGCTTCCCTCGAGGAAGAAGTGAATCAGGGCATCGAAAGCGTGCCAGATGAAGAGGATACGATAGCTCGTCGAGGTCGTCGGGTGGAGCACGCGGCGGGAGACGGCAATGGCGATGGAGAGCAGGACGACCGTGGCTCCGAGAGACACAAGAGTCGTTTGGTCAAATAGGTCGGGTGGGAGGGTTGAAGATGCGGTCGACATAGTGGCAGAAGGCTCCAATTGACGAGGATAGTGACTCGAGATCAGTAATGCTGATGTGAAGTTGCGGCTCAATTGCTTCGCCCAATACCTGACGGACGGGAAGGGCGGGACCTTGCGACGTTGGAGTTGGTGATCCGTGCGCCGGAATAGCAGTCCCGGTGTGGATAAAAAGTTGAAGTATGAATAGTGGGGCATACGAATTTCGACAAGGATCATTGCAGTAATCTGCTACATCACGATGATATCAGATTCACATCGTGCTTGATTTGGCGTCAAATGTAAGAGTTGCAGCTGAATGCTTAATTAAATATTGTTTTCTGGTTCTAAAATTCGTTAGGATATTGAATCGGAAGTCTTGTTGTAATAACACAGTTCAAAGGAGACAAATGGTATAATTTAGCAATGTAGTGGCATTATGACTATTCTAGGTGTGAGATGCATAATCGTTCCCAAGTGTCGTTGCCTCATTGCTTATCCCGATCCATTCCAAACGCCTATCCTTTGATCATTCCCGGTTGTTGGGGTATCGTGGGAGTGATTTAGTGCTTGGCAGCCTCCTTGTGGCCCTCAGCCTTGAAGTCGTGCTTGGACTCGTTGAGCTTGTCGCCAACGGCGTCCTTGGCAGCGGAGGCACTAGAAGATGTGTTAGTGATTGTTGATGAGAGCGTATATCGCTGAAGCTTACCGGTTGCCGACGGAGACGTTGTCGTCCTTGGCGACCTGCTTGTTGGTCTCCTTGGAGGCGGTGGAACCGGCCTGCTGGACAGACTCGGAGACGTAGTTGGCGGCGTTCTTGATGGTATCCATTTTGATGATTGGGTTGGTTGGTTGTTTTGGTAGTTGGTTGTTTGAAGTGAGGATTGATTGAGATTGTTTGCTTGAGTGTGTGATGAGGAGAAAAGAAATTGTCGGGAGGGGTGGTGGGAAAAGGAGGTTTATATAAGAAGTTGAGAGCACGTTGAAGCCGCCCCGTGAGGAAAGGCAGGCAGTGGTTGCCTCTTGCGTCGTGGTGCCTTCCTCCCTGCCTTTGCGGAAGTTGCCCCGCTGGCCTCGACTGAGATCATTCACATCCAGACCGGAAGCGAGTGAAGTGTGACGAAGGTAGCTTGCCACCCTGCTCAATAGGTAAAGGTACCTCCAGGCAGCCCCTCCAACATCTGCCCCTCCCCCTCGTTTGGTCCTATCCCAAAGGCAATCAATGCTCGTGCGTCTTGTGCGTATGTCTCCCGGCGCATGTACTGCCCCTCCACCAGGCTTGTCCACTCGTGGCTGTAGCGTAGTTTCACCCCATCAGGCAAGGACGCTCAGGGTCTATCATGTGAACTTGAGGAATGGCGTCATAGACTACGGTCCTGCGTGGTCCTTCTTCGCAGTTACTCCAGTTAGAAAAGACTGGAGACGGATTGCATGGATATCGCCCAGGAGCCTACGGGGGATCTCTATCAAAATCGACCAAAAGGGGGTCACCGTGCAGAGCTTCGTTTGGTTCGGATGTAGTCTCACCAGCCACAAAATGGAGCTCTAGCTTTTGCAGGAGCTTGGGGAAGCTCCCCTTTGAGGAATGACGTCAAGACACAAGAGGCAGGAACAAACATGCGCCAACGTCATAGTGTCCCCGCGTGGACTGAGGCTTGTCTGGAGTAGGTACGTATTCATCTCTGGTTCCAGCGAAAACCCCACCTGTCCAGTTGTAGAGCTGCAGTTGGTCCACCCGCGTTTGCAGCAAAGACACACCACATGCAAAGAGCAGAATATTTTCGCGTCAGTCGCGTAATGTTGGCTGGCAAAATACGTCAGGCTGTCGATTGCACCGTGGTGGTCAGCCAACCAGCCAACACACATAGCTGTCAGCGGGATGGCATTTTTGCAAATCTCGATCATATCACTGATTCCCCACCCTTCTGGGGGGGCATCAGCCCCCATTATTGGAAGTACCTCCACACTGCTCGCCCAAGACCTCTACGTGTTAGAGCCAAGGAGCTCTCCTGGAAGCTTGCAGCCACAGTGGATCACGCACTGAGACGAAAAGAGCCAAGCAGAGCATGCAGATTCGAGAGAGCAAGGGGCTAGCCAGGCAAGCAAGCATCAACCACACGAGCTCACCTCGCAGGACGAGCACGGACCAGAAAGCCTACCTAAGGAACTGGACTGCCACAGCCGCGGCGTTGCTGATTCGCTTTGTCGTCGCCAAACTTCATGCACGATGACGGCATTGGTAGGTAGCTGTCGTGCTTTGGGTCTAGGGAAGGATTGTTCTGGACCGCCCAGAGTGTTTGACGAGAGAATCACCACCTCAGCTGCCTGCCCGCTGCGTCCGCGTCCACCTCTCTGGATGCGGCAAGAGGCGGGTTTCGATTCGACACTTGCGCAACCCGGCAAATTGCCGCAACGAAACAGATGATTGTTTCCCGATTCGCCCTTGGGCATGCGGACGACTGTGTGTCATCGAGATCTCGTCCCTTGGCTGGCATCATTCACAACACGACATTCTCCATACACAGTCAGCTTCTCGGCTCGGACGTTCTGCTCCGGCTTCAAAGCGGCTGAATGCCTGGGGAACCGTGGATCCCCCGCTGCTGTCTCGCGTGATGCTCCAGAAGCCCAGCTTTGTCCTTCGGCGGACGAATACGATGCGAGGAAACGACCGATGCCTTTCCCAACAGAGCAAGTACTTTCCTGTCTGCCTCGCCACAAGCGAGTTTGGCGGTACCTATTGTCTCGCCCGCCCATCACGTTCGGTTTCTGAATTACATGCATCATAGCATGCGGAATCTCGCTGGGTCCGCCGTCCCATCCGCCACATTCCTTTACCCACTTGTTCAGATCTTCGCCGACATCAGCTCCTGATCTCGTGCCCTCTCGCGACGTTTGCCTCCTCCCGGTTTGCTCGTACCGTTCTTCCACCGTCTTAACCCCCCGCAACCAAAAATATCCCACGCAAAATACGTCACCACAACGACATATTGAAAGCACGCCAGTTGTCCCATTGTCGGACATCTCCCATTTCAAGCAACTAAGCCACTGCGGACCCTGAGGAACCCGACTCTACCCCTCTTCTGCCCCTCGATTACGCATTGCTCACTCCAAGACATCCGCGGTTCTTTCGCATATCCGCATTCCACTCAATAAGGTAAGACCGTGTTGTGTCAATCAGCGGGGCCTAGCGTCGTCCAGGAACTGAACCTCGGAGTCTCATGTGGCCCCCCCGCCGCCCTGGAGCTATGTCGTCAAGCTTTTGTTGAGCTGGCGGCTTGGAGCTCGCTTGCTTATTGCTAACGTTTGTTGACAGTCCTAGCTTACCTTCTGGCCTCGACCAAGTGTCTAGCTCGCATCGTCTGCCAGCTCTAGCATGGACACGATACACCAAGCCGCCGTCCGTTGCCCAAGCTAGGGCACGTCGTACGAACTGTCTCTCAAGACCGCCCGCGCTGCATGCCTCTCTGGCCTATGCATCTCGTCGGCGCCCCTGGCCTGCTACCCCTCTGACCCCTCTCGTGGGCACGCGGGCTTTGTGCATTTGGGGAATGTGCTCGATCCACCGTGCTGGCAACACCGAGCTACGGAACGACGCGTAGATCGTGGACGCTAAGGCACGCCTGGCGTGGCCCCCGGCCTGCCAGCTTTCCCCGTGCAGCGATTCTCGTAGCCCCTGATGATCGATGCCACAGTTGGTCATCGACCGCATCGGCGGGTAAGACCGCACGTCCGTTCGGCGTCGGGGGCGGGGGAAAGGCCATCTGGTATCGGATAAGCCTGGGCGGCGGTCGAGGGGCACACCGCTCGGCGCTCGTCGATCCCTTGGATTGAGGGGTAACTTGTTCGTTTGTGCCTAAGCTAGAGAAGCACGAGAATGCTTTGGGACGAGGGGCATTATGTGGTTAGAAACGCGCCCGTGGCTGTCGTAGGTTGCCATTGGCAGTGGTCTGGTGGTGACGATTACCCGGCATCGTAGTCTTGCCGGCACTTGACATGTACCTGGCAGCACGAAGCATATGCCCGAGTCCGGCTTGAGGTGGGATAGTTGAAGGAGACTCGGCGCTTGTAAGGATCCGACTGAGCGGTGTCCATTTGGTCATCCTCTTGCCCAAGCCACGCCAGCCTTTACCACGGATTAATCGTGGAGCCCAAGGGAGTAGATATCGGACCAGGACAGACGCCCCAGACATCGAGAGCCGGGAATGACTTGCGTTCCGGGCCGGTGGCATCGGTGATCGTATCGCACGTGTTTTTGCAGCTCACCGCTCGCGGAATCCCAGTTGTCCAAGAAACCACGGTTTTGCTTCGATATCTCGCGACCCAGCGTTTGGGGGCTACTGTGTTATGCAAGCACCAAACCGAACCGACAGACGCAGCGGCGTGAAGCTGTCTTGCACGTTCGTAGGCGGTCCATCGGGCAGTGCGCCCGCACAGGGCCTGGATGGAATTCCGGCATCAGAGCGAGCCACCCTGGGAATCCTGCCCCTGCTGGGGTCTCAAGCCATGATTGGCGTCAGCTTTCTATTTCCTCATCTCGCATTGTGTTCGATCATGTCGGACTTGTTGGGTCGATGGTTCTCGATCCAGAGCATGTCTTTGTGAAAGCCTTCGGGTTTGAAAGACACGTGTCAGCACTAAGTACAGCTACTCTCCATGGCGGGCTTTTGTCGTGGACGGTGGGAAAAAAGCCCCCGTGGAGCGCCGGTTCCATCATTTTTACAGATTAGGTTTTTCCAAGCATCGAGATTGGGCTACCTTGGCGGGCCACATCCTCGATCGCAGGAGATTGCAGCGATCTCTATAGTACAATGTTTGTCGATGGGAACCTCTCTCTCTCTCAGAAGCCCACCACATGTTTTCCGCAGGGAATATGGAACCAGCTCGCCCGTTGCCGGCGAGATCACCATATTGAGCAAACCGCATTCAGAAATGCCATCTATGCGGGCCGCGGTAGGTAGTCAGGCCATCATTCAAGACGTAGCTTCAAGGGCGGTGTCAAACTGCCGATGACCTTGTCATGCACGTCTCTCAATCCCTGCAAGACAAGCAAGTCCTCCGACGCCCGCATGCCGTCCTCCATTGTGCCGGATCCCCCCAAGAAGGGCTTCCAAGGCCTCTCGTTTGCCTCACACTTATCCCACCCCGAAAGAGACCCGTCGGCGGCGACGGTTGGCGGCGGTGGGACGATGCCCTTTTGCAAGTAGTCCCGGATCTTCGTGATGGCACAAAGCGAGGTCGCGGCAAGGGTGCAGTGGCCCTCGGTCTCGAGCTCGAAGACGCCGGCGCTGACAAACTTCCGTGACATCTCGACGGCCGATGCGAGAGGCGTGACGGGGTCGTGGGTGTTGCCTGCGAAGAGGATCGGGAAGGAGGTGTTGACCGGGTCTGGGCTCTGAAGGTTTGCGTCCCAGTCGGGGCTGGGGAACTTTGCTTCTATATCCCAGTCTTCGCACTTTATCATGATGGTCGTGAACTGGGCCGCAAATCAGCTTCCAGTTTCTTCATGGGATGAAATGGGACTTACAACGTCGGCGAATGAAGTGCTAAACTTTGACACCTTGTTCAGTGTATCCCCCCAAGTCTCGTTACGCTGCCACGTAGGTCATTCGTCAGCGTTGCTCTTCGGCGACGTCGTAGTCGCTACTTACACGGTACCGATTGTCACTGCAGGTGATGGCATTCGTGCTCTCCTCGGGGTAGTTGGGCAGCTTGAAGTTTGGATCGCGAATGAAGCCGAAATCCGGCACAAGCAACCAGTCGGAGAGGTCATCTCCGACGAACAACCGGTTCAGCAAGTTGGCCAGAAGAGGGAAGACCTTGATGGGAGAGTACAGCGACGTAAAGAGCACCTTCTTGATATCGGCCTCCATCAGCACGACGGGCATGTGTCCCAAACTGGAGACGGCGGTGATTGGCTCGTCCCGCAGCTTGGCCATGACCTGTTCGTACCGTTCCCTGACGGGGCCTGGGCCTTCGTCGCCTTCACGGAAAAGGGCACAGCGGTTGTTGGCGAGATGACAGTAGTAGAAGAACTTGTCAAGGATTGCGTCTGCGTCTTGGATGCCCGAGATCCATGTCTATCATGCTGTTAGCATGCCGCGTCGTGAGCGGAAGTGCTGAAGGGGGCTTACAGGCGCATTGTACGTGTTAGAGTCTACAACACCGTCGAGAATCAGTCGCCCCACCAGGTCAGCTGTAGAGTACGAGTTATGTTAGCTGTCTTTGTCGGAGAAGTACCAGTCAACACGGAAGGAAAGGGCCGCATACGATACATGGCCGCAAAGGTCTGGCCAAGAAATGTGCCGTAACTGAAGCCCCAGTACACAAGCTTGCCCTTGGTAGAAGGTGGAGCCGCTTCGCTCGTTGAGAGAGTGCCCGCGCTGAGCGGAACGGTGTCGAATCCGTTATCCTCGAGCCACGCGTCGTGGGCTTCGATAATGGTCTTCATGTCGGCTGCCACATTCGGCGTCGCCATGTATCTGAACCCACCTGCTTCCTCGTCCTTTTGGGAACACAACTTGGACATCGCCTTGGCCCTATGAACGAGCTGGTCCTCGGCGGCGGCGGTGGTGTTGAGCATCCCGATGTCGTGCCCCATCGCCAGCCAAGTCAACCGGTGCAGGAAGCCAAGGTTCTTGGCCTCGGTTGAGGACTCGTCGCCCGGTTTGGTATCGACGAAGCAGTCGGCACGGGGTGTCGTGGCTCCGATGCCCCGGGGATCGAAGCCGATGACGTCGAGTGTACCTCCGGCGGCGAGCTGGATGGTGGGGCCGTAAGGTGGAAGCATGAAAGTGGTTCCGGACCCGCCGGGGCCGCCCGGGTTGAGGAGAAGCGGGGACTCGGAGAAGCGGCCCGTCTCCAGGCCGTGGCCAAGGGCGGGCAGAAGCACCATGGCGATGTGGACCTTGGGGTGATTGGATGACTGATTCAGAGGCCGTTGGTAATCCATCGGTACGGTCAAGCGGGCGCACATGTAGCCGCGGCCGGCTGAAATCATGCCGGGCAGGGCGCATCTCACCCAGCGCAGCTCCTCGCTGGCCGGGATGTCGTCCCAGTCGGTGAAGACCGGGAATGGGCCCCGAGCTGGATGGAGGATTGCATTGCGGCGGTGGGACCAGTCACTGAGTCTCCATGCCCAGAGGCCGAAGAGAACGACCGCGAGGAGCAAAGGCCTGCCCCATTCTCTCCGCTGCGAGTGAGCGGACCGATAAGGCGTGTTTGACTCAGCGAAGCTTTTCGCCGGCATGATTGCGGGCACGATGGTGGCAACAAAGTACTGGCAAGAGCCAAGGATCGGCCCCTGATTCCGGTAGTGCTATGGCTAGATAGAGTGATGATGGAAGACGTGTCGACGACTTTGTTGGTGTTTAGGTTGACGTAAGGTCGCTCAGACTGGGTGCCTGTAATCAGCACCTCCATCCCCTTGGGGAAAGTATCAGCGAGACGCGGCTGCTGCTGCACCAGCGCGGCACAGGGCTTGGCGCTGGCCAGTCAGAAGCTCAGACCGACGGCATATCCTCCCCATTCGGCCACCTGGCGAGGCAATCCGATGAATCTAGCGTGTCTCGTCGAGTGACTGAGACGCAGAAAGCGCGTAAGAGACACTTTGCTGGATCCCACCGAGAGGCAGTCTCGGTGTATGCATGATGAGTGAGATAAGTCGGAGAAGGGACAGGCACGTGTGCTTGAGGCGTAACCTGCAGCGCCAAGACCCCCGTAGCAGAGTCTTCACCAGTTATGGTTATATCTTGTCCACGATATAGGGCCGTTGCGGCAGCGTTAGCGGTGACAGCTTCGATAGTGGAAACACGGAGACGAGTCAGGGTATGTCATTGACCAGTCGGTCCAGGGACCCAGGACATAACACGGTGACCTCCTCTTATTTCCGCTTCTTTCAGACCGGCTAGACCGTCTGGCGCGTCTGAGGGTTGATCTTGGCATGTACGATAGGCGACAGGCAAATGCTAGACGGGTATCCAGCAAATGTTTCATTGTTTTGGCTATGTTTTGGGATGGAGCCCACGGCACCGCTCGACTTCACCACCCTTTCAGGCTAGCCAGCAAACAAAGAGAAGGGGGGTTGGGCGATGCGCAAGAAAAGAAGGGGAAAAAAGAGAAGAAGAAAAAAAAAAGCAAACGTAACAACCCTGGGCTGAACCTTGTGATGCAAGACAGTCCCCAGGGTAGCGACGCCTGGTTGTCCCTTCGAAGCCACTCAAGAGAGGACCCTATTTTAGAAGTCGCCCCAATGTTCGCAACGGATCCCGAGAAGCTGGCCCGTACGGAACGCATAAACGGAGAGCCTATACGGACCAGTTCGTCCAAGAGTCAAACCAGCCGGCAGCCGAAGTTCGTGAATGTCTCAGGTCACCTGCGTCAAGAGCTATTTTCGGACTTGGAGAAGATGCGACGAGTGGAGCGAGCGCGCGGCGTGGAGTTGTGCTGCTGGCCGTTGGCAACCGATCACCGTGCTGCTCGCTGGTGCTGTCACGGCCGCCGCGGTTGCACTGCGATGGCGTCTGGCCGGCTTGGCCGTCCTGATATTACCCAGGAATGCATCCAAGGGGCTTGGATGGCAGAAGCTTGAGGCAACAATGGGTTGTCCGTCTGAAGGAGCAAGTGATTTCTTGGCACCGATAAGGCCTTGCACAGTCGGGGGAGGGAGGCGATGAATATCGATCAAAGAAATGGAGCGCAAACCTCAGCGACGCCATCGGGCCTAGTCTCAGGGGTTCAAGGCAAAAAAGACGAGTTTGCTCTGTCGGTGGGGTGACAACCCGTTCAGTCTTTCCCTCTTTGCCGGCACCCGCAAAAGGGCAACATTTGTCGACAGCCGACGTTGCAGTTTGGAGGTTGCGCGTGCTTGGACTCGTCCGGGGTGGGTTTCGACAGTGACCGACCGCGGCGAAGCCAAGATGGAATAGCCAAGCAGGTTAATGTGGACTAGGCCCCGATGCTCGAAACGCAAACAATCCAACGGGACTCGTAAGAGGTGCGATTATTTTGGCCCCCAGAGCGCGGGTCTTCAGTACGTCCGCACAGACAGCGGGCGAGACGACCACACCATGATGCAGCCAAGAGCGCCGAAGGACGATGGTATCGGTGTCTAAAAAAGAATGTAGAAAAATCTTGTTGTACACATCGGCCCGCGGATCCAATGATGGAGAGAAGCAGCTTCCCCAGAAACCAAAGTCGTAACAGAGGAAAATGGGGCCGCTGGAGGTGCGATAACGCGGAAAAGCTTGACTTGGGCGACAAGCGGCTTCCAAGACGATAAGATTTCCAAGACCTACCATGCCGCACGCCATCTACTCCGGACGACTCCCCTTCCTATCCATCCGCCGTTGGACCACATGGCGAGGGGAACGTGAGTGACGCTTGCACCACAGACAGGGCACTAAGATGGCGACAGCGGCATTGCCTCTCGGCATGCTAACCTAATGCCAAGTCGAGTTCAATTTGCATCGGACCAAGAAAGGACGGCCGCCACATTGGGCGGTGCTTCCCGCTAATGTGCAGCCGGGTCAGGTACATGAGCTAGGATGGAGTGATGCAAGTCAAACTAAGGTAGGTACGGTACAGAAAAGGTTGAGGGAGGTCGGGAAGAGGGAGGGGAGCAGGCAAGAGCTGGCTAGCATTGGACTGTGTTTGGCAGCAGGGCCCTGCGTAGCAAAGTCGCTGCTTGCACCTCAGATACTACCTAATACTACCTACTGTGTACCTACCTACCTCACAGTAGTACGCTGTCTCTACTGCACAGAACTCTTCTGCGAAAGAGAAAGAAAGAAGGGAAACGCCCCTCCACTCTCTCTCTCTCTCTAACCAGGCATTGATCAGAAGCCATTCCTGAACCTGGCACCTACAAGCGACAACACCAACCTGATCGCCGCCCGTTGACTTTGACAGCCTCCAGGCCCGGCCCTGGTACGAACCACTGCTGTTCTTATCGAAGCCGAGGTTGGCCGGGCGCGTGCGAGTTTGCCTCGAACGGATCATGTCTGGCGGGCTGCATTGAGGAGTCACCAACATGGTGTGCATCAACGTGGTGCATCATGGGGAAAGATCCCATAGAGTTACCGCTAAACAGACTCTTCCGCTGTTCGACGCTAAGGAAATAAGGGGCTGGTCTGAAGTCGACGGCATGCGATGCTAAAATTGGCTACACTACGGAGCCCGAGCAAACAAGAGAGGAGACAAGCAGCGTTGATGGACAAGGCTCTCCGCACAACGGCGACTATCACGCAGCTCCGAGGTCTCAAACACGGGCGGAGGTGCGGGAGGGTGTCGCACCAAACACATGCAGCACACCAGAACCTGTGCCTGCACCTGCACCGGCACTCGACCTCAGACTCGCCATGCTTGATCCAACTCATCCGTCCTCTCTGCATTGCATCCCAGTTCTCGACCCAGTTGGCCCAAAGCCGTGTCACACAACTGGACCCCTTTCGCTTTGTACCATCCCCTGGGGTTCTTGGGGCCCCTCCTGACACTTGACAATGGACAAACCATCGGGGCTCGACTGTCATGTGTTTACCCTTCCGTTGACCACTAGACGGGGTTCCATCGACCGCATCCCAGTATCACGGAAACATTCGAGAGGGACGCCATCCTAGCGTCCGGCACGGGCACGACTCGGCAGAGGAAAACAAACCCGTGTCAGTTCCCTTGTTGTTTGGCATCCCCCAAGTGTCTTTCTGCGCTGTTCCGCGGTCCAAGAGGTTATACGCCCGAGCTGCTGGGTGATTGACCTTGGCGGCCTTGGGACTCTATTCGCCGCGGCGTTTGACAGCGCCAATACCGGGAGGATCTCTTGGGCTTCTTGGCCATCGCGCTCTGTTGATGAGGGGTGGAGATTACTACCTACTGCGTGCAACGCTCGCCTACCCAACAGAAGACGACACCGGCCGCACGGCGACCCGCCAAATGCCAAGAGGATAACCCGTCCTCTTGGCACTACGATGATGCTTTTGGGTTATGAGCCAAATTTCCTGTCTTCTCAATCTCCGCTACAAACGTACCTCGTTGTCTGTACATCCGCCACTCTCGTCTCATCCGGCCAACGGAGGATGATAATCAACAAGGTAACATCGTTGTCGTGCACGTCCCAGTCGCCATCGCAGGAGTTCTTGGCATAGTCTCAAGAGCGACTGACCCACCCTCCGAATGCTGCGTCCCTGGACCAAATGCCAGAGAGAGTCGAGTCGACCCTCGCTGCGCGTTCAAGGATGGGGTTACCCCCGCCCCGGCAACATCAGAGCGTGGATCTCTGGACCAAAATTGGCATCCTACCTGACATCTCTCGGCCATCGCATAGAGGCACGGCGACGATGCCAAGACCGCCTAGTCAGGTCTCTCCCTCAGGCATGGTCTCGAATCGCCCTCACATCGCACCCTCTCCCGCGATCCGCCTCCAGATGGATATCCCAACATGACATGCCCAATTGGCCCGCCGCCTGCCTCTGGTGTCACCTGCGTTTCATGCCTCGATTGCGTCGGTCGCTGCTTGGGCCGCACTCTCGACTTCTCCAGTTCCGCTGGCGGGGAGCTAGGTCGAGCAGTCCTCCATCCCATGGCGCTATTCGGAGCTTTCCAGCTGGGCAATCCCACCTGGCCGACGAGACGACGACCCCTGTGCCTCCGTACCGATTCGATCGAAAGCCTACCCCGGACAGTAGGCCCGTCTGCTAATGTCTGAGGGTCCACGACTAACATGAGGCTTTCGATGGGACTCTGTCTCTTGGCACTTTGGCAACCGCGTCTCAGGCATGTGGCCGGTCTACAGTCTCGCCTCGTCCATCTTGGCTCGTGGGGAAGATATATGAAAGCTAGTTCTCGTGCTTTTTCTCACTGGTTCCTTTCTACTTCTTCCTTAGCTGTGCTCGACTGGTCTTACTGTCTCTTCTCGGATTTCTTCTTTCCTTACCCACTAAAAAATACTCAAAGCCTTCACTTCTTCCGCTGGTCGTGTCCTTATTATACAACCGTACGCCTATTATTTAGTATCAACACCCTGTGGACCACCTCACCACTCCTTCCCCAAAGCCGCTCTAGCCGACTCACACAAGAGATACCGACTACCCGAACCGATCGACAATATGGTTAACCGCTACATCTTCGCCATTGCCGGCCTGGCCGCTCACCTCAATGCCCTGCCCTTGAACATCAACCTTGGCGCCTACTCTCCTGCCTTGGTGGTGGGTGATGGTGAAATTTCATTCGGCGGGAAAAGCGACGTCTCCCAGTTGATGAACGTACTGGAGGGCGCGGCAGTCAATGCTGCTGCAGGTGCAGCAGCAACCCCGGGCACGGCTGCCGCCGCCGCTCCGGCCGCACAGCAGCAACAACAGCAGCAGCAACAGCAACAGACCCAGCAGGCTCAGCAAGCTGAGCAATCCGTCGCTCAGGCTCAGGGCGGTGCTACCCCCGTTTCTGTTGCCTCTTCGGACAACCAGATCAACGAGGTTAGTCACATAGAGATCTCTCGGCGGTTCATGTCCGTGTGAGCGGATAACACACGGACACCTGCACTTCATCGGACCAATATCAGCTAACGTGACGTTTCTTCCATATAGGCACAGGCCATTGCCGCTCTCCAGGGTATGGGCAAGGAGATCGCTCCTCGCGTACAGCTTAGCAAGTCCCACGCTGCCGGCGAGAAGAGAGACCTGGCCGGTTTCGACCGCGCCCTGAAGTACGCCGAGGCCGCCCTTACCAAGGGTCCCAAGGTCCAGCTCGGCACTGGCGAGAAAGGCTCCGGTGTTGGTATGATCATCGAAAACAGCCCGGCCGCCGCCGGCACCGGCAAGGCCACCGGAGGCACCGCCGCCGCCTCCACCCAGGGCTCCATCGTCGCTCAGCAGAAGGTCAAGGCCCGCTCCGACGAGGCCCAGCAGCCTCCTCGCCGCCGTGCCAAGGTCACCACCATGTACGTCCGCTCCGGCGTTCCTGAGGGTAAGTAACAATCACATCTTGGACCCCCACCCGAACGGCCGAATCTAATCATGCAAACAGGCGTTGAGATGACCGCCGACAAGCTCGTCGCCCGCGACCCCTCCGTCCCTGTTGCCCAAGTCGTCCCCGTCAACTCCAACAACGTCGTCAAGCGCGCACACGAGGAGCTCGCCGCGCGGGGCGTCAGCGCCGGTGCCATTGACACTGTCAACCTGAATGTCAGCGGCGAGGGCGTCACCATGACCTTTGTCGAGACCCAGGCCGATGATGTGGAGGATGAGCAGTAATCGAACACTGTGAAGCTTGTTCGAATCGAAACGAAAAAGAGTAAAAAAAAAGGGCACAAAATGGAAAACAGTTGATGTCATCATCTGCTCTTCTCCTTGGTCCATCCTACTTACGATTCCCGGCCTCAGCCCTAATCCCTCGCGTCGAGATACCTCCCCCTTCTCTCGCTGAGTGACGGGTTCATCCTCTACACACACACACACACACACACACACACACGGCTCACGCGCACAAGTTTTTCGGGTACCGGCTTTGTCTTTTATTTTCGTCATGATATCAACACAAATTTTTAGGGGGGAAAGGGGCTGGCTGTGTAGGTGTTCTCGCGTTCTAGATAAACCCCCAGCGTTGCGGCGTGTACTTCAAATCACCGAGAGTATGGGAAAAAAAAGCCTGGGTCTATTGTCATTTCCACCAAAGGGCGCGTCAAGTCTTGAATGTAACTGGCTTTCGTCTACCACGAGAAAAAGAAAGGGTGCTTCTACACATTTTCCTTGTACAGCGCATCTCGACAACCCTCCTCATGCCTCTCTAGTCATTTTTTTCTTGCTCTTCTAGCATCCATAATAGAATCAAACGGAAGCCATCATTCATGCCTGTTTCGTCCCAATCGAGAATTCGACTGACCGTCTCGCGCTCGCGTGTGGTCGTCTCGGCATGAAAGATGACTGTCGCACGGCACGCGCATAGCGCTGCAGCTGCAATGGCAAAGCTAAATTAAAAATAAGACGGAAAAAAAAGCCTGCTTCCGACGCATCAATGAGCGTATGACGATCAGTGCCGAGCCGCGGTGGTCTTTGTGAGACGTCCCGATTCCTGTGTACGGTACGAGTAACATCGGACCGTCGGACGTCGCAGCGTCGTCACAAGTCCCCCAGAGCCGCAAGTCTCGTCAGCTGACAGCGGTATCCTCGCCCCCTTCCCCTCCCAAAATAAAGAGTCAACGGCGAGGCCAATGGGAGAAATTTGGCGTTTCCTTGGCAGGGAGAGGCGTCCGGGGGCCATCCTGGTTTCGCGGGACGTGGGAGTACGAGCAGCCGGCTACCTCAGGCATACGCGGCTGCGACCGAGCGGGAAATAAATGTGCTGAGAGTACCTTACCCTTGGACGCCGCGAGACCAGGACGAGGGTGCCTACGGCCGGTGTTTTAGCCTACCGGTTCGTTTTGGCGGTTTTTTTTTCCTGGGGGGTTTTTTTTTGTCGTGAGGGACCGGCCTTGTGGTAGTTTCCAGGGTCAAGCGAGGTCTCTGTCCCTTTCCGTTGCTAGAGAATGATTGTTGGCCATGTTCACTCGCATGAGGACAGAGAGCTGGTTACGCTCCTGTATAGTCCCCACCTCGGTCCGTCTTTTCTAGTGGGAGGATTGAGGCTTTAAACTGCCCTTGTAGGCCTTCGCCAAGTGTGCATGGGTTGAGTAGGATGCCGGTAGGGTAGCAATGAAGCTGTCTAGATGCGACGCCGAAAAGCTCTTCAGGCCGGATGGTAAGGCCGGCGGTTGCCAAGAAGGCTTGTTTCGTTTTCCTCTCCGTGACAGACAGTTTCTTTTGCAAAGACACTTCTCCGGTCCAAGGCTTACGAGGTAGGCTTGCGGCCATACTTTGTTACAAAGCTTGGGTGCGTTCGTGGACGTCGTCAATCTTCGTTCTCGGCTTTTAGTACCCAAGATAGGTGTTCAAGCTTGAAATGTTCCTCAGTGTTTCCAGAGAGGTGTGAACCGTCTGTGAGTCTTGGCGTTTAGAAGTGCGGGAGGCAACAGGTTCCTGGGTCGGTCACGCAATAATGCATGATTTGGAGTGTGTCAAGCGCCCATCCATATTGTGCATATGACCACGTGAGAGCTTGATGCCGGCAGGCACATCTGACAGTCGTTCGGAACGTTACTAGCCGACCCTCTTGGTTTCCGGGGTGCTTTCTGCTTCGCCATCGACACATTTCTGTAAGACAATTCATTTATCCCATTCCTTATAGCCCTTTTGCTTCTGCCGCGTGTTCCAGCCCAGCTTGCCGCTGATGCTATTGACCCAGTCCTCGCTGCGCCGGCCCTGGGCCTGGACACTTGCAAATGGATACCGGCTGGCGCTGATGGTGACGTAATCTCCAGGGAACAGCTCCATACGCTCGCGGCCGTCGAAGCTGGCCCATGAGTTGGTTCTTGCATCGTAGGGCACTCCTACCCGGAGGACGATGGTGTCTGGTAGGATGATTGGGCGGAAGGAGAGTGTATGGGCGCAGATGGCGGTGACGAGCATGACTGGGTTCTCGGGGTGGCAGAGGGAGCCGCCGGCCGCAAGGTTGTAGGCGGTCGAACCCGTTGGGGTTGAAACGCAAATGCCATCTGCCAAGACGGATGTGAAGTGTTCGTCGTCACCAAAGATTTCCGTATATGACATTGCTGTTAGGGTTCATGGGTCAGCGGCCCAGGATTCTGGCGACAGAGAAGATTGGTCAATGACTTACTTGGATTGGGGCCGCGGTCTACGACAATTTCGTTCAAAATCTCAAAGGTCCCGTCTGGTTTGTGCGTATGCTCGTCCTCCCTCTCCTCACCCACAAGCTCTTCGACAAGGTCCGGCTTGGGTCCGTCTTCATCCTGACTGGAGCTGCCCTCTTCGATGTCCGCTAATCTCTTCCTCTGCTGGCTTCTCATGATTGTTCCCTCGAAGCGCAGACGCAGGCTTACTGTGACGCCTTTGTTGAAGGCACTCTCGAGAATGGTGCGGTGCTCCTCGAAGTCGAATTTTGTCAGGAAACCGAGGCTGCCGAGAGAAAAGCTCAGCACTGGTGGAACGATGCGCTGGAATAGCCAGCTGGCATATAGCACAGTACCGTCGCCGCCCAAGGTGATAACAAAGTCGAACATGTGCGGCCGGTTGCGGCACATGTCTTCGTCCCAGTACCGGAGACGTTTGGAAATGGCATCGCCTTTGGCCTTGTTTGGCGGTTGACCGGCATCGACGGCTTCCTTGCTGAGCTCTTCGACCATGCCCGGCGCGTTGAACTTCTTGTTATCCTTGAACTTTTCCTCCACGTAGACGGTGTAGTCAACGTCTCGCTCGTGCGACAGAAGCCACTTGGTCAACTCACGCGTCCGACTGATCAGGTCCGCATCGTGTATCTTGGTCAAGAGGAAGATGGACTTGACGCGGAACCTGATGCGCATGCTGCTAAGGCGTCTGCTGAGCTCGCGAACCCCCCAGGCCATCTCGCTCAGCTGCTTCTTGGTGAGTAGCCGGCTATGAAGCTCGTCCTCGTCGTCGGACTGCATGAGGTCGACTTGAGATGCAGACTTGATGATTTCAGTTCGCCAGGACTTTTCGTCGGCCTGGCCGACGTCGCTACCTTCCGGGCTGTCTGCTGCCAGAATCGAGGCTCTCTGCTTGGCGACGCGCCCCTTCGGCTCGACTGTCTTGTACATGCCCGTTTCGCCGGACACATCCTTGGTGCCCGCTTGCCGGCTAGGACTCTCGTAACCGGGATGGCCGTGATGGTAGTGATCATTTGTCTTGGAAGCGCTCGAGACGGAGTTGGACCTGGAGCCATGGTTGCTGGCCGAGGCAACAGCGTCGCGGGCCTTTCGCTGACTTTCGAGAAACTGGTGGACGATGCACTCTGTTCTCCTGCTCGGGTGGCGCGGGAGAGGCCTAGACGTGTCAGACGTCACAAGTGAGCTTTTGCGGCGGTAAGGATTGCCGGGGTCGAAGGTGACCTGGCGAACATGTTAGTATAAGCTCATCGCAGGGTGTCCTATTGGGAGGCAGTAGGGCCATAGGGCGTGTACCTCGACGGGCTTCTGATAGTCGTCGTCGCTTTCACTCGAACGAGCGTCCTCGTCGTTCTCAAGGCCTACGCGCTTCTCCTTCTCGTCGCTCGCGGTCCTGTCACCCATAGTCGAAGAGGAGGGCGTTGCGGTGACGGGGACGCGTAAAACGTTCTAGAAGCCGCGGAGAGCGCGGGGTAGATCGATTGCGCTTAGTATTCGCGAACGATGTCAGTGCAGACGTGTAAAGGATGTTCGAAGAGGTTGTGTGATGCAAGAAATGTCGTATGCCAGGTCGAGTCAAATAGAAATCGGAACTTTATAGCGACTATCCGTTGCCATTGAAATTTGAGAGACTGCCAATGAGTGAACACCTTGCGACGTGGGAGTTCCCGTCGTCAGTGGTTGTGAGGCAATTGGGCCGTAAAGTAGTTAAGCTTGCGACTCCGAGGTCCGTTAGCCCCAAAAAGGTGTGAGCAATAGCAAGGATCTAGGTTAGACTTAAGTTCCTATAGCACCTCGGTCCAGAAAACCGATAGGAGGGAGGTTCTAGATCCCGAAGAAAGTAGCTTGGTGAATCGGTGGAAACCCAGTGAAGAAAGAGGTAAGAGCTGCCCGAGTTCAATGGAAGCTTCTTCAGTCAGCGGGGCCATGTATTAGTGATGATTGCAGCGTTTGGGTGCTTATTCACCGGAGTGGACCGAGCTGACCAGCGGGAGGGCTGGTGGATCACCTGCTGTGGCTTGCGCTTGTTGCCGCAGAACCGTGACAGGTCGCTGACGTCGTCAAGTTGCACAATGCAATTGCGGTGTGGGACTCCAAGAACACCCAAGGCCAGAGTACCAATATGCTTTTTTCCTGAAGACCAACTTAGCCTGTAATTTCCGTGGTGTTTATTTTTCGTAGCTAAGTGGACTTATTTCAATCGAGTAGCCTTCGCGGATGGCCGTGTAGTTGTCTTCTCTAAGAAAAGGCTCGATACCCATCGGGCCGCAGAACACAAGAGGATAGCGGGCAATGCTCTCCGTGCCTTAGGCAACATGAGACGATCCTTCCGCGGCCTTGGGGTCGGCTCAAGTGAGTTTCTTGCTAGAGGCTATGTGCTGCATCCGTGAGACCCCGCCATGCACATCGACGATAGGACACCTTGGCCGAGACTGCCAGCAAACTCGGTGCTAAAGGGTGGCCTTGGATATGGTTCTTGACGATAAGACAAGAGATAAGAGATGGGGTCAGCCACCTTTACCATTTGCAGTCACAGACAGCGCTTTCAAATGCCTGTAGCTAGGGTCGTAGATCCAGCCACACCCCGCCAAACCATCAAGGAGCTGGCGTACAACCAATCAGAAGGTGCTTCGCAAACTGCATCCCGCTGGAGGCTGCATCTTCACCGCGTTACTTACCACTTCCTTCCGCGGTTAAACATGAGCTTGTCTTGTGCAACGCGATTTTGTACGCTCTTGACGCGTGTTCTCATGTCGCTTGAATAACCACATCGATTCAACCAATTCCAACCACCGCCGACCCTCCGACATCCTCCCAGAGCATGACAGACCATCCGAAACACCTTCGCTTCCTTCCAGGATGAACTCTCTGTGGCCTTCGAGGCCTGCCAATGATGGCGCCTCCGCCGAAAAGGAGCCTCCGCTGACCGGCGATGTTGCCGATGCCGTTGTCGCAGACGTTGGTCCCGATCCCAGCAACCCGCCCCCTCCGCCTCCGGCACGGCCATCTTTGCAAAGAAACTCCTCTGCGCCAACCCCCGTCCCTGCGCCGGCTCCAGACCCCCCAGCTCCGATGCCTCCTGCGCCTTCCGACCAACCGCAACCGACCGACTCTCTTTCGTTGCTGCAGCTGAGGCGAATCGTCGCCGAGTTCAGCCGCGGCGAACCTGTCGCCTACGATTTTGTCTACAATGATATGGGCTCGCATGACGAGGAGATCGACGAATGGTTCGTGTACCAGTTTTGGCAGTGGGTGCGACTAAATGCTGCCCAGAGGGCATTCGAGTGGCAGTGGCAGCACGAGTACGATATCCAGACGCCTTGGGAGGAGACGGAACAGCAGACAAGAGCCAAGTTCACGAAAGACGCTCTGGGTGGTCTCCAAGTCAAGGACCCCGCACAACGCTCTGCGTCCATTGGTAAGGTCCTGTACTTGGTGCTGGGCAGATGGGGCGATACCTCTACTCCGGCTACCGTAGGCGACAGGAGGTCGGCCGCAAGCGCGACACAGCTGGAGGCCATACGATCAAGCATCGCCTTTCTTACGTCCCTGAATGGAATTTCTACCGTCTGGGAGGCTTTGCAGAACTGCTTCGATGTGTTCTGGTACGTTGTCCGGCTACAATATTGCTTTTGCGGCTAACCCGACCAGGTCGGACGATCCTCGGCTCGTACAGCCCGGTGGTGCCCAAGAGGCACAGGACGAACTCATTAACCTGATGACTATCATGTATGTCATCATTCAGGAGGCGTTGAGCTTCCCCAAAGAGCTCGAATCTACAAGATCTGAACTTCGTAAGCATAAATTGGCAACACATGCAAGGAAGCGGCTAATATTTTGCTAGTGTCTTTGAAACCTGGCCTAGTCGACTTCATGTCCGTTGCAGCCTCCAAGCTGCGTTGGGACGACGGTAATTTGATGCCATCTAGCCAGGTACGATCACCGTTGACGCCGCGGATGGCCCGGGCTAATTTCCTAGATTTTCTTGCTCTTTTGGAAGACCATCCTGCTGGTCTTTGGTGGTACGCAAGAGATAGACGAGGCCAAAAAGGCCACTAGCGAATCGCCCAACGCGAAATCCAAGGACGTTATCACCGCATCGCCCTTGGACTACCATGTCTTCCGACAGGAACTCACCTCCAAATACCCCGCCTACGTGCCACCGAGGACGCTCATCCCCCTCGAGCCGGAAAATACAACTCTCCTGCCCCCTTTACCAAACCACCCCACCAGGACTAGTGCGGCGATGGGAATCGTACCAGGACCACCCAACCCGCAAAGCAGCGGCGCTTCTATTCTGCACCAGCCGGTCCATATCGCGACACCTGCTCCTTCGCCACCCCCTTCTCCTGGTGTTGGAGGCAAGGGCGGCAAGAAACAGAACTACCAGACTAACCAGAACTTCCCCTTCATGTACCCGCCTCTGGATGCCACAAGCAACAGTGCTGGTGGTAAAGGTGGAGCTGGGCTGCAGGAACAGCTTGTCGGTCGCAGATGGGAGGGCAGCGACATTCCCGCATCAATCCTGGAGGCTGGAGAGCTGTTCTCCAAAAGAGTTCGCATGACGCGCGCTACGCGCCAGCTTTGGGAGGAACGTGAAAGCTTTCTCAAGTTTGAGAGGGGATGGGAAGCAGAGGATAGCGACGATGACGTTGACGACCTCGACCTTGAAGGATTGAGCCTGGAAGAGAAGCAAGAGATTGCTGCGCTAAAAGCTGAGACTAGGGCCGAGGAGCGCAGGGAGGCACAGCTTTCGATGCGAGAGCCAGAAGTTGACTGCGGTCCTGCCGCAGACAAAGTCAACGACGAGGTCAAGCGTCGGCTATTTGCTGTCGAAAGTTTCTACGTGGGTACGCTAGAACCTCAACTGAACATGGCTGACTTCCCTACAGAAAGAGTCTCTTCCTCACCTGCAGTCGCTGGTGATCGTCCTTCTAAGGCCGATCCTCATGAACGTAACGGCTGTCTTGTCGCAGCCCGCCGCAGCACAACAGCACCCGAGTATGGCCGGTAGAGGAGCCAACGGCATGAATGGTGGCCCTGGGCCCAATAGGCAACAGCAATCCCAAGACCCTTCTTCGGCACAGTCGGGTCCCTCTGAGCTCCCAGAGATGTCGCCCGAAGAGGTGGATGCCGCGAGGTCCCGAGAGATTACCACCAAAGCCATAACAGCCATCTTGCTCCTTCTTATGAAGTGGCTCAGAGTCTCGCGTACGTAGCCCTGATTTGTGTTGCAAGGCGGATGCTGACGAAGCCTCAGACGTTCTCAAATTCGAGTACATGACACAGCTCCTGCTCGACTCCAATTACCTTCCGCTAGTCCTCAAGCTGTTTGCGCACCAGGACGTCCAACAAGTCGTAGACAGCAAGACGGACCGGCTCGAAAACAGGTGCGTGCGACCCCGAGTTTTCCATGAAAACCAAGCTGACCAACTAGCTTCTTCCATTTCTGCAACTTGCGGTCGAAGTTCAAGGACAAGCCGCCGGTCCAGGCCGAGCCCGAGGAAGAGAGTGAAGACGAGGCAGCGCCACCGCCTATCAAGAGAAGGCGATCACCACCTCGGGCGACGACGGCCGCCACGCGCGACAGCGACGACAACGCCAAGCTCGAGGGGCAGGTTGCGGCGCGACCCGAGGTCGATGAACTCGGATACCCCGTTAACGACTTGCCGGCCGAGCCGATCACCGACTTCTCGAGAAGAAACTTCTTCTCCCTAATCAACTACCTCCGGATCATGCAGAAGATCTGCAAACACAAGGCCCACCGAAATCTCCTCTTGGTGCAGTACAAGTCGGCCAACATCCTCCGCAAGTCTCTCAAGATTCCCCAGCCGGAACTCCGACTTTATACCCTGAAGCTGTTCAAGAACCAAGTGCCGTACTGCGGCCGCAAGTGGCGGCAGAGCAACATGCGCGTCATCACGGCGGTCTACCTACACTGCCGGCCCGAGCTGCGCGATGAATGGCTGGCGGGGAGCGACGTCGACGCCGAAGTCGACTCGGCGCTGCCACTGGAGCAGGCCCTGCGCAGTCTAACGCATTGGTTCAACGTGCGCAGGTATCCTGACAAGATTGCCGTCGAGCTGCGAGCTGCCCTGCGGGAGGAGCAAGACTTTTTCACGAGGGAGCTGGAGAAGCTGGACATGAACTGGGCCGACGTGGGGGCCGACGATGGCGCAAACAGTGAGTGGGACGAGGCGGCCGGATGGCCATGATATACCCTACAGTCCGCGTTGACGAGGTTTACTGACACCTGGCCGAGTGTCTGGTTTAGGTTACTGAGTTGTCTAGTTGGGCAGAGGTACCACTGAAACGATGTTTCGGAGTCTTCGGACCAGCCGTCGGACGTCACGTCGTACCCTAGCCAACGTGCCGCCAACGCTTAACGGACGTGGTATTATGACGTTAGATGTACCAGTCTCAGCCATACATGTTATTGCACTGAACCTGTGTAGTATTCACAGCTACTAGTATAGCTTCACAATTCCAAGATACTGACATGTACCATCATCCGGCTGTGATCATTTGATTCATGACTGAAACTATTAAGAAAAGTCGCTACCTTTACGACATTACAAGACTCCTTAATCCCTGGGTATATTGCCATCCTTTGACCAGTCTCGTTCCGTTGTTGTACATTTGATTACAAAGTTTGGTTCTGTTTTCCATCTTTCCAGATCCGATTAACAGGCCCGCTTAGACCCTGTCGTACACACCATCGTTGTAATGGTAGTTGTTGGGCGGGTGCGTAGCACCAGTGGTACCAGTCTCATGGCCATAGGTGTTGTAGCCGTTGGCGCCGGTGGTGCCGTTGGTAGCATAGGCACCCTCGTACTTGGGGTATCCCGGGTCCTGGGCAACGGCGGTGGTCTCGGTGGCGTAGCTGGTGCGGACCTGGTCGGGGCTGGTGTGCATAGGCAGGGCGTTCTCATTGGGCTCAGCGACGACACGGTTACCGCGGCGGAAGTGGCTGAAGAAGCCGGGCTTGCCGCCCGACCCCGAAGTGTAGTTGTTCTTGGGGCTGGGGCCGAAGCGCTTCTCCTTGCGGTGGTGGCGGGCGAGGGCGACCTCGACGAGGATGGAGAGGATGAAGAAGATGCTGGGGGGAGTGTCAGTATATTTCGTCGTGTGAGGATGCGAAGGGGGACTTACATTGCGACAATGGAAACGGCGAAGCATGCAGTCTGCAGCTTGCAAGCGGTGCGCAGGCTGGGAAGATGCGTCCAGCCGTCGCTGCCGGTGTTGGTGGGCTTGCCATCCGCGGGGCCGTCACCGAAGGGCGTGCTGACGGTGCCGGAGCAAGAGTCGGCCCCGTTACGGTTGGCTACGGCGACGTAGATGAAGGCGCCGATGAAGGCGACATCGATGACTATGGCGATGAAGGAGGTGAAGGAGCGGCCAGCAAGGCAGCACAAGAGGAGCAGACCGGCAAGGGTGTAGAGGGTCGCGGCGCCAGAGATGCCCTCTACGGCGCGGATCGACGTGGCGATCGGGAGCGAGTGGTTGTGCAGGGTCGCGAGGAAGTAAGAGAAGATGGCGAGGATGAGGACCGAGCAGCCCAGCTGGACGCCGCGGATGAACCACTGTAAGAACTTCAAGGCGAAGGCCATGGCTACGGTTGGAGGAGTTGCTTGGTGTTGGAGATTGTTTAGTGGACTCGAGCTTTTTTGATGCTGGTCTGAGCAGAGATGAACGTGTCGTTTGTCACCTGCCTCGGTAAGGTGTTCGACGGGATGAATGAACGAGCGGGATGAGATATGGTCAAGGTGACCAAATGGGGGAGGTCGAGACGCTTAATACTTTAAAAAAGCAGCAAGAAGGAAACAGGGCTGCCTCCCCCGTCTGCCGGTAAATGGTCTGCTCCATCTGCCGATCCCGCATTGCGTAGATCGTGGCAAGGTACAGGTCTTCCCTGTTCGGCCCAAGTTCAGGGATCTCCCGTGTGTCATTTCCTGGCTAGTTCCATTTCCAACGAACAGTTTCCCTCAACCACACAGCTCACCAGTGCAAAGTCAATGGGGGGAGTGACGGAGCATGGGCGTCAGGTCTTGGGACGAGGCACTGCTTGCGGGTTTGATGACGAGCGTTGTGGCTGAATGGAACCCCTCCACATCCTCGACGGGGGTGACGGGCTATGATGTCAGACCTCTTGGAGGGGCACATACCAGCACGATTGGTCCGGACCCGGACGGATTCTCCACTCATCCAGCACGGCCACGGTGCAAGTGTGGCTTCGCGGGGCGGATGATTGAGGATCGGGATCGGCCTGGTTCCCTGGGTCTTCCCACTTTTAACGTTTGGTTTTCTTCCCTGTGTTTGGTCCACTGTCCAGGTTTGCTCGAGTGGGTTTCTCACGGCAAGCACGGGAAGCAGGCCATGGGCATGCAAGTTAGCAGGCGGGCTGCGGGTCGCGAGCCTTGGAGTCGACGTTGTGAAGGGGTGGTGTCCATGACTAACAGAGTCGGGTAAATCGGGATGCTTCAACACGGACACGGTTTAAGAAGGGCAGAGTTTTCAGCTCTTCTAGGGTATTCTGTTTTGGCCTTTGCTAAACTTCAGTCAAACTCTGTTCTTGACAGTGTCGAGTCTCTTCGACAGGACTTTGAATTACTCGAGATGCCCACATTTTGATTGACCGTCGCACCTTTGGAATCTGTTTCTCAACTTGAGACTCAGTCCGACCCGCTTGGTCAGGTTCAGGTCACGTCCGGCCAGCGTGAGAGTGGGAGTGCAAAGTGTACGCGTCGTTCTACAGTAGCATGTCTTGGATTGAATAGTTGGGTCCCGACTGGTCGATGGAGATCCTTAGTGGGCTAGCGTCCAATGACAAGCTCTGTCCTTCTTATGAGAATGATGAGATAATCGCTGCGCAACGATCGCACTCTTGGCCCTTCAAGTTTCGTCTAGAATGTCTCTCTTTACTGTGCCAGGTTTTGTGGGCCTTGCGCAGCCCCAGCCAAGTGTTTCCCCTGGATTAAGCAGGGTTTCCCCGCGGAGAATTGATTGATTCGCGTCTAGACCTCGCTTGATGGGATGCAGGTCATGGTGTCAGTGAAGAACCGGATAATAGCGAAGAGCAGACAGGCTTCGTGTGAGCAGAGTCAAAAAGGACAACCAACAGTGTGCGTGTTGTTGTCCCTGTAGGTAGATTGGGCTGCTTGCCAAGCTTTACGCGGCCGGAGACGAGTTGCCGAATCGCTGAGACTAGACGTCAAGCTGCATTTGACTACTTTCAAACCAGGACATTATGTCATTACCTACTTCATCAACACTCTGTCTGTCGGTAGCGCCAAAAACTGCCATAGCGGTTGACATCATTAAGCCATCCGACGACTTCGCGGGAAAGAGGTGCGACCGAATCCATCGCGAGAGTCCGCGGCTCGAGCAAGAAACCGGGGGCTTCTGTATTGTGGCGATGCCTGGATACTGTAACTCGCTGGCCCCAGCTCAGTTGAGTGTCCGTTGGAGATGTTGTAGCGGTTGGGCGCCGCCAGGAAGTGGTGGCTAGGTGTGTGAGCCACTGGACATGAACAACATCCGCGTTCCTCGTCGCCCAGTTTACTCTGCCCGAGAACGTCGGTGGTTCAACGGTATGAATGACGGACATGGTATATTCCGGGCATAGTGAAGCTAAAAGCCCCCAGACAAGTCGCGCATTGTGAACGTATGATGCCTTGCATCGCCTGCTCTCAAAAGCTAGGGCTTCTGGTCGGGCGCCTGTGCGGCAAAATTCCGGCGTGGGCGCTCGGCTGACTGCAGGAAGCCTGTCATGGGTATCGTTTGTTGAAGCACTGATCAACTGGCTGCTGCGCCCGGGTCATGCCAGTACCTTCTGAGCTTGCCTGATATGGCATACCAGTGATCGTACTTGAGACAATCCCGGGAGGGTTCCGGGAGGGGCAACGGGTCGGCCCCGCATCTATCAAGACAAGCACCGAGCTTTCGGCCTCCGGTGTCCCACTAAAGCCCGGCTCTATGGGGATCGGCGATCCTGGCATGTCGGACCTGCACGTGCAGAGAAGTCAGTGAAGGTATTACCAATGATTTTGCCACTGGTGATCCGAAATTGAGCGCCTCGTAACGTGGAACAGATGGTACACGTTTCCTATCCGAAGCCACGACGTTCCAACAGACAGTTCTCGTGCCAAGAACGGCCTGCACTTCGACCGGCGTACAACGTGGGACTGCGGAACAAAGAGTTCAACTTTGGAGCCAGTGATGACTTTCTTGTACAGATTGGCAGCGAAAACTAGTCATATAATCCTCTTTGTGTTCCTGACGGCGGTTGGCTGTTTCGTAAGGCTTGGCCTTAGTTGTCTTTGTCCAGCCTTGTCGCACATCGGTCGCCCATGCCATCGGGTTGTGGGATGTCACTTGTGACCGGTCGGGGAGTACTATGGTATCTCTTTGTCTTACCTCGCTCCTATGCGATGCCGAACAGCACAACCGTTGGCGAGCTGAAAACCGCGCTCCTGGAAGCTGGGGCCGCTGGGGCCAAGCTAATGGCTGTTCGGCTTTCCCATGGTTTGATGGGCAATCTGCCACTGTAGCAGTTCTTTTGCCCCTTCCCCTAATGTGGTGGGGAAACGATAGTTCGTTTCCACTAGCAAAAGCCACGCTTGGCCGCCATGACAATTGCGGCACCGTCCCCCATCTGCAATTTGCCCATTGCCTTGATCGATTGCTCTTCTGACAGAAGCCCCGTCTGTGTGAGAGCTGCAGGTGATTCTTTCGGCTTTGTCCAATTCAGACCAAGTCCAAGTGGGGAGAAGAAATCGGGTCGTCTTTGACACTGCAATGGCAGCTTGGCAGAGCTGATGTGTGTAGTAGCAGCGGGTGAGACGCCTTTTCCAGGCTGACAGCGCGATAAGGCGATGGCCGTCAACTCAGGACTGGTGAATCCGTATTGCGTGGCATGCTGTGCTTCTTTGTCGTTCCATTGGTCGTACTGCCTTGTTAGAAGGCACGGGTGCATATGCTGTCTAGGTGCCTAGGTGGAAGATGGCTGCCAAAGAGGCTCCACGCTTGGCCGTGGGAACGAAGCCTGTATGTAGGTGCTTCGTTGGTTACCAGAATACAGTCAGCAGATCAGGCTTCGAGATGCCGTTGGTGCCGATTTGCCGTGATACCTTGGGCTAAGGCGTCTGTGTCCCTTTCGTTCTTTTGGCTAGGTTCGTCCAATTCAAGCCAGATGGATTAGCAGGGGCGGCTGTTGTGAATGCATTACGCAAGCTGCAAGATTGGAAAATAGATGCAGGCATTCGCGTCAGCTGATGCGCCAGCGTTGTTATGGCATCAATAGTTCATCGTCGCGCAGGACAGACGAGGCCAGGTCCAAGGCGGGCATCACACCAGGCTCCCAAACGAGAAACAAATGTCATGCTCTTCTTCCCGACGTTATCTGCTGACTCTACCTTTGAACAAGTACTGAGGGTCCTCCCCGTTGTGAGGGCACCACCGGATTGGACATGACACCCTCCCTCGAATGCATGGGTCTGCATCCCAACTGGTCGGGATGCAATTAATTGCTTGGCCACGCCATTAAGTTATCTCACCGCATAAGGGCCTTTGAGGGTATCTTGAACCAACCCAAGTAAGGTTAATCAAGGTAAGCGTCGCTCAGGGGCAGGGGGCTGTACCCCGGCACCCCTGGATTACTCCCACATTGCGGCTGGCACCGATAGAAGCCACAAAATGCTCGCGTCCAATCACACATCTCAAATTGCCCTTTGTGTGTTCTTTGATCCAATGCAAGGTTAACACTAACTCAGAAGGGGAAAGAGGGGTCATGGCATCCTTGACTACCTTTGCCAAAAATACGAAGAACTCTCACCTCTACATCCCACCCACACCCACTCACTCCCACGATGGCCAGTAATCAGGCTCCGCCATCACCTCCCGCCGCTAGTTACCCTCGGGGACTGCTACCCTTGCTGGCCATGGAGGCTCCTCATCTCAGCTCAGATGGCCTAGAATGCCTAGATCACCCGCATTTACGCTATTCTACGCGGTCAGTGCCTGGTCGCCGCTACGATCCCGCCTTGCCCGGTCTACTCGCACGCGTAGGCGCAAATTTGCTGCCGCATGGAACCGCCAAATTTCTTTGTGTGGCCGAGCTGTCGTAGTCGTGAGTTGTTAGGCACCATGTCTCTCATATCTAACGGCCAGCAGCCGTCTCACCTCTCGTTCTCACCGCGTCCACCTCCCTCTCTTCTGTTGCGACTCTTACACTCTCTCCAGGCATATTTGCCTTGTTGTTGTTCCGACGCCAAGGTCCATCCATTTACCTGGGTGACCTAGTCCCTCGCTTGTGCTTATTGTTGTAATCGTTCCATATTGTTGATTGTCGATACTCGAGGTTGGAAATTCAGTGTATCAACGCCATGAAGGTGAATACTTCGCTTCTGCTTGGCCTTCTGGGCCTAGCATTCCAGGTCCAAGCCGACCCGACATGGCCTTCGGACATCGATGAGTTGGAGGAGATCATGTACCAGATGTTCAACGCCAGAACACGAAACTTCGCCGATGCCGTCTTCCCCTGCACCAAAGAAACGAACGGTGCCGGCCGTCAAACCGCTGCCGAATGGCTGAGGACTGCCTTCCACGACATGGCGCCGGCCAACACAGCCACTGGGGTCGGCGGCTTGGATGCGTCGATTCAATATGAGCTCACAGTCGGCGGAGAGAACACCGGCCCTGCATTTGCATCTTCGATGACCTTCTTTGCCCCCTACCTGACCCGCAAGAGCAGCATGTCGGATCTGATCGCCCTCGGGGTGTACGCCTCTGTGCTGTCTTGCGGCGGCCCCTCGATCGCTTATCGTTCTGGCCGCATCGACGCAGCCGCGAGAGGCGTCACCGGCGTGCCGCAGCCCGGGAATGCCATCCAGATCTTCACACAGCAGTTTCAGCGCATGGGTTTTACAGCGCAGGAGATGGTACAGGTGACGGCCTGCGGCCACACCATTGGCGGTGTGCATTCGGCCGAGAACCCTACCATCGTGCCTGACGGCACATTCGCGAACGGCATGGCACCAATGGACTCGACAGCCGGTGTCTTTGATAACAAGGTTGTTACCGAGTATCTCGACGGTACCACCAAGAATCCCCTGGTCTACACAATGGGCACCGCTCGGAACCAGAACTCCGACTTCAAGGTCTTCAACTCGGACAACGCAACAATGCGTGCCATGGCCGATAATGCCGCCTTCAAATCCGTCTGCAAGAACGTGTTGGAGAAGATGGTCAACACCGTTCCATCCGGCGTTACCCTCACTGATGCCGTCAAGCCCTACACGGTCAAGCCGGTTGAGCTCCAGCTCTCGCTCGCCTCGTCCTCCACCATGCAGCTTAAAGGCTTCATCCGCGTCCGAACCACCGAAATACCGTTGGACAATATTGCGGGTCTGACCGTCAACTACAAGACCCGGGGCGGAAGCTCCACCTGCGGAACCAGCAACTGCGTCTTCACTCTCTCAGTCCTGGGCATCTCCAGAGGTTTGGAAGACAACTTTGCCTGGTTCCCCATCACTCAGACCTTCCCCGTCAGCACCGGTATCTCGTCCTTCACAGTCACTATCAACAAGAAGGACGGCTCGAGCACGCTTTTCGACAACAACGGTCAATGGTACCCTCTGCAGGACGGCATCTTTCTGCAGCAGGCCCAGAGCTGCCTGCAGCAGACCGCCGGCGACGCTACCTTTGTCGTCGCAGTCCGCAACGACCGAGCGTCCCTGCCGGTCAGGGTGGAGATTTCATACAAGACGAAGCGCACGACCAGCGTTGTGCCTCTGCTGAGCAAGATGACTGTCGACATGGTCAAGGGAACCTGCCAA
The DNA here is from genome assembly GCF_022836535.1 of Colletotrichum spaethianum. NCBI lineage: Eukaryota > Fungi > Ascomycota > Sordariomycetes > Glomerellales > Glomerellaceae > Colletotrichum > Colletotrichum spaethianum. The sequence continues at coordinate 366,913 of NW_026054798.1, forward strand.
GGCAGCTACACTTTCTTCACCGTTACCACAAACATCCCGGGCGGCCTCAGCTACCAGTCAACCATGGAGTTCATCAGCGGCGACGGCACGTCCGCCTTGGTCGACTCTTTCAAGAAGGCCAACCCCATCGGGGGCACCTGCGCGGCATGGGGCGGTGGATCAGGCACTTGCAACAGCGTCACCGTTTCCTCCGTCCCAACGTCGACGACCGCCTCGGCCTCCCGCACCTCCAGTACGGTTCCCACCGCCACGCTTCAACACCGGGAAACCATGGGAGGGTACAAGCTTGTGTCTTGTTGGACCGAGGCCACGAACGGCCGAGCCCTCACCGGCGCCGCCTTTGCATACGACGGCATGACCCTGGATAGCTGCATGGCCAACTGCACCGGGTTCGACTACTGGGGCACCGAGTATGGACGCGAGTGCTACTGCGGCAACTCCCTGGTCGCCTCTACCACCGCTGCTCCCTTGAGCGACTGCAGCATGCAGTGCTCCGGCGATTCCACACAGTATTGCGGAGCCGGCAACCGGATCGAGCTCTACTCGACCACGGCCACTCGCAGTAGCAGCTCGACGGCTGCGCCGACGGCAACCCTCGCCCACATCAACGCCATCGGCAAGTATTCGCTCGTGGGCTGCCAGACGGAGGCCGACGGTGCCCGTGCTTTGCAAGGCGCTCAGAATGCTGCCGATGACATGACCCTCGACAAGTGTGCTACGTTCTGCTCCGACTACACCTTTTTCGGCACCGAGTATGGTCGCGAATGTAAGTGTGATGGCGAGGCTTCCTTGACGAGACTATGACTAACAAGACCCAGGCTACTGCGGCAATGAACTACAATCTACCAGCAAGACTGCCCCCCTGAGCGAGTGCAACATGAAGTGCGCCGGCAACCCGTACCAGTACTGTGGCGACGGCAACCGTCTCGAACTTTACAAAGTCAACAGCTCCTCCTCTACGTTGGCCACATCGACTGTTCCCACAACAACTTCATCGACTGTTCCCACGACGACTTCATCCACTGCGTCTCCCGCTACGTCCTCCTCTGTCAGCAGCTCCTCAAGCTCCTCCAGTGCTCTGGCAGAGGCCGTATCTTCTACTTCCACCGCCCCGATCACCAGCTCATCGCAAGTCTCGACCTCGTCAGACCACCCTTCTTCTAGCAGTAGCATTGTTTCGCCCAGCAGCAGTGAAGCCGTCAGCACCAGCTCGCCTACAAGTTCGCTGCCGCAATCCACCTCTTCTACTGCTGGACCATCAAGCAGCCCCGTGTCTTCGTCCAGCAGCGTGGCATCCAGCACCAGTACTTCAAGCTCGATAAGTACCGTCCCTACCCTGGCCCACAAGCCCACCGTCTCGCCTTTCACCCTGGTGGGCTGCTGGACAGAAGGCAACGGCGTGCGCGCCTTGAGCCAAAAGAGCTACACCTCTGGCAACAACATGACGCTCGAGTACTGCGCATCATACTGCTCAGACTACAAGTATTTTGGAACTGAATACAGCAGCGAATGCTACTGTGGCAACTTCCTCGACAAGTCCAGCTCGACGGCTCCCTTGGCCGACTGTGCCATGACCTGCAGCGGCAACCAGTACGAATACTGCGGTGGCGGCAACAGGCTCACCCTGTACCAGAGCGACAAGCAAGTGACTGCACCCGCTCAGCCGGCCACCGCCGGAGCGTACACGTTCCTTGGCTGCCGTACGGAGCCCGCGCAGGGCGGACGTGCCTTGGACGCCAAGGCCACTGCCTCGGATAAGATGACGAACGCGGTGTGTGCGGCGTTCTGTGACGGCTACACCTACTTCGGCACGGAATACGGCGGCGAATGCTACTGCGGCAACACGCTGCCGGCCACTTCACTCGAGGCGCCGGCGAGCGACTGCAGCATGTTCTGCACGGGATCCGGCAACGAGTACTGCGGTAACGGCAACCGCCTCTCGGTATATAAGAAGTGATGGGGCCTGGACCAACGAGGGTTCGGGATATGATGTTTGAAATTCAATGAGCATATAGCATGGCATACTGTACTCGCTTGAGCCTACAGAAGGGGATGGCCGAGGACAATCATAATGATACCTATTTGGCTATATATATATTTTCAGCCAAACATTTAGATATTCTTTTCTCAATACAAATAATTCTCTAGACGAACAATTGAAGCCTTGACGCCAGAACGTTTTGAGTTTCTCGGATTCCCTGACCTGATTTGCATGTTCAAGACACAACCAGATACTGGCACTAGAGAACAGCGGGGCCAGGCCGCACACCTCGGACTTCTGAACCCAAGTTTGAGAACCAGTGAAGCGGAACGGAGGTGTCCTTAGTTAGGACCGTATTGTGTCGGAAGGGCCAAGGACGGCGGGTCGCGATCCGCGGCCTGCGGGCGCCCGGTGACGAATCCGTGGTATGGATCTCTGAGCCTGAAGTCCTTGATCCTGTCGCAGCCGTCCATACCGTGCTGCTTGATACTGCAGTTAGGGCATCCGCAAATGCGAGCGATCTCGTCCGGTCACATGCAGTCAAGGATGCCGTCACAACGGGCCGAGCAATTGCCGCAGACGACGTTGAGGCCGCGCCGAGAACTAGCAAACCCGTACGTTGCCCTCATGCTATTTGGTCGTTTCAGGGAAACCCCAATAGCGTCGATAGGAGACGGCTCCCCCTTAAAGGAAAATGTCCAAGAGCAAGCCACGCGACAAGAACTGCAGCGACCGGCGGCCGAGAGGCGACGACATCCGCCTCTCCTGCGGCACTCTTGCAGGAAAGCGCGGCCCAGCGATGTTCCGACGGGCGACCAGGTCAACGACTCGCTCGGCTCATGCACGAACTAGGACAATACAACAATTAGAGCCCCGCGGACAAGGTAGGTTCTCGAGTGCTTTCCCGCTGTCGCGGCGGGCGATGGGGTCCGGCAGTAAGCGGCTGCTCGTGACTCTCACTCGAATACTCACAGCAGCGACAAGCCGTCGTCCTCTCACCGCGGCCGTTGATAGCGGCAAGCTGCTTAACTCCCACCCAGTCTTGGATGATATCTTCGAGGCATGACCTGATGGAGAATGGGGTTTCGAGGACTGCAAGGCGAACATGGGGAAAGTCGATTCAGTCGGCAAGGATCCATCGGACTGAACTGTCCGAAGCCTGGAGCGCGAACCTGCAAAACGGAGCTACAGAACAAGACATCGGCCGGGGTCGTGTGCTGCTATTTAGAATTCTATCTTGTACCGATACCAAGTGTTTGAGCAACCGACGTGGTACCGTGGTGATGGCCTTGAGCGGCCACCTCCATTAGTCTAGGAAAGCATCTTGATAGCATGTTTGGCGGATCGCAAGGCTATAGCGTTGTAATATGAGACAGACCACATGATACCGATTGTAGGCGGGCACCGATACAAACCTGGTTCGACCTGCCTCCATCTATGCAGTCGAGCCACATCTACGTGACCACAGAGACAACGGCCGACCCCCTTCGTTTCGGTTCTCATGGCGGTTCGACATGCAAGACATGCCGAGAACGACAAGGCAAAAGCCAACAAGCGTTCCTGGCTTGAAGTGCTACTCACATGCCAGCATTTAGATGGGCGAACGCCAGGCTGACAATCCGGCGGCAGGTACATGCAATGCCAGCAAACAGGCCCATCACGAAAGCATGGGGTCTTCCGGACATCGCCAGGCCCAATCATGCATGACATGGCCACCTCGTTATCGACGCCAACAATCACGAGGACACTGAAAGTCGTCAACCTCATCGATGTCCATCCCTCAGGACCCTACACTATGGATGCGGCGTTGTTGGCAGAGCGGCGAAATAATAGGCCGACGTGCCGCATACTTTCGGTCCAGAGATAAGTGCCAATGACGCATCTTTCATCAACCCCACGACCCTTCAAACCACCCTTGGTGGCAGAGTAGCAGCCCAAAGCTAGCGTGCAGAAACGGGATAGATTTTGTCGTACTCGCGACTGCCTCAGCCCGCCAATGCATGGTGGCGCGTTCTGCACCAGTGAAGAATAATTGCGGACGTGGCCGACAACCACAGCAGGGCACCTCAATAGCCTCACACACCAAAGCCGAGCGGTATATCGCAACGTCGTGATGGACCACCTCATACTCGTCGGGGCGTGCTACGTCGACACGGTCATGAGGCAAGGCGACCTTCCACTCCCCTCTCTGCCTGGATGGCTTACCTCGTTTTTAGAGGCTTCTCGACTGACCAACCGTACTAGCGTTCCTCACTTCCCCGAAGAGGACTCGAAACTACGAGCCACGAGCCTGCGCATCCGCCGGGGAGGCAACTGCCCCAACACGATAGAAGTCCTCCAACAGCTGCTCGCAGGGAATCCGTCCATGTCGTGTCCCTCAACGTCCCTGCGAATACATCTCGTCTCGCCTTTACCGGAACGCCAATCGCAGGCAACAGCGCAGATCATCGCCTCGCTGGACGCCTCGCGGACGAAGGGCGAAATGCCCGCAATCGACTTCGATCACTGCCTCTTCCGCGAGGGCCATCAGCTGCCGGCGAGCAGCTACATACTCCGCAGCGAGGCGACGGGCAGCCGCACCATTGTTAACCATAACGACCTCCCCGAGATGACGGCCCAAGAGTTCCTGCGTGTCGCCGAAGTGTTCAGGGGTCGCGGGCGGACATGGTGGCATTTCGAGGGGCGGATCCCGGAGACGACGGTCGAGTGTATCCGCCTACTGAGGCAGGTGCTGGACGACGTGACCGTCAGCGTCGAGGTCGAGAAGCCCGGGCGGCCCGGGCTGAGAGAGCTCGCCGCCGAGGCGGAGGTGGTCTTCTATTCCAAGAGCTGGGCCGAGGTGCGCCATCCGCCCGCCGCAGACGGCGGTCGTGGACGATGCTGACGGTTGCAGGACTGCGGGTATACATCCGCCGAAGACTGTCTGAGAGGCGAGAGCCTACCGCGAGCGTGAGTTGGTTACTGAAAGCTGTCTGACGGACGTCGGCTGACTGCAACTTGGGCAGATTGTTGGCCACGAGCACCTGGGGATCCAAGGGAGCATCGTGCCTTTCACTCAAGGATCAACAACTATTCGCAAGCCCGGTGAAGACGCCGGTCATGCAAGTCGTCGAGTAAGGAGCCGTCCTCCGGCCAAACCACCGCAGCTAGATACAGTGTGCAAAGTGCTCGACTGACAACAGGCTTAGTTCGGTAGGTGCGGGAGACACATTTGTGGCGGGCATGCTCTATGGTCTGATTTGCCAGGCCGAGACTTGGGACACGGCCGACAAGCTGGGCTTCGCCGTCGAGCTGGCCACGCTCAAGGTTCAGCGAGAGGGGTTCAGTGGACTGGGAGATGACATGCTACGTCGCGCTGGCGGTGGGACGCCCGTAGCGGATCAGGTCAGGCGTTAGACTCGAGTTCGTCGTCGCGGACGCTCCGGGTCGACCCCCGGTGCCGTGTGTGGGATGGGTGCTTCGGTCGGTGGACTAGAAACGGGCAGGGCAAGGTGGGCTCAGTGCCCGCAATGGCCAGGATTCGGGAGGCACCCGACACGAGAGCTCGACAGTAGGACGAAGAAGGCCGAATGCCGCCCGCCAGGCGGACCGATGGATCGACTGTCGGCGGTCGCGCCTGTTGCAAACCTGCGGAAGAAAAAAAGTTGGAGGGTCTCTCGGTGGGGTAGCAAGAGGCGGTGTACATAGTGGGCAGGCAGGAGGCAACCTGTTACGGAGTAGGTCAAGTCAAGCCCGGTTACGCAGATATCGGTGTCAGTTGGCGACCAGACCAGTCATGGTGTTCCCAGCGGTCACAACGTGCCGTGTCTTTACCGTCGTCGCATCGCTCATGAGGGGGAAGGGTGACAAGTCGAGGCAGACTGCATTGATGCGTGCCGACGCCTCGATGCAGCTTGAAGATGGCGCACCTCACGCGGGGCCCACGACGGCGAACAAGGCTGCATATGGCCTGCTGCAGCTGATAGCGGCATGCACATGGCCCCCAGGACCTAATCGGAAACTAAACAGAGAGGAAAAGACCTTGGAGCACCGTGTCATGAGGTCCGGGGACGCGTGCCAGGACGCAACAGAGTTCGTTGCGAGAATCTCAACTGCGGTTGCCATTAGCGACCCGAGCCTAGCGGTTGCATGTATGTATGATATCGCAGCGACGCCGACCAGAGTCCATCCGTCCCTTGGCCAAGGACCACGCATTCCGCTCGCTCACGTCCAAAGAAGACTGGATAAGTAAGACATGAAGCCGAGGGAGCTGCAAACCTGAAGATGGTCGAAGAGGGGGGGGGCTGCGGGCGTGACGTCTTTGTAGAACTCCAATGAGGCTTCACCAGCATGACGGAGCATGAGTCTGGTAACGAGAAGGGAAAGATTCAGTCAAGATTGAAGCTCGAGCTGATCAGGGCTGGCCAAACGTCGAAATGGCAGCCGGAGATGGCCTGACGACCAGAAGGCGGCGACTCAAGCGCCTTGCTTCTTGGCTTGGACGTCTTGTGGGGACGTTTTGATCATCCCCCCCCCGTTCCTCCATCGCCGGTTCCTGTTGCCTGTCCCTGTCCAGACCGAGAAAAGTCGTAAGAGTGACGGTTGATTACTGTGTTAGTTGTGGTGCTCTGGATAATTGAGCCAGCAACCGAGTCATATTGACCAGACTCCGCGGCCCAAGTGCTGCACCCATTGCGTCCACCAGCCCGGCCGGGCATCCGGTACGATGATCAGTGAAGCCGGCGGACGGAGTTGCACGCCTTCCTGCTCTTTGGTTTCGACTAAACACCACGACGTCCTTCTCCTGCTTGCTAGTGAGGCGCCCAAAGAAAACCAAAGTCCAGCGTGTGGTGCAGCTTGGCAGCAGCCGGGTGAGCCACAGCTGAGGTGAGTCGATCGATGAACTCAAGTCATCCATCTCCCTCGTAGCACGCCTAGTGATCAAGGGAAGGTTAGGCATCCGTCGCAGCTAGTCACGTCTTCGCTAAGGGGATTCCCAAGGGACGGAAGGCGACGCATGGGATTCGGGCAGTGCATCGCATCGTTCGAGGGGACCAACAAAGGACGCGGCCTCCTGACGCTCCTTGGACCCTAAGACGACTTAGAGATCAGAGAGGGGCGAAGCGCGGATGCATCACCCATTGGGAGGATTAACAACGTGTCGATTCGTATGTACAGGTGTGCAGGCGGGGGTTTGTGGACGGGTCATTCGCAAGCGGTGCTACAGGGTAGCGGCCCCTGACGGGAGGAAGGGATGGTTGTCGTTGCTGGCCGAGGGATTTCTGCTAGAAATTCGAACGTCAGGGCGGTGGGCGGTGCCTGGTGGCAAAACAATGGATCGCCCGAGACCACAAAAGTGATGGCATGCAGCGAGTCGCCCCCGACCCTGGCAGCGTCAGTCATGGGTAAGCAGTGGACAAGCTTGAGCAGATTTGTGCCGTGGTCCGCGGTGACTAAGTTCGGCAGTGGGGGAGGGGAGGGGAGGGAGGAGATTCTGAAAGTGCTGGTCAGGCGTCTGCAGCTTCAGAAACACCGTCCTGAGCCCAACTCGGCTGGGATGTTAATCTGAAGCTCCCGTAACCGCATTGTAAGACCAAGCATGGCAGGTGCACTGCATGCCGCCTTTCTTGGGGGGTCCAAGTTGGGGAAACATGGCACCATCCTTTCCCACCTCCGGAGGTTGTGCATGGCAAATGGCTTGCAGGACGTGAGGTGACTGAGGGGGGCGTTGGTATAACCCAGGATGTCTAAACCAAGAGTCAAAAGCCAAGCAGGACTTCGTCCAGCCAGACAGAGAGAGAGAGGGGGGGAGAGAGGGTATCGAGGAACCCAGCAAAAGGGGTCAAAAAAGCAAATCCGAACAAGTGGAACACAACGGTGCCCGTGGATAGCTAGTTGCCTTCGTCACGGTTACCTGGGAGTGCTGTGTGAGACAAGCGTAATAGCTGGGTACTAGATACCCAAGTGTCCATGGTAACACGCCCGCTTTTAGTGCCGCTTGATTAGTGGTGGTGGAGCATGTACCACAGTGTGTGTGCGTGCGTGCGTATGAGCGGTGGCTTGAGGGCGAATGGCGGAAGGTGTGAGTGAGTGCGGCGTTGGTTTGTCGCTTGCTGGTGAGTCGCATCCGGAACGGCGTCACGTCAACAATGTCTCGTGGGAGACAAAGAAGCGCAGGCGGGATGAGCGAAGATGTGGGGGCGACAAGCGGCTAGTGAGAAATGTGGGGTCCTCGATATTGTCCACAATTGCATCTCTGTTGGCATTGGCGTCGCCCGTACCTGAAGAGAGGGCGTCTAGATGGACATAGACCGAATGTGGAGGGGGGGGGGGGGGGGGGGCGTGCGTATACTCAGCTGGGCGACGAGGACGAGAGCCGAGCGATGATGAGTCGCCAAGGTAGCATTCAGCAGCGGTAGTCGTAGCGGTGATGGCTCATCAAGCGGCGGCGGCAGCCGGTAAAGGGTGAGACTGAGATCGTTAGCGTGGTTGACTGGTGACGACAGGGGGGGGGGGAGGGAGGGAGAGGCGGTAGACGCAGAAGCGGAGAGAGGAACTCGGAGCATCAGCCTTTCACTGCCTCAACGACGTTACCTGCCTACACCCCCTTTCCCCTCCCTCCCACACACCACCCCGTTCCAGTCCCCCCGTCCTGCCCTTCGCATTCGCTGAGATCGCGATACTCCATGTCGCGTCGCCTACCGTGTACCTTCTACTTAGAGGCCGGCTGGCTTTGTGTGGGGTTTCCGCCAAAGGCTGCCAAAGCAAGGTAGCAGGTACCCAAGGCTTGCCGGTGCCACATCTACAAATAGATGCCAGTCTGAGGCCCCGTTGCCAAATGATATCCCATCGTGGATTTTCCGTCTCTGGGTTGCAGAGGCAGTCGGTTTCTTGCTTTCTTTCTGCGACGAGTCATGGTCCGCGGTGCAAACTTGTTGGGCCAGATACTTTGTTCTGCCCTAGCCTCTGATCTAGATCCTGGAAATCATGCCAACGTCCAGCTCCATCGTGGGCTGTCCAACCCAGCCCTTGGAAGTGCCAAAACAGGAGTTCTCGGTCGGAGTATACTGCGAGTGGCTCGTGGGAGATCCTCGTCGATGCAGCAGCCTCTTGCGCTTTGCTGCATATGAACCATTTGCCTGTGTTAAAGGCGCATCACCCTCTTGCTGTCGTCTTGTTCGCGAATACACTACCGTGTGTGGGCAAGGAGCGTCTCGATCTCTACTGTCCTACTCTCCTGTAACGCGATCGCTGCATGAAGCTCCTTCCACATCTACAATCCCAGTTTCCCCTCGGCCTCGACGGAATAGACGATGTGACGGTCAAGGAGCATGAGACGCTGACAGAAAGACTAGACGGAGAGACTCCGGCAGCCCGAACATGCCTGGTCCCAGCCGCTCCACAGTGAAGAACACCTCGATTGCCCTTACCCGGTCAGACAGCCGCTAAGAACGCGCAAGGTGCTGGGCCCATGGCACTGGTTAAAAGAGTGGCACTAGCCGAGTACTTTCCTTCCCTCTGTCCAAACAGATGCTTTCCCTCCCTTTCCGACCAGGGCCTCATCATCTCCGAGCTACTCCCTGGCATCTCAGCACGTTGGATTCTCTGGGGCCGGGACCAGGGCCGGGGTCTGGGCTCCTTCGCGACAAGCCATGGTCATTCCTTGGCCAATGTTCAGAACACCTGTGTATGTGCTGGCTCCCGCATTCGGTCGGATTGGAAAGTTGCGGGCAACTCCATTTGCCGCCGCATGGTGTGGTAGGCGGCCCATCCGTTCCCGGCCTTTGTATGTATGTAGCGTACCTGGCTTTCTTGTTTTTGTTTTTGCAAGGTTTGATACCAAACCGGGCCATCGTACTGCTGCTATCAGCAGATGGAAGCCAGCACGCCTGGCCCATGGCGTTCTCTATGTGGATGAAATACAGTATAGGTAGAGGTGCAGGCCGAGTGCCAAAAAATGCCCAAGAGAAGATCTTGCCGATCGAAGGCGTCTGTTGCCGTAAGCTGCCCGAAGCAGCTTGAGCCCGACAAAACTGACCAGGAAAGTGGAGGCCGCCGCCGCCGCCGCCGTGTCCTTGTTGCATCCTCCCGAGAGTAAGTGCTTCTATCAAGTCCTTCATCCATGCACAAAGTCCAATATGTCGTCAGGGGGCTCTCTAAACAATAGATCACTGGGTGATGCTGTCTTGACCGGGGCCAGTTCGAGGTTTGGAGGTGGAGGCTCTCAGTTGACATGCTGGACAAGAACCTGAGAAGGCTGCAATCCCTGTCATGTTTCATTCCCATCTCTTGCAGACCACAAGATGGGCAGTCTCTGAGATCCCTGACTTTCAAGGCTGTCTGGCTGGCCAACTGGCATGACAGCATGCGCATTAAAGTGGTTTTCTCCCCTCCCCCCCATTCCTTTCGTCGGTAGGCCCCGGTTTCACCGAGGCCTTGACGGGCTCCGGCTTTTTGCCTCTGGTGTTCCCAGGGGATGCCACCCTTTGCACCCCTAAAGCACAAACGGCCGAGTGTGGGCCCCGGCTTTATTTAGCTCCAATAAAACTCAAGATAGCAGCACAACGACGCGTTGGCGATTTGCTGTGAGGAGACTTCGGGGGCGCGCGGAGGCTTGCTAGCATGCAAGACGTCAGTGATTTGCGGCGGCATTTTGGTTTGTGTCTTCGTGGTTGTCGATCTCGTTCCCCTCGTAATCTAGAACTTGACGACCCGTTTGGTGAACCGCACGGATACACATCGATACGTGAGAAAGTGGCATGCCCATGGTCTCGACTTTCACTTGCTCTCCGCTCGGAAAGCGTTCCACATTTAACACCGGGCTCGTAGGCACTGCACTGACGACGAAGAGGCCGACTGCCAACCAACCGACAACTTCATCCGGGAAAGACCCTAAGATGTGCGTCGTGACAACTGAGCGCTGCGACACCGAGGAAATGAGATGACTGGGATGTATGGGTGGAGTTGGAATCCCAAATCTAAACCGTCATCCAGCCCAGGTGTACGTCCGGAGTAAGAGATCGGCCCGTCAAGGTCGTTGTGTGGTTGTCCGATTCGCTTTGGTGCTTGGGACTCGGCTCCCTGGATGGGCACATACTTTTGGCATGATGAACAAAGCATTGGAAGGGTGCTTAGTCGAGTACCCGAGCGCCCTTAACGCTTGTATGAGGAAACTAACAGGCTGATCAACCTACAAATGCAACTTAGGCTTTTTTTCTTTTTCATTTCATCGAGCCACGCCCTGATCCTTGGTGTGCGGCACCAAATGGTTGGTCAGACTCTCGCTGACAATGGATAGGATCATCAGAAGCTGGCCTTGACGACGAAGGAGTCACCGACTAAATGAGCGACACGTCGTTTGCGTTGAAGATACTGCGAATCATGACCGATCAACACCGAGGTGCTCAAGAACCTGGGTGCCGACGTGCTTGACTCAACTGTGCCTCGTTTCTTCCTCGGAACGATTTGATCCAGCTGACAACCAGTCACTCGTCCTTGTGGCGCCGCGAACACAATCATTCATCTCGGCAACGTCTAGACTTTTGCACGCCAGCACGTCCTGTCGAGAGGCTCGAGAGAAACCCATTAGGCACTGCCCTCCCGGAACTATCGTTGACGTGAAAGTATTGAGACTGTGTGTCTGCATCGTAATGTCATGAAGCAAGAATGGGGTACGGGCTTTGCGGTGTCATTCGCCCGAGCCTCCGTTGATGCGATGCGAAGGTTCAAACATGGAGGGGGTGGAACGATGGACATTAAGCAAGCTATGAAGGCTTGTGTCAATACCATGCCATCAGTGGTGGTGTGGGTTGTGCAAGGGCGCCTTCCGTGACTCGACCGCGGGATTGAAGGCATCCCCTAGCTTGACGCGGGACTGGTAGTTGCTGGGCAAGACACGTAGATGTCACTTGTCTTGAAAGATGCGCATCTGTATTAGCTATCAGCAGTAACCCATGGGAATTAGCCGTGTGTTCCGATCAGGAGAGTGGCAGGGCTCAGGCTTCAGCGCACACCAGGCTCGGGGTTGGACCGCCCTCAGTGAGTTGACGAGTCGAAAGCCTTGGCTTATTTGGCTCCCCGTCTGAGGAAAACAGCCGAAGTGGACGTGCAGGGCTGGAACTGTCCAAGGACTGGTGATTTCTCTCCCAGGTCACCTCTGACGAAGATCATGCTGTTCTAGGCGGTGGGCCGTGGACAGTGTGGCATTGGGTTTCAAGACCCCGATGCTCAGTGTACCCCCCCTTAGGCTCGATGGGAATGAGTGCCCCGAAGCAAGCGGAGGGGTAGGACCAGGGATGATTAGGCCTCACTAACCAGCCAGCTTCGTACCAGTGTCCAGTGATGCAAGGGTGCGGCATAGCACGTTGACTCGTGCCGGGCCCTGGAGAGTCAGCGCGTAACCTGCTATTGACCAGTCTGCAAGCCCTGAATGAACATACCATCCCAAACACCTTAGCAGCCCAGGCGAGGCACGATGACTTCTTCGGTAAGGGATGTAAGGAGGCGGCACGTTGCCGCAAGCAGCTGCCTGTTGAAGCCCGTTCACTTGCCAAACCGGAACAAGTGGTCATTGACCAGCCTACTCTCGCGCTTCTAAGCGTACAGCAGTTTATGTTACCGTAGCGGGGTATGTTGCGAAAACCGGCATTTGGCTGTTATTGACGAGGTTCAGCAAACCCAGCAGGATTGCTGTCACCCTCCGAGACGGGCGTAGGGCAGTTGATAGCGCCAAGGTTGAAATGTTGGTCATGGGCTGAAAAGCCCCGCCGCGTGCCTTAGCCACTGGAAACGTCCTTAAGTGGCCTGCGGCGGTGGACAGGCAATGAGATGATGCTCGACATTGGTATCTCGCATGCAGCCCTTGCTGAGGCGCGTTGACTTCGCGTTACGTGGGTTGCGCCGCAATAACGATGCGTGCATTGATTGGTGGTGCACTTGGAAGGGGCCAAGATGCTCGCAAGTCGAGACATTTTTTTTCTTCAGATTCGACCTTGGTTGCTTAGTTGCACCAATCTCTCAGAAACTGACGCACCTCGGGTGCCTTGTGAGGGCCACTGTTCAGCGAGCAATATCGGAGGTATCAAAGAAAGCCGCTAAACGGCCGAGTTATCAAAGGGACAATGGGGTGCAACGGCACTGTTGAGATGTTGGTGCAGCCAATCAAACGAGGACATGAAACACGGCGAAGACCCAGCGCCAGTCGAAACGTTGGAATGGGTGACGTTCGCAGTGGTTGGCACACAAGACCGGGGTTGGATGTGCTGAAGTCACTGTCAAAACACGTCGGCGGCAGGGGCGTGAAGGCGACGACAATGCTGATTGTGAAGCTCGGGATGTTGGACCCTAGTACCGATCGTCGTGGTGGTGGGCTGTCTCCTGCCGCAGACACAATTACCGCGGCATTCTCTCAGGTCAGCCGGGCATGCGTCGTTGCGTACAAAGATTCGTCTGATGGGACGGACGGACGGACGGATGGGTGACGGAGGCGATTCGAACCGAATGATGAGAGGGATCCGCCGTCACCGAAGGTGAAGGAAGGAAAGGGGTGTGTATGCAATGGTACTTGAAGCACCTACCTATTCATCTTTGATGGCTGCATCTGGCTTGGCAATGAGACGAAACGAAGTTGGAAAGAGGCCCGGCGCAGAGAAGGTGCAAAAACGGAGAGGGTCACGTGTGCGCCGTTCGGTGCTGCGTTGGGTTGCTGCAGTGGCCCCCATCCAGGAGGCCCAAAGTCGCGGCGAAATGTTGATGGTTGGTGCATGGACGACGTTCAGGAAAGGGGCCCGATTCATGGTTGCAGTCTGGAAAGGCTTGCGGGCAGAGGTGGGTGCAAGCGCATGTGCAGGTGCAGCCTGGCTGCACGCTGCAGCAGTTGCAGCCGCAGGACACGAGGAGGAGAACCCCTGGCCGCGAACCCCCCTTTGATGCTGATGGAGCCAAGTGACCGTGCTGATACAGCCCGCCCGCAAAAGTGGTACTGCCGCTAGAAGCGCCTGATGAGGGAGGATGTTGTCAAGGGCCGAGGAAGTACCCAAGTACTAGCCGAGAGCCAGGAAAGTGTTGAACGTGTCGTAGTGACAGGAGCCAAACGGGTGCAGATATGCATCCTCGGTAATCATGTCGGAAGAAATGCAATGCCCCAGCCCAACCCGGTCGTAAATAGAGGTGGAGAGGTGACAGGCTGGATCAGGTTCAGTCGTGGCCACCTCCACAGCGTCTTGATCCCAAGGATCGACCATCGAGGGAACAAGATACCGTATGGGTGGCAGGGGAGCGACCGTCTCTGCCTTTGATCGCACACGGGCGGCATTCGAGGCGAATGCTAGGCAAAAGCAGCACACTGATGACCACTCTCCAGGCCAGAGGTTGGACCCAGAGAAGTCGACGAGACCGAGGGTGAGTCTGACAACTACCTAGTCCCAGCAGACTGGCGGGCAAAGAGTTGGCGTCGGCGGAGTGTACTGGGGGACGCCAGGAAACGAGCAACTGGATGACTAAATGGACCAGTCCAGCCCAACCGGCGATGTGTGTAGCGGTGGGTCACTGAGCTATCAGGCCAAAAACTGTAAGAGGGCTAGATGGTCCTTCTGGCGCAAGTCATGGTGGAGTGTGAAGTCCAGGGCGAAGCACTCAATGGCGGCGGAGACAGCCAGGGAAAGGTGCCACCGACCGAGGGAACAGAAGGGTTTGTTCGGCATCAAGGGAGATGGGCGAATGGGCGGGCACCATTGGACGGGTCTCGGATCCAGGCCTAGGTAGCACCTCGAATCTAGTCTCTTCGTGTCTGGTGCTGTGCCATGCATGTGTGTGCTTTGATGATTGTTGATCTGATTCAGCGCAGGCCAGGGACCGGATGCCGCGTGGCGCCTGCGAAGGTTGATTTCAAGTATGTCAAGTCAGTATGTGTTCGCAACCCAAAGCGAGGGTGACGTGGAAATTGGCCATGGCGTCTTGCCAGGCATATCCATCGCCTGCCTTTCCTTTATCGATATCGTGGATAACCATGATCATAACCTCCTCCTTGTGCGGGTAAGGCCCTCGGTACATTGTCCAGGATCACCTGTCCACCCCAAGCTTCTCGAAGCTGCCCGGGAACAGGGCTCGGTGCTGCGCCGATTCACAGCCAGAGAGGTTGCTGCCAGTGCTCGTCTTGCCTGGAAGTCGCCTGGCACGCTGGTCCGGTGTGTTGCAGCAAGTTTTGGCGTCAACCAGGAGCCCGCGACTTGGCAGGTCAACGGGAAGCATCTGCTGCACAGCCTGCGGCGACCAAATCGCCGCCTCATTCCATCCACATGTATGCACTTCTTCGGTTGCAGCACGGCTTGGTACGACACGGGACCCCTCTCTCCCACCATGTAGACTTGTCGGTCACAGGTGATGTAGCACTTGTTCTTGTGCGTGCCGTAGGTTTGCCGTCGTGCATCGCTTTGAAAGCAAGTGTCAGCTTTGGCATGCCGAGAGGTAATGGCACGGCACCAGCAGTGGGTAGTCACCTTGGAAAGGGGATGACCTCGAATGTTTTACGTCGGAAGGGCGCCATCCATGGGGAGCAGAGGTGGGACGGTCTTGGAGCGGAGTAACAAACGAAGGACCAAGTCAACACAGCTGGACATGGCCTGGCGGCTTGCCAACCTTGTCGGGATTGCTCCAGGGCAACCGAGGCCCTCTGGCACGTAGTAGATCGGCCGCAGAGCAGTTTCCAGCGCTGTCATAGCCCCGTCTCTTGTTCTCTCACCTGTAGGACAAGGAGCCAGGGCGGAAGTGGAAAGCCGCAGTCGCGAGCCCTTGGAAAGGGTGAAGTGTCACTGGACCGACATTGGCCAAGCATCGAGCACTCCTCCACACCATCAGAAGGGCACATTCCCCCTAAGACTCCCTTGAGAAGGGGGAATGAGTGTCGAGGAAGTCCCGGTTTACCCCCCCTGCTGTTTGGTGGGCTGGACTGAAATGGGGGCGTCGGCGAGGAAGGGCACAGGTGTGAGCAGGGGCTGAAGAAGCGCTGGAAGTTGGAACACGGCCTGAACCAGAACTGAAGTGAGATTAGCTGGCGGGATGGGATGCTGATTGCTGAGCATGTCGTGGTGCGGCCGGGTCCATTCGCTCCAATCGCGGGCTCGCCTCAGCGCTGACGGCGTCCCCACTTGTGGCATGGATACACAGTGACAGACATGCAGCTGGCAACGAGCTGTACGTTGCCTGGTAGCCATCGAACCCGAAGCAGAAGCGCCAGCAAGTGGTCTGTCACAGGACGCGGTACGGAGTCTGGCGAAGGTGTGCGTGGTTGAGGTCGGGGGGGTGTTGCCTGAGGTACCCACGTCCCTGCCTTCGAGGTGAGGTGCTTGCTTGTGGTTATCGTGTGTGTCCCCATGCAAGCAGCAGGAAGGTACCCAAGTATCCGTCCCCATATTTGGCCAGCCTGAAGGTTTCCCACCTACTACCTCAAGAAGTGGCAACGGATCTTCCTTTTTTTTTTTTTTTGTGTGTTTACGCGCCCGCTAATGCCTGCCCTCTTGTCTGTACCTTCCTCGAGTATCTGCCTTGATTTTTTGAATGTCGGCAGTACGTGTCTATGTACCTCAGCAAAGCTCCGTCGTGGTTGCCGACTGTCGTATTGGATTTCTCTCGGTTGAATTCAAACCAAGTATGACGACCAAATCTATCTACATCAACAAGCTCCCTGTGTGGCTGACGCATCTATGCCCGGCCTCTCTTGAGTCTTCTTCCAACTCCGCTTACCTCGTCAGCAAGGAGCAAAAAGCCAGGCGTTGACTGCCTGGTGTGGCTATACAACTTAGCGGCAAAAATTTTCCCCCTTCCCTTTTTCTTTTTTTCTTCTCTCTTCCTTCTCCCGTACTCATTGAACGAAGGGGTTTCCCTCTCTTCCTCTTCTCTTCCCCTCCTTAGCCCTTCACCAGATGTGGGGGCCACCCAACCATTACCGTCGCTTCCCAGACTTTCAACTTTTCTGCTCGGATGGGGCTTAAAGAGTTTGCGGGCTTTCCAGTGCCGCCCACTGTGCTTTGACTCTATGGGACTAGCAAACTTCTGGAGACGCTAGACAATCATGGCAAGTCAGGTAACACAGGATTTGCTGTCTCCAACTTGGCTCTGAAGTCTGACTAGCCCCTTGTCTGTCTGTCTGGGTCCTGGGACCTCACGACCCGTCCCCTCCCTCATGTCCACCTCCTACTTTTTTCTTCTGAGGGCGCTGAGCCTTGTCCTAGATTGTTTCTCGCCCTGTCCGTCTCCAGGTTGTTGTTCCCAATCCCAACTCTCCACCAACTGCTCTCCCCAGTGGGGGGGGGGGGGGGGGGGTAAGGGCCCTGCCGTTGTCCCGCCTCACGCCGCAGTCGGGCACTTGGCCGATGCTATTATTGTTGCGGAGCGGATTTGGCCGCTTGCGAATTGCACAATTCCCGAGGCCAGACGTTATGGGATGTCACCCTAGGGTAGGTGCATTATACTTGTTTGTCGGCAGGAGACGCAGTATGAGAATAGGTACTCAGTACCTTTCCCCCCTTGATACCTAGGTATTCCTGCTCCTTCTCCACCCCGATATGCCTCGACAAATTTTTTTCTCTCTCATTGTCTTTCATATCTTTACTGGTCTTCATCGGCTTGTTACTATGGGATTTATCCTCTCACACGTACGTACGTACTTTGGCGGTGGGTGGACGTGGCAGGCTCGGCATTTAGTCAAACTCTGGATAACAACTGACTCTTGCATTTGGGCAGTTTGTGACTGGAGCTGAGGGGGCCAGAAAACAGAAAAGTGACCGAGAGAGGTCTGAGTACCGGGATACCTTGCAACACCGCATCCGCGTCGCAGGAAGGCTCGTACGCAGTACCTCCCGACCAGGCAGGCCCAACCACCCCCATCCACCCATTCACCGACTTCCTTCCTTTGTCGCTCAGCCCATCTAGGTACGGTCATTTGCGTGAACATCACTCACAGCTCATCCTTCCATCCGCATCCATGATCCATATCGGGGGTTTCGCAATCCCACATTCCAATCTGCTGCAATTTGCCCGAACGCCGCCATCACGTCGGTTTCCTGACCGCCCTGCAGTGACCGCCCTTGTCCACTGCCGCGCCTCTCGGCCTCCTTCATCTGGATTCGACCATGGATGGAAGCCAACTGTGGAGGATGCAAAACAGCCTGCGCGCCTCGATGCTTCACTGGCTGGAACCTTCTATGCGGATACGTCGATTGTCCCGTGTACGCAATTTCTCCATGGCGGATGGCACACGCGTCTACGACTCAAGTGTATGCTTGCATGGCCACGCCCTGGATACAATTTCGACCGGGCGCCATGGCACGAGTGGGTGGACGAGGCCTGCGTATCCGGATATCATCAAAGCATCATCGTCAACAGTCCACCTTTCTACGAGGCCGCAGTCCATGGCTGCCACTCCATTCCTGTCTAGGACACGCGCATCCACCGCCTCCGGTTGATTAATGGCTTTCGTCAGACTCGGCTTGCACACCACACAGTGCTCAAGCGGGTGCAACCCCAAAGCTACTACTGGACCTCGAGTGCGATACCTCTCGTCCAGACTCTGAGCGAACGAGCCCGCAACTCACCATCCAACCCCCGCGACTGGTGGAGCGCCGGCCCAGCGGCCTCGTAGCACGCTTGCCTCCTCGCGATGAGATGGCGCGCGGAAACTCTGGCAGTCGGCCCTGAACCTTGGCCCGTTCCATCCAAGATCTTACTCACATCCTTTGCCAGCCCATTGACGCCCACCCTCTTGAACCACACACCAGCCGCTTGGAGGGAAAAGAAAGCGACACGCTACCCACACCACCACGCAAAACTGCAACTCACATGCTGCGCGTGTGCACGTCCAGCCTTCACGTCGCTGTCGTTGGAAACCATTCCTCCTTCGGACCCTGGGTGTGTGGGCAAAATGCAAACCAACACTGTCGGTTGAGCGAGATCTGTGATCCGCTTCCATCCGTCCCACTTACCATCCTTTTGGAAAGCGGCCTGTCGTTCGATACTCCTACACCGTCTTGATTCACGCCCCAGTCGTCTCCCCTCCAGGATGGCTGCAAACAATCAACGTTCCGTTTCGTACCTTGAGCTGCCGCTCAACAAGGTCGAATATGGGCAGGTACGCAGGGCACACCCAGACACCATTCACATACGTACGACGACAAGCAACGCACAAAGCACAGCGTTTCTCGTGTGGACACCAGACTCGCGACCTACAGACGGACCAAAACAATACTAAACATTAGATTCGGTCTTTTGCGCTTCTTGCGATAATGCCCACTAATGGAGCGAGCTTTCTACACAGTATGTCCGGCCGCCATCCAGTTTGGAATACCGACATAAACTATGCATCGTACTCACGGTTTCTCGACAACATGCGAGATACGTACCGGCGTACCAGGGGGCTCCCCTTGAGCGGGGCCACCTCCGTGCTTTTCTCGAAGTTCCTTCACACCTCTAGAGACCAGAGACCCCGATGGAGATCGTGGGCTATTCAGATTCCAATGTCTGTGCTTCGCATCTCGTTTCTCCTTTCCTTTTCCCCTTTCGTTCCAGGCGAGGGGCTCCAGATATTCGTACGGCTACAAGTCGTTTCCGGTTTTCTTTTATCGCCTTGCTGACTTCGAGTCGAGGCGCAAAGAAGAAAAGAAGGGCCATTGTCTCGTTTCCAAGTCCCCGCCGGCCGTTCGTCTCGGGTTTGGATGCGTATCCGCCTCTTCCCAGTGTCAGGCCGACCATCACTCGGTCACAGGATTTTCATCACCGCGCCGCCAGGTGGGTGGCACTTTGGAGGAAACCACCAAAACATGCAAGGCAAGACGCACATCCCCATCTGCGCTATACGTACCAGTGCTAGGGGGCTTGGAGGGACGGACTGGGAGGGATGATGTTCATGGACCCGTAGTCCCAAGAGCGGGTGTCTCTTGCTAGGTCCCATCGATCCCCGGTGAGCTAATATCGCAACGCCCCCTCTCGTCTGACCCATCAGTTCAAACTAAGCTTGCTGGGGACCTTGGGTTCATGATGGCGGGCTACGACTGGTCGGACGATGACGGGGGCCTCGTCGGTTCAATGCAATAAACCCACCCTCTTCAAGCCACGAAGGGATGCCGTTCCCCTTGGACCCCTTCTTCACCACTGGGTCCCTGGGCTGGCCGCTGGCCGTGGCGCTCTGCTCCGGTCTTGGTCTTGGTCGCTGGCTGCTGGAGCAAGTTGCACGAGATGCAAGCAGGGGGTGGCATCTCCAGACTCCGACCTGGCGGCGTGAGCGCCTGGGCCGAGCGGTTCTTTTTGGGCCAAAGACATTCCATCCATGTTCTTTTTTCTTTCCTTGCCTTCTTGACCGCCCGCCGCCCGCCTGTCTTGTCGGCCCCCTCCCCTGGCTGTCCTGCCCCGTCCTGCCCACCAGTCGAAAAAGACATTGTGCTATAGTACCAGGGAAGTACGTAGCATTGTGCCACAAGCATCTGTCTTTCTCGACACTTGAGCCTTGCATCCCGCCATGGCACCGCTGGTGCAGTTGCAGCTTGGTACGACAAGGTGCACCGCGGTACGTACACGCGCTCATACCAGCCTACATACAGTGAGAGGCACCACCGTAGAGTGTACGCACAAGGACGGCGTTGCATTGGCAGCGCAACCCGGTTCGCTCCACAATCCACTCGTCTATTCACTCATCCACCCATCCTTCCACCGCCGACCATCCCTCCCCAATCCTAATCCTACCTGTCAATTACCCTCCTCCACCCCGTACTACAGTAGCGTACCGGAGGCCAGTGCAAAGCGAAGCGAAGCAATTAACCGTCCACATCCACACCCACCGCCGCTACGCTCACACGCGTACCCGCGCTATCGACAAGTCCGTCCCATGCTTTTCCATTCAGTCCCTTCCGCCCCTTCAATGTTCTCACACCCTCCCACCCTCCCCCCGCCCGCAGAAGACCTACCTCCTCTGGTAGGTACGTGCAGGGCCCAAGGAAATCAGCCGCCTCGTCTGCTTCGACTCCGAAATGCACGACGCTCCATTGCGAGATCCCTGCCCAACACATATGACGCAGCCCGCAGCCTGCTGGCCGCTGGCCGCCCCCCCCCATCAACTCCCAGACACACTCACAAAAAGGTACAGCAGTAGTACGTACCTCCCCTGCCCAGCCACGCCTGGGACATCTGCACAGCGCGGATACCTCCCATCAACTTCACATCCACCCCATGTATGCAACCCACGCTTGCTGCCTCTTCGTGCACACATGCAAAACCGCCCATAGTGTTAATCACTTGTTGTCTTTTTTTCTTGGCCCACTCCGTACCCATGGGTGAGCATTTGTTCCTCCGACTGGAGCTAAGGTTTGGTTTTATCCTTCTTCAAGACCGATCTAGTATCACCCATGTCCCTTCCCCATTGTACTCCCTTTAGAGCCCTTTTGAGCAACGTCTTCTTTTCCATACATAGCCCGGGCTGAGCCCATCCTTCCCAACCTGTTTATATCATCACCATCCGCCGCATCTCGTCTTGTTCGACTCGAGCGGTCGCCAGACAGCATACCTCTTTCAACAACTTTGAACATCACACACGCACACACACTCTCACATATTGAACAACACGCCTCTCTCTCCTCCACCGCACACAACAAGATGATGCCCGTACTCATGGGAGGCGTTCTCCCGGGACCTGTTCCCACCGCCTACCACACCGATGCCTTGTTCGATGATCTGTCGAGACAGATGGCCATCTCTCAAGCATCTCGGAGGCTATCCCGGGGCTCCAGTGGACAACGAAACGGAAACGCCATGCGTGTAGCAAAGCCTACCAGTGCAAACAACAGTCCAAGATCATCATCAGCAATGCAGGCGAGGAGAAGGACCGTGGTGAATGATGGAAACTTGGCGAGGCGGAGGCAGCAGCCCATGGACCAAGTCATCCTGCCCGAGTATGGCACTCAGTCTCGACCAAGCCGTCCCCTAAGCTGGCACCCTTCCACCTTCCAACACCAACAACAAAAGATGCCCGTTGCTCAGCACATGGCCTCTTACCCATTCCCTCCTGCCGCGTCAGCATACGACATCGACAGCTATCACATCTACCAGCAATTCCCGCCAACCCCGGCGGCTTACTCGTGCAACACATCACCTGTTGCCTCCTTCTCCCCTCTCTCTCTGCCCTTCGGCACGTACGACAGCTCAGCGTATCTGCCCGTGGAGGGCTGGAACGTTCCCCAGCAGGAACCCCCAGCATACGTCTCCTCGGAGACGACTGGGTACGCAGAGCCCTTCCCGGCTCTGCCTACCACCTTGCCGGACCTCACGCCGTCGTCTACTTCCACGCACTGGCAATCGTACTCGATGGACGGCTTTCCTAGCACTTCTCCCCCTACCCCCGAGACGCTGCCGCAGGCTCAGCAGCCTCAACCTATCGTCCCCAACGAGGACACCATCCCATACCAGCCTCTGGACGAGCCCGAAGAGGAGGGCGAGATCCTGGTCGGCATGGGCCTCTACGACGCTCCGGACAAATACGACCAAGACCCCCAACTCGACGCCTCTCGGTCCGCCATGTCTTCACTGCTTGGCGCGCCGTATCGCCCCCAGGAGGGTACCGGCAAGGGCTTGAAGTTGGAGGAGTCGTGGCAGCCGCCCGAGAGCGACGACGAGGACGCTGATCAGGACGACGCCGACGGCGAGGACTCTGATTAATGACACAACGGAAGACTGTCTTGAGCGCAAGCGGTTATGAATTTACGACGAAACTTGTATACCATGTATGATTCGGAGATGTAACACTAAAAAATTGGGTTGTCTCTGGGACGGGAGAGAGGAATCTCGTCATGGTCTAGGAGCAGCGGAAGCAAAAAATGAGGCATATACCCAGAAGAGAGGGAGCATGGGTCCAACCAGTGGCCCATGCACCTCGGGAAGCGGCAGTCCAAGAACTGCCTAGATAGAAATAATCAAAAACGCGCCTGGCGCAAACATGACAAACACCAATGCTTCCAGTCTCACCAAAGTGCAGTGTCTCCCGACTTGACGAGACGGGACCAACCCAACGCCACCTGTCAGCCGCACCCGATTCCACCTGCACACATCACGCAGCAGAGGGCGGCGCCGGATCGAAGTTCAATCGTCAACGCGGACACTAAAATAAGCGAGAAAGAGCCTCCCGAACACCACCCCTGTCGAGGCATGGCATGAGCTGCATGTGGGTCAAGCTCCCCTGTCACATCCCGCTAGTTGACCAATCATATATGCCCATGGCTATCCACCCCCGCCGTCCTGGCTAGCCCTGCCAGGTTGCGAAACACCCCGCCCGTGGCCGCTAGAAAAATTCTGGTCGCTGCTCTGGTGACCTCACCAGCAAACCCAGCCTCCTTCCACCTCCCCCTCCCCTTCTCCCATCTTACGCACTGTACAATCACACTTTGCCGCAGTGGCGTCCACGCAGAAGTGCACTCACACAGTGAGCAACAACGTTCAGAGGGGGAAACCCTCAGCCGACCGTACGGGCTCAGCGAGAGGGAGGCGCCGTTATCGGATCGGACTGGGCGGTTTTACCCCACCATGGATGCTTTGGAAAATTTCCCTCGCCCGTCGAGTCACGAATCACGAATTACGACATTGGGGAGAAGATCGGGCTCCAGTTTGGATTTTCTTGCTGTGCCGGTATCGACGCTAACTAGGGGGGCTCCAGCATTGTGAATTTACCCCTCACTCGTTGCACCTTTGGGATTGACTCAACCACATATCCAAAAGTTGTAACGCAAACAACCACACCACGATCCCATCACGAGAAACTATAATCGATTTCAAGATGGCATCCCAGTACGATCTGACCCCGTCAGGCCATCCTGTTTGGTGGCCGAGTACATCCCACGCTGACCAATTTATGACGATAGGAGCGTTTTGATGCTCGGCGCGGGCTTCGTGACCCGGCCGACGCTGGACATCCTTAGCGATGCCGGCATTCCTGTCACCGTCGGTACGCATTGCCCTCCCCCACCCACGCTGCGTTCAACATCGAGCCACCAGGACTGTTCAGTACGCGTTCTGTCGACTGACACCTCCCAGCCTGCAGAACCCTCGAGTCCGCCAAGAAGCTGTCCGAGGGCGTCAAGCACTCCACGCCCATCTCGCTCGATGTCTCCGACGACAAGGCCCTCGACGCCGAGGTGGCCAAGCACGACCTGGTCATCAGCCTGATCCCCTACACCTTCCATGCGACCGTCATCAAGTCGGCCATCCGCCAGAAGAAGCACGTCGTCACCACCAGCTACGTCTCGCCCGCCATGATGGAGCTGGACCAGGCGGCCAAGGACGCCGGCATTACCGTCATGAACGAGATCGGACTGGACCCCGGCATCGACCACCTCTACGCCGTCAAGACCATCGAGGAGGTCCACCGCGAAGGCGGCAAGATCCTGTCCTTCCTTTCGTACTGCGGCGGCCTCCCCGCCCCCGAGGCCTCTGACAACCCGCTCGGCTACAAGTTCTCGTGGTCATCCCGTGGCGTCCTGCTGGCGCTCCGCAACGCCGCCAAGTACTACAAGGACGGCCAGATCGTCGACGTCTCGTCCAAGGACCTCATGGCCACGGCCAAGCCTTACTTCATCTACCCCGGCTACGCCTTCGTCGCCTACCCCAACCGCGACTCGACCCCCTACAAGGAGCGGTACAACATCCCCGAGGCGCAGACCATCGTCCGCGGTACCCTCCGCTACCAGGGCTTCCCCCAGTTCATCAAGGTGCTCGTCGACATCGGCTTCCTCGAGGATGCCTCCCAGCAGGTGCTGTCGAGTCCCATCGCATGGAAGGAGGCTACCAAGGCTGTCGTCGGCGCTGCCTCGTCGAGCGAGAGCGACCTCGAGGCCGCCATCGTCTCCAAGGCGACGTTCGAGTCCCCCGAGGAGAAGCAACGCATCCTTAGTGGCCTGCGGTGGATCGGCGTCTTCTCGGACGAGCAGATCACGCCCCGCGGCAACCCGCTCGACACGCTCTGCGCGACGCTCGAGAAGAAGATGCAGTTTGAGGAGGGCGAGCGCGACATGGTCATGCTCCAGCACAAGTTTGAAATCGAGCACAAGGACGGCTCCCGCGAGACGCGGACGTCGACCCTCGCCGAGTACGGCGACCCCAAGGGCTACTCGGCCATGGCCAAGCTCGTCGGTGTCCCCTGCGGTGTCGCCGTCAAGCAGGTGCTGAACGGTACCATTGCTGAGCGCGGTGTCCTCGCGCCCATGAACTCCAAGATTAACGACCCCATTATGAAGGAGCTCAAGGACAAGTACGGCATCTACCTCATCGAGAAGACCCTGTCTTAGGCTGGAGTCGTCGGGACGGGTACCCAACTACCGGGTGTCTGCCATTGCGAAACAGAAGCAAAAGCATGGCGGCGCCTTGATGAGAAGATAATAAAAAGCAAAAGTTTAGACTGTCCATGAGGACTCGAGAAAAAACGCATTGACGTGTCACGATACTTGGTTGTTGGTCTGGATTCATCTCGTACGTGAGCCCGAATAGTGCATCAGCCCATGCAGCGGTCGGCCAACCGTCGTGTGCTGGTTGTGAGTGAGCATGTTCAGATGGTTTGGCTTGTGAAGGTCCGAGGTGAACTCATCTCAGCTGAAGTGGGAGCATGCGGGCGTTGCTGAGTGATTGGTAATAGATTCGGTCACCACACAACGGCACGCTTCACGGTTGGGTATCGGGGTTGGTGATATGCAAGGCTCGAGGCATTCCCGACCTGAGAGTACGAGTCGTCTGATATCCAAAGACTGGGCTGGCCTGAAGAGCCGTTCGAGCGTCGCACGGAATGGGCTGCCCCTGAATTATGTCTCTGCCGGTGTGCGTGGTACCTGTGTGTGTGTGTGTGTGTGTGTGTGTGTGTGAGCTATGTGCGTGGCGCTGCATGTCCCAGATGTTTGGCTGATGTGAGTTAGGTTTGGTTGGCAGTGTATCCGATGTCAGTTCACTGCACGCTATGCGCGATACTAATCGGGCAATTTTTGTGGTCTCCAAACTTTTTTTCCCCACCCTTCACTTCCAAGAGAGACTTGCTTCGTTTTCCCTTTTCACACCCCCCCTCTGGAGCGCCGAGACCTGCGACCCGGTCAGCGAAGACACTCGAAGACAAACCATTCCAAGTCCCGTTTGGACGAATAGGTATCAGGCACCCAAGCCGCAACGCCAAAAAGGACGAGCCATCCATCGACAGCATTGAGCAGCCTTGAGAGCGCTCGCTCTGAAACATCGTTCCCTACCACCTACACGACTCGCATGCGTGAGGGCCAGCCTGGATTAGGGCGTCATACCTTTGGACGGCCAACTCGGCGCAGGAAGCCAGACGTCTCGTCACATTCGCCCTCACTTCCCGGCAGACACGCACTTTACGCATCAGAATGGTCCAGTACATCCTGACGCCATGGCGCGATCGCCGCGAGCTGCTCAAGGTTCGCCAGCAATTTTATCCTGCCGCCCCGCCGTCCGCGGCCTCAGCGTCTTCAGCAGCAACAGCACCCGCGCCCGCACCCGCATCCGCGTCTGCACTACCCACGGCACCATCAATACGAGGAGCACCAGCGCCAGCACCGCCCTCAGCAACGGGAGCGCCGTCCTCGCAACACCACCAGCACAGGACTGGCACGACGAGCGCCATCAGCGGCAGCAGCTACTCTAGCGTCGACAACGACGGGCTCCTGGCGGCCCAGCACCATGCCGTCGCCAGAGTGTCAATGTGGATGCAGCGCGGCAACTGCCCGCACATGGTCGAGTCGACGGCCCTGCTGACGGCCGCCATCCTGAGCGACGGGGAGAGCAAGGGCAGCGCCGGCACCTACGCCGTCCGCGCCGCCTACGCCGCCGCCTTTAGCCGGTACGTTCTGTTGTCTCTCTGTCTCCGTCCAACCTAGCCAGAGGTCGTTGGTTACAAGAGCGCGGAAGTCTATTCGGGCGTTTCCCGTCCGCTCTTCCAGGCCTCTCGAACCTTGGCCCTTTCCCTTGGGGTGGCTTTGAAACAATCTATTCCTCCAGGGATTGGGCGCCCTTCTTCCCTCTCAACTCCCATTTCTGGACTTTGGCGTCTTCTCACATTTCGTCCTTTTTGCTCTTCCTGTTATTGTCACCCCATTCACACGTACACGCCCCCCCGGCCTGTGTCTTGCGACGCCCTGTCTTCTTTTGGACCTCCCCAAAACCCCAGACCCGGGCCCAGAGCAGCTCACGCGGCCAGCCTGATGAAAGGCACGATCGCCCGATCTGCCCTGGTGACCTGCTGGACCACACGAGCAATGCACTTATACACAGGTCGTACCAACACACCCCCATTCTCCGAGCACACCCCACCTTGGTTCGCTTCTTGTCTCACCCTGTACGCATCGCGCAAGTGTGCACTATGGCCCATGGTCTGACGGACGTTCCTGGCATCGGGTTTCTTCCCCAAGGCATGTGCCCTCCTACGGGCCGTCCTCTTGGGCGACATCTACGAAGTCATTCCCCCCTCCCTTCGAGGCAACTACCAGAGGGCCGACTTGTGTCTGAGCCCGGGCTCCTCCTGGCTCTCTTCCGCCTGTACTACCTTGTCCCTTGGATGCTTCGCAACCCGGTGGCCGATCATGCCGCTGGTCCGTAGTCGCTCACACATTCTTCTCGATTAGGTTCGTGACCGGGCTCTTGGATGGACACCAGGACAAGCAGCGGAAGCTGAGCATGTACTCGGTTGCCAAGACCATCGGCCTGCCGGCGACGTTCGTCGAGCTGCGACACCAGGCGACACATGAGACGCTGCCGTCGCTCGCGAAGCTGCGGTCCGCGGCGCGCAAGGCGCTGGTCTGGATCTGGGAGTACTACTGGCAGCACCTGGGTCCCGACGAGGAGGACGTCGAGGTTGGGGTCTCGCAGAAGAAGGCCGGCGTCGCTACGGCTGCCGCGGGTCGCGCGGTCGTGGTTGCGTTCCTCGAGGAGAGGGACGAGGCGCGGCGCGCGGAGATGAAGACGTGGATCGACGGGCTCGACGAGAGTCGGCTGCTCGCCACGCTGGAGAAGATTGCAGAGGCGCCGCCGAATAACGCCGTCATGCTTGCCGCGCTGCGGCTGTCGAAGGAGATTTTGCAAAAGGGGCATGGCGCCCAGGGCACAGAGCAGGAGGACGGGAGGGACTTGGACAAAATCAAGAAGAGGATATCACAGGCGGAGGATGCTCTCATGGCGGAGACACAAGACGTCGTGGAGACCTATGCCAACGACGTCGAAGCCGAGGAGCCTAAGGAGAGTAGTAGCACGGGCTGGGCAAAGTTTGAGGGCACATGGAAGCCGCGGCCGATCGGCATCGCGTGAAGCAGCATGGCATACCGAAATGCCCCGTATTACATCACTACATAGCTCTTGATAAGTAGGTTCTGGAATGGACGATGAAGTGAAGCCATCGCCGTGAAAACCGCGGTCACGTGGGGTATGACGATACCAAGTGGATGGGGTAAGTACCCGACAAGGGGGAGGAGGGGAGGGGAGGGGCCGGCCCGCAGATTTGTAATAACGTCACCGTGACTTGCCGAGTAGCTGCATACAACAAGTTAACCCCGTAAGCTCCGGATTGTCAAACGACGCATCTCAGCCGTGACAATTGCCTTTCATGAATACCCTCATCGCCAGGAAACCATTACTGAGACAGAAACTCGCCACCGTAACAGCCGCAGTGAGTCGCCCTTGTACCGAGTTGGGCGCCCTCAAAGGTGGGCGCGTCACGAGCGGGCCAGCGGCTTACATCGGGGACAGCTAACGTTCACCAACGCCATGCATATCCAGTCGATTCCCATGTGTAGGTCGAGCTCGTTCTAGAAAAGTGCCCTGCGGGTAGTTGCGTGAGAGCCTCATGCTAACTTGGGCTGGTTCGCAGGGGTGGGCAGTAGCAACAACTACGCCTACCTGGTCAAGGACGACAAGACCAACGACGCCGTCATCATCGACCCGGCCAACCCGCCCGAGTAAGTTTCTGTTTTGAGCCGAAGTGAGTGCTCACACTGACGGCTGCGACGCAGGGTGACTCCGGTGCTGCAGAAGGCCATCAAGGGCGGCGAGATCAACCTCACGGCCATCGTCAACACTCATCAGTGAGTCCTTGGCCCCCGTTCGGCCCCGGCGACGTGAACGCCATCTGACCATGTTGACAGCCACTGGGACCATGCAGGCGGAAACAAGCAGCTCGTAAGTCGCCGCCGCCGCCCCGCTCACCACGGTGATTCTGACGAGACACAGCTGGGCGACCTCGGCCTGGAGAAGCTGCCCATCATTGGCGGCAAGAACTGCGACGGCGTGACCAAGACGCCGGGCCACGGCGAGTCGTTCAACATTGGCAGCATCGCCGTCAAGGCGCTGCACACGCCGTGCCACACGCAGGACAGCATCTGCTGGTTCATGCAGGACGGTGAGCAGAAGGTCGTGTTCACGGGTGACACGCTATTCATCAGCGGTGGGTTCCATCACCTCCCCTGAACGCCGGTCTCGTGTGTTGAACAGGATGCGGATGGGCGAGCGGGTTGGTGAGTCAAGCGGTTGCTTACGGTCGACATCACAGGCTGCGGCAAGTTCTTCGAGGGCAACGCCGAGGAGATGCACACCGCGCTGAACAAGACGCTGGCCTCGCTGCCCGACGACACGGTTGTGTTTGTGAGTCTTTGCCGACGGCCATCTCGCTTGGGGGCGTGCTGCTGACCAAACACAGCCCGGCCACGAGTACACAAAGTCCAACGTCAAGTTCGCCGCATCGGTGCTGCAGAACGAGGCGATCCAGAAGCTGCAGGCCTTTGCGGAGAACAACAAGGAGACGCAGGGCAAGTTCACGATTGGCGACGAGAAGGTAGGTCGTTCTGGGGTCTGGACCTGCACGGCAGGGGGGTCAGAAGAGGGCTGACATGTTCCCGACAGAAACACAACGTCTTTATGCGCGTTGAGGTGAGTTTGCGTCCCCTGGCGGCAAGAGAGCACGCGAGGCTGATGCGTGCACAGGACCCCGAGATCCAAAAGGTTACAGGGGCGAACGAGCCCGTCGCCGTCATGGCCAAGCTGCGCGAGATGAAGAACAACTTCAAGTGAGCAAGTGGTAGATATCCCTCCCCGTCACTGGCCATCTTGTGGCAGTTGCCGTTGTCAACGAGAACGATGCCAGACCAGCCGGGACCCGAGCTAACGACACAGTCCACTCCCTGAGTCGAAGATTTGATGCGAATGCGGGGGACGGCGTTGAGGAGTCTAGCTGGGAGAGCAGGATATACCAGTGACGGTAGCACGGAGGTGGTTGTGAACGAAAAACGCCATTGCGCATCCCGGGCGGAAGGAGGGCGGCGGCAGGCATGGATCACCAGACTTTATAACTCTTGCATATCACAACATACAAAAAAAAAAACATCAAGTCTATCTATGGTCATGGTATGTCTCCCAAGAGGCCCTAAGCGCCCCGACGACCGGGGTCGAACGAGGCAAGAGTGCAGCCCTGGGAAGAGACGTCCGTCCTGCGGAGGCCCCCGTTTGTTTGATCTTGCTTCACTGTCCACACGTGCTCGCTTTGGGTTTATAAAAGCGGCAAGCTCTAGCATTTTTTAGAAGCTGAAGTTTTTTGTCTCTTGTCTTAAGACGGTCGAGTTTTCCCGGTCCATTGGGAAGGGGAATTGCTCTTGGCTTTGATTGACATGGTGCCCGTCCATGGTGGGAGCCCAGCGTGTTGGCTGTGTGGTGTAGCCCGGCCACCTGTCGTGCTTTCTCAAGGGAATTGTGAGGCGGTAGGTGCAGTTTATACAGTCCGTCCAGGGTTCGGAATGTCCATGATTTCCACGACCGTGGAGCTTCCGAGCGGCTGGCAGTCGCAAAGCATAAATCACCAAAAAGTGGCGTTGTGATGAGGGCCGAAGCCTGATCTCGACGAGGTCCAGCTGAGAAGATGTTCGACCAGTCCGACGCACCGCGCGTCATGACGAATAAAGTCGGGTAGACAGCATGGCCGAGACCAGCGGTCAGAAAGCCTCCCAGCGCGGACCTCGGAGTCGTCGTGTTGTTAGCGTTGTCGGCACCGCGCTGCGGCGAGACAGTATCGTGAGTTGGGAAGGAAAGACGAAGCGGGTTGGAGGAAGATTTTGCGACGGAATTTTTATACGGGTGGGATTTTCACCGGCGGGGCATTTTACTGTGTTTATTCACGGCTGACACGCGGTATCCCGCACTGTCCTCCGCGCGTCGCCGCCGCCGGTCCGCCGAAACCCATTAACGCGTCCCTGCGTTTCCTTGTCCCCCCCGACGCATCCATCGTCATCGACGTCGAATTGCTCCCGATCCGCCCCCCTAGACAGCTCGGCCACAACCTCCCACAACCACCAACAGGAAAGCCACGACGACCATCGCGAGTTTTCCGCCGCCAAAACCAGGCAAACTTTATCACAAACAACGAAAGCCTGACAACAGCCAAGCGCCCCGTCGTGCGCAATGGTGAGTAAACCCGCGCCTTTCTCTCTCTCTCTCTCTCTCTCCGCCCGCGCGAAACCGCATCAGAGAAGGCCGGCCGGGTTCCTAGCTGACAACCTCGCCCCAGCCCGCGAAGCGCAGAGCGCCCCCTCCGGCCGCCGCGCCCCCGGACGTCCCGCGCCCGCGCGCCTCGAAGCTCGCCAAGGAGCACAACATCTCGGCCCACGAGGAGCGCGAGATCCGCGAGGCCTTTTCCCTCTTCGCCGAGCCCATGAAGGGGTACTCCAAGGAAGGCGTCATCCCGACGGCGGACGTGCGGTCGTGCCTCGTCGCGCTGGGCATCCCGCCCGCGTCGCGCCAGGAGCAGGCCGAGTTCGTCGAGATCCTCGACCCCGAGGGCGAAGGGTTCGTCGCGTACGAGCCCTTCTTCGCCATCTGTGCGCTCAAGTACCATCAGAGAGAACAGGGCGGCGCCGGCGCCCGCGACGAGAGGCGGCGCGAGGTCGACGAGGCCTTTGGGCTGTTCACCGGCGCCGGGGGCGGTGGCGGCGCCGCCGCCGCGGGCCCAAGGGACGTCATCACGATGGCCGACCTGAAGAGGGTCGCGGGCGTGCTGAGGGAGGACGTCAAGGACGAGGTGCTGCGGGACATGATCCTCGAGGCCAATGGCGGCGCCGGGGTCGGCAAGGGGGTTAGGAAGGACGAGTTTGAGGAGGTTATGCGCCGCGCCGGGGTCTGGCGGTGACGGAGGTCGCGAGGCGGAAAGGGAAGCGGACAAGGGGTCGAGGCGGTGAGTTTCTTTGTGGTTTGGTCTGGCATTATACCCACGGATCCTGGCGTTTTTGGAAGCATGGCGGAGGGAACCAATGGCTTTTTTTGTTGGCGGGCAAGGAAGCTCTATGGGTCTTGTTGCTGCCAAGAAGGGGGAAACAATCACTTGACGACGTGGACGGCACTAACTCTCTAGGACTGTAGACCCTTCATTGGTGGTACTGGTAATAATAGTTCTATCTGATCTCAGCCCATATGTCGTCGGTGGGTGTGGGGGTTCCCCGTCACCCCCGCGTGGATTTCCATGCTCATAAAAACGCCCTTGAATTATGCATATTCCAGCCTTTCCCTGGTGTAGTGTGCCAAGGCCTGGCCCTGGGGATACCCTATTCTTCCTCAATACCCCCCAAATAAATCCCCGTAAGTTGGCGAGGTGAAGCCTGGGAGGGCGTCTCTCATGGCTTACCGGTTTCCTTTTGTGCAAAGAAGAGAAGAAAAAAACTCGAGAGCCCTGCAGCCTGGCCTGCTTCTCGGAGAGCCTCGGCGGGGGTTGGTCTCCTAAAAGGAGGCGGAGTGCGGAGGAACGCGGCCAGCCCGCTAAGCCGGCGCGCCTCCCACCGCCTTTGCTTTCTCGGCGGCGGCTTTTTGCGAGTCGATGACGACCTGGAGCTCGGGAGGAGCCTTGAAGCCGGCGTGGTCCTGATGGCGCTTGTAAAAGTAGTTATCGGCCTTGGGGCGCAGCTCGGCGGGGAGCTCCTCGAGGACGCACTCGAGGATGGCATCGATGGACTTCTGCTTGGAGCCGTCACGGTGCCAGATGGAAATCAGGTGCGAGTTGAAGCGGACCGACAGGCCGACGCCGCAAATCTGGTCGCCTGGGGTTGTTAGCGGTAGTCACTCGTTGGATGAACGGGCAGGCAGGCTCACTGTCGTCCAGCACGCTCTGCAGCTTCTCGCCAATGGCCAGCAGCTGCACGCGGGTCCACACATCGGGGCCGATGTTCTTGGGCACGCGGAAGGTCCAGGCGCCGCCGTTGATGTTGCGGCGGTCCTCCCAGATGGGCTTGAAGCCCTGCTTGAACAGGTAGATGGACTCGCGCATCTTGATCTGGTCGACGGGGGTGTTGTTGTTGTACTTCCAAAAGTCCTGGACCGACTCGATCTGCGAGCCGAGCTGCTCCAGCTGGACCTTGTACTCCTCGTCGGTGCCTGCCTTTTGCTGTTCCTTCGACTGCCTGGAAGGGGGGGGGTTTGAAGGTTAGTCGATTGCAGCTTCAGGGGTTCGTTCGTATGCGGGGGAGCGCAAAGAACTGACAGCGCATGGCGTCGTGGCACCGGAGAGACTCACTTGTCAAAGTAGACGTTCCAGTAGTGTTGTGTCGGCAGAGGGCGCATGGCCTTGAGGAAGTTGCGCTTCGCATCGTCGCGCTGGTCGGCCGGGGAGCTGACGCTGGGCGAATTGGGCTCGGTGGTGCTCTGAGAGAGCCCCGAGAGGCCACGGGTGAACAGCGCGGGTCTGGCAGCCATGGTGAGGACGTCGTGGGGGCGGGTACGGGAGAAGCAGAAGAGAAAAGAAGGACAGCGGTGGAAATCGAAGCTACGGGGGAGGTGTCGAGACGAAGTGTCGGTTCAAGATGAACGGTCGGACGGCGGCTCTCGTAGATTGCTACTGCACCTAGCCGGGGGTCGTTGTCGGGTAGGCGTGGCCGTGAGGGACGTGGAGGGGCGAACACTGACACTGGAGCCCTGGATCTGGCAGCTGGTCGTTGGTTGGCTCAATGTGATGCCACAGTGCCCAATGTAGCAACGAGGGGCAGAAGTGGGCTGGGCCGTTGATGGTACGGGACAGCTCAAGTGTGAGACTGGGGTGTTTGCTGACCGTCGTTTGCCGGGTGTCTCTCTTTTGTGGACAAGCAGAGCGGTTGTTGGCCCGGCCGGAAGACAGACGTGGGGAGGTACGATAGGGACGTGGCTTGGGGCTGTTTGGGATTCACCAATGAAAGGGCCGTTTGGTGGGGTTTTGGCGATTGGGCGGCGGCGCCCCTGGGTTGATTTGAGGTAAAGGATTGCGATGAGAGAGATGGCGGGAGAGATAGGATTGTCAGATAGATGCCCTTGAAATGCTGCTACAGAATACTTTGATGCTTTGCGTCCTTCCAGTGTCGATCGGTTCAGGGCCTGGGACGGGGTTTAGAACCCCGTGGACTTGGGAACCAAGGCACCTGTCAATATGGGCTGGGGCGGGCTAAAGGTGCTTGTACTGCGGCAGGGGTTCCTTGCAACTCTGAATGACTCGATGGACGTATTCAGTGAGTTGGTGACAAAGAGTGATGGGAACGACTCGGCAGGACGGCGACCGAGGGAAAGGCGGTAGTGAGAAGAGAGGAAAAGGAGGAGACGAAATGGCGGCGAGTGGTAGGGATAATAAGCCTTCAACCGTCTCGTCGTCCCACGTTGTGGGCGACTCCTCCTCCTCCTCCTCCTCCAAGAGGACTACGATTGTGCTTCAGGGTCTGTAAGGCAAGGTCACCACCGCAAAGGGGGGAGAGAGGAGGACCTGGGGATTCCAGGGGACACAAGACAAGACGACACTCGGTTCGAAGGACAAGGCATCTTGGCCGAGGGACATCCTAGCGCCAGGTACCGCCGCGTACCGCGTCAAAAAAGGATGCTTTGTCTGGAGATTGGACAGGGAGCATTGGAACCCGTTCGAGAGTCCTCCGATCTGAGGTCTGAAGCGCAACAGGGCAGGGAACCTTGCTCATCATTGGCGAATGGCGCCAGAGGGTGAAGTCCAGGAATCAGCAGAGTGTTCGCCGGGAGAGATAGGACGGGACATAAGCAAGGACGTGGATCGCCTAAGTTCCGCCGCGAGATCCGGACGGCGATGCACAAGGTAGCACTTGGTCTCCGAGGCTCGGTAATGGGCGAGCGAGCGGAATGGCAGAAGCGACTCTTGCTGCTGACGCTGCCGCTGCCGCTGTGCTCAGGGCAACGATGCCTGCCGCTCAACGACACGAGGCAGACCAAAGGGTAACGGCGTCCTTGCGGCAGGGCAGGCCCCACGAAAGAGATTCCGCGGGCGCGCCCACGGCCGTCCGTCCCGTCTTTGGAGACGTGCACTGAACATGCTGGAACTAACGCTGCAAACCGATGGACTGGGACTGGGGGCGCTAGACGCCAGGGACAACTGGCATCTCGACCGGACCAGAAGCGGCGAGCGACGGCAACAACGGCGACGGTTTAGGGGCTCTATGGACGCCCCAGATGCACGGCAGAGCAGGAGGAGGGGGGGCTGGGGTGGACAATTGAAGGGTGATTAAGACGCAGCGATGCCCCTCCACCCCAGGGATGAGAGAACCTTGGTGGGAACATCTTACCGGCCTGAAACATCGAAGCCGCCGTGGTGGCCAGTGATAGGGCGCCGTGACGAGGATGGGCGGGAGGAGCAAAGACCGGATGTTCAGGTTTACGTTCGAGAAGACTGCTGAGTGCTGCTGCTGCTGCACCTCCTCAGTTCGGGCTGCAAATGACAGGGACAGATGATCAGGGGAGTAGGTAGGGGCAGATCAATCTGGGAACAGGGACCAGGGACTAGGCATGTGCCGTGCCGTGGAAATACGGCCCAAAGCTTGAGTGATCAGGGCCTCGTAGCGGATCCCATATCCGGTGGGAGGATAGGAGTTGTAGCAAAGCCTACTACGTACACGACTACGAGGTGACAAGCCACGGCCAAGTATGACTTTGGGGACCGACGACATATCTGCCAAGGCACGCGGTATAATGCGTGAAGAAAGTCTTGGTCAACGGGCCGCCCGTTACCCTGCGGACGCAGGATATTGAGTGCCGATACACTCGCTAATCCGGAGCATTACCACGGCGAGCACCACTTGGCGTCCCGTCCGCAACGTCTGAGCCAACAATGCCAACAAATCAACGGAGGAGATGCAACACCCACGATATACAATTGACTCTGAGAGCACCGTCATATCCTGCAGCCCACCCTGTCGACTTCCGCTGGCCTCGCAGCGCCGCCCGGTCGAGACAGCGGCTCGTTCGCCCGGTTTCGTTTGCAGTCCCAGCCTCATTGGCGACTTGTCTACAATCATGCGCGGCTGACTGGCCCCGCCACCGACTCACCCAGCCCAAAGTATAACTTGAGATGGATCTCAAGAACATGAACCTACTGGGGACAGGAGAAAGCATTGGATAGAGCCCGCAGTGCTTGATGTGCAGGAACTCTCCCGCTGCAATGGTCCCCCCCCCTTCCAACCCGTCCGTAGTCGTGGGGTGCCTGGTCTAATGTCGCCATTTTCCTGAGCTTATGCCTTCTGACGCTTGGTTACATGGTCTCACACATCCAACACACGTACAAGTCTTTTTTGCGTAACCCAACACTCGGGCCAGGGCCGCACACCGCAGAGAGACCGCGGAGCCATGTTTCGATGGCCAGGACGGTGCCGCGCAGCCGGCCGTAGACCGCCAATCTGATAGACTCTCTGGCAGCAACTGACTTGCCACGCATCCGTTTGCCGCGGCAATTAAGCAATCCCACCTGACGGGCTGATATCCAGCTTCGCGGACCACGAACCCCTCCCCTCATCGGAACGACTGGACTCAACCTTTTGACAAAGCCTCTCTGCATTGCAAAGCGTCTGTCTAATCAACATCAAACACCACACCAAACCAAAATACTCCACGCGCAAAGCTTCTCGCCCCCATCCATCCATCCCCTCCTCACAGGGCGTTAGGGCTGGCTCCTGTGATGGCACCAACAGGCTCTCAAGCAACGTGTCGAGTCCCACAGCTCTCAGGATGTGACAGCTTGCACGTTTGCGGGTTTGGCAATGCCCAGGCGCTGCCGTCCCAAAAAAAGACATCGTTGAAAAAAGGTCGACTCTCCACTTCAAGAGTCCACAGTTCCCATAACTACTTCACCGGCTCGTTCGTCGTCGTCTCTTCCGGATGCTTCATCCCTGGCTCCCAACTCACAAGGGCCCAACCCTGACAACGGCATCCCTATTTCCACCTGCCTGGCCTCACCTGTGAGGACCCGCCGAATGGAGGCCGGGTTAGGATCTGGTCTGTGAGAAAGGGCCAGATGAGAACGTCCGCCTGCTACCTACGTAATCTGACAGGACGGGTCGTACTCTACGAGTTTCAATCGTGACGTGGACAGTAGAGTCTCACATGCTCCTGGAAACGGTTTCTGATGCCCATACTGCGGTATCCCAATTCCTCTTTGCCATCTTGGCCTAACCCGAGGTTCATATACAATGGGGACGTGTTTTTGTTGGTGTGCAAACTATGGAATTTTCGTCATGAACAGCCCTATCCCTGAATACTAAAGACTCCCAAAACACCATGCTGCCTACCGTCGTGATCTTGGCACTTCATACAACTATCAATGCTCGAGTCCGTCATTCGTTCCTCGTGTCTCTAGACGCCCAGTCTGTTGGCCAAGGCCGCCTTCTCCACAACCCAGCGCTCCTTGTCATCTCCAATCTTCCTGCGGAACATGCCCAGGTCGCTTAGCAGGCTGCGCATGTACTCCTGCATGTCGCTGGCATTGTCCTCCATGACGTCCGAGTCGTACGCCGTGTCGTCTGAGTCATCGTATAATGACTCGGCGTCGTCCACGGCCTCCTTGCCGTTTGGCCCCGCCGGTTTGTCTTTCTGAGTCTCGCCCTCTACTTCCTCCGGCTGGGGTGGCTTGATCGTGACGGCTGGGATCGGGTTCTTGATGCTCTCGAGCGCGAGCTTGAGGTGCAGTCGCAGCGCTTCGTTCTCTGTCTGCAGGCTGCGGATCTTGCCCTCCGCGACGAGGCTGCGCTCCTCCATCATGCGCTGCATCGTGGCAACGTGGTTCTGGTATTCTTCCAGCTTCTCCTCCTGGTCCTTGGTGTCCTTCTCCCGCCGTCGTGACTCCGATACCGACAGCTGGAGGGCGCGAATCTCCTCCGCCATGGCCGCAATCTGAGCGTCTCGCTCCGCAGACGAGATCTGGTCCTGGTTGACGATTGCGCGCGTACGGATACGTTTGGCCTGGTCTGCGTAACGGAGCGTTGACAAGGTTTCCTCGTAATCCGAAGGCGCAATGCAGGCGATCATGGCCGTCTTGCTGTTGCCTCCCAGCGAGTCCTTCAACAGCCACGTGAGAATGGAGTCTCGGTACGGGACGACGTCCTTGTTGCGCTTCCTCGAGCCCGGCTTCGCATCGGCGAGCGCTCCTATCACTCGACCAAGCGTCGTCAGCGACTTGTTGATGTTGCTACCCTCACGAAGTCGCTGGCCCGTTGCCTCAGTCGCCTTGGCGCGCTCGCTGCCGGCCAGATCGACCAGTCGAATGCGCGAGCTGCGCTCCGTCGTCTCGTCCGTCTCCATGTCGTGATGGATCTGCTTGAGCATAATGGTGAAGACTGCGTGACTGCGACTGCTGGTGTCGTTCATCCGGGTGCTGGCCACGGTCCTCGATCGGTCTCCCATGGTCATGTACCGCAGGATCTCGTTGAGATTCCGGACTGGCACCTCGGTCAGGTCCTTCACGTACGGTCCCTCTGTCGGCGACTCTCTGATCTTGAGGTAGTAAGGCGGCTGGTTTGGCACAACCGGAACCAGCAGATCGCGGACGTGCTCGTTGTACACCTCAAAATAGGAGACTCTGACGTTGTAGGAGATGTTGGGCGTCTCGTTCTGCGCAGCCTCGATCCGTTCGAAGAGATCCTCGCACGTTCGGGGAATCAAGCCCGGCTGGTCTGGCGTGCCCATCATCGTGTAACTCTTGCCGGAACCCGTCTGACCGTAGGCGAAGATGCATGTATGGTAGCCCTCGAAGTTGTGGTCGAGGAACTCCTCGCCCAGACTGTTGTAGACTTCCTCCTGGTGCGCATAGTACTTGTCGTTGATGTCGTGACTCCAAAAGGAGTTATCGAATGTGAACGACTTCTCCTCGATAATCTTTCGGGTCTTCGCTTTCGCATTCGCTGGGTCATGGTCGTTCGGCACAAGGAGCGTCGTCTGCTGAGTGATGGGGTCCATCTCTACCAAGCACTCGGCTCCGCGCTCAATTTCTGCATAGTCTGATCAGCTTCATGCAGCATATGTCGGCGATTCCCGTACCTCTGGGCAGAAACGCCCGGACCCGGACGACGACCCGGACATTGCCTCCCCCGTCCATCTTGACCGGTCCATCGTGCGACCGCAGCGACGGGGTTGAAGCAGACGAGTATAGAGACGGCATCTCAGAAACCACTGGCGGCAGTAGTCGATGGTCGAGAGACAATCCTCGCAAGGTCAGCTTCAGTTCGTCGAGAATTGCGCGGTATCGATGTCGTTGTGAAGCCCACATCCCAACTCGAGGCGGTCGGGCTTGTTTACTCGGTTGCCCGATTGGGAAGAATTCTGGTGGGGCCGAGTTGCCGGGGCAGTGACGCCACACTTCCTGTGCGGTGTGTTGTCCGCCTGGGGTAACAAGCAGGGGTTGTGGTACGTATTCCTCCGCAAGTTGAAAGTTTGCCGATTTGCACTCGTGTTGATGCAATGGAATGGTTGTCAAAAAGGAAGGGAAACAGTGGCCATTACGATGGATTGAGAAGGAGGCGCTGCTCCGACGACTGAGAAAAGAAATATGCCAGGCGGTGGTCAGCTTCACCGTGAAGAGGTCGGGCAAAACTTTGCAGTAAACAAATGGTCTATGCAAACAAAAGTCTAGTAAACAGTCCGACACCTGTCTGACGGTGCCAACGCCCAACGCCACGCCGCCTAATGTCGTCTAGTCCCCATTACGGCCGTCTAAGTCCCTTGCCCAAGAGCTCAGCGCCCACCTCTGCTATCATCTTCTCATTGGGGAACTGCTTCTTCTTTGCCAGAATCGTATCCTCTGCGTCCATTGCCCTCAGCAGATCTGTCACTTCACTATCAGCCGGTGCG
Organism: Colletotrichum spaethianum; assembly: GCF_022836535.1. NCBI lineage: Eukaryota > Fungi > Ascomycota > Sordariomycetes > Glomerellales > Glomerellaceae > Colletotrichum > Colletotrichum spaethianum. The sequence continues at coordinate 407,009 of NW_026054798.1, forward strand.
CAGTAAACCAAGTTGCCCAATGCAAGCAGCATGCCCTGAAGAGCCTCTGGTGAGGACTCCTCCTGTCCTATGGCCTCCAAGACAGATGCAGCCAGTTCGACCATGTCGCCCTCGAGCAGCACGCCCCCCGACTTCTCTCGTCTTGCTTTGTTGCTGAACAACGCCAGGTTAAACATGAGCGAGGAAGCGGAGACGCGGACATTGTTGTGATTGTCGTCAAGGAAGCTTGACGAGATCAACTGGATGATCGGAGCCCTCAGCGCCTCGTTGCGAAGGATTTCTTCTGGGAACAGTGGTGTTGAGAAGAAATTGCACGCCATCTGTAGCGTTACCAATCGCAAAGCGTAGGGGCATTCGCTGTGCGAGTTGACAAAGTTGAGAATTGCCAAGACAGTCTTGTGCTCCCGCTCCTCGGCAAAGTATCCGCTGAACCTGGCGTCAACAAGCCCGCATCGGAAGAGATCGACAATGGTGAACAGAGTCTCGACAGGCAGAGACTGGATCGACTTTTGGACGAAAGCCGAAACCTCACCCATGTTTGGGAGAATAGCGGCTGCGGCGCCCTGTTTGTCGCGGGCCTCGACAAATTGCTTCATCCCCTGAACGGCTGACTCGGTTGCCGTTGGACCCATCTTGCCCAGCAGCTTGGCCAGTGGCGGTACCTTGGAGAACAGCACTGGTTTCGCATTCGGATTGGAGAAGCTTGGGAGGTTAAGGGACTCATGGGGGTGTCGCGGCCAAGCCATCTGTAGCAAGAGCTGGACGTTGCTTCGCAGAGCAGCGGGATCAGCACCCGCCCACTCATTCTCCTTCTCTCCGTGTAGAAACGTGATGAAGGTCGGGGTTGCGCGGGGGTAGCTCTTCCCGGGAAGCGGTGTGAGCTGGGCGACGTCGACCTTGATGAAAGCGGCCTTATCGCCGGCTTCGGCGGACAGCTCATCAAACACGGGCGAGACAACTCTGCATGGAGGGCAGGTCGCAGAGGTGAACAGAACAACGGCGCATGACTTGTTTGCAGCCTCGAGAGCATTATCTAGCTCCTGAGAGCTGTGGACGACTTTGACCTTGGCTTGGGGCTTCGTTGGCTGCGGTGCTGAGCCGTATCCGTTGGTGGAAGGGGTGTTCTGGATACCAAGAATCGAGCCGTTCTGTCTGCTGGAGTTGATGGTTTGATTCAGTTGAGGCATGAGCATTCTGCCCATTGGGGAGCTAAGTACAGCATCGGGCATCTTGATGATGTGTTCTGGGATGCCTTTCCCGAGCAGGAACTGAGCAAGCGAATCTGAGAAGTTGTTGCAGTTGTGTTTCCATAAGTCGTATGCCTGGGAGCTGGTAAGCCTTTTCCGATCTGCAAGAAGTCTAGAACAGATCTCACCTCAACTGTAAAGATCGGCCTGAGTGAATCTAGAAATTCCTCAATCACGTCCATAGGCAGTTCCGTCTTTCCGAGAAAAATCCGCTCCATAGGTTGCCCCAGGTGAGATGACCCAGGAGTGATCGCGACGATGCCGCCGTCATAGACATATTCGCGACCGTTGAGTTGAATCGATGTGTGATAGATTGCGTCAAGATGGAACCCGAGCATGCCCTGGGACATCTGCCGGGCCAGACCTCGGGATAGATCGTACACCAAGAGATGCACATCCATGTTGATACAAATATAGGGCAACTGAGGGCCACACCTATTCGAGTGATTGTGGTAATGAAATTCGAGGTGACGCTGTTGATCCAAAGCAAAGTGACTATAAGAAGACGTCTCAAGGTGGGGTCTCCTGAATTGTTTCCAGTCCTCAATTATGTACTATCAACATTGGAGGCACCAGTCGCAGTCGTAATTGATGATGGCTGAGAAGCTTCCAGGGACCTGTCACGGTGTCGGATTCGGCGGAATGCGCCACACGTGGCTTGCCACCATGGTGATCGATAGTCGCTATTACATAAGTGTTGGTCAGTGCACATGCCAGATTGACTCGCTGCCTGCAAAGTGGCCAGTCCCCTGGAGTCTAGTAAGCTAGAGGAGCGATCAAGGAACGCAAAATGGGGTTCAGGAGGAGGCACAGAGCATTGTAGGGGGCCGCAGCAGGGAATGGCAGGCCCCGCCCCCTAATCGCGGAGCCATTAAGCGGGACGCGAGATGGGCGTTCAAAGCGTTGTAGACTTTCCAGCAATCTAGTGGGCTCGCGTCGTCCCCGCTGCCGCGCCCAAGATTAGCAAACTGCCACCTTCAGCAGGGGTGTCTGGATTTTGATGACCTCTCAGAGAAGAGAAAATCTGCAATTGCCATCAAACCCCCTTCGCGGCCACCGTACCTTGCATCTCTGGCTCCCCCTTGGCGCCTCCTTACATATACGAATTTCGCCCTTTTTTCCTGGTGTCGTGGCACTGTCCCATCCGCTCCTTTCTTGGCTATCCGCACCATTTTTTGCTTCTCTAGTCACCGTGCTGCCGCTGCTACCTCTGTAATCGGCTCTCGGTCCAAGTCCATTCCTTTATTCCCCCCTCTCGACGGCGGCGTATCTTGAATGCGCCACCTTGTGTTCACCTAACTCCTCAACAACACGCGACCAATGCGAAGAACATCTGTGTCGCTGCCAACGAAGCAACCCGCCCGAGATCCACACGAGAAACCCGGTCGATTCGCACCTGCTCAACGGAATACTGGTCTGTTCGCGGCGCTGAGAGATATGTCTCAAGCACAGAAGACGAGGTGGATGAGGACGGGCGCCATCGCCTTCTTCGTCGTCTTCCTCTTCTGGTATCTGTCCCCCCGAGGTGTCAACGTCTACAATGGCGGAGGAGGTATGTAGCCATGCCATCCCGGCCGGCGAGGATGCTAACAAGGAATAGTCTCGAAGGGCGGCGCCGACGGCCAAGTCCCCGCGGATGCCTCCTACGGCACCGACAAGTGCACTCAATCCAGTTCCAAGTCGAAGCCCATCGTCCAGTACGTCCTGATGATCGACGCTGGCAGCACGGGATCCCGAATCCATGTCTACAAGTTCAACAACTGCGGTCCTACCCCCGAGCTCGAGCATGAGGAGTTCAAGATGACGGAGAAGTCGGTCGGCGGTCTCAGCAAGTACAAGGACGATCCCGAGGCCGCTGCCACGACTCTCGACGCTTTGATGGAGGTCGCCATGCAAACCGTTCCCGACAAGCTCAAGTCCTGCAGCCCTGTCGCGGTGAAAGCGACGGCTGGGCTCCGCATGGTCGGAGCTGAGAATGCCGAGAAGATTCTCACGGCTGTCCGCAACCGTCTCGAGACCAAGTACCCCTTCCCCGTTGTCGCCAAGGAGGAGAACGGAGTCGCCATCATGGACGGCGCTGACGAGGGTGTCTACGCCTGGATCACGACCAACTACCTCCTCGGCAAGATCGGCGGCCCCGACAAGAGCCCCACTGCTGCCGTGTTTGATCTCGGCGGCGGCTCTACCCAGATTGTCTTCGAGCCCACCTTCAAGGGAGCTGCGGACGGAGGCATGCCGGAGAAGCTTGCTGAGGGCGACCACAAGTATGACCTTGCCTTCGGCGGACAAAAGTTCGAGCTCTACCAGCACTCCCATCTCGGATATGGCTTGATGAGCGCCCGCAAGGCCGTCCACAAGACCTTGATTCAGGAGATCTTTGAGAGCAAGAAGTCCGACGACAGCTGGGTCAAGCAGCCCATCGTCCACCCGTGCATTGCTCCCGGCATGGTTCGGGAGGTCGAGGTCGAGCTGGACGACAACCACCCTCTTGGCAAGACGGTGACCTTCAACATGACCGGACCTTCTCAGGCCGCCCCCGCTCAGTGCCGCAACCTCGCCGAGAAGATCCTGAAGAAGGACGGGGGTTGCAAGCTCGCTCCCTGCTCCTTCAACGGTGTTCACCAGCCCTCCCTCGCCAAGACCTTTGGCCGTGAGGATGTCTACATCTTCTCCTACTTCTACGACCGAACCAAGCCCCTTGGCATGCCCGACTCCTTCACCCTCCGCGAGATGCACGACCTCGCCAACTCCGTCTGCGGCGGCGAGAAGTCGTGGGACCTGTTCGCCAGCATTCCTGGCGCGCTGAAGGAGCTCCAGGGTCGCCCGGAGCACTGCCTTGACCTTAACTTCATGATGGCCCTACTCCATACTGGATACGAGATGCCCATCGACCGCGAGGTTAAGATTGCCAAGAAGATCAAGGGCAATGAGCTGGGTTGGTGCCTTGGCGCTAGGTAAGCAGACACACCATTTGGACTTGTCGATCAATGCTAACAAAGTATACAGCTTGCCGCTCCTCTCTCCCGGCTCCGGCTGGAAGTGCAAGGTGAACCAGGTCAACTGAGTCAACAAGCCGTCCTGTGGCGACGTTGCGCGGGCCTCCCTGACGTTGACTGGCTTGTAGTTTTATAGATTTTTAATTCCACGACAGAAATGGGAATGTTCGATTACGAGTTGTTGTATTGGAGACTTACGAAGGTTATATGGCGGATGCAGGAACACGCATCAGTACACACACCAAAGGGCGGGCGTTCTATGTCTTGTATGGTTTCCATGGGTTTCAAGGATGAAAGGCTCGTCGAGCTCGGCCATTTAGAATAAACCACGCTCGCTGAACGTTACTTAAGTCTGCATTCAAAGCGGTGCCGCCACCATGCCTATGACATCCTCGATAACGTCCTCTGGGCCAATCCCCTCAAGTATGGCCTCGATGGCCTCCAGCTGACTGCCCCACTGCATGCTCCTCTCCTGTCGAGGGTGCACGATCCGGATCCGATGCAAGTAGACTTTCCTAATGGCCAAGTGAACGAGAGCGGGCGTGACATAGTCTAGACGATGCAACGGAGCGAGGCACTTGAGCATCTGGTCTAGGTGTTTTGTTGCGACCGGCTCGATTCCGCCGGCAACTGCGCGGTGCATCCTCAAGGACGTGACCATGTTCGTCTGGTAGCGCAGCACGTCCACGTCGATGTGCACCTCCCGGCTGAGCTTTGCAAGAGCCGCGATGTCCTACATGGAGTCAGCTCATATTGTACCCGTCTCACGAACACATTCACTTACACCTTCGCTCAAAACAGGATCATCACTGACAGCCAGCATGTCTCCATTGATGCTTTTCTTGACCACGCTTTCGGTGCTGGCCGTCTCGGCGCCGTCGGTGGCATCATACGCTTCGTCCAAGTTGGCAAAACCATCGTCAGGGTCATGCCAGTGGGCGACGAAGAAGTAGTCGTTCAGATGTAATGTGACGTGGGCCTTGCCGCCGCTCTCGGCACCCAAAGCAGCCACGAAGAGGAACTGCTTAGGGGCGGTCTGGACGGAGGTGCGAGTGAAGATGCGGCGCGTGCGGAGCAACTCGAGGACCTGGATCTGCACGGCCTTGGGGGCGCGATCGAGGTTCCGGGCCAGGACAACGTTGGCAATGGAGTAGCCCGCTGCGCCACCGGGGCCGGTCGGGCTCGAGGCGGTGACGGAGGTCAGCGGCGAGATGCCCGCGCGGGAGAAGAAGTAGGAGGGCTCATTGCGGGTGCGGAGGGGTGAGCCGGATCTCGTTGCTGTGGGAGACGGAGCGGTGAGGATCGAGGATGCAAAATCCTCTAGGGTGGTTTGCGGAGTGCAGTCCACTACGGCGCACGTCAGACCAAAGGTCTTGGTTGCGATCTGGATTGGGTCAGCGTCTGAACAGCACTATGGTCAGGGGCGTACGCACGAGCTGAAGCTCCTCGATGAGCTCGTTGAGGGCAACAGGTGGGGTGCTGACGATGCAGTGTTCTCGGTTGACCAGGCACAGCAGGGCGGCGAGCTCAAGGTCGCTCAGGCCGTGGACCTTGGTCAAGAGATCTTCTTCATCCGCCATGAGGATCGGGTGAGATGTGTGTCGAAGGTCCCATCAGCGCATGTTGGGCTACGGATGTAGTCTTGCGGCGTGCTCGTCCACGGCGGCATACATGTGATGCGAGAGACCAGGAGGCGGTGATGGAGGTCTTAGTCTCTTGGGAACCGTGAGCGAGTGTGTGCTCCTTCTGCCCCCCAGCCGCCTGGACCGTCGTTGAGATGAGATGCAAACTGTGGCTGGAGCAGCATTGGGCGTCATGTGGGGGGAGTCCGCTACAGCAAGGTAACGTTCAGGCGCTTCAGTGCTCTGGCAATCATGCCAGCGTCATGCAGCACCTTTTGGGACTCGCATTTAGGTAGCCCGCCTTACGTCAGCCACCTTTGCAACAGTGGAATGCACCTGACGAAAGACCCCCAAGACCGTTTCCTGGTTAGTCCCAGCGCAGCAAGCAGCTCTTTGATAGGCTGAAACCTGGAAATGTGACGGGAGCTCTCAGTACCGCAGGCTTCCCTGTCAACCTCCACCATCACTCTCTGTCCTTCGATCTGTATCGGCCTGCAGTCGACTCCAACCAACCACCCCTGAAGCACGACACCGGTCCATTTTTGACCCTTTCGACATCCGAACCGATCTCTGACCCAGCCGCGACGCAGAAACTCTCTTCGATTGCGCAGACCGACGACTGTTGACGCCAGACTTTCCCCCAACTTTAACTCCCACATACCCCAACAATCCACGATGTCATCGAGAAAGAAGGTCCTTCTCAAGGTGGGTTTCCCTCGGCGCCACCGACACACGACTCTTTGCGGCATAATTGACGGGATCGTTATCTTTGCAGGTCATTATCCTTGGCGATAGCGGTGTCGGCAAGACGAGTTTGATGAACCAATATGTGAGTTTCTGCCTATCAACCTGTCAACAACCGGGAGGAGGCTGAGCGCTGGCTGACTTGACGTTTCATCGGATCTAGGTCAACAAGAAATTCAGTGCAAGCTACAAGGCCACGATCGGCGCCGACTTCCTGACGCGCGAGGTTCTCGTCGACGACCGCCAGGTGACGATGCAGGTGGGCAAACGCCGATACGGTACCCGATCACGTAACAGGGGCTATGCTGATGACGGACGGTAGCTCTGGGACACGGCCGGACAGGAGCGTTTCCAGTCTCTAGGCGTTGCCTTCTACCGCGGCGCCGACTGCTGCGTGCTCGTCTACGACGTCAACAACTCCAAGAGTTTCGATGCTCTGGACAGTTGGAGGGACGAGTTCCTCATCCAGGCTTCGCCGCGCGACCCCGACAACTTCCCATTTGTTAGTTGCTGTTGATGGTTGAGATGACGGAGATTGGCGCTGATAACGGACCAGGTCGTTCTCGGAAACAAGATCGATGTCGAGGAGAGCAAGAGAGTGGTGAGTGTGCCCGGGAATCACTGATGCCCGCCCCAGGTGCTAACGGCTTGTAGATCTCTACCAAGCGCGCGATGACCTTCTGCCAGTCTAAGGGTGGAATTCCTTACTTCGAGACCAGTGCGAAGGAGGCCATCAACGTCGAGCAGGCTTTCGAAGGTTGGTTTCATCCAATGCGAGCTTAGGAGTGGTACTGACATCATCAACTAGTCATCGCGCGGAACGCCCTCGCCCAGGAGGAGTCTGAAGAGTTCAGCGGGGACTACCAGGATGTCATCAACATCCCCATCGAGAACCCCCGGGACGGATGCTCTTGCTAAGTAGGTGTCGGTTGAGTCGGTTGATGTTGAGCGAGAAGTGGACTTGGGGCGGCACGCAGTATCGGGGCCTGTCCAACTCGCATTATGTTTAGTCCATGGGCCTTTCCACATATCCATTTTGGCCTTCGCTTGATGTAGCATATCCTGCACTGGTGTGAACGGTGTTTAGAGGTTTCATTTGAATTTATTACGGGTTCGTTTGTAGGATACCAACCTTTACCGACCTGCGATGTGATGAGTTTCGTCCCAGAGTGCCGGGCAGGACATGCTCCCACCATGGCCTATGAATGATTGCTTAGTACGACCACCCTCCCGATTTGCAACATCGGCGAACCGAACGACATCTCGCACTTAGTCGGACATTCGATGTTAAGCACCGGCTAGAGTTGACGGACCATGTTTGCCGTCCGTCATGAGACTCCGCTCAAAAGACTGGATCCAAGGCCGCACTAATGCTTCAAGCCTGGGGACCGGCAGCAATTCCGACCTGGCAACCATTCTGCAAGCCGCCGCGCGGCGTCATGCTTGGCTTTATCCAGCGGCGGCAGAGAAAGAGCCGAGTCTTGTTTTCTGAGCAAATGCGTGTCGAAAAAGAACGGAGTAGGCAGGCTGAGACTTTGAGACGCAGTGGCACGCGACCGGCCCACGGCGATTGGTTGGCCGGTACTCGGGGGTGAGTACAGGGGGCGTTATGGCCCGTGCCAGTGAAACTCAACCTTGAAGAAACACCCTTAATCAACATTGACACGAATCCCTCTTTGAAAGGTAAACGCACGTCGACAAAAAACTCCGGACGACTCGTCCGACAAGAGAAGCGTGCCAGGCTTCCCTGTGGGTTTGTGGTCACCGGTGTTCCCACTTCGAATATCGTCATACCCTCACCCTCGACGGCCCGAGAACACAGTTGGCGTACGGCAATCCTTGCCGGGCTCACATGCGCCGAGTCAGCAACGAGACATTCAACCACCGCCCCCTTGGACACATTCATCCACGAAGCTCGAATTCTCTGTCACTGCCTCCCTGTGGTCAAATGCCTACGGCGTCGGCGATCTTGGACTACCAGACGGCGGACGATCCTTCCTGAAACTCCCCCCTTCGCGACAGATCGCGAACCCCCGAACCGAAGATGGCACCGAGCGAGCCCATGCTGCCCGCTGCGATAGCTCCCGAGCCACACGGCCGTCCCTCAAGGAGGTCCTTTTCGAGCACCGACCGACTGAGCGCGTCTGTTGCGTCTACGAACCGGTCGAGGTCGACGGCGCGGTCCTCGGGATGGCAGGCGAAGATGGGACTGGGCGGCGTGGCGAGGCGGACGTTGGGTATTTCGCTACTGCTTGTGACGGTGTTGCTGTGGACGGTATCCAACTTTTTGGCATCCGTATGCGCCGGACCCCTTTCCAAGACGCTGGTGGATCTGGGCTGACGATGGACAGTACATTTTTTCGGATCATTCCTACGACAAGCCATTTTTTGTGGTATACATGAACACTTCGGTCTTCGCGGTATCTTTGATACCGATGCTGGTGCGTTTTCTGATGCAGCACGGCATTGAGGGCCTGCGGCGCGAGGCTATGGTGGTCTGGAACGAGCAGCGACACGGCAAGGCGAGCCTCAAGACGGCCGAGGACGAGGAGGACACGGTCGCGGGCGAGCGGCTGCTGGTGGACGATGAGCCGAGCCTGGAAATGGAGGGGTTCGAGATGACCAAGCCCGTGGAGCGGCTGACGTTCCGGGAGACGGCCATCATCAGCCTCGAGTTCTGCATGCTGTGGTTCTTTGCGAACTACTTTGCGTCGGCGTGCCTCGAGTACACGAGCGTCGGGAGCGTGACGATCCTCAACTCGACGAGCAGCGTGTGGACGCTCGTCTTCTGCGCGCTGATGGGTGTCGAAGGGTTCACGCTGCGCAAGTTCATCGGCGTGCTCGCGTCGCTGACGGGCATCGTCCTCATCTCGACGGTGGACCTCTCCGGCTCGAGCGACGAGAACCGCGGGTCGTTCCCGCACAAGACGACGGCGCAGATCGCCATCGGAGACATGATGGCGTTTGTGAGCGCCATCATCTACGGCCTCTACGTGACTGTGATGAAGAGGCGGGTCGGCAACGAGGACCGGGTGAACATGCCGCTCTTCTTTGGTTTGGTCGGCCTATTCAACCTGGTCTTCCTGTGGCCGGTGTTCTTCATCCTGCACTTCACCGGGATGGAGCCAGTGAGTTGCCCCGTCTCCCCTTCAAAGGTGTACTGCTTAACATCACCTAGTTCGCCTTCCCCCCCACGGCTAAGATCTGGGCCATCGTCATTAGCAATTCGCTGTCGTCCTTTATCAGCGACATGTCGTGGGCGTACGCCATGCTACTCACGACACCGCTGGTGGTGACGGTAGGCCTGTCGCTGACGATCCCGCTGTCGCTCGTCGGCGAGATGATCCAGTACTCGCAGTATTCCAGCTGGGTATACTGGGCCGGCGCGGCGGTGGTGCTCATCTCCTTTTTGTTCATTAACAACGAGAGCCACGAGGATGAGTCGGGTGATCATGGCCCGGAGGCAGGATCCCGGGCGACACACTCATAGAACTGGTATAGAGAGGAGCTATCGATGGGCACAGCGTGGGAACACACGTATGCATAGATCACGGCGTTCTAAGAAGCATGGCGTCTCCAGTATTTTGGATTACCTGGAGCGCAAACACGGGCACAGCGTCCTGTCTGCCCTATATTGTTATTAATATAATAACTCGCATCGAGAAAAAAAACTCCACCCTACATTATGGATGTCTTGTGAACAACGCTGTAGCAGGGTCAGGGCGAGAGGGTCCATGGCGGTTGACGCGGCTTCACGGGGCACTGGGCAATTTGCAGGCTGAATCATTCCTCGTCCGACGTGCGGAAGATTCGCAGGAGTCGATCGCACGATGAGAGTGGACATTCCTGCAGCCGTAGCGGAGCCGCCGCCGCCACTTGAAGCGACGGTCGGGAACACGAGGGCATGGTTGGTCGGTGAAGATTGTCAAGCACATGCAGGCAAGGTGGGCTGGGAGAGGGTGGCCGTTTCGGACCATGAACACGAGACGGGATTCTGGAGAATGCGATGGGCAGGCTTTGCAAAAGACGATGTTTGCTCGTTTTGGGATGGGATCGACGGCGTCGTGGTGGGAGGGGGAGGAGCCCGCTCAATCGGATGCGCCGCCGTCCTTTGGCCTGCCTCCACCGCAACCAGTAAGACTGGGAAGATGGCTCAGTCTTTCGCGGTCTCCTGGTTGTCAATCTCCAGAACTGTTGAAGCATGGGAGATTTTCGGGTGCTTGAGTGCTTGGGCCTGCTGGGCTCTCCCCTGTTGGCTGGTAGAGTTGCGGGAATTTGGAAAGTTTGCTGACACCTTATTTCAGGATACCTCTGGAGTCCTATTGACCCATGTGGTCAGTGAGTCGGAGAGGAGGGTAGTATTGAGCTTGATATGGTGGGCAGAAAATGCCGGAGAGGCGAGAACAGACTTTTGTCGAGTTGGGTATGTCCCGTTGTGCAAAGTCTCGAAAGCTTCTTCGAGCGCCAACACGGAAGAGGGGAACGACAGGACAGGACAGACGCAGCAGACGACCGGCGAAGAGAATGGAAAGCGAAAAGACTGGCAGTGGGTTGACAGGTACCGCGGAACCGCAGGACCGTGGACCCCCCTCTCATCGGAGTTGATGGCCTGCCAAAAAGTCGATCGCTGGGGTCGGAAGACGCTTCCTTCTGCAGAAGGACCCGAAAGCCCTGTCCCAAAGTGCCAGGAGCTAAAGAAGAGTTCAAGGGACTAAGGGGACTTGGGAGAATCGAGCTCAGTACTGCTATGGCAGTGTCTCTCCCAGCTTCCAGGTTCGCCAACCGGCACAAAGACGGATTACCCACGGGGATGGCATGAAGGAAACATACATGAAGGAGACAGGCAGAATAAGAAATGCGGCAAGCCACATACAATAGCATTGGCATTAACCCGCTTGATTTCCGGCGCAACAATTAGCCAAATGCAGAGCGACGTAGCAGTGCTCCGTGTTCGATGCGAATCCAGCCCGACGGGAAAAGTGGCCCTACGGGGCGAGACCACCGAACTAGGAGGCCCATGCCCGCAAAAAGGCCCCTGTATCTGATGTCCTGGTCTCTCCACAGCCCCTGCCCCTTGCCCCCCGCCCTCCCCCTCTCCAGCGCCTCTCTCTGCTCGCTTTCAGTTCGTCTGTCACGCCCAAAAAGCGTTGGTAGGGTACCCGAACCGCAATCCCAGTTTATTTTATCCAGGATGCTTTTGTGATATTCGCTGGCGGAAAATGCTAAACTATTCGCCTCCTAATGACGAGGGGCGGCGACTTTTGTGGCTCCAACCCGAGGTCGCAGGCCTAATATGATTTCATCCAATGATCCTGGAACCTGTTTCTGAGATACCCACGGCAACTTGGGCCGGAGAGGCAAAAACTAGGCAAAGAACCACTCTCGGTTCTCGTTTATCGACTTTGGGGATAGCATCCCACGAGGCAGACGAGACTTGGTCCCCATCTCGAGACATCAGCTCACTTTCGATTCCTTATTCCTACGCCAGCGATCCTCTTTCCGTCCATCCCACCACCGCCCCGCGAGACAAACGAAACATTCCCGGTCAAGACCTGTGGCATCTTCAATCTTCAATGGTCGAGACTCCACGATTCAAGCCGCACAACTGGTTTTCTGAAGCCTCTCTGCCCACCCTCCCACCTTCGACCTCGCCGAGGCTAGCCTCTTTCTACCCAGCCGGCCGGGCCCTGTCTATGTGCCCGTCTCCTTTGGATCTTTAACTTTTCTTTGTCCTTGTCAATAGACGTGCCAAAGTGGAATATTCTCTCGAGTACGGTTACACTAGCTCCCATCCCCCCTTGCCACCTATCTACCCGAACCCTCAACCGCGAAGGAGAGAAAGCTGCCTGGACTCCCACGAGGCTCCTGTTGGTAGTTTGCGCGCATTGTGTCGTGGACCAGGTGACCTTCCTTAGCTTCGGCGAGAGCTCTGACAGCGCTCTCTTTGGTGCTTTCCCTGCCCCTGCGCTTTTACCTTCCGCTGCTGTTTAGCCGTTGCTACCTCACAAAGCACAGCTGTCACTGGCTCAACCTTTTCCCCGGACGAACAGCCAGAGAAACACCCGATCATCACTGGCTTCGACACTCTGCTGAGGATCGACGCTACCGCTGCCGATTTTGGTCACATCTGCGCTGTCCCTCCCTCTGCTTGCTGCCTTCCTTGTATTGCACCTCCAGATTCACACCAGAGGCCTCGAGAAGGAACGGCGAGGAGCAAAGTCTTCTAGGACTGTCGACCTTCGATCAAGAGCCCGTTTCCCCTCTGCCTCTGTTTCGATTCGACTTGACCAACCGCAACACCTCGGACCTCCATCACACCAAACATCTATTACTCACCAAAGTTGCTCTCGTTCCCAGTACGAGCTGTTTACTCGGCACCGCCTAGAATTTTCTGTATCCCTCAAGTCCTACGTATATCTGCGCCACGCCCCGATCACGCACCCTGCACCTCTTCCTATAAGCCGGCCGCTGCACACCTCCGTCCAAGGAGGCTGGACGTAGCAAAACGCCGCCTCGCCGACAGCTCGTGGCTATGACTTCACCAGCGACACCGCCGGCTGAAGACAATCAACGTCCCCTGTCAGAGTCCATCGCCGCCGCAACCCGGTCCGTCCATGCGAAGCTTAACAAGCTGATTGTCGCCCGCCTGCCGCTGGCGATCCCTCCTCACGCCGCCGACCCGTCCGTCTATGTTTCCGGTCTGCTTCACATTGCACCCATCTACGCTACCTTCGAGTCGCTATGGAAGACCCTTGTGGAATCGCCTCTACCTACTGTGGCCGGTGTACAAGGTGATGGCCACCTGAACCTCTTTCCGTCAAATCCAGAAGGTTTGCTCTCAGCCTCTAGCGATGGGTCTCCATCGAAACATCAAGTTGCCCTTTGCGAGCGGACACGCTCGATCTTGACGTCGTTGTACCTGCCAGGACTTATGCGCTCTGACCGGCTGCGGTCCGACATTGGATCTATAACAGGATGGTCCCCTGAGGTCGTCGAGGAGCAACTCAAAGCCGTCGCAGAATCGGGGCGGCTGGCTGAATTCACGCAGCACGTGAAACGTACCATCGAGAATAAGCCACATGTCTTGTTGGCATATTCATACATCCTCTTCATGGCCCTCTTTGCTGGGGGGAGATTCATCAGAGCGACCTTGGAGTCTGCAGGCTCAGAATTCTGGGCCCAAGTCCCATCACCCATTCCGCCCTCTCAGATAAGTTGTCAAGCAAAGGACCCGTCGACGAGTGTACTGGCTGCCACTGGCATGGGACCAATCGACATGATGAGGGGCGACCATAGAACGATCGGCGTTGGCACAAAGCACTCCCGCCATTCACTCCCGCTCGGCTTCTTCCATTTTGCGACAGTTTTGGATGGCGAGGATCTCAAAAAGGAGTTTAAGAAACGGTTATCGGAATCAGAGAGTCTATTAACCCTTCAGGAGAGAAACGACATCGTTCAGGAGGCTGTATGTATCTTCGACAACATGCTACTTCTCGTCGGCCAGCTGGACAACGTCTGTGAGACCAATCTGGAGGATGGACAGGCTTCGCCGCCTTGGGCATCCCTGATATCTGGAGGTCGACTGCGTGACAGCCTAGCGGTTGCTCGAGAAAGGAAGAGGTACAAGACGGCTGCAAAGAGGCCAGAGGACGGCGAGACGTTGGACTCGTGGCTCTGTCGGCACGCGAAACAGAAGGCTTCCAAGACCGCAGGCACACAGGATCTGAGCGACTTGGAGAAGCAGCCATCTGCGTGCTGTCCGGCATCCAGGTCTATGAGATTCGAGCCGAAGCTGCCGGTGCCGCACAGAAAGGAGCACAGCCAGACGCTCCCGACCGACGGTGCGTCTAGTGTCACGACACCCCAACAGCGGTTGCTGTCGCGCTCTGCTGTGTCGTTGATATCCAACATCATTCTCGTGGCGGGCCTGGCGGCGGTTGTCAGCATGATTTTCCTGGCTAGGAGATCGGTGGACGGAAGTTTCATGGTGGAAGAAGAGTGATGGACGGGATGTGGTCTCTGCATCATGGGGCATGGCATAACGAGCTTGGCGTTCTGGAGCGTCTTCCTCTACCCCCCCTCCCCCCCCTTTTATTTTATTTTTGGGATACTGCATGGGATAGATATACGATACCCCCCCTGGTTGGCCTTTTTAGCCTCTTTTAGTTTTTCTTTCCTCTTGTCAACGTACCACGACAGTGGACGTTCTGTAGCTGGCGGGGCGTGAATGGCTATTAGGCGTACAGCCAGCCAACGCCGACGAATCAAACTCGTCATCACCATTATCAAAATGAAAGCTGCTTTCTGACATGTCTCATTATGAACACGGAGGATCGCAAATCCTCCATGAATGCTATGGTATCTAATCCTAGTGCAACGTGAAGCAAAGCAAAGCAAAGCCATGCTAGTCCCATGCAACCCAAACCTCATCGATTTCCTGTGTGTATGTGTGTGTGTGTGTGTGTGTGTGTGTGTGTGTATCATCCATGTTTTGCTTTTCCCAACCAATGCCTTCAAAAGAAACTCGCAAAAAATCGCACCAATCCGGACCTGCGCGCATTATACAATCATACAAGGGCTCAGTTGAGCTCCATTAGGGGGGGGGGTAAAACTCCAGGCGTTCTCCAGTTTCTCGTGGTATGACCATATTCTGACTTGCGGCCCCCAGTTAGGTCATGTCGTCGTGTCGGTATGTCGATCAGCACTCGGAGTGCGAGTCACAGTCCTCGTCCCAGTCGTCCGCAACGTCGGCCCACCCGGCCATGTGCCGGTTGCCACCAAACTCTCCGCCGGTACGGAGGTCCCACGCGTCGCGGCCGCCAGAGCTGTCGTCGTTGCCCTCTTGCCAGTGGCGCACCATGTAGTCGTCCGAGATGGTGACGAGTTTGCCCTCGTTGGACCAGCTCAGCCCCGTGACCTCGCGGCGGTGACCGCGGATGAGGGGCGTTCCGTTGCGGATGATGGGGACTTGGCCACCCGCAGATAGCTTCGAGTTGGACATTGCTGTAGCGTCGGACGTAATGGTGTCAGAAACGGGCAGGTGGCTCTGGGTGTCCCAGTGTTCGCGCATAACTCGCTCGTCGGTGGGGAAAACGACGGCGCATTTGTCTGTGCTGCCGACCGCCAGGAGCTCGGTGCCGGAGGTGGATACAGGGCGGAGGGCGCAGCGGACGTAGAACGATTTGACGTGGAACATGTCATGTTTGAAGCCGTACATCGGGGCCAAACCTTGGACTGCCGAGCCGGCTTTTTGGCGAGGTGGGTGGAGGGACAGTTCAGGGGCGTTGCCAAGCATCAGGTGCGAGGTGGAGTAGGCGTAAACGGTGTTGTCCTTGCAGACGGCGTAGAGACGGGCTGCGTCGCTGCTCAGGGCGAGAGACGTGAGGCCGTAAGGCCGCCAGCGGTGAGTTGGCGGTTCCGCGGTTACGGCAAGGGGCGAGGCCTCTTTGTTGCGCGGCGTGATGTACCGAGTGTCCCAAAGCTTGATGCAGGCGTTTGCCTCAGAGGCGGAGAGCAGGAGATGCTCGCGGCCTGCGGGCATGTAATGTAGCGCGGTGACGGAGGCCGGAGATGTGACACCCTCGATTGTGCGAGCGTGAGCGTTGTCAAGCGTGTTGGCCGTCCTCGCCCACAGGGCCGGCTGGTTCCTGTTCCGGTGTACAATGCCTTCGGGCCCACGGGTGGAAAAGGCGTTGGCTGGTGCCATGCAACATCGCAGGTCCCAGATCTGAATCTTGCCATCGCGGTCTGACGTGGCCACGACATTTCCGTTGGCATGGCCGGGTTGAAACTCGACTCGGCGCATGGATTGGAAGTGACCGCCATTCAGCTCGACAGCGACAGTCTGCGACATGACGTCGAATATCTTGCCTGAGCGGTCGCCGCAGGCACTTGCAAGGCGGAGATCGTCGTCAGAGAAGGCAAGGTCCATGATGGCGTTTTCGTGCGCCTGGATGACGATGTCTACCTTCGATCGAGGCGTTGCTCCCAAGGGGGTCGTCGTGGTGTCGAAGAAGCGGATGAAGCCCTCCTCATCCCCAATCGCCGTCATTGGGGCATCTGCAAAAATTAGTCGTGGCCATGTATGCTAAAGCAAATGGTACCTACTGTGACAGCTCGCAAGACTAAAGGGAATAGTATTCGCCTGAGTCAAATGCGCATTACACATGTGGACGTCAGTGCTTCGGCTCCAGAAGGAAGCGGTGCTAGCCCTCGAGTCTACAAAACGTTAGATGTATAAGTCACTTAAGGGAGTGTGGAAAACACACCAAAAGCAGGATACTCGAGACGCTCACGCCCTGGCCGAGCAGTGCTACCCTGTTCACGGAGTAGAAGCTGGGCGCCAAAGCCGCGATTGCGGAGCTTGATTACGGGCTGTGGTTGGTACTCGGGAACAATCTAATGTCGGTCAGTCAACTGATCACAAATCCCGAGAAAGTCATGCTCACAGGCTCATCCTTTGGCGGCCGAGGAAGCTTTGCAACAGCCGCAACAGACTTTCCTCTGCCAGCAGACGGAATGCCTGCGCGATTGCACTTGAAATAGTCGATCTGCCCTGGGTTAGACACACTGGCACATATCGAAGAACTTTCATAACCCACCAAGGTTGACCGAGGCCGAAGCCCCTCGTATCCCATGTTCGCAAAGTTGCTGGCCGTCAGAGAACTGAGCTTCCTGGCAAATTCGTCTGACGATGTCTGTGGTCCTGCTGAGTACTTCATTCCCAGAGCTGCCGTACGACGATTCGAAGGGGAGTGTGCCTCGGGCGATGTCATGATATGGTCCTCAGGTGGAGCATTCTCGTTCTGCCCTAAAGGGGACCTTGCGAGGGGACTACGACCTAGAGGCATATCCTCCTCCTCCAGATCTTCTGTGTGAGTCCTCGAGCGCTTCGAATTCGAGCTTCGACTTGACGGTGGCAACTTCATGGGTATCGCATTCACAACGCTCCGCTTCCGCTTCTTCTGTCCATCTTCGCTACCAAACGGCGAAAGCAAGCTGCTGCTATTCGAGGCGGGTGATATCGGTTCGGTGAATTGCGGGCTGGATCGCGGAGGTGTCGGTTGGGCATTGATCGCGGGGCTGCTCAGCTCGCCGAGGGCCGGGCGTTCCCGCGAGATGTGGGAGGGCATCCCCCGCGGGGTGAAGAAACGACGGAACTTTCGGGGTGTCAAGACGGCCTTCTTCTTTTCCTTTCGAGAAATGCGCGACGGCGGAGACGAGGGGAGGGTGGGAGACGAGGCCGGCACGATGCCGTCGCTCGGTGGCGGGCTGGCCATGCCGCCGTGGTAAACCATGACGATGGTGAGGTGATGCCGATGACGATGACGATTTGGACTCCAATGGGGTTATATAATTAAACAAGCAATGGATACACAGTTTTGAAGGGCAGAAGGCCTGAAGGGCAAAGATGTCGTCTGGCGGACGGTGATTGTCGTCTGTGGGTTGTGTGTACTGGAGGAAGGGTCGAGGGTCGAGAGACCGGGGGAGTGTCTGACGTCTGCAAAGTAGCGTACCTACCTACCTCTTTACGCGATGCTGTCGCGCGACGCAGCGCGCGTGATGGAGGACGCGGGAAGGGACGCACGGGCCCACCTTTAATTGATTCACTGGGTTGTTCCCACAGACGACCCCTGGGCCCAATCAGACACATCCTGCTCCACTAAAAAATTCAGATGCGAAATGTCTGGACGGCGGCGGGGCGCATACTGAAGGTCGACAATCTTGCACTTGCAGCAGAGAGAGGCTTCCGACTCTCGCAACCTCGTGCACCAATCCTTCGACTCGCCCACCGACAAGATGGCGATCCAGAAGAAGCACGGAAAAGGACGTTTGGACAAGTGGTACAAGCTTGCCAAGGAGAAGGGATATCGTGCCAGAGCCGCGTTCAAGCTGATCCAGCTGAACAAGAAGTATGGCTTTTTGGAGAAGAGCAAGGTCGTAGTCGATCTTTGCGCCGCCCCCGGTGTAAGTTGTCGACTCTCCGTTAGCCACTCGTCAAGACATACAATCTAACAGTCTGCAGTCATGGTGTCAGGTTGCAGCGGAAACGTGCCCGGTCGGCGCCCTGATCGTGGGTGTTGATCTCGCCCCCATTAAGCCCATCCCCAAGGTCATCACCTTCCAGAGCGATATCACGACCGACAAGTGCCGAGCGACGATCCGTTCGCACCTAAAGACGTGGAAGGCGGACTGCGTGCTCCACGATGGTGCGCCCAACGTCGGTACGGCCTGGAACCAGGACTCGTTCAACCAGGCCGAGCTGGTGCTGCAGTCGATGAAGCTGGCGACCGAGTTCCTCGTCGAGGGCGGCACGTTCGTCACAAAGGTGTTCCGGTCCAAGGATTACAACCCGCTTCTGTGGGTGTTCAACCAGCTCTTCACAAAGGTCGAGGCGACCAAGCCGCCGTCGTCGAGAAACGTGTCGGCCGAGATCTTCGTCGTCTGCAAGGGATACAAGGCCCCGAAGCGCATCGACCCCCGCTTCCTCGACCCCCGCGCAGTCTTTGCCGAGCTCAAGGATGCGACCCCGAACAACGAGGCCAAGGTGTACAACCCCGAGGTGAAGAAGCGCAAGCGTGAGGGTTACGAGGAGGGCGACTACACCCAGTTCAAGGTCGTCTCGGCCAGCGAGTTCATCCACTCGGTCGACCCCATCGCGATCCTCGGCCAGACCAACCAGCTGTCGTTTGAACAGCCCCCCAACGGCGACGTGGCGCTCGCGGCGCTGGACAAGCTGCCAGAGACGACGGACGAGATCCGGAGGAACTGCGCGGATCTGAAGGTGCTCGGGAGGAAAGAGTTCAAGCAGCTGCTCAAATGGCGTCTCAAGGTGCGGGAGATCTTTGGCTTCCCGACCAAGAAGACGACCCACGAGAAGAAGTCTCTGCAGGACCAGGTAGGCGAGGAGGTCGCTGAGGTCGAGTCAATGGACGAGGAGCTGCGGATCCAGCAGGAGCTCGAGGCGCTCAAGAACAAGGACGACTCCAAGAAGAAGAAGGAGAGGAGGAAAGAGAACGAGAAGAAGCAAAAGGACATTGTGCGCATGCAGCTCAACATGGTCGCGCCCATGGACATTGGTATGGAGCAGGCCGGACCCCTTGGCCCGGACGCTATGTTCGCTCTCAAGACGGCCGACAAGGCCGGCGGCATCAACAAGATCGCCCGCGGCAAGATGGCCCTCCTCAAGGAGAGCGAGAAGAAGGCGGAAGAGGCCGGCATCGTGTACTCAGACTCGGAGAGCGACGCGGAGGAAGACCGCCTCGAGCGCGAGCTCGACGGCATGTACGACCAGTTCCGCGAGCGCAAGGCGGCGGCCGACGCGAAGTGGCGCGCCAAGCGGGCTCGCGAGGAGCACGAGGACGGCGAGTGGGAGGGCGTCTCGGGCGGCGAGCAGAGCGACAGCGACGAGGACATGGAGATGGACTCTGACAGCTCGGACGACGACGATGACGCCGAGGAGGACGACGGGCGGCCTCTCGTGACGGACTTGGACAACACGGCGGAAAACGGCAACCTGTCCAAGCGCGCGACGGCCTTCTTCGGCCAGGACATTTTCAAGGACATCGATATTGGCGACGTCGACGACGAGGCGTGGGGTGTCGACGACAAGCCTCAAGAGGAGCCGAGCCGAAAGAAGGTCAAGACCGCAAAGGAGGCTGAGGCCAAGAAGGCGAAGGACGACAAGGCGAAGGCGAAGGAAGACAAGAAGAAGCTCAAGGAGGAGAGCAAGAAGAAGGCCGCCGACGGGTTCGACTCGGACTCGGAGAGCGGAGACGACGCCGGCTTCGAGGTCGTCAAGAATCAAGAGGAGGACTGGGAGAACCAGGAGAAGCGTCGTCCGGACGGCAGACTAGGTATGTCCCTCCCCTTGCCCAAATGTTCACCAGGCCGCGACATTAAACTGACCCTCCGTGCCAGACATTGACATCATCACCGCCGAGGCCATGACGCTCGCGCACCAGCTCGCGACGGGCGAGAAGACCAAGCACGACCTCGTGGACGAAGGGTTCAACAAGTACGCCCTCAAGGACCGCGACGGCCTGCCCGACTGGTTCATCGACGACGAGAGCAAGCACGATAAGCCGCAGAAGCCCATCACCAAGGCGGCGGCGGCGGCGATCCGCGAAAAGATGCGCGCCTACAACGCGCGGCCGATCAAGAAGGTGCGCGAGGCCAAGGCGCGCAAGAAGTTCAAGGCGGCGCAGCGCCTCGAGAAGCTCAAGAAGAAGTCGGACATGCTCGCCAACGAGGAGAGCATGACGGAGAAGGAGAAGGCCGACAGCATCGCCAAGATGATGGCCAAGGCCGGCAAGGTCAAGAGGAGACCCAAGCCCACTCTGGTCGTCGCCAGGGGTAAGTTCCCGAACCCGACAGATGTGTCGACGACGTCCGTCATGCTAACGTGCTCCAGGTTCCAACCGTGGTATCCAGGGCCGTCCCAAGGGCGTCAAGGGTCGCTACACGATTGTGGACTCGAGAATGAAGAAGGATTTGAGGGCGCAGAAGAGGCTAGCCAAGAAGAGGAAGTAGATGTTGGCGTAAAAGTGTGGATCATACCCCCAGTCCGAGATGGTGAGGAAGATGATGTTAGATGTAAGGTAATCAAAATAAAGCATGGCCGGGTACAGAAAAGGCGCATTGATGTTGGACTAGTTCTTTTGCACCGTCGTGTTCTATGCGTTATCATAAGTCTAGTAAACCGTGTGCCTTGGACAAATGACTTGCCCCGCCCGCCCAAGAAAACGTCCCTCTATCCAACCTAGGAAGGGAATCATGAGAATATGCCGCCGCCGCCACCATCACCGAGAAAAAAAGGGCCAAGCCCGGTGCCGGGCATCGCGGGCCGTATCGTACAGCATCTTGTCCACCGAGTTGTAACAGACGTGACACGCCGAAACAAACGTAGACCTTTCCTCTTTCCCAAGGAACCCTTTGCTGTCGGCGACAAACCCTCGCCGACGCATCTGAACATCGTGCAGCTGTCTCGGCGCCCGCATGCGCACCGCCATTTCTTGATCCGAAAACGCCAATGCTGTCCTGCCGAGTCCTGAAATGCAAAATGCCCATCCGCCGTGTGAGCACATCGTCTTGAGCGTCTCTGTCGGTCGCCAATCTAGTCATCCTCCTGCTTGATCGTCGGTTCCTGCTCCGGTGCCCGCGGTCCCACCATCCAATCCTGCATGGCGAGCCACTCACTCCACTGGGCCTCGGCACTCTGAATCTCCTTCTCGGTGACGTTCGTTAGAGGCCGAAGAAAGGGAACCTGCTGCTCGCCGTCCATGTCGTAGTGGGACTTGACCTTGAGCCAAGTATCGCTTTTGGCGGCAAACATGTAGTTGCGGCGCTCTGCCTCGTGCATGGGGCCGATGCCACCCACCCAGTCGTCGCCGAAGAAGCCGTGTAACACGGCGGGGTAGTCGAAACCAGTGGCCACCAGACGCCGGATGTAAGGCGTCAGTGTCGTGTGTGTCGAGGACGGCAGCTGAGCACCGAGCGGCATCTTCCCGGCGGCTCGAGCCGTGGACGGCGTCGAGGGCCCGGGCCCGGCGGGAGAGTTTGGGCCGGTGTGTTTTGAGGACAGGACCGGGTTGTGGGTCTTTTGAAACGGGAGCTGGATATTGACAAAGGCGGCCACGGCCTGGATGGGCCCGCTGTATTGGGCGTGGTCCAGGAAATAGCGCAAGCACGACTGGAACTTGGGGTACCACTCGAAGATGTCGAATTGGGACTCTTGGAACGGCTGGCACGGAGGGCCGTTGAGCTGAGAAGCACTCGGACGACTAGCGAAAGAGTGGCCTACCTGCGCATACTCGAAGCCCGAGGCAGCGGAAGAACCGCTCGAGTGGTGGTATGCCATCAGTTCTCGGGGGGAGAACGAGGGGCCGCCGCGGGTGCAGAGGCCGTGTCGAGAGTTGATGCTCGATACTGGGTGCAAACGGACAGCTTGCGTACAATGGGCGGCAAGCAATGCCCGGCCAGGGAAATCGAGAGCGGCACCAGTCGAGAAGACAGAAGACAGCAGAGTAGCCAGGCAATGCAATCGGATCAATGGGAGTGTCTAATAACACGCTGTCCGATAAGATTGCCGTTTGTGATTGCGGAGTGCGTCTTCTGTATCTGGGCCGACTCGGAGGCTGGCAGAGAATTTGAAAGAGGTGCGGTCGGAGGCACAGAACTGACGCTGATCAAGCAAGGAAGACATGCGGGACGGGGAGGAGAAGGAGGAGCAGGACTACACATGCGGAGCCCGGCCTGCATGGGGATGGAGTCGAAGAAGCAATGACAACGCCCAACTAAATAAGGGTACTCGGCCTAGGGTCCGTTCGAGAACAGGAGAGGACAGGCGAAGGGAACGTCGGCGATGGACCATGCATGCAACGAACGGGACAACGGCTGGGTTTAATATACTCTGCACAATGTGCAGGCCTTGGAGGGGATTTTAGGTAGGGTGCAGAATGGTCCCTTTTTCCCCCCCAGTCTCCCTCCTGGTGCTGGACGTTATGAAATAGACGGGGCGTGCTCTATAGAGCCAGGAGTACTCGATAAGGGAAGGGGAAGAGGGAAGAAAAAACAAAACCAAAAAAAAGCTACAAAGCGGAAGAGGCCAGAGGAGGTAGGTACATGCTCAGTACAGCGGGGGCAGAGCCGAGAGGAGGGTACCTACATCCAGATTGTGACATGGCCACCTACTGCAACTTTTGGTTCGAGATCGCGTCCGCACCCACCGCACACCAATCCGGTGAGGCAGAAGAGGGCAGAAAGACATATGCGCACAGGCAAGGGGAAAAAAAGGAAGAGGCGGCGGTCGACAGATCTAGTGTCCGCCCGTGTACTGCTACTTGTTTTGCTACCAGTTTTGCTGTATTCCACATCCCACTCGGGTCTGTGGACGAATGATCCAGCGTTGGTGATATGCGTGAAGACGTGAGGTCCGCCTAGCTGGGCAAACTAGGGATCGGTAACACACTGACTGCATAGGCTGACTACGCGGGCAGAGGATTAGTGATGGTGGCACAAGTTGGGCCAAGGCGCGTGTGGCCCGATTGTTAGCCAGCCGGTGGGTTGAGGGTAGTCCGTTGCCATCCCGTTGATAGCGTAGTTAAATAAGTGGACAACGGCTACAGTTCAATCGTGAGCGAGTAGTGTTGGTTGGCGCAGGTAGGGCTCCTTGATGCATCTCCAAGTCCTGGATTGTGCTGTGCACGACGCATGTTTCGCCAGGGAGGTGTGGGAGCAGCACTAGCATCGACTAAGGGTACTGAAGTACACCCTGAGGTAAGGTAATTAAGGCATGGCTTGGTATGGTATGGTACGGCACTTATTGAAAGGCGGGAGCCGGGACGAGGCGTGTTGTGTGGGTAAGGTGTTTCGTGGGGTGATTGGCTCGTGCTGTCCTCTTCAGGGTTCTGCTTCTCTGTGAGAGTGTACGAATAGTGCTTGCGCCAGTTTGTCCGTTGATGCAGGAGGTGGTGTCGTCGTCGTCGTCGTCGTCGTCGTCGTCGTCGGAAGAGATGGATGGCGCCGATGATGGGTGGACTGTGAAGGCGGATACGCGCTATCTTTCTCTAGTGTTGTCTGAAAAATGAAGGTGGGCGGCGGAAAGAGAAGTAGGCTTCCCAGGGTCTCGAGAATGGCCGCCGATAGTGGGGATGAACCGAGGAACGAGAGACAAGACAGGCCGCACGAGATCAGAGACAAGATGGCAGGGCATTCCGATCACAAAGGATGGCATGTTGAGACAGACAGGTAGACAGACAGGCAGGCAGACTGACAGACAGAGGAGGGCAAAAGAATCTGAGTGTCGGGAACCTGGTGCAAACGGCGTCTCCACAGTCCTGCTGGTTGGCTTTAGCCGGGCAGAGGGTGAGAACACAATCAATGGAATCAGGTTTGGGCATCGCTCTTTACGGATGGATAGCTGCCTGGACGAGGATGAGCTGGCAGGCTAGGTCAAAGCGCAATGGAAGGATAGAGGAAGGGGAGCCAACATGCCCCCCTGCCTTGTCTTCAGCTCGACGAAAGTGAGGGAAAAAACGAGAACATGCAGTTGGAACAAATCCCATGTCTGGACGGGAAAGCACCCTGCCCGTGCCTGCCTTTGCAAACAATCTGATCCTAGGAGGAAAGAACATCCTCCACTAGATGAGTAAGGTGGGTCCGGTGGCTGCACCTGCCTGCCATACCTAGGTAACACTACAGAGTACGGGACTGAACGGGACTGGACCCCGGGTCGAGGTACCTTAGGAAGCCAAGAGGAAACCGTGGATGCCGAGAGGTGCGATGCGGGTGTGGTGCAGGGACGTCGACGCTAAGCCAAGATGGCCGGAGTCTTTACCGGAAGGAAAATTATTGGGTGGGAGGATGAATGGCACTCTGTACACTACCCAAGGTAGGGTGTGAGAAGGAAGGAGGGGGGAAAAAGAAGGGACGAAGTGAAGTCGAGCAGCGACGGGCGGCTTCCCAATCGGCATGCGCCAAACCAGTGGCCCGGGTCTGTGGCGGCTGCATCCATATCGCAAGTTGTGGAAGCATCAAGATGCTGTAGCAACCAAGACACTCACTCATGTCCCGCATCTTTTTTGACTCTCGAGCACCGTGTCGTTCCTGCCTCTCGCGCGAACACGGATCACTCCCATCCGGGGCCAAGCTACTGCAAAGCTGGGGCCAACGAGACATTCAGTGGCTTACTTTCCTTAGCTTGTTTGCCCTTCAGGCCTCTTGTTAGCTGGGCTTGACGTGCACGTGGACTCGGATCCGACTTGCGGCGGCACTGTTGCTGGCCAGTCGCATGCAAATCGAGCCTCATCCGAGGACAGTCAAGTAACCTAGCCAGCCGTCGTGGCCCCACGGCATGGCCAAGCAAAGTGAAAAGCCCCGCCAATGTGAATGGGAATGGAGATGGGATAATCGAAGCGGCTATCTCCGTCTCGACTGCTCCCACTCATAGCTCCTTCCTCTGTGCCTTCCATCTCTTCGTGTCCTATTCCAACCCCTGCCTGCCTGACGGCCTGCCACCTGGAAACGCTGCAGCCGGCGCGAGAAACGACATGTCGAAAAAGAAAACCCGAATCTGAAGAGAGAAAAAAAAACTTGGACACGGGCCCGACCAAGTCCCTCGTCAGTCATGCGCCATCTTTTTCGGCGTCATTCGTTTTGGCCTAGTACCCGACTGCTACCTCGAACGAGGTATACACAAGCCCTTACTCCAGTGAATGGCACTGAGAGACACTGCTTGCTCCCCTCGACGAAGGAACAGCAAGCATTGGCGTCAACTCGGATTGCCGAACATGCGACGGGCGCCTTCACCAGTAATAGACTGTTGCCGGGTTCGTGCTTCGTCTTTGCTCTACCGTCCCACACAGTTTTCTCCGTTATCGTCGTGGTCGAAAGGCGACAAACATCCCAGGGGCCCGAGTCTGAAGGTGAGTCGTATCACAAACAAGGGCCTCACCCGGCATGCGTGGAGCAAGACTTTGCCGTCGGTTCTTGCCATCTTTCTCCCTGGATGCTGACCCAGCCCTCCCTCCACTATCATACCATTGCCGAGACGCTTGAATAATGTGCATCGAGGCGAGTTGACACCGGAAGACGCACACAGGTGTGGGGCGCCCTCAGAACTAACGGATGGACGCACCAACAAAAAAAAAAGCAAGCAAACGGCCAGCGCAAGACGATGCCACTGGTGCAAGCTAGGAAGCCACCACTCTCGCCTGCGTCTCACGCCAAGGTCCATTGGATGGTAGGGGACTTCACCCTCGTCTTGTTTGCTCCATGACGATACCAATCAAGCTCTGCCACCCCATTAGTGGCGAGACCGAGACGCCGCGTCAAGCACAGTCTATAGCAGGTATCTGCGACATGACCAGTGTCCTGCTTTGCCAGGCATTGCAAGACGCCCAAGGACCGGTTCCAATACCGCTCCGGTCGTCTTCCTTGCCGGGAAGCCGGTCTCTCCCCTCTCGACGTATGGCCTAGAACAGTCGCGTCGAGTCGAGCCCGCATCGTCTAAGTCAATCCAACTGCCTTTCTAAGCCCCCGGTGATTTGAGCCGCAGACTTCAGTAAGTGCCCTCTGGAGATATACGCACAGCAAGCACTTTAGATGTCTGCACTTACAAATTAGGCGATAGGGGGGACCCATTTGCGCCTGGCTCGACCTGCAATTATCTACGCTGTTATCAACACACAGATAACTGCAAAGCCGACGGTCCTGCGGAGCCTGATACGTGATATGTGACCCTCGAAAGTACTCTAGCTCATCGGGGACCACCCTCTCTGCTGCAAGAATTCTCCAAGCCTTGCGTACGTCGTCGTACGCCCACTTTCATTGTCTCGACTGCTGCTGCTAGCCCACCGCGAGGAACCTAGAAAAGAAAGCAATGCTTAAAGCCACCAGATCAACCCGATCAGCCAGAGCTTGCCCCGGAGATCGTGCGTCACACGACTTGGGGAACACTTGGATGTCCCGTTCAGTCTCCCTGAACCTAGACGTCAACGAGAGCGACCATCCGACCGAGTACAACGGTTGAAGGGAAAGGTACACCTGTGCAGGGGTCAGGCTCCTGCTCCGGCCGAGAGCTACACGGTTAGGCTGGGCCCAGAGGAGTTGACCGCCGCTGGCGCGTTGTCTACTGCTACTGCTCGATGTATACGCAAGGGGCCTGCCTTGTCGACTCTTCAGTTCATCTGGTTGGAGCGTTGCCAATGCACCTCCGGATAACCACATCGGAGACACCGGTGCTCATTGGATGGACACAATGTTGGATGAACAGGCGGTTCAGTCGACTGAGACCCAGTCAACATGCCTGCTTCTTATACCTAGGTAGACCTTCTGAGAGTTCATACCCGCCCGTCTGGTCCAGAAGCCCGAGCTGTAAGCCACCGCCAGGCAGGGCTTGATGCCTGCACGGGCTCTGGACCACCCCATGTCTCCGCCTATCGCCGCCTCGCCCTCTGGATCCAGCTCGAATACCTCTGCTCACTTCCGACACCTAATTCCAAATCCCGGCCTCATGCTCCCGCCTCTACAGGTATTCGTGTCGTCACCCCCCTCTATTATCAAAGGACTCGAACCGTCTCGCTCGAGGTCAAGCTGCAGCCTATATTGCACCCTATCCCTTGAAGGCGATAGGCACGTGTCTAAGACGAGTTAAAGAGAGAGACCCCTTCAGGTGTCCTTTTACGAAGCCATCGCGTCTTGCATCTCTCGGTTATCAGAGGAATGGATGACGCCAACAACCGCTCGCCGGAGACTCTCAGCTCAACGCCTTGTGCTCGAAAGTCGCCATGTACCAGGTTCTGGTGGCGCTTCCCGATTTAATTCTCCGAATACCACTAGCTGGTGGCCCGTGGCCAGAGCCGCGCAAAGTGCCGTCAGATTTGGTCACCGATTCGTTGGGCCGCACACACTATCGTCGCCCCAAGGCTGGAGGTGGAGGACCACAAGCTGGAGGTTGGCCAACCCACGTCCTGCACACTTGCGCAGTGTACCTGTAGACAAGAAGCAGGTCTGGTCAGAAAGCCATCTCGCCTGTCCCACTATTCGTCCGAGACACAAAAGGTCTCCCTAGCACCCACCAATTAGCATGGCACTAGAAGTCTGAGCGGCTTAGCATCACGGAAGCGATCTACAGGGACATCAGACACCCGCCTTGCAGATTCCACCGCTTACTTTACCATGGTACTGGCCCCTGTGCCTCTCAATTGGCGCCGGGGTGTCGCAGCGCCATCGTGGCTTGCAACGATTCCAAAGGTGTCTCTGTCTTACCCAGAGGCTACAGCGCTTGTCATTCCGTGAACAACCGGGAGCAACAGCTCATCAGGGACGTCAACACGGGTTCAGTCTTTGCAGACACAGAAAAAGCATCTGATAGACAGACGCCATGGTGACCAAGTATCCCTCTGCAGCTGGCAAAAATAACTGCATCATTTCTCTGCCTCGCCGGTAGATCCGGCACCCATCCGTCGCCAACCGATACCGCCACGATATTCTCCCAGAACCCCTTAAGCAGGCTGGGGGCCTGTCTTCCCGCAGACGTTAGACATTCCCAGGGCAGAAAGACGCCGGTCCAGGCAGAAGGCATGCAGCCTGCAGGTAGCCGTCTCGAGGGACGCAATCTAATCATGTGGTCGTCGTTCCCGCTCTCCGTCTGGAATCGGTTACTGACCTTCACCGAACTGCCTCGCTGGGTAACCTTACCCTACGAGTCGGCTACTGGTTATTTATGTAACAGGGGAGGACAGGATAGTAACGCTCATTGAGATCTGGGATTCCGGACCTGATCACAGCATTGTGCCAGCCAGGTGGTTCATCTCGGGCCTGCATATGCTGCATAGGAATTTTACTCGGCGCTCAATTGAATGCAGTGTTCGTGATTCGCAAGAAGACAGGGCAGATGGAGCCGACGACAGCCACGCTATGTTTGGTCGGAAGCCATGGCTAATACCGGAACACCTTGAGTTGCGAGCATTGTTCATAGGTCCAATGAGTATCGCTGCAATGGATGGAGTCGGTATCCCTCCGTCTAGCGATTAAAGCGAGGGGTTCTGGTTGAAGTGCAATTTCACCTAGAGTTTCTCTGGGGGTTCGGGCTCTTGAGACGCGTCAAGGTTGCCATTGTTTTCAACTCTTGAGGCTCTGCAAGCTGCGCTTCGTCTAATTTTCTGACAACACCACCGATCAATCATCCAAGCCCACCGCCATGGCTTTGGGCCCGAGTGAAGCTTCAAGCAACACAGTTCAAGGCCCTAGGGATCTTTTAGCGCAGTAGACCCTCTGGTCGTCCACAACGGTCAGCCAACGGTTGACATCGCTTAGGCCAGACGGAGCTGGGAGGAAACAAACCGTTTCCGCCCACTCCACCAATACTCCCAAAGCATATCACCACGAACCAGTACCTTAGTCGTATGTATTTCAACGTCTCCAGTTGGAAGACTCCGCAATTCGGGCTCACGTCTCTCACCAGAACTCCTGTATGCATGCGTGTTTTGTCGGGCAGATAAGCCACCAGCTGGAATTAGGTTTGCAAAGAAGAGACACTGTTTCATGGACCTGCAACTGAGGACGTTCGGCCACTATCTCACTGCTCGATGTATCAGTCTCCTTTGCTGTCCTGCTTCCCAACCATAGTCGCTTCTAGAGGGGTTATGGAAACTGTTGGGATTTTCGGGGTTTCCGTTATGAAGGATATCCTCGTTCTACCAATGCATATCCGAAGTGGTTAGATCCAGTCCCAGGTCGCGTCTGGAACAGCTTCATGCCAAAATGGTGCGATAGTGTACGATATGACGAAGACAAGACGTTTCCCCTGCAGCAATTTCACCGGTTGTATCTTCTGTGCTACATCCCGAAATGGTACAGTCAGCAATTCGACGCGGAAGCCTTCGTCGAGTTTGAGCTGCGTCTTCGCCCGGCTTCCTTCGATAATGACTCCGTCTCCGGGTGCTGCAGCTCCAGCATTAGTGGCTTCGGCCCGCTCACAGCTAAGCTCAAGAGCTCGGAATCAAACTTGGACGCCTTGGTAATGACCTGGAGCACGATCTAGGCTTCACCAAGAATCGGACGCACGACGTCCTCAAAGACATTGACAATATACTTTGACCAGGACAAGAGGGCGGTGGTCCCAAGTTCTGAAAACCAGGGAGGCGCAACAGCCATCTCGCTGGTATCGCTGTTGGACCAGCGGACGAGGATATGCTTATGTGCGTACTCGTCTCCCAGTGATCCCATATCTTCTAAGCGTGGTCGATTGTTTCCTTGACGCCGAATCCTGGTCCACGCTGACGCTCTTGCATGAAGGATTCATAAGAGCATCATTGGCGGGTTGCACAAGCGGCTGGAGCCTACAGATGGTAGCTTGGCAGTGGTTTCACAGATTGTCACAATACGCTGCGGTTGTCGTACGATTTACATGTATTCACGCTGATCGTCTCCTCAAGACACCTACCGGAGGAAGCCATCAGAACATTCTATTAGCACTGATCTCATACAGTTCTTGAGATTGTCTTCCCAGTTCTCTAGGCTGTATTGTCAGCTGCTGCACGCTGAAGAACCGGGTATAGAGATCACGGGCCTTGCTCCCGACAAGAAGATCGAAAGTTATCCATGTGGCGTTCTCGAGAAATAGAAATAGTCGGTAACAGCAGCACTATGCACTTTCAAGTCTCCGCGATCGAAACCATTGAACGTCAGAGGCTTCTGTGGTAATGTCTCTGTTTGATCTACAAGTGACGATAAAGCGTTGAAGAGGTATTGGCCAAGCCATCCCAAGCCATTCCCGCAAGACGTCGGCGGCAGTCATATGGTATTCGGCGCCAAGCTACGCAGGGGGCACGGCAGTGTTTTGAAGGCGCAATCCCGCCTTCCGCGGTCAGGGTCCAGCTAGGTCCCGGAACCCCGTGTCATAGGAGAAAGGGATATGATAGTTAGTCGACGGCTCACTTTCGCGGCTTGCCTGTAGCAGGTGCCGAAGATTAGTGGCGTAGAAACCATTCAGCTACCTGCGTCAGGCCAAAGCTATTCATGTGTTGGTTAGCATGTGGTTTCTAAACCCAGCAGAAATGCGACTCGCACCCGAACGACTATCGGACACTCAGAAGGTCACCAAAGATCACGGCCCTACAAACCGCTGAGACAACCCTCGGAATCGTTCCGAGTTGGCAGGTGCTTCACCATCTCTCCCCTCGCCAGTTCTTTATTGGAGTCAACGGAACGGGCTCCCGGCCTGGATGTTTCGATGATCACGACAGAGGTCAGCCGTGATATGCCAGAACTTTTGCAACAGCTATTAGTAATGCCTAGCTAAACCGACATCGGCCATCATCTCGATATCAGGCGTCAATCTAATGAGCCTTGTGTTGTTATGGCTGTCCTTGTTCGCAGCACTGGAAGCAAGCCGTCAGTGTTTATGGTGTCAATTTTAGTATGGAGAGTTTGCTTGAGGTTGATTTGGGACGGGGCTGACACTTCCTAACATCTTATGTTCACAAGACATTACTCGGTCTATTATTGGGCCGTGCTTATTAAAAATGAAGAACAGGTACGCGCAGGATCTATGCGGGACTGTCCCGGAATGGACGAAGACTCTTCCAATAATTGCGGTACCAATGCAGCATCGTTTTAAGAATCCGCGGCAACAGGGCATGAGACGAACCTGATGGCATCTGATCTCCACAAACATTCAACACGTTTCTCGCCATGGGATCAATGGAAAGTCTTGATTTTGCTCGGCGTTGGGCTTTCTCGCCGACGTGGCCGTCAGGGCCGTTCCCTGCAGACTTCGTAAGGAAGAACACCTACAAGAGCATCATCCACACACTCGGCCGAGCATAAACGGTTCAGCTGACTGCACAATGGCGCGCAGAGGTTGCCTAAACTGCCCTACCTCATGGACACATTCCGCCCGAATTCTCCGGTTTCCGCAGTGGATGCTCGAGACCCTGGGTTCACACACAAAGGCGGGGCGCGGCGGGAGCGTTTGACAACTTGCAAGGCTTCCCGCACCTAGCACGCTCTTGGCCTGGGTTGTCGGCAGGAAACAACGCGGGATCGTCAGTCAAGCTCGCTGCATGCATTTTCAGCTGGCCCACGTCTGATTGGGCGGGTTTGGCGAGTTCGACCGGGGGCAGGGCTGAAGCCTGCCTTCAGCTGCAAGCCACATTCTCCGGTTCAGGTTAATGACATGATAGTCTTGTTTTGGGCACCGCTATACTCCACCACACACCGCCATCACGGAAAACGTTCAGCACCAGCGATGAGTTGTCGTGGGAGAGGAGCTAGAGGTTGGTTAGTTGTCTGCGGCTGGGTCTGCGGCTGGGTAGAAGCTGTGAAGACTTCAATGGGTCTCTGAACGCCATGGGAACCGCCTGCGCTTTTGTTGTCTGACCTGATCGCGAAGCAGCAGACGTTGAAAACGAAGTCAGATAGCAACAACTCCCTTGACTCAAATCGATAAACATGGTATGTGGTCGGGTCTCATGCGAGATCAACGGCCTGAGAATAACCTTCTGCCAGTCTGCCTTGTCAGGCTGCTTGTGTCAACGCCATGGCAACACACCAGTCCATATTCGCACCTTACGAGGCGGATCTTCCACCCCGTCCAGCCATCCATGCCCCGGACCTTGACACCAACCACGAATTGCAGGAAGCCTTGGAACTGGAACCTTTTGGTGTGCAATGCCTCTGAACATCATTGGCGTTGAGGAGTGCCATGGCCCGCCGGTTCCCCCGCAGGGCGTGCTCGATTCGGTGACTTTCATCTCAGCCCGAGCTGGGGTAGTTGTTATCAGGCAGGCTGTCTCCGTCTCCCTTTTCTCCTGCGACCTCCTCTCGGATCCTTCTCTTTTTATTAAACTCTTCTTCTCTACTCCTTTTCCCGTTTCCATATTCTCCCTGTTAATATTCACCAGGAACAACAAGGACTATCAACATGGGACGACTCGTTCAACTAGGAGCTCTCGCCTACTTGTATCTCGGCGCGGAGTCCAAGGCATTGAGATGGCAGGACGACACCCCGAGCTGGGTCCCTCCCAGGCAAACCATTGCCGTGATGAACATGGAGGAGCTCGGCATCAGTCCCAAACCCACGGCAGCACCTGACCCAGCCAATGTTGAACTGAAGCTGGCTAAGCGTGTGAGAGGCGACGACACTTGTGGTTACATCTCTGGTATATCCAGTGAGTTGCCCCCTGAAGACATACTGAATGGCTGGTGCTAACCTTGTTACAGCCGACTCCATCTACTGCGAAGTTGGAAGTTGTGTCATCAACAGCTTCCTCTCTGTGGCTGGGTGCTGCGCGTCCAGCGCGGTATCAGACTGCAAGATTGCAAGCAGCTGTTTGCCGGCATCGTCCTCGAGGTTCTACACCAGCAGTGATACGCTCATGCTGTTCTGGTACGTCGCACTTATTCATTACATCCACTTGAGAACCCCGTCTCACAGGCCAACAGCTCCTCTTTAGCAAGCCCTGAGTGCATGACCTACGTCTACACTGGCTCTGCGTTCAATCGGTACACCGCCTTCGGATGCGCCGTCAGCGAAGAGAGAGTCACCGTCTACGCCAACCCTACAGATGTCTCCGTCACGGATGAATCGACGATATTTGACACATCTACAAGCACCACCTCGCCCACAATCTCTACCCCGACACCGGGATCTACAACTCCCGCCTCTGGGGGTTCTGGCGGTGGCGGCGGATCATCTACCCCGGTAGGCGCCATCGTGGGTGGCGTCGTCGGAGGTGTAGCGGCCATCGCACTCATCGTCTTCGGCGTCATCTTCCTTCTCCGCAAGAAGAAGAGGGATACAGCCGCGAACAACGCCAACGACCAACCAACTCCCGTCACTTACAACGGCCCTCCACCGCCTCAGCAGGGGCAGCCGCAAATGTACCAGCAACCCACAGCCCCACCGACGCAGCAGCCGTCGCCTGGAGGTTATGGCCCCCCGCAGGGTGGAAACTATCCGCAGGGCTTCGCTCCTGTGGATAACAGGCAGAGCATGCTTAAGCAGCCGTACGAAGTCACAACGGGCTCGTACGAGCAGACTGGTGTCAGCCCGCCCGCGAGCCCGCCGCCTATGAGCCCCGCGCCGACGTACCAGTCAGGAATACCACAGTACCCGGCCAATCAGAACGTGGTTAGCCCGGTGTACCCTCCACAGCAGCAGCAGCAGCAGCAGCAACCGCCGCAGCAAGGAGGTTTCTACAACGCGCAACCGCCCCCGCAGCAAAATCACCAGCAGCCTGGGTTCTCGTCTGAGCTGCCTGCTCATAGGGGCGATGGCGAGCTGCGGGAGCTGGCTTAGATGACGGAAGAGTGGAAGTGGAAGAAGCAGTCATGATGGATTTAATTCGGCAAAGGTAGAATAGCTGCAGACCCGCTCCTTTCAGTCAATGTCAAGACAAGGAAGGGATGGGATATGGAAAGGGGGAACTATCATCATGTTTATATGTAATACCCACCGTTTTTACACGGCCCCGACGGGCTTACGACCCTCTCTAATGCGCAATGATTTTCAAAACCAAGTATGCATCATAAATCCGTTGTCCTGCGTCTTTGATGGCAAAAAAATCAAATTTTTTTTCTTTCACAGCCGGCTGTGTCTGTCACGGCGCCAGGGCGTGTTTGGGTTATCCTGTCGTCCTGGGACCAGATGGTCCACTGCCAGCGTGTTGAGAAAGCCCGGGTGGACCTGGTTGAGACTTGTGACGCCGCACATCTTCATCGTCGTTTCCAGCTCGTCTCGCAGGACTGCACAGGTCAGCTCATCTCGTTCCGACAGTCCTTCGGACACAGCGCGACTAAGAGGGGCACTCACTCTCGATATAGCGCTCCACGCCTTCGGCGCCGTAGTTGAGCCCGTACAACAACCCCCTGCCCACGCCGACCGCCTTGGCACCCAGGCACAGCGCCTTGAAGATGTCGGTCCCACGCGAGATGCCCCCGTCGACGTAGACCTCGACCCTGTCAAACACGTGCCGGCAGTTCTTCTGCAGCTCCAACAGGACCATGACGGTCGCCGGCGACGTGTCGAGGCTGCGCCCGCCGTGGTTCGAGAGCACAATGGCCTCCACGCCCGCCTCGACGGCGCGCTCGGCGTCCATCCACGTCTGCACGCCCTTGAGGACGATGGGCAGCCCAGGCACCGTGCGCCGGAGCCAGGCGATGTCGGACCAGTCCACTGAGGCGTCGATGTAGCTACCCATGATGCGGCCCAGGGCGCCGCCTTTGGCGTCGTTCACGGCGCGGGCGCCCGAGATCGGCGAGCCGAGGGATTCGTCGGAACGCACGCGCTCGTCGGCCTCACGCTTCCCCGGGATCGGGGCGTCAATGGTGAGGAAGAGGGCCTTGACGCCCTGGGCCTGGGCGGAGCGGAGGAGGCGCTCCGAGTTGGCGCGGTTCTTGTCGACGTACAGCTGGAAGAAGACGGGCACGTCGTAGGGCGCGGCAGGGGAGTGCGCGGCCTGCGCGGCGAGGATCTCGTCCAGGGGGAAGGACGCGGACACGGACACGCACTGGGGGATCCCTGCAGACTTGCAGGCGCGGCTGAGCTCCTTCTCGCCGTCCGGGTGGACGAGGCGGGCCATGGCGGTCGGGGGGCAGAAGATTGGGGAGCGCATGGGGTTGCCGAGCATCGTGGTGGACGTGGAGACGGAGGCGACGTCGACGAGAACGCGCGGGCGGAGGCCGATGAGGGAGTAGGCGGAGGCGTTGCGGGTCTTGGTGTGCAGGTCCGTCGCGGCGGAGGAAACGAAGGCCCAGGCCTTGGGGGACAGGGAGGTGGACGCGGCTTGTTCAAAGTCGTGGGCGGAGATGAGGGTGTCGAGGGCTGGTTTGATCGGGAGGGGAGGGTGTTGGAGGGCTTGTTTTGTGTCCATCGTCGACTGAGACTGGGGTTGTTGCTGCTGCTGCTGCTGCTGCTGTTGGAAGCTGTGTTGTCGAGGCTTCGTCAAGACGGCACCGGGGGCCAGGACGCCCTTGTGGCGGTCCGCGGGCAGCGTCGACCTGACGAGGTTGGGGCCGTGGACCTCGGAGTAGACGTCGGTGGCGTCCTTGCCGGCGCACTGCAGGATCACGGCGATGCCGCCGGGGTGCTCGCGAATGAACTCGGAGAAGTCGTAGACGTTGCCGTCGATGACGAGCCAGAGGTCGTTGAGGCGGTTGTGCTTTGATACCTCGGCGGGGCTGAGTGTTGGGGGCATGGTCCGCTCGCAAGTGCACTTGCTCAATTCTCACATCCAACGTGGCATGGGCGTTGTGGAGAGGGAACGGAGGGCGCAGTCGGAGTGAGGTCTCGGGTGGCCATCTTTGTACGTCGTCGAGGGCCGGACGCTAAGGCGCAGCCTACGGTGAGACGGCACCGAGGGGTGGTCGAGTTCGGTCGGTATTGCGCCGAGAGGGTCTCGGTGGTGGGGTTGCCGCCATTGCCGTGCTGCCCCGGGTTTCCCTTTTTGACGCGACTTGGGCAGTGCGGGCCGGGGTGGCTGAGGGGTCTGAGGGGTTCCCCTGGGGGTTTCACTCGCTAAAGGATGCACGGAACACGGCAATGTCATCGCTGTAAATCACCGGGATCGTATTGGCGAGCAGCTGGTTGCCAAACTTTTTAATTTTTTAATTTTTTAATTTTGTTCCATTGCCCCTCTTCGACGTTGACATCACCCCCCCAAAGCCTTGCCAATAAGACTTTTGGCCCTCTCACTGTGGTCCATCTTCAACGCCAGTGCGTGGCCGGGCTCGCTCATCTTAGCCCACGTCTTGCGCAGGATGCCGATGATCTTGTCCTCGTCGATCTCGTCCTTGCTCTCAAAGGCGTCGAACTGGTCGTCGAGGAAGACGAGGCAGGCCGTGTCCTCGAGGACCTGCGTCTCCTCGTCGGCGCTCAGGTTCTCCTTGCGGATCAGCGCCGCCACGCGGTCGACGTCCTCCTGCGGCAGGGCGGGCTGGATCTCGGGCGACGAGGAGATGAGCTCAGCCACCTGTGCCGCGGCCTGGGATTTGAGCTTCGCCCGCCATGTGAGATAGCCCGGCCGGGTCATTGGGTAGGTGTTGCGGGGAATCTCCCATCTGTTGCGCGGGTTTGCCAGTGAGTCAGACCTGTCATGCTACTTCATTCTGGAGGGGATGCCATGCTTCTTATTCATCGTCCCATGTGCTGGGGGGGAGGGGGAATTGCAGATCGCGTTGCTTAAAAATGCTTATTCAAGAGCAAAGAAAGTGAAAAAGGGTGCTCATGTTACCTTCTGAAGTGCTGGGCGCGGCAGGCCAGCTGCAACACGGGAGGCGCCGTCGGACACCGCACAGCCAGCCAGCGCGTCATCTTCTGGGCATAGTCCAGCTCGAAAGGAACAGCCTCGACGGCCGACGGCCTGGGGTCTTGCCTGTGGGCCTCGTCGATCAGCTCGAGGGCCTTTTGGTAATTGGGCGGTAGCTCGGGGAGGGAGGATGATGTTGCCATTGTGTGTGTGCGCGCGTGTGTTGTCGGTCGTGTTGGGATGTGATGGGTTGGAGGGGGGTGGGATCCAAAAAGAAGAGGTTGCAGCTGTTTCAAGCTTTCTGACGAGTTTCTTGGCCCTTTGGAAAACGAGAAACTCGGCTATCCGCAATCGCTGCCCAGAGGCCGACGACTGCCGCTGCCATTAACAGCAACGCCTGGCCGACCCGTATGAGTAAGCAGGGGCGAGGCCGGCTTAATTGGCTGCACACGCCAGAGCCTCAACTGATCCCCCGGACCTTGTCATTAACGTTAACTCGATAATCCCACATGTCCCCATCCCCCCCCCCGCATCGGCCCGTCGACTGCTGCTGCTTCTTCTTGCTTTCGATTCAACATCACACTCTGCATGTTACAAGATGACGCTTAACTTCACCATGTAAATCAATCGAACAGGGTCCTTAGTGGGCCCATCCAATGATGAATGTACGCCATCGGCAGATCGCACAGCCGACCGGTCTCGCCAGCTCTGGACCCAGTCATGCTTTTAGGGGCCCCGAATCTTGTTTCGTGCCTCCATCCCATGTCCGAAAGGCCTGCGTACACAACGTGCACATATGTCTGACGCCCGGTCGGTCTCTCTGCCCCCTCAGTTCAACCGCACGATATGATGTTCTTGGCACCCCCACAGCCTTGAAGAAGGCTGAACATGGACCGTATCAAGGGCTTCTCCAGGGGGCGGGCAGTCAAAGCCAGCTTCGAATGTATTATGGCTTCGAACTCTTGATGGTTTCACAGTCATAGAGTGCGACTTTCTATGCATTGCAGTGAACAACTAAATCCGCCCACCTTGATTCTTTTGGGAAGGAGTCCGTGTATGAACGGAGTGTGGCACTTATATCAGCCGCAGCGAAGCCCGGTCTATTTTCCTACCCTCCCTCTTTCTTCTCTGCCACGCGTGCCAGTTCACTCTTTTCCTCACCAACCCCACATTACTGTCGCTAGCTTGACGTTTTCCTTCGTTCAGTGTCTCAAACGACACAAATTTCCCTCGAAACATCCATCATCCACTAACGCTCAGCGCGCTCAGCACGAGCTTCCAAAGGCCTAGACCCGAGTCCTTACTAGCATTTCGGACGTGTGGACGAGGCGGATAACTCAGAACAAAACATATCGGTTTCATTGTCCACTTCATTACACAGTATTTCTGACGAACAAAAACTGCTTGCTTGGCCGATCATTACTTGGATCTCAGGCAAGCAGACAATTAATCACAGAGCCTAACGGTGTGCCATCCACTTCATGAAAAGCCTCCGCCAGAACAGACTTCCTCCGAACAACGCCTTCTCAACCCATCCCACTTTGACTTTGGGCCAGTTGAACAAATACGGAAACGAACTCCGTCAGCAGCAATCTGCCCGCAGCGAACCGTGACGAAAACAAAGTTACGCCTCATCACTCTGTTCATCACCTCCTCGATCCGTGGACTAGTGGGATAAGTAAGAAGAAGCTGTCGACTCGCTGTCAACTCCACGACACACTTCTACCACGACAAATTTCCACAGAACAACCTTCAACTTGACCACCTCCCAAGGTCAGTGAAGTGAGTAATCCGAAAACAGGCCTGGAGAAGGGCAGTTTTGCCTTGAAAACTTCTGCCACACAACATCTTCTCGCTCAATCAACCACCACTTCGATTTCGGATCACTGCTGTAAATCCAGTGTGACCCAGCGGGTAGCAATCTTACCATCTTTCATTTCACCAAGTTCCGCCTCACCAACATTAACACCTCGACGTTTCCGGGTTTGGATTTCACCAGCACTCAACAAGATATCGGCCAACGGTCATTCTTCATCTCACAGCACCGGTCGGTGCTCAGCTGGCAGAGATTCACTTTACAGCACTAATCAACATCGGTACCGACCAGGAGGTATTTGCAAGTCGGTGTTGATCCCACGATTCATGCACCTTCCTTTTCACGCGATTCACTCATAAAGCCCCCAGACAAAGCCCCGATTTCAGAAGTTGCCAACTTCAATCCACTCATACACCTCCACAACCATGAGGAAGTCAAATAAGAACGGGTCAAAACACCTTCAGGTCCCTGCCATGGCGGATGAAGACGGAAAATCCTCCACCACGGAAGTCACCATTGAGTCCGAAGACAACGGCAGCGACACCGTGACGCTTGTCGACTTCTTCCCCGACCTGACCGTCGGTGACCTCTTTGAAGCCGACGACAACATCACCTCGGTCGAGTCTTCCGCCGCTCCAAGCTCAGAAGTCAGCACCGACAATCAGTCCATCCCCAGCGCGGATGCCGACAGCAGTGATATCGAACTCAATACCTCTAGCAAGAGAGGCAGGAACAGCCGGAACCAGAAGAGGGGTAAAGGTCCAGCCACTGAGAACGATTCCGGCATCTCGGCGAATACATCTTCTGCAGAAACGAGCACAAGCGCCAAAGAATCTGCGTCGTCCGAAGCTAGCAGCGCGGAGGCAGCCATGGCCCAGTCGACCACATCCGGTGAGACCACTTCGAACGAGACGAGCACGTCTGGCGACGCTTCATCCAGCGCGCAGTTGTCGAACGCAGGCAACTGGACCCCCTCAGAGGACGCTCTCATCATCAGTATGAAGGAGGGCGGCGAGAGCTGGGCCTCCATCGGCAATGCCATCAATCGAGGCAAGAACGAGGTCAAGAAACGATGGCATGTGGTCAAGGCCAACGCCGCGAATTCCGAGTCCGAAGGCGACGCGCAGACTGAGTCTGAGGAAGCGACCACCCAAACCGAATCTCTGGCCAACAACCAGGCCGACCAGAGTCCGGATAATCACACCAACAAGCGCCAGGAGGGGCACAAGACCGACGACAAATTCAAGTCCAGGGCCGAACGAAAGGCTGAGAGAAAAGCTGAACAGAAGAAGAACAAAGGCCGAGCCACGTTTGATGATAAGACCAAAGAATCAGAACCGCCCCATCCCAAGCCGAGGGAACCCAGCCGGAAGACCAAGGGGCGGCAGCCCTCTGAGACGTCAGAAGCGCCTAGCACACCGAAACCCTCTTCCTCCAACTCCATCGGCGACTCCCCCAGCTCGTCCCTCCGTAACCGCCTCGCCCTCCTCCGCGACACCACCTCGGCATCCTCATCCACATCCTCCGCTACTAGCAATGACGGTGACGGCGGCGACGATGCCAGCGACACCCCGGCCAATGCTACGAGCGCGAGCTCGCCCGCCAGGAGCGCTACATCCGGCGCCACGTCAACCCGGCCCTCTACCCCCCTCGCGCCTCCCCGCTGATACCTCCTCGGCACACCGTCAACCCGCCCAGCAACGCAGACAGGCGCCAGCGACGCGACGATAAGATCCTGGCGTCCTTGGTGTCCCGACGGGAGGCGACCAAGTGGCTCGAGATGCAGGCCAACTTCTACAACGTTACGGGCCGGATGGTGCCGCTGCACATGATCAAGGCGCGCTGCGAGGCCGAGGAGGACCGCACAAAGGTCGCGGGCGTGCGGAACTGGGCCACCTCGGTGGCGGCCGGCGACGAGCTGCTGGACCCGAACGAGAGTGCCGACGTCCCCGAGGACGCCCTTGTTGGCGACGACGAAGAGTGACGACGCCTTTTTTTCCCCCACTTCTTTTTCTTTTTTATACCCTTTTGAGAACCTTGCAGTCGGCGGTAATGATGAATGACGACAAAAAAGCGTGCCTTGGGAGGCCTGGTGACGGACGGGATAAACCCGGCCGGCCCATCTCACGACCTAATGATTATGAAAGGGATCCGGTAGTCGCCGTTTGCACGGGGAACGGCGACGGACGGGATGTACAAGATTGGGGGGGCTCCCGGGATACCTGGAAACAAAGGATAGATGGCGGGGGATATGCGTCGATTTGCTCTGGGATACTCCGGTTTATTGATACCTACGGTTTGGGACCGTCTTAGTTAAGCCAGCCAGCGTTGCGTTGCTTTTACTCTCTCTTGCATTTCTCTCCTCTTTATTGAGAAGACACAGAGGAACAAAAACAAAAACAAAAGCCGGCGTGGATTTGGGATCGTGGAGTTGGCACCCGATGGAGATTGCACCCCCCTTTTTTATAGCTGACAATTAACATGAACACCAACTCCTTGTTTCCCTCCGTGATGCGTGTCCAAGCCCTGTCGAGAAAGGTCTCCCCGTACCTAGGACACGGCATGTTGATCTCGAAATGCGTGGAGAAAAGGGCTAGATTTTCCAACTCCTACAGAAAATATTACAGTCCACCACCCACAGCGCAGCACGGGGTATCAATGGAAGAAACAACTACAACATACGGCCATCCCTCTGTGGCGTATCTAGAAACTCCTGTTTTGAGGCAAATCTCGTGCCCGCCGTATCCAAGATATAATTACACGTAAGGGACCTTGAAATGAACAAGGCTCGCTTTCCTATTATGTGTCGTCCGATGCGCCGCTGAAGATGCTGCGCGATGGAACTGAAAGGGTTGTGATGAAGGGCAGGATCGTGTTTGACGAATCCCCCTAGCCCGTTATACGACACTGCAGCTGGAGGCATTTGATGTCGTAAGCAGGGATTTGTATGTCAAAGTCTAAGGTATAGACCAGGAGTCGACTTTCACAGTAGACCCCGCAAACGTAAAGCGGCAGCCTTGGCCTCGGATGCAGTCGTCTACTTCGCTGCCTTCTGAGGGATTCCCAGAAAGTGCCAATGCCTCGACAGTCTCGTCTTCCCTCCTTTGCTCAAATCGAGGCGTTAGCCAAGGTGTGAGAGATGCGCCTCCTTTGGAGAGGCAGAGTAAGCTGAACGGTTGATCCGTTTTTCAGATAGGATTCTCCATGCCGGGCGCCATGGTGGTTCCAGGCGGTGCGGCCGGACTGGGGCTGGCCCCTTTGGTCAAGGTATTGTTGCTGGACCCCAAACCTCGCTTCATCATCTTCCCCAAGACGGTGACCAGCTCGCAGGCATCGGAAAA
This sequence comes from Colletotrichum spaethianum, assembly GCF_022836535.1. Taxonomy (NCBI): domain Eukaryota; kingdom Fungi; phylum Ascomycota; class Sordariomycetes; order Glomerellales; family Glomerellaceae; genus Colletotrichum; species Colletotrichum spaethianum. The sequence continues at coordinate 449,527 of NW_026054798.1, forward strand.
CATGTCGTCGTCCATTCCCTCTGACGCCCCGTAGACCTCGGAGATGGTGTCCTTGGCCAGCTTGCGACTCCCGTCGGTGTCGTGTACACAATCGTAGAGAAAGGCGGCGTACTCCGTCTTGACTGAGAGCCGCAGTGAGTGGGAGCCCCAGAGATGCTGATCGGCCAGGGCAATGGCTTCCTTGAAATACTTGTGGGCATCGGGGAGGTAGTCTCTCGGCGGTTCGAGAAAGGCGGCGGGAAGGTCCGAGCCGCTTTGGGGAGGGAACCCAGGCGGAGGATTTACCGGTCCACCCTCGAGGGCGTGTGTCGGCTGTATCGACCCCTGGGAGGAGTTCCATTCCTCCCTTGCGATCCCCTTGCCCTTATCCAGCCTTGGGGGCGTAAACCCGGCCATGGTGTCAGGGGTTGCGATGCCCATGGTAGACACGGCAGGTTTGTTGTGAAAAAGGACGAAGATGTGGTAAAACGATGCCCGCAGCTTGTAGGCCAACACGCGGAGCTCTGTGTGGTTTCCAACCATGGGAATAACATACTGCTGCAGCATGACCAGGCCTTCTCTTGAAAGCCAGATGATGTGGAAGATTAGATCGAGAGACTGTGGCGTTCGGGACGCATCGGGACGGCGCTGTTTCTTCGCTGTGACGAGCTGCTCTGCTAGGCTGAGCGAGAGGCCGAGAATCTTGTAGAGCATCGAGGACAACAAGGGGTTGTCATTTTCCACGGTTTTTGCCCATTTTCCAAGGAACTTCTGATCCACCTCGGAGGAAGCCATTGGTACTTGTACTGCGGGGGAGGTGGTGGGAATTGGGTTGCGATCTCGGCGGTTTATGCCAGATGGGGCACTGATCTCAGTCGTGACTACACTGAAGTGAGAGTCTGATCGGTATCAGGAATTAGCCCCTTTTTGGGAATGGTGAACTTCTTTTGCCAAAGTATAGTCTCCGAAAAAGAAGTATGACCCAGCAAATGAGAAGCGATGAAATCCGAGAGGCTAGACCGTGAGCCAACGGTGAAAGCGATGAGTGTGAATGAGCCGGGGAAATGAGCCAGGAGTCAGGCCTGCTCAGCGAGGTTCGGGTTAAGCGCGCTTGGTGTTCTGCGTCAAGCCTGATTATGAGGCTGGATTATGAGTGCGGTCAGTAAGTGCTAGTCGCACGAACGCCCGAACGAACACTCACAGGTATAATACATTACAGTGAGTATGAAGTGAGGGCGTAGGCTGGGCGTGACCAATGAGAGGCTGCGCGTCGCAGATGGCGACTAGCAAAGAGACAGAGTGGACTGAGGCTCAAACGGGAAGACGATGGCAGGATGGTTCGTTTTCGCAAATAGCATGGCGACGTTACTTGATGTTTGGGTCAGTTGTCGTTGAGTGGCCTTATGAAGGTAGGCGTAGCTGAAGCCTTCAATCGGGCTGCGAGGGCGATCCCTGGAAGGATAAACGAGCGTCGAAGGGTATGCCGGCGCAGAAGGCGGTGAAGGCGGGCGTGGGCGTGGTTGCGGGGGCGGGAACCAAACGTCAAAAGAACTTCAGTCCGAGGGCGGGGAGCAAATGCAATGGGTTGCGCTGGGACTCGACGGCCGGCAGCAGCAGCAATCGTCGAATTGAGGTGGTACGAGGTGTTGTGATCGAGGTTGGGCTATGAGGGCATCTCGACGGCAGGTGAGAATGGGTCGAGTGGAAGCGGCGACGCGGGCAGGTTCTGGGATGGGTTGAGACGATGTAATGTAATGTAAGGTAATGTAGGTAGCTGCAGGTTATATGTGCCCTAAAGGAGAGTTGCAGACACAGACGCAGGAGGACTGGGGCGTGCGGTCGTATCGTGCATGAACGAGTGTGGGCCTTTGCGAGAACAGCGCGGTCTTGACGTGGAGCTTGGATACCGAGGTCGTCTGGGAATAGAGGCTCCTCGTGGGTACGGTGCTCTGCGCAGTTACCGGTGGATGACGGGTTGGGCTGGCAAATGGCGGTTGCGGTAGGGCGAGAACGTACGGGTACCGGGGTTGGGTGTCGATAAGGTGAGATGAGATGAAGTGGGAGCAGCAATGGCGGCCGTGGCTGATGTCGTACAGAGATGAGAGGCAGCGAATGAAGGCGGGTGATGCAGGTTGGATGAGGGGGGCGAGATGCTGCAAGATGAGTTGTCCAACTCTCGGGAGACGACACGCGCCGCGCGCACCGTGTCAATGAGGGAGTAATTAATAGGTCGGAGGCCCGGCCAGTGGAATAAGCTGGAAGCGAGCACGGATGCCAGATTGGGTGGAAAACGGAAGAAGCGAAGGAAGAGACCGAGAGATACGGATACAGATTACAGCAGCCAGTGACATCAGCCTGGAAAGGCTGGGGCTGGGAAGGACGAGAGAGAGGTCACCTCGAGAAAGAGAAAGAGATGAGCAGGTGGAAGAGGGAAGGACCTTGGAACTCGGACCTGGGGAAAGGACGGTAGAGACGGGCGAACCAAATAATGGACGAGGTAAAAAAAAATTAAAAAAAAATTGGCAAATGAGAAAAGGCTTGCCTAAAGCTAGAGCTGGAGCTGGAGCTTGGACTGAGAGCTGAATCAACCTGGGGGAGCTGCACGGAGGCAGGAAATGTACCGTAGTGTACAGAAAGAGACGAAGAAGGCTTGCCGACCAGAACTGTCGAGGCAAGCAAGCAGGAAACACCCACCCACCGTTTCCCGCAAACTGGAACGGGAACACGGGGGTGAAAAAGAGCTATGCTGTACTAGGGGGGCCCCCTCCAAGGGCCCGCTTCTGAAGTCGGGCATTGACATTGGCACTGGCATCGAGTAGCCCCAGGTCGCAGGCACCCCCCAGGCACCCCCAGGCCCCCAGCGTGGCAGGAAATAGGCACGACACACCACCAAGGTGGGAGTGAAGACGGAATCCTCCCTTGTCTCTCTGCTCGCCTGCCTCCACCAGCTTCTCACTTCCCACTCTTCGGCGGCATTTTCCCTTATCCGGGCTGCTGCCCGAGCAAACGGAATCCATGGGACCAGCGCCTCATTCACCCATCATCTTGATTATTTTGCCGCTCGCCGTCCCATCTTCCACAGGACCGCTCCACGGCCTCACTTCCTTCGTCCGAACCCTAGGATGCCTTCTGAACAGAGTTGACGCCGAGACACAATAGCGCGGACGCCTTGGTCTTGACGCGCGGGATCACGTCCGAGACAAGCCGACTACCGATTGGCCACTCTCCAGGGTCCACGGGATTCCGACTGTCGACCATAGCTAGACTACAGTAACAACCTCCGCGACGGGACCAGACTAGACAACATCTGCCTCGAGTCGTCAAACACGAACGTTTCGCAGCTGTTGCGACGGCTAGCTGTCGAGCTGCCTGAGCCTCAAATCCAAGAAGTACATCCGCCTCCGTCACATCATGCCGGGCTGAGACACAAGAGATACCATCTCGCTTGACGCGCACAAATCCTGCCGCCTTGCTTGCTTGCTTTTCTCTCCCTCTCCAGACATGTCTCTCGGATCCGTTTGAAGGTCGCCATGCGCCCACACAGACAGGCGCACTGCACTTCCGTGACCCGTTGCCGTCCGCTGAGCTGATACCGGTCATATGCTCCCCAGAAAAGCCTACCCTCAGCCGTGCTCAAGCTTCTCAACAGCCGTTTATCTGAGCAAAGCAGGGGCCTCACAGGCGCACAACGTGGCCGATTGTCGACTGTCGAGTATCGTGCCGTCATCCCCGAACAGCAACGGGCAACCCGTGGGACCTTGGCCCCGGTCCGTCTGGGGGTTTCAGAACATCCAACCCACCTTCCGAAACAAAACACTTCCTAAGGAGCGTGGTGTATTCACCGATGCGGGTTGCACAAGCCGTCGTGTACGAGGACGAGAGAGTGAAAATAGCACAAGTCGTCCGTTGTGGATCAAGTTGTGCTCGTCGGTGTTCCCACCAAAGAGATACTGTACGTACCGTCAGATGGCCCCCTTGTTTCGTCGTGACCCGGGATGCACTAGGTCGTATCCACCCTAGCGTCGAACATCCGTTGATCTAGCCAACGGGACGCCGCGCGCTTTCTCAAAGCAGGGAAAACGGCCTTTGGCGCTCACCTCAACCCTCTAGATCCCAGCCACCTCTTTTTTGCTGTGCTAAGCCGAGCTCTCGAATCCCACTGATCTCAGTCGCCATCGCCAACCTGTTGTGCGACCTCCTAGGCTACCGGAAGTTCAATGGTGCCAGCGCATAGCAAACCGCCTCGCCGCGCCTTGCACTTGCGTAGGCTTCAAAGGAACAGCTTCCCCGGAACCTCTCCATGCTATTACGCCACGCCAGCGCACGAGCGCCCGACGACCACTTTCGTCGGGTCCTCGAGTGAGGACCAGCAGGCAGGGCTCACTAGCCTTACCGGCCATCCTTATGTTAATAAGGTAGAGTGCCTCGGGGCTGTCGTTTCCTTTCTAAACCGGACCAGCACACGACCCATAACCAACCTCGCGCTTGGCCGTCATGTCTGCGGCCATCCCTCCAACTCAACCTGGACGGCCTCTCTGCAGGAATTCTGCCAACTTGTCATGAATTGGACGTCGGAGCGCGAGCTGACGTCTGCAGCAATGGGCAGCGTCGCCACAAACAGGGACTGTCAAAACTGGCGGTGAAGAACCATTTCCCGGATGCCTGCGGCTCTTGTCTCTTCTGTCATCATACTTACAACTGTGCAAACGACTTCCTGCCTCCTGATGGGCCTGCTCCGCCCGGCTTTCTCTCACGTTGCATGACGCCTGAAGAAATGCAACGAGATACCGGAGCATGGTTGGTGTAGGCTGAATTACCTGGGTCTAACTGGCACCCGGCCTGCCTTGGAGTTCCTGACCAGCATGTCCCTATGTGCATGCTCGCAACGTAATCGTCAAGGTTGTAGTACAGACGCACCCCTCGGCATGTGTTGTCCGCGCAGGCGAGGGAGGCGGTCTTGCCCTTTTGCCAGCCCAAACATCGTACTCCGCCACTGTACTGTGCTATCGCCTCCCCGTCATCTGCTCCGGACTCGATGTCGGTCTGGGCTGCCTCAAGTCGTTGCACGGCATGGCCGAGATGATGGGCTGCAGCCCTATCAACACAATCTTGCCTCGAACCAAGGGCGGAGTTAAAGATGAATCAGCCACCTGGGCACTCCCGCCCGGGTTAACTTGCCCGACGACTGCCTCAGCTCTCCCAAGACATTATGACGTTGGGCAACTCCTGATGGCACGTGGACGCACTCATTAGCCAGTGCAACCCATCAACGCCAGCTGCCAGTCGGCTTCTTCAATGTTAGTATATGAAGTGGCTGTTCTACTGTACGTATCTGCGCCTTCAAGTAAGGGCGATTCGACCGATATTTCCAACGTATCGTTCCTGGTGCCTGGCCAAGTTGGCCGCCGTTTGGCTCCAGAGCGGGACGCTGCAGCTTCCGGAGCAGTGCCCGGATCGCAAGATCTCGCTGCTTCGGTATGGGATGCCTTTCATTGGGTTGTTATCTCGTGTGTACCTGACTCCGGCTTGATGCGCCGCAAGGGGGGAAGGCTTCCTACAGCTCCTCAAACGGCGGTGTCAGTACAATCGAGGTGACGCCGGCGGTCCTTATCTCACTTTGACGTCTGACATGAGCAAACGGACCTGGCCCGATTGCTAGAGTGAGGACGCTACAAATAGGGGCCTAGAGCCAATGTCTTCGTATCCACTCGTAGCCTATCTGGAAGCTCCTGTTGAGCCAGCACACGCACATTCGTTTTTTACACCCTGGCTTCGTGAAGCGCAGGTAGCAAGGCGTCTCATGCCCATCACCAAACCACACACAATTTCCTATCCGAGTAATCAACCCTCTCCTTCCAAGACCGAAGTGATATACACACAGCTTTTCTTATCAACGTGGCAAGCCTCGACTTCTCACAGACTACACGGGCGTCTAGCCGACAACACTTGAAGCAGGCCTTCTACGTCTTTTGTCAGCACTCGAATGCACTCGTTTACGCTTTGGGGAGAAACGGCAAGCACACATCATCAAACCAAGCCTCCAAGGTCAAAAACCACAAGTCCAACATGTGCCAGTACTACGCCCACGCTTTCACTTGCAAACACCTTTCCTTCGCCTTTGCCCGCTTCTGCCAGCCCGCCAGCCTCATCCAGAAGCCCTGCGCCAAGCGGCAGGTCTGGCAAACCATCAGCCTCGACGACGCCTGTGAGGAGTGCTTGACGTGGTTTCCTGATCGGTATCCGTGCCCGAGGGCGCGGTACCGGTGAAAGGGGGCAAGCTCAAGGCGCGGATGAGATGAAAGACATCCTACGGTCTTCTCAGTGTTTGGAAACTTGTGTATCTTTGGGCCGTCAGTTTGACAGAGCGTTGATTGGAATTTACAGGGAGTGTAGCTACGACTCGTGGACATGGGATCTTTTATAACGAGGTTGAGGGCTCCGGAAGCCCTCGTATCTAAGTCTTTTTGCTGGGACCTTTCGTCTGACGTCGCGGGAGCTCAGGGAAAGTGGCAATAAGGAAGGGAGTCAAGAGGTAAATGGTCGATGGACAAAGCCGAGTAGGACTAGTTCGGGATGGATTGTTGTATACGTAGCAGGCTGGATTATGGTAAGCTCTACAGAAGCCTGCTGTTCAGCCCGGAGTTGACGGGGCGCAGTTAACGACTGAGGTGGGAGGTTGTTATAGCAATGTCTTCAAATAGTTGTTAGCTAACGGGATGGAAGACCGAGATGAAAACTGTTTACTATCAGCGATTCCACAAACCCAAAACGATTCATTGGCCCTTGGCCTATAGCACAACGTAAGTTGGCTAGCTTGTATGTTCTTAGATTAGTAGAACATTATAAGAAGCCTGGAAACAAGTACGCCGACACTCCACAACACCCAGTCATACTTCCCTGTCTGGGCGATCTTCTCACTATTAACTGTAGTTGTGCGTGGTCTTTCGGGGAGGTCCATCTTCTCGCGCCGAGGATCCGCTAGTGAGGTCTCCAAGAACAAGTTGAGGAAAGGGACGTTCTCAAATAGGGGTACCAGATACCGATTCAACAGCCCCGAAAAGGGACCTTCCAGGGTGTTGATGGATTACATTTGTTCCCCTTGTTTTACCACAGCTTGCGCGCGGAGGTAGCGGTGTTTGTGGACTTCACCGAAGGCGAGGCCGAGAGCTTCTTCAGACAGGCCTTGTGGGTACTCTTCCATTCTGCGTGAAATGTTAATGGATAGAGCTGCTGTCAACTCTATCGCGCTGTCGCCTCCTTGGACTGTTATGATATGTGGTTGGCAGCCATGGGTTAGCCGCAACTGAATTTGGCCGTTTACATTGCAAGTACTGGTTGTTCTGGAAGACGAGGCCAGGCACGCTTTGAAAGGCCATTTGGACTCCGGACACAGCCGAATAGTGCTTAGAGAGGAGTGCAGAGTCCGCCGCAAGTAGGCTCTGGTAGATCCCCCGCCCTCGTCCTTGCTACCTTCCTCGGCTATATCGATTTCGACCTGCTACAGTTCGAGGCGTGTACGTGATCTGTACCTAGGCTTTTAGCCCAGATATGTACAGTCGATTCACTGCGGGGCTCAGTGCACTGCCTGTAAGCGCTAGTCGTTTGGTCGAGATAGGATTGGGCGCCTTCTATGTATATATGCCTTACCATGCCTGTCTGGTCAAGCCTATGTGACGACGATAATTGACTCAGCCTGATTTCTTTATCTCTTGCGCAGCGATTGTCTAATATATCATACCACTTTCCAAGTCCAATGTCACATTTCTTGTTATTCTTAAGTCTCACAGCAGTCCAGTCTACAACATACCAGTCAAGTAACCGTCATTTTCTTTTTTGGCTACCATGGCAGACCCTCTGAGCATAGCTTCTGCTGTCGTTGGCATCCTTGCTGCCGCTGCCCAAGTCATCAAAATTCTGGAGCCATACGTATCAGCCGTCAAAGATACACCGATGACCGCTGCATCAGTTCGCTCGGAAGTCGTTAACTTTCGTATTATCTTATCCGCGTTACAGGGTCTACTAGACAACCTGGATGTTACGGCGGGAACACGTACGTCACTCGTTCCGATTGACGACCTCGTCATAGTTCTTACAGACGGCGTCCTTATTTTCTCCGAGCTTGAGGCTTCCGTTTCCTCCCTAGATGCCACCGGAACTGGGCGCCCTTCGCTCACGTTCCGGATACAGTGGGCTCGGAAAGAGAAAGAGCTGTCTGCCATCGTTGGCAGACTGCAAGCATTCAAGAGCTCTATCTTGCTATTGCTTAATATATTGCAATGGTACGTTCACTAGAAGCTGTAGTAATACCAATGTGTGCACTCACTGACTCATCCTAGCGACTCCGACCGTAGGGCTTCCCAGACCCAAAACGAGCTTTCTGAAAAGGTCGAAAATCTTTGGGCAAATCCTGTCCTCTCACAACGGCTTGCGACCATAGAGGATGTATTTGACGGTTTAAGCGTCTTCAAACCCCGAGCATCCGATAGCAGGTTGAGCATAACTTCTTCAACGTCAGACGACCTGTCTTTTTATTCGGTCGAGACGCTTACAGCGGCCCAACCATCAACTCAGCCATCAGGCATTACGCAACCATTGTTGTCTATCTCGCCTCCCGAATTCGAAGCCGACCTGGACCGGTCTCGAGTCTACCAAAGGGCGGGAGGAAGCAATATTGGCTTTTCATCAAAGCGGTCTATTGCAACGTCAAAAGCTGGTTCTGTCTTTTCTGGCATCAGTTTATCTGACATATCCGTGCTTTCGACCATTGCCGTTCCTGTCTATTCGGGCGAGATCTCCAATGCTCAACACTATGTCTTCTCGGGATTCAAGACTTCGAGCGCAATCACTCAACAATACTACGCCTCTAGTGCCGCCTACAACAGCTGTAGCAGCAATGTCATCGGTAGATGGTCTGAATCCAGAAGGCGAATTTTCAAGTTTAGCGAGTTTCGATTCGAAGTACAATTCGAAACTCCCGTCATCTTCCTATGCCCCCCATCAAACGACAAGGGCCCCGTCAAAGGCCAGCAGATCATTTTCATTGACGGGTCAGAAGATAGTGTGCGAGACAGTCGGTCTGAACTTCCATATCTAACGTCCACGAACAGAAGGGCTCTGACCGACAAGGAGTTAGTCAAGCAGTCAATTCACAAGGCCGATAACGAGCGGGCTTCGTGGGTGACGCTGCTCTCTGCCTTGCAAAAGATGCAATACGAGTCGAGAGGATGGCAGAGGGAACAGTACTTGGAGAAACTGTATAGAACTCCACCCCAAAAGGATCTTAACCTAGAGGATATCGACAAAACACTCAAGGATATTAGCGACAAATACACTCTAACGATTGCTATACAGAAGAAACTTAGAAGCTGGGATACAATGCCGACCAATGTAAAAAAGCCGTATGCTACTACAGCTTTGTGCCATATTATAGAGATGCTAGGCATGCTTAGCGTACACTGGGTTGAATTTAACAGAACCAGCGACATATACCACGCAGAAGGTAATGGCTATACGGTCACAGGGGAGAAAGTTAGCGACCTTGGTATTGTATTCAACTTTCAGGTACACAAGCGTAGCCGCTTTGAGGGCAACTGCGTTATACCTGTCAATGAGACTAAGGAGTTCTGCTTCGGCTTTGTCCCAACTATTTACCGGTATACGTCAGACAGTCAACGGTTGCAATTTCCTGACGACGAACCCAGAGACTTATCCACCTTGAACTTTGCTAGCGACTACGAAATTGCAGAAACCTTGGTCAAACTCGGCTGCAATATAAAGACTGTGGATTACTTCGCTGAAAAATCAACTGCACGGATTGGGCATCTGTTCCCTAGTAAGTCTAATTCTATTCAAGGCCAGATAGAGTGATTTCTATGGTCTAACAAAGTCTATAGCTGCTTTTGAGATATTAGGGATGCTATCTCGCACACTTCACATTGAGAAGAGCGCATTCCGTCTGCTTCCAAACCCAACCTGCTATCGATGGGATACCAAGAACTTTTCGTTAAATAGACTACTTAACGCATACGCCATGCAAATGAACGAATTGAAGGCCGACACACAGCATAATATGAGCGTTGTCGTCAAAGCGATTCAGAGGAACACTCAGAAAATACAGGAACGTATCAAAGCCTCCGATCGCGGTGTTTGGCTTGACTTGCGCCTCATGGATGCCCTGCATTCGGCGCTCGACGATACGGACGAGATCTTGACGGCAAAGCCCAGGGAAGCTCGGTTAGCCCCACAGGCCCGTAACTACACTACAATGTCTCGCATGCAGCAGAGCCTTCACAATGAACCGGCTCGATCCTCAGAGACCCCCAATGAGATGCCATTCGAAAGCAGGCGACAAGAAAGGGTTCAGCACGTGCTTCGAGCTCATATTCAGGAGGTGCTTGCTGTTCTCAATGAAGATACAGAAGATGCAGTCCGAAGGGATTATAGCGGCAATCTATCCTCAGACAAGGAGGGACCTCCTCACTTCGAGTTCATCAATTCTGCAACTCCAGAGTTAAAGCAAGACAAACTTATGGAAATTTACTTTCGAGTAGTCCGGGAAAAGGTCCTTGAAGAGGTTCAAGTGCCGGCGAGCAACCGAGAAATGGTAGGCTTGGGCGGTTTGATGAACAAACCAAAAAACTTCAGTATTCGAACAGCGGAGACACTGGGCGATGACGACGAAACCTGCTTACACGCTTTAGATGACAATGATCTGAGTGATGGAGATATATGGTGTACGCTTGTTTTCCGGATGATTTGTTGGCTTATGTTGCACGATTTTCACAAGAAGGATGTCCAGATTGCAAAGAGCGAACTCTTCGGGAGCCGTCTGCCTGTTTATATTTCATAGTGGATGAATTGATTCTGAGAGACTTCTGGAATTTAAGCAGTAGGTTTTGAGTCATACTCTTAGACGAGCTGGTAGCGACGCATAGCCCTGCGTGACTGCTTGCGGGCCTTAAGCACGTTCTGTGACCAACTACCAACCACTTGTGTCCGGCCCAGTGGCTGTCAAGGGGCAGTTGTCATTTTGGCCTAAATCCCTAGCTTTCTTGCGCTTCCAGAAGTCTGCAGCCGTTCTGCCGACTGCACTCCGGAACGGTGCGATACCAGCACAGCCCGGCCCCGCAAGTATCCGTCCGTTGACTGCCGGCCTTTTCCGATGTATCGGCCCCACCTCCAGAGATACGGGACCTGCCGGCGGCCCCGCTTGACCTCTTTCTCCGCCATGTCCCCCGGATTCGCGTTGAGAAGTGGGCTGCGCGGACTGACGCGGCGCCGCTATCTAAGGAGGGCCCGCGGCTGAACAGTCAAGAGTGCACAGTTGGCGGGAGACGTCTGCTGATGAGATTTGCCTCTTTTGAGGCAACCTGATTTGGATGGTGATCCACCTTGAATCTCAAATATCAAATAGTTTTTGTCGTTGCTGCATGGATGGCATGGTTTCACAAGCCCTTATTGACCGTGTTCCGCCCTTGGTAATAATAGCGCCATCCTTGAGGCTGTAGTATACAGTGAGAATGTCGATGGAAAGAGAGGCGTGAGTAAAGGACTGCATTCATCTCTGACCTCCCTCTTCCTCTTGGAACAAGGAGGCCCTCATGCGAGTGCCTCTAGTGCTAAAGGCGGTGTTGAAGTTGAGAATCTTGGTGACACATTTTGGGTGTCCTGTTAGTGGGGTGTCCCGTTAGCTGACTGACGTTGTTCTACGGGACGAAATGCTTTCCGATAACACCGTCTTATGACCTGGAGAAACCATCGAACATATATACATATATATGTCGACCGCCGTCTCACTGCGCGCCGAGTCGATAACGTAGGCATTCGAGCTTTCTGTTCAGGGATGCATGCAATCTCCTCGACGCACCGGTTCTCAACCGAAGCCCCTGCACTGCGGAGGCGTCGGCAATGCCCATTGGGCATCGAGAGGCGGTAGTCGTCGCGAGGCGGCTTCGGTGGCGGACAGCGCAAGGCAGACTCACTCGGGTGGCTTGCAGGCGAGTTTGCAGCCCTTTTCGAATCATCCTGCGTGAGCAAGGTCTGTAGTGCGGTCTGAAACTGCAGGACCCCGGCTGCGTGGCCGGCACTAACAAGATGCGCCGCCTCTCACTGGAGAGATCCTTCAGCTTTTTTTCGACTTTGTCCACTAGCCGCATGCGAGATACCGGCTCACCCCGCCGTCAAAACGGGTCGTCGGACGCCCAAGTGGTTCGCCTTGGTGGCACAAGAGGCATATAACATGATGGCACCCGCCAAGAGGTCATCGCAGTACCGGCGCAACCAGTCACAGCGTCCGGCGTCTCCAAGATGGCGGTATCGTTCTCGAATCCCCTGCCTATTCTGCAAGGCTGGGACGAGGGCAGCGCGAGCTTTAACACGACCTCCCACGGCACCGATGGCGAGGCGAATAGACTGGCATTTCCGTTCCTTTACGCGGACATAGACCAGCCTCCGGTCCTGACCTCTTCCGCGGAGAGCCTCCGGACCAAGGCCCTCGAGGCCATCCGGCACCATTACCAATGGGAGCACGACTTCAACCCACTCTGCGCCCTCAAGCTCGCCAACAACTGGAGCGATGCTTGGTCGGCCACCGATCTCGATTCCCCGTTCCTCTTCCTGGCGGCGTACTCGCCCAAAGTCGTCATAGGGTTCTACGCCCTCCTCAGGGACCTGACGCTACTAAAGGATGCGGACGAGGGCTTTCCTCGATGGGAATCATACAATGGGTTTTACGGCTCCCATTACGCGGCAGTGCTGCTCGAGAAGATGGTGCTGATCAGGTTTCCCAATAACGGAAAATGGATGACCACGTTTCGTTCCTGGAACGGAGAAAAGGATCCAACACGGTTGCAATGCATGTTGGACGGTTTCCGCACTCGTCTCGATAAGGCGGAAAGACGATGGGCGTCTTTGAAAGAAATGTTGGGAGCGCTCGAAAAGGAAGTCCACCTCCAGTACATGGGACGGCTACGGCACAGCCTAGAGGCGACATTCAATTTCTTCCGCGATGAAGTCCAGGAGTGCAACGACACGATAGCAAGGTTGGAGATGGAAGAAGGTAAGCGACGAGACCTCTGGGGCACCCGGGCGTCTCTTTACGGGTTTCCATGCTGATGCCATTTTGCAGCGAAAAAGCTGTCGCTCGTATCCGAGAAGGACACTTTCAACAACCCTTCCGTGTCGTCAGCCATTGACTCCGCCTCGATGAACCCGAACGAACGGTCACAGGCCGCCCAGGGACTCCCTTCCAGCCGCCGGAAGCTCCGCAAGAGGCCCCCGACGGCCCCATACCGCCGCGGCGGAAGTCGAAGGAGACCAGGAGCCGCCACTGAGGAACCCAAGCTCTGGCGCAGCCTCGGTCTTTCGCTCGTCACGGGGCTCGTGGTCATATCACTCCCGTTCATAGTGATCGCGACGCTACTGTGCGAGGCCGCCGACACGGTCCCGATGTACGACAGCAACTTCTACTCGACCCTGAGCCAGCAGCTCCTGGGCTTCGGGGGCCTCTACGCCATCATGAAGCCCAAGCTGGTGCAGTGGCTCACCGACTTTGGCTTGCTCACTTACGAAGGAGACCCGCCCGGAGGCATAAAGACGAACTGGCCTGTCATCTTCAACTGTCTGGTCGGGACAGCGTTCCTCACTCTGTTGGCAAGCTCCCCCATCTACCCGTATTATCCCCAATCCAGTATCCCGCTCGGGGCCGTGGCGGCCATCTGCGCAAACCTCGCAACGCTGCTCATCATTGAGGACACTGGGAATCAGATAGTACAGCAAAGCGAGATGATCGAAGGACTAGAAGGTGAGCTAGAGGGCTACCGTAGAAGGGGTTGATAATTGGGACATGGCCTGGTCTCTCTGTGATTCACGGCTAGATATACGACTTGTGGGAATGAAAATAAATGTTATGCCAAAGCGCCGGTTCATCAATGTGTTTGATGGGCAAGATCATCCTCGTTGTAACGCACGAGGTCAGGATGCTAGCGTGTAAACAACAAGTATACGCCTGTTGTTGGAGGCGACTATACCCACCCCGGCCAGCAGACTAGTACACCCACGCTTCGACTTCAACCTAGCACCTTTATTCGCCGTAAATTTGTGAGCTTCTCAGAGGGACAGTTCTTACTGTTCTCCAGAAACACAACACCCTGAAACTTGACGCTTCTAACTACGACCAGTCTGGTATCGAGTTGCAGTCTGTAAGCAGTCTATAGTCTCATATAAGATACAGTGTCAGACTCCAAGTAAGAGAATGCAGGATTATCCGTACAAGCCGCAGTTAGCTCTTTCCAAGCGGCAGACGTTGATAGGTATCCGCCAAGTGCGATCATGGGCCGAGTCAAGGTGAGCTCAGTTGCGGCCTGCATCATGTCAAGGCGGCCGACACGACAGATACGTAAGCAGCCAAACCGGTCTATGACAAGAGTTGAACCGCTCACAGTGAGGGGTGAAGCAACCCGGTAGTGGAGCGGGCCACACTTCGGTAGACTTCGCCACAACTCGGCAGCATCCGCGGCTTGATGAAGGGGTGTGGGGATCCTGAGTAGTGTTGTCGCCAAGATAGTACGGTAGGCTGTTTAAACGCAGCAGCCGCCCGACCCAAGCTTAGCTGCGGCTTGTCGACCGAACCGCTTACGAGAATCTCCGGCTGATTGGCGGTGGGTGTATCGAGAGCGCCATGGTGTTTGCCGCTGCGTCATGTTATCAAACCCCTGGTTCGTGTCCGCGAACCGTCGGGCACGACTCCAGAGTTGATGGAGGCCATCACACAAAGACCAACCCCCTGAGGAACCTTCATAATCTCTGTGTCAGCTTTGGGGGCCTTTGCATACATCGTTGCTATGATGAAAGCTGCCGTGAACCCAACTGATGAGTTGGGTCAAACCAAGCGCAAGGACAAGAGCTTCCCTCGAGTATGGGTTAGTACACAGCGTCCGAAGACCCTACGGCATGCGATGGGGACATGGAACAAGCATATGATGATGCTTTGTTTGTTTCGTGGTTGAGTTAGTCCAACCCGCTTCCTTCATGTCCAGAACCTCTGTGTAACTCGACGTGGCGATAATATTGCGTTTTCGTATGCCAAATTACGGCGTGAGGCAAACAGCTGAAGCATCATCATCATCCCACCAATGTCTCAGTCGAGAGGCATGTAAGGTGCCCAGAAACAGAGCGTGGGGTTGAGAGCGGGGAGGACGGTTCAACTACCGACTTGATCGGGCGAGACTGGGAAGAAAAATAGGTCAAAACAGGCAGGTAAGCGATATGAAGATGCGAGGTAGGCTCACCTGCATGCCGTGTACTATCCAAAAGGTCCGACGCCAAGGGTAGAGTCAGCTGCCAAGACGTAGTAGTGAGGAGTCAAATGGAGCAGAGCAAACAATTGACTAAAAGATGCGTGTCGCGTCAAGTTACACAGCTAGTGCACTCGTTGTATACTGCTTGGGTATAGGACGCCTTGGGAAAACCCCAAGACTAGGAGGCCATTCACACAGCCGAGGGAGAACTACACGCCTCGAAGCGGAGCAAGCATAAGTGATGGAAACGTAAGTCTTGCGCGGTAAGACTTGGCTTCAATAGAAATAAAGAGATGGGCAACGGTTATTACTGTACATAATACTGGAAACTAGCTAGCCACGTTCAACGCTCCCTTGGAGGCGAGACCGGATCGCCTGCGCGATACGTACTCCTTGAAAAGACAGTAACAACAACATCAGCAAGGACTTTTGCTGTACGATTAGTACGCGTGGACGGAGCAAAGCAGATCACCTACATGGCGATGTGACGAGCAGCACAATACTGCATCACAGGATCACCACGCCGCGGAGAATCCTGAACGCTGAACGTGAGCATGCAAGGCAGGGTACCGACACGGAATAGCACCACTGCGAATAGAACAGATCCACCTCGGTCTGAGCGGCAAAGGGGGCTGCATCAGTCAGTGGGACTGTACACATTCTCGCGATGGCGGTCTTCCCAAAGGGGGAATATCAAGCAACCAAGACTTGACAAGTTGCCCGACGATGCCGTGTCGAGCCGACACAAGACACGCCTGGGATGCCTTCTCGCGGGTTATAAAAGGCAGGAAGTTGCCCAGAGTATCGTCTTCATAACATCGCCCTCATCAGACTCCAGCATACCATTCACCTAGCACCGCTCCACGCCACAGCTCAACAGCCCGTCCTTCCCTCCACCCAACATGAAATTCCTCCAAGCCCTCCTCAGCCTTGCTGGCGCGGCCTCCGCCCTCGACATTTACTTCCACACCGGGCCCAACTGCAACGACGCCTCCGTGATCTGCAGCGGCATCAACCCCGGCGTCTGCTGCAGGGCCGGCGGCATCACCTACAGGAGTGTCGCCTACCGCGGCATCGTGCCCAGCTGGCGCATCCGGTGCCGGAGCTACCAGGGCAACGGCTGCGAGATCCAGCGGGCCGACTCGACCGTCAACGGCGTCAACTACCAGTGCCACTCGTTCCAGAACAACTACAACTACAACGGCGCGCGGTACGACTTTGTCAACCGGAAGCGCGCCGAGGACACGTGCGCGGCCGAAGACGGGACCTGCGAGTCCACCCAGCAGGCCGACACCTTGGTCCTCGAGGACGGGACGCATCTCCGCATCACCGAGTTGGAAGAAGACCCTCTCGAGGAACTGGTATGAGTCCCCCTCACTCCTATTTTGTGAGAAAACGCCTGCTGACTTTGACAACGCAGTGCGTGAAGCCGTCTCGACAAGCCCCTGATTTCTTGGAGCATCTACTAATCGTGCCGAAACATCTAGCCTTCTCCTTGCAGCAAACGGCACCGTTGCCGCTGACCTCCCGCAGGAGTTCCAGGAGTTGGAGATCAAGCAGTAGATGCCCTGGCGTGGTGACAGTGACGCGGGACCGACACGCCGTGAGCAAGACCCCTTTCCGGACACGCAAGGAGCACACGTTCCACGTGGTATCGAACCATTCATCTGGTGGAACACTTGCTGACCCCGCCGGCACGTCCAGCCTCCAGGTTGCCGCGCACACAACAGCGGCCGCTGGCACCCCCCAGCAGCCCAAGACGCTCGAGGTCGACGGGTGGAGGTTGGTCACGAGTGCCACGTGATCGATGACACGCGCGTACGCCGTACTGAGAGAAGGGGGTGGTGGTATTGTTGCATTCTTGACTGGGACTTTGGGCCTGCCTGTACGGTATAGCCTTGCTCGCGGGCCTCTTTCTTGATTATTTCACCCGTAGATGCCGCGAAGGGATCGTCCGCTCTTTACTGCCTTCGTAAAAAGGGTTCTTGTGGAACACAGCCCCGAATAAATCCCCAAAATGATGGCAATCACAGAAACTGGTTCGAACGCCGGGCAACGTGACTCGATGCATGATGCTGGAATGCAGCCGAAGGAAGCGGTACCCAATCTCTGTGGGACAACATGTCCATGCCGGTTCTGTTTGAAGGTTAACAGTAGAGGTAGTTGGTCGATGAGGTAGTTGATGGATCTGGACTATCCTTGCCGTTCTTGCCTGCATGCCGACTTCTAGTATAGTTGAGCCGTGAGTGATCAGATACACACGTACAGAGCCACGCACATAAGCAACGCAATACCAACACGCCGCCTGATATACCATGTACCACATCGATAGACGTGGCCAATCATCACTTGGGGCATGAGAATAGCCCTCGACTAGTCGCGACGGAACAGAACGAAAGGGCACGGCGCTTACCCGTCCATCTAGTATTGCCGCAGACGCCCCCGGCTTGCCGTACGCAACAGGACGTTGATCAATAAGCTGACTGCACAGCGCACCTTCCTAAACGGTCATCTACTAGCACGTCTTTGCCCTGCGCCGCTTCCAGAGCAGGAGCATTGCTAGCTCTAGGTAGTTGGAGCCATTGCGGGAAAGCCTGGTTGTAAAGAGCCTGATAGATTAGTATCGGCGGGTTGTTGAGCCGGGGGAACAAAACTAGACTGGCCAGTCTAGCTTCGAGCTTGGGAAAGCAACCGCCCTAGAAGATGGCCAGCCAGTTCCTGATCAGTCTCTCGTTCAAGAGATTAAACTTCCCGAGATTGGTCAGGGGAATCGAGCAGGTTCACATAGAGGTGTCGGTGGGTCTGAAAGCAATGACTGAATAAGGGCGTCTTGCATTCTCCCTTCATCCTCATGATGGAGGATCGTTTTGACTACATGTATAAAAGTTAAAAAGTATCAAGTAAAAATCCCAACTCCTTTGTTGATCCTGGGTATATAAAAAGAAGAAAAGTATGCTTTCCTTTGAACAAAACCATCCCTTGTTCCAAAAAGCCAAAAAAAAAAAAAATTTCGACTCCCGCTAAATTCTTCAATTCCATGACGGGACCTTCATACGCGCATGCGTAACCGCTGCCGGTTTCCGTCGTCGACTGCCAATGTGCAGAGACTCCTCGTTCTCGTTCTCGGCCAGGTCCTCGAAGTGCTGATGCCCGACCGTGATGAGCTTGATGACATTGCCGAAACCAACCGCGACCGACGCCGTACCGACCTTGACGATCGGGCCGAGCTCTGAAATGATGAGATGCGACCCAACCTCGTAGTCGGCATGAAGCGGCCTCGTTTCGTAAATCTCCTCGCGTCCCAGTTGCGAAGCCACCCACACCTCCCAGTTGTCCGAGGATCTGCTCGGTCGCTTCTCCAGCCGCTGGTACATCCTGCGCCGGAGGCCACCGGTAGTCGTTGGGGACGACTCGCCGCTGCTCGATCCGCTGTCGTTAACGTCCCGCCGCACGCCCACAAGGAAGCCGTTGGGTAGTGCCTCCCACGTGCCTGGGTTGCTGATTTGTCGCTTCGACTCGATCGTTTCGGACCATAAACTGCAGCTGCGACTCGGAGGGAGGTTTGTGTTGCGGAAACAGATGACGTTGCCGTCCTCCTTGGGCGTAAACGAGTGCATGATGCAGTCGCCCGTCTCCGCGTGGTTGTAGGCGATGCCAAACGAGACGAGCCCGATCGAGCCACACTGCGGCTTCCGTCGCGAGGAGTGGAAGCACCTCAGCGACCGCGGCTGGATGGGATCCGTTTCGAAGGTGTGAAGCAAGTCTTTGGATTTCGCGTCAATGAGATCCACGGTCTGCGACCTGGCGATCAGGAATGAGCTGAGGGCCGAAAGCGGTACGACCTGATACGCATCTCGATCCTCGTCAGAATGAACGTCGAGGCTCTGTGATACCCAGGTGTCATTCACTTGCTGGGTCGCCACGTGAATGCACCCCTTTCTCGACGCTGTCAGTATCGACAGCTGCGAAGAGCCATGCGGCGCAATCTTCTGCACGAGTGGCCGGACCGAAATCAAGGGGCTCTTGCATATGGTAAACTCCATCGGCTCCTTCATGCCAGGAATGATTTGCGTCATGGTCCCGTTTCGGCGGACGATGACAAGGGGGCTCGTAAAGTCAAAAGTTGGGGTGCCGAAAAAGAAACCCTCAGGCTTCTGGCCGTTCAATTCGACAGGGACCGGATGGCCCCAACGATGCTCGACCAGGTTCCAGAGAAAGACCTTGTGAGACGACAACAGGGCCAACCAGCTGGACTTCTTGTCCGTCGCAACTGCCAGAATCGGGAAGGGGTTTTCAGGGGGCGGCTCGATATCAGCCAGCGCATAGTCCCTGCCCCCGGACCGGACGTCCCACACGCGGATTGCCCGATCCAGTCCAACTGAGATGATGTGCCCGTCGTATGAGGATGACATCATGACGACATCCAACGAGTGAGCCTCTGGAAGAGACTCAATCGCCAAAAGAGGTTGGTCGCTCATGTCATCGTTGCGTCTGGACTCGGCATCGTCTCCCCAGAGCAGGTAGTTCATGAGGAGGCGGACGGCAGAGAGGATGAACAGCACGGTGGCGAGGAAGTGCTTCAGATGATGGTCGATAAAGTCGTACAGGGCCGGCAGAAGGGGCCGCTCTGGCGTGACAGGCGTGCGGTCCGCGCCGTTGAGGACGAACACAAGAGGGTCATACACCCGGGCAATGTAACTGTGGGATCGCGGCTTGATGACATTGATAACCTCGCGAGCGCTTTCGTGGTCTTGAAGGCGAAGCCAGGATGTGGGGCTTCGCGCTTGGTGGATGTCGACCAGTAACGAATTCTTTGGCTGGCTGAAGCTGACAGTGTCTCTGGAGACCCTGAAAACCCCCCGCAGGAGTCGGACGAAGGTGTCGTTTTCAAAAAAGTGCCACTGTGCAATCAAAACAAATGTGATCATGATAACTGTCCCGGCGATGCGCGTGGACAGGGCTATTTTACCCTGCAGCATCGCCTCAAAGCAGCTCCTCTTTAGCGGCTGCTCCTGTCCGTACCTGTTGTTCTTCAACGAGGCTTTGGCAAGCGCGTCACTGAGCTCTGTCCGTCGCACGTCGACGCTGAGGACGGCCAGGAAAAACGTGGACAAGTAGAAGAAGTCGAAGACAATGGCGACGGCCACAAAAGTGCAGAATGCAGAGACGCCGGGTGAGACAATCTTGGACAGACCCCACAGGATGATGACGTTCTGCGCCGAGCTGGCCAACGCAACATGTGCCGTCTCTCCGAATGCGCGGCTGATTCGACTGCTCGTGCTGTTCTCCGAGGGGGTCACGATGACGGCGTTGATGAGCCTAAATATGTTTTCAAGGCTCATCGAAAGAACAACCACAGGATACGCCGCCTGAGGGATGCCCGACAAGTCAACGCGGAAGACGGCACACACCGTGAAACTAGACATGATGGAGACGACTACCTGTACGAAGACGGTGACTATCAAGCCAATCTTTGACTTGACCGCTCTCAGCTTGGAGAGGCTGTATAGAAAGTATAGGCCTGCCAGACCGTACGCGAGCGCCAGAAACACCGTGTCTTGCATGGATATGGGCATAAACTGGAACTCGTATAGCTGGCTGGTCATGCTCTTCCCGTCTGCCGGGTAGGCGGTCCATTTGTCCTTCATGCGGGCCGCGAGCGCCTCGGCCTTCCTCTCCCATTGACGACCGACGGGCGAGTCGCGCAGGTGGATCAGTGTGATGACAAGCGCGTCGGCTGCCAACAGTTTTCTGTCTTCGAAATGCTTCCCGCTGAAGACGATGGAATGCCGGAGAGTAACATTGACCGAAGTCGGCTGGGTTTTCCTCGCGTTGACCGTGGAGACGATGTTGGCATCGGTGGATATGCGCTCCGCGGAGCAGGCCCAGTATTGGAGGGGCGAATGGAAGAACCACGACTGGTTGGTAAGGCCGTTGACGACGTGAAATGCATCCCGGTCCTGAGGTGCAAGATCTGCGTGGGGGTCGTGGACCCGGAGAGCCGTGACGGGCCGCCGTGGGCTGAAGTTCTTGGTGGGACCGAGCAGCTCGTCCTGGAGTTCAAGAGCACCAAGCAGCACCTCGCGATCCAAAGCCTTCATATAACTACCGTGGACCCATATGGAGCGCATGATGACGTCGGATTCGGTGCTGTTTTCCTTGAGCGGCTGCGCAGCAGTCCACACGTGGTGGGGGAGGTTGGAGGCGCCATTGCTCAAGTCGGAGGTGTAGAGAAACGGAAAAGGGTATATGAGGATCGAGGCGACGACGACGGAGATGATGAGGGTCGTGACAACGTGCCTCGCAGCGTATCGACCGTACCGCGCAAAGGCTCGGCGGAGAGGGTGGTTTGGTGCAAGGAGAGGAGCTTCCGTCGTTCTGATGGCAGGCAAGTCAGTGCATGTGTGGGAATCGCGCCAGGCCCGGACGGCGAGAGAGGGCATCGGTGCGGGATTGGAAGGGGGGAAGAACTGCATACCCTCGCAAAGGATACAATAGGTACCAAATCATCTGCGGCGACGGTTGCAAGTGGACTTGCAGCGACTGCAGCAGAAGACGAGGTTAACAAAGTTGCGGAAGCGGGCGCGGCTCAATCGAGCAAGCGATCCATCCAGCGTAAAACTGCAGTGGATGGTATTTTTGACGTCGGTCTGCAAGTGGTGGTCGCTGCGCTCATGATTTGGCTCGACGGTCGCGGGCTACGTGAGGTGGCCAGAGGAATTGAACATATGAAGCGGCCGGGGAACCGTGGGTTCGAGAATCAGAGGGCGACGCGGGGATTGGAAGGGTGGAAGCTTTTGAAATCAATGCGCTCGGGAGAGGGATGTGGGCGAGTCTAGTAAGCAAGAAGGTTGCATAGGAGAAGGACGGGGATGGGGGCGTGGTCAGTCAGGTCCACGTCCGTCAGTCGATCGGGTGTCGGGAGACGTGCGTGAGTGGAACGACGGCGGCGGGCGCCTGCGATGGGGCCAGACCAGGCTCAGGACAAGGCCAACTTGTTAGTCTGGCGCTGGCTCTGTGGCGGAGGCTTGTTACCACGTTGGTCGTGGGAAAACCGTCAAAGTCGGCTGGAGGGGGGTGGCGCGAGTCGATTGAGAGAAATGCTCTCGTGAGCGGAGGGCCAATGCCAATGGAGGTCTTGGGTTAATTATGTATGTGAGCGAGTGGGTGGTGTCCGTACAATTGGACAAATCGCGGTGCTGGCGATGCAATCTTGGTCGAAACGAAGAGAATACGGAGAAAGTATACGCCGCCAAGACTGATAAGAGGTTCTGGGCGGTCGTTGGTTGGCAAAGTGGAAGGGGAATTGATGTCGACAGGAAGAGACGATGCACCCTTTGGCGGTGATGGAGAAGGTAAGGCGATGGGATCGATCGGGGGACGTCGAGTCGAGCTGGATGCGACCTGACAGAAGACACAGGTGTGATACAGACAGAGAAGACAGGACTGCGTTGGGCAGACAGGGGTCGGAAAGGCAGCTGCGGTGCGAGTCGAGGTTGCAGAGGGTACATTGGAGGACACTGAGACTGTTCAGTGGTTACCCCTCGTAGAAAATGCCCGTAGCGCGCCGTACCGCACAGCCAAACCTGGAAGGAACCTATAGCCCCCTCATTTCAGTTGGACTCAGTGCTGGAGTCGCAGTACAGAGGGAGTATCGGGGAGGTATCTAAATTTGGGGAAGGGAAGAAGTGGGACCTGCCAATGGCCAAGGCGTACCTAGTGGCAGTATCTGTCGGGGAACATGGGACGACTTCCCTACGAGGTAGGCGCGAAAAAACTTATTGAGGCCTGGCCCCCCTGTAACGCGCCGAGGTCCTCCAGAGGCAAAAAGAAGCAAGAGAAAACAGGCAGGAAAATAAAGAGAGAAAAAAAACCGCGCCACAAGATAACTGTCAGGTCCGCCTAGAATGTGCTAGGCTTGGCTCTGGGAAAGGCAATACAAAGGTAGCCTCTCTCACCCTTCACTGTCGTCCGGTCGAGTCTCGGTACTTGGAGGTGACTTCACTCGAAGACGAGACAAAATAAACACGTGAACCGGAGAGAGAGAGAGAGAGAGATGGCTCAAAGGAGCCGAGCCAGGGGCGGTTTGGTGTTGCTGCCAAGCTGGAGACGTCACAGCCCATCGAGTGTCTCGTGTCTGATAGGGGCCCCCGGAGCGGAGGGGGATTGTCCACTAAAACCGAGGCCCCTCAGCCGTGTGCCGGCGCTGACGTCTGCAGGTCTTTGGATGGTGAGACAGTCCCAAGACCTGGGAAGAACTTCTTCCACTGCAACAGAAGCCGGTCCAGCCTTTCAGTCTAGGTACTACCTACTTATGTGTGACCCCGACCAGACTCTCCCGCACCGACGAGCGAGCCCCGCCATGGGATACACGAAGAGGCACTACATAGGTGTGTCTGCCATGGTGTTCGGCAGGTAGTCAAGAAAAGCAAAGAGAGATAAAGGGGGGCATGCAGGGACCCAAACAAGGACAATCCAAACCAGACAACGCCGCGCGGGTGGACTTCGCGCGCGGAAAGGGAGAATAAGGTTGGAATTTGAGGGGTAGTTTGGGAACGTCTATTTCAGGGCGGCAGTCGAAACAGACAAACTTGGGGGATCCTGAGATGGGCAATGAGCTCGTGACAACCAAACCACGCGCCTGGCTTGCGTCCGTGTCAGCTCTGTTCCCTAGGCATATCCCATCAGACGGGACCCCAAGAGACAGATGGCAGCCGTCAGTCACTCTGGGTCCGACGAGACTCGTCGTTGGGGGCTGGTAGCTCCAATCCTGGAATGCCAATGATGTGCGACTCTCAAACAGAATTCTTGACGGCATTTCTGGGACATTCCAGAAGTGAGGAAAGAAAAGAAACATGTCCCCTGTCAGCCTGTCTCGCCCGTGTCGTGTTCCTCGGTTCCCCCCTGGAACGGGCGGAAGCTTGTTGGGTTGCACGGCTCTGCATGGCGTCCACTAGGACAGGCCGTCTTCCCAGAGCCGGACAAAATGAAGAACGTGTCGTGGCTTTCGACTGTCGTCGTTGCCGTCGTGTGCTGCGGCGCCCCAAGGGATCCAATTGGGGACAAGCAACCCGCCGCAGGGGGGAGCATTGGCGCGCAGTTCTTTGCCGATTCGTTCCCAGTTATGTCGCCGCACCCCTCCTTCACGTCGCGGAAATGCTTGCTGTCTCGTCTTCGCTTGAAGGTGAAGGAAGGCCTGGAACCTGGGCGGAAATACACCGGGGTCCCGATTGAAGGGACCGGGCGTCGACGGACCTGTACGCCAGTTGGGTGTATGTATGCGAACGTCGAGCTGCGTTGTCCCCGTCCCTTTGAGGAGCCCGTGCTGCGATGCGCTCGGCTGGGGGATTTTGAGCACGAGGCAGACCTGGCGGGCGCATCTTATCGCTGGGCCGAGGCCTTCAGCACAGTCCGCTGCCTGGCGTCGCGCGACGAGGCCTCTGCATGCTTCCAGGTCGACATCGGAGACCCGGAGAGGCGGCGCTGCTGCAACCGGTAACAACATGTCAAATACGACCGTCTTAGCGCGCATTATGGGCTCCTGTCATCCCGCCGTGGACAGACTGGGTGTGCTGCTGATGCGTGTGGTGTATATCAAAGAACATTTCAGGACCCCGGGGGTGCGATTTTCGTTGCGAAGAACTGCCCACCGGCATCGTCTTGTTCAGGAATGTGGGCGTCTCTGGCGCAAACAGTCGAATGTGACCATGTTTATTTCCTTGTTGTATCGCGTGGCGACAATCATCGGTGGTGGGCTAATTAGTGGCTTTTCTCGTTAGTGTTGCTTCTGCTTCTTCTGGGTCCCTGGATCAGTCGCAATAAATGGTTGACTGGGATTTGGGTCGGATTTGCAATGAAGCTAGGTGGCCGTAGAATAGAGAGCATCGCGAGGCTCGTTCGAGAGTGAGCAGTCGACCTGGCGTGTTCGACTAGTGTCGAGCGAGTTAGCTGGCGTCAGTTCTGCATTTGGGGCGGTTGGTAGCGCAGCCACGGTCCGTCGTTGTAAGCCGAGGGGGCGTGTTGCTGCGGTGGCTGTTTGGTTGGCGAAGGTGACCTCACGATAGTGAAGGTTGAAGCACGTTTACCATGGAAGTTCGAACGAAGAAGGGGGAAGGGCCGGCCGGCCGTCATAAATACTAGGAAAAAAAAATTGCCCAGCCAGCTGCACCCAGGCCAGATCGGATCTACCTAATCTATACTCAATCAGACGGGCAAAGCTCGCTGCTGCTGCCCGTTGCCAAAAAAGAAGAAAAAAGGCAGAGCTTACCCACGGCAAGTGTGACCGCGGTGTGTTTGCTTCGCTGCTCGGAATCCCAGGCCTCTCATCATAATCAGGCCATGAGGATGCTGAAGTGGCCTGACTTCCCACTCGCGCCGCTCCTCCCATTGGCCCCGCTCCGCTATGCGCGGTTCGCACCACCCCCATTCGAGACCCTCGTGCTGCCCATCCCACCGTGACACCCCCCCTCCCCCCCCCCCCTTCTTTGTGCCCCTTGGGTGCGTTGGAGTGCATTCAAGAATCGGCACCCTTGCGTTCGCGTGTTCTGCGCTCGGAAAGAGTAGTTTAGTGTAGGTAGCCTTCTTGCTTAGTGCCCGTTGATCCATTGGGCGGCATGGATTCCGGAGCGTGCTATTCGTCGGTTGGCTTGTTTCGGGCCTTGCCAGCACATATGCGGACCGTGACCCAAGACGTTGGACAGGTTGACTGACTAACCCGAATCTCAGATATCACAAACCACCGGCCCATGTCAGGCTGAGTGAGAATCAACCTCGCTGGCTAATTTGATTACTGGCTTGTGTGTATGAGGTACCAGCTAGTATTGCAGAATTGCTACATCGTCAAGACTTCCCATCCGTGACGCCCGGTGATTGTTCAACTCGCAAGTGACCCATTCCGGCAATAGTTTTTCAAATTTTCACTTTTTTGCTCAGCAATCCAAGAATAAGCACGCGCCGTCCTCATCGTGCCACTACAACTTACACCCGACTTCTCTCTCATCACAAACACATGCGTGCCGCCACATTATATCCCAATCCAAGATCATGAACTCAAAAGCCCCTGCGGCCTCAGGGGACCCCCTGGCTGAGCTCATTACCACATACAACGAGCTCAACGGCGCCTTCATCGAGGAATTGGACGAGGAACCGAGCCCCCTCGAGTTCATGCGCTACGTCGCCCGCAACACCCCCTTCGTCGTCCGCGGCGCGGCGTCCTCCTGGCAGTCAAACAAGACATGGAACAAGGAGTATCTGGTGCGGATGTTCAAGGACCAGACTGTCAACGTCGCCGTGACGCCGTTCGGGTGAGTGGGGGAAAATCCTGCGCGTCTCGCCTCACATCTATCTGCATGTCTGTCCCATGATGGTTGACTTACACGGGTTGAATAGCAACGCCGATGCCCCGACTGAACACGACGGGAAAGTCGTCTTCGCAAAGCCCCACGAAGAAGATCAAGACTTTGAAACCTTTATCAACTACGTGATCAACCAAGAAAAGAGCAATGACACAACCTCGGAGGTCCGATATGCCCAGACCCGTACGTTGATTCTCTAATCCTCATCCTCACTCACTTTCGCCCTGCCGCCCGCCTAATTAGACTCTACCCTGCCGCGTTTAATATCCGCTATTTTACATGTCAGAAACCTGCAAGCTTTACGCCCCTTCCCCCCTTATGTCTTGCCGTCCCTCGCCTGCCAATCCTGTTTCTTCACTCAACCCCCCCTCATCCTGTCTCCCAGGATGAAAATGGTGAACAAGAACAAGAACATCAGCTCACAAATGACCCCTCAGAGAACGACAACCTCCGCAACGAATACCTCCCCCTCTCCTCCCAGGTTCCCCCCTCGGTCCCCTTCGCCCGTATCGCCCTCGACCGCGACCCGGACGCCGTGAACCTTTGGATCGGCACCTCGCGCTCTGTCACCGCCCTGCACAAGGACAACTACGAAAACATCTACGTCCAGGTCCGCGGCCGCAAGCACTTCGCCCTCCTCCCGCCATGTTGCCACCCCTGCGTCAACGAGAGGGCCCTCGCGCCCGCGACCTACGCCCGTCGGGACGATGGTAGGTTGGAGCTGAAGCTTGACCGTACTGAGGACAAGGCCGATGGCGAAGACGACGGCAGAGCGCCAGACGCAGTCCCTTTTGCGACCTGGGACCCGGATCACCCAGACATCAATGCGACGCCCTACTCTCACCTCGCCGAGCCCGTCCGAGTCACCCTGGACCCGGGTGACATGCTCTACCTCCCCGCCATGTGGTACCACAAGGTTTCGCAGTCCTGCCCGGAAGACGGAGAGGGCTTCGTCCTGGCCGTCAACTACTGGTAAGTTCCGTCTCCAAGAATGGGCAATCTTTCCGTCACCCAAGGCTAATCAACATTATCATGCCAGGTACGATATGGAATTCAGTGGCCCCTTATATCCTCTGAGCGCCTTTGTCCGGAACGTCAGCCTCCGGACGACAACATCAACTTCAGCAATGCCCACGGCTTCAACGTCGGATAGGACGACATAGGAATGGCTAGACATCCTGTAATGATCAGAATAACCAGTCTCTTCGCCGCCTGATTGAGTCTCTTCTCAATCCTGGCATGTGCCTCTCCATCATATGTACAAGTGTGTGTGTGCGGGATATACGCCCTGATTACCTTGACAAGGTGGTTTTTGTTTCTGCCCTGACCACTGTTCGAGAGATCACACTCTTCTCTTTTTCGTTCCTCCCTCCACCAAAAAGAATAGGGACCAGTGCAAAGCATTATTTTGGCCCGCCTGGTCCTGGACATGGATCAGAAGCCCCTTTCCACCCAACATGAACGCCGGAACCCGCCCTGCATATCTCGAGGTGATTCATGATACACTTTTTTCCACCCTTGCCCCAGAAAGCTCGTCTCCTTTCCCTTTGCCTTGCCTTGGTTGTAATGCATATAGTATAAACGCAGAAGACAGATCCAAGTGGGTATGCGTCGAAGTGAATAAAATGAGAGGCGAAAAACAAACCCGCCTCCACTAGAAGAGACTGTGGAAGTCGAGTCCTAACTCCGGCAAGCACTTTGGCTCAGCAAATACAAAGGGCGCATGCAAATGAACTGCCCGTCCACCAAAAACACCTGAAAGCATCGACCCGGATTAGTTGAGGAATCCCTTACACGCTGCCGTACCACACAGGCAGGGAATACGGTCCAAGCTGCCAATTTCACGCTCGAATTTGTAGTCATAAGTCAACTCCTCGTCTGCGAATGATTAGCTCCATGTCATACCAAGAAGATGGATTTCAAGTAACATACGTTGGCCAATGTCGCGAAGGGCGTAGATGACGATTCGCTTGCTACCGTCGACCTTGATGATCTTGGCTGTACAATTGGGCATACAGCTATGGTTGATGAAGCGAGCAATACCGCCCTTCTTGGTGGCGTCGATGACCGTGTTGTCGTCGATACGGAACAAGTAACTGCTGCCCATACCGCTCTTGAGGTAGCGCTTCTCGCGGATTTCTGAGATGGATTGTCTGACCTGCTCTCCGACGTACTCGATGATCATGTCGTCCTTGTTGATGTTTTCCTCCGTGTACAGACCCCAGTTGTGGATTGCGGATCGGGCAAACTTGACAGGCTTCTTCCGCTTCTTAAGCTGGTTGAACTTGAAGGCGTCAGAGTCGCCAGATATCTTCTTCTCATCCTGGAGCGCCGACACGTGGCGACGGTTGTTGGCGCGGTTGGCTCTCGAGTTACCCTTTGCAACAGCCTTTTCTGCTACAGTGAGCCTGCTGGCCTCGACTGCAGCGTCTTTGCCGTCTCTCTGGTACTTGGCTTGACGTGCCTCTCTGGCCTTCTGGACCTTGATGTGGTGAGGCAAGTACTTGGACTTTTCGGCGTTGAGGATCTTCTTGACTCCCTCGGTTCGTGCAGCCCCAGTAGAGTTCGGGACGTAGTAGCCATCAATGCCCACGGCCTGGTCGACCGAGCCAGACGGGGAGTTCAGCTCGCGTACACGATTACGCCGCCATAACCAGAGAAGCGGGTCTCCGAGGTCTGTTCCAGCGAATCTCTTGCGGAGTCTAGTAACGTCAGGGCTGTCACATGCGGACAACGAGAGTTCTTGTAACGCAGAAATGCTCAGTTTGAAATCCCTGGATAGATCGAGGGCGGTAGTGGGTGTGGTCGAGAATAAGGCCGGATCTGCCTTCGTTGGCTGCGGCTCTGACTCTTCTTCCTTGGTCTCTACCGGCACCGGCTCGACCTCTTCTGGCAAAGGTTTGGTCGGGGCGGTCCCCTCCTCCACTTCCACTTCCATCGGCGTCGGGATTTGCTGCTTCTTGAGGGCCTCCCGTTCCTCAAAGAGTTGTTTCTTCGATTTCTTCTTCGACTTCAGTTTCTTGGCTGCACCCTTGGCGGTTGACAGCGGAGTCTCGGATCGAGTGCTCTGCGCATCGAGCAGATCAATGTCAGGGGTAGCCTCTTCCGAGATCTCGTGAACCAGCAACTCGGGTTCGACGTTGTCTAGTGTAACTCCGAAGAGCTCCTCATCGGACTTCTTCTGGCGCTTGATTGCCGACTGAACCTCGAGATCTAGTTTTCTCTTTTTCGTCGATGTCAAGTTGTCGCCAACGGCGAAGCTTGCCTCAGTCATGGAATCTTCCTCTGCGGGACCCCAAGAGGCAAAGTCATCCTTGACGTCTTCATCCGTGCTCATGCGGCTACGCGGCCTGGAGTCGGGCTCCTCAGTATCTCTGGCCAGGGACTCTCGAATCACAGCCTCGTCGTCGGATTCAGCATCGCTGTCGTAGCTCTTGAGGCGATGATGGAGTGACCGGAACGCACTGCGGCCTTGAGGCACTCGCTTGCGGGAGAAGGGATCGGTGAAGCCGTGGTTGCGCGACGCCCCTTGAGCAGTGGCCTTGGCCTTACGAATACGAGGCAGGGCCGATATCTCCAGGCGACCCGTACGACGCTCAATGGGATCTGCACCTGAGTTGGGCGTGCTAACACCGGGACTCTCATCGCCAGCATCGACGGTAACAGACGGGACAGACCCGACTGGGTCTTCCATATGCAGCTGCCGTCGCTTCGTGACGTGATTTGATGGGTCCAGGAAGGTGGTCAGAGTAGGAGCAGCAACCCTCGTGCGGATATGCTTGATCAGATGCTCCGCCAGTTCCCGGGTGACCACTTCGCAGGCTTCGAGCACAGGGTCAAAGTTTTTAGCTCTTTGCCGCTTCTCTTCTTCAATGTCTGCCTCTTCTTCACGGCGACGACGGTCTTTATCCTCTCTTAGTCGCAAATCGCTTCGGCGCTTCCGTTCGGGGCTTGGGGTCCGTCGTCGGGGCGGCGGGGCTGCAGACTCGGAGTCTCGGCTTGTTGTAGGCGGGAGGGAGAGTTGCATCACCATGTTGTAGGTGAACAGATCAGTATGGTTAGCAGCCCTGTAGCACTTCATCGCTTCGTTGCGGCCATGGTACGAATTGGGGAACAAGATGTAGTAGCCAGTCCGGTCAATGCGAATGTCCTCAAAAGCGAACGCTTTAAGCCGCTTCTTCATGTGGGGGATCGTCGTGACCATGACGGGAACATGTTCATGGGCGACGAAGATGTAGGGCTCGCCTGCGAGCTGCTTTGCGATGACCTTCTCCTCGACTGCGACGTGCATCTTCGGTTGGCTTGGGACCCAAGCCGGAACACCTGCCACGGCCTGTCTGTGGGAAGACGGGCCCTTTGGTGCCATGGGTGGTGGTCCAGGGACCTTATCAGACACGATCGCTCGAGGGCCTGTCGGTGGTGCCTTCGCGACGGAGGCGTCCTGCACGACTCGGTCTTTCTTGAGTGCATCCTCTAGCATTTGGCGACTCTTCTTGCCTTCGGGATCGTATTCGACTCGGATTTGGTTCGCCTCGATGCGCTGCCCATGCATCGACTTGACAGCCCGACGCGCAGCATCAATCGCCTTGATGGGGGCGGGCCTCGACCGGCTGGGATGCGCATCCTTGTATCGGAATGTTGCGAATCCTAGGTAGCTACCGGTCTCAGGATGCATCTTGTTGCTGCTCTCTGCGATGTCGCCAAAGGTCGCAAAGGCCGCCGTCACCTTGGAAAACGTAATTAAGGGATTGAAGCCAGTGACCACAATCTGTGTTGGCGGCCCTGGCCCGATGGAGGTCTTTGGGTCGTAGGGGTACGGCCTCAAGTTATAGGGCGATTGTCGCAAGCGAGACTTGGGGAGGTGGAAATCGGTATTGATGTACCCCAGTCGCCCGCCCTTTGCAAGGCGAGGATCTGGAGGGGGTGCGTCATCTTCCTACTCAGTTTATTAGCCAAAGCTCTCATACACAAAAGATGACGCCCCCCCTCCACGGGGTGGGTATATTGTATTTGTACATACCAATCCAAACTCCTTATATATCGGCTTGGCATCTCTCTTGCCGTGCTTCGACAGGGTCCGGTCGATATTGGGATCATATGTGCACTTGAGGCCTTTTCGCGATCGAGTGGGATCTCGCGCAGGAGTGCGCTCAATCGGAGGAGATGGCTCTGGGTGTGAGCTGTTCAGGCGGGCTGCTGGGGTATTGCGAGAGACCGATGCCTCACCCCGATCGATGTTATGTCCTTGTAGCATATTCGTCTTCGGCAGGCCAGCATTGCCCAAGTATGAGGGTGATTCAACGGAGGTAAGCGGCGTGCCGCTGGATATAGGAATATGAGATACGCCGTTGGGAACAGCCTGCCGCGCAGTCGTGCTGAAGACGGAGGAGCCAGTGCTCTCATAGGAACTCGCAGAACCAACGGTGTTGAGAATATCTCCTAAGGGCGACTCGCGGCCCTCGGTTGGCTGTTGCGAATTGTCGGAAAGTAGGCCATCAGCTCCGGATGTTCTTATGCCACTCGTGCCGTTGGGCAAAGGGGTGCTGCTGCTCTTCGGACCGGTGAGCAAGCTACTTGTCGTATCTTGCGTCTTGGCCTTTGCTTTCTCTCGTTCGGCTCTGTCCTTAGCGACGCGGGGGGCTGCAGGGAAGAACTGCGCGAAGCTCGCCGAAGATTGGCGGGTCATCGTGAGATTGTTCTGCTTCTACCGCACCCGCCTGCCACCAACCATCGTCTCTCGAGTATACCGAATGCTTCAAAGGACAGAGTTCATCGCCGGAGACAATGAGCGTTGAAGTATAGCGGAGGAACGGTGCGCGTAATCGATGTTCACGCGACCGAGGCGTAGCCACCGACACGGGTGGTTGGCAAGGGGCAGGAGCCCAGCTGCGTCATCCAAGGAAGGAAGATACCCGGTCGCAAAAGGATGTGATTCGATGTAATCAATCAGCAGAAGTGCAGATGAGGCCGGATGAGTTGTGCGCTGCGACCGACGGACAGTGAGGCTGGAGAAAAGGTAGCAGTGAGGTCAGAAAGTTAGAGGTTGAAGAGTGTCCAAACTCTTTCAGGGATGCGATTTAGCGGAGACCAGCCACGGAACAAGGCGAGGGAGGACCGCAATACCTACCGTTACGCATGGATGCTCTGGATACAGACCTGAACTCCGACCGAAGTACTACTCTGCCAAATTAAGTAGCTGGGTACTTCTGGGTGGCTAGCCTGACAACAGCCGGCACGTGACAAAATCGCGTCGGTGCCCATCCACTTCTTTTTCGCGTCTGTCAAGGGGAAGAGCGACAGGGGCGCCACAGAAACTGTCTTGCTTCCTCAGAAGGAGCCAATAAGGTATCTCATGTATCCGAGGTCCTCAGCAACGGTTTCTTGGTTGTGCATCTTCTCGACGGGCGGTATTTCATAGGTCGGCACCACTCGAAGCAGTTCAAGACTTTCCGCAGACTTAGAACTTGAACGCGACTAAAACAATACTAGCCGCGGCTTTCCATAGAAAGACAATACCCACCCCCATCATGTCAATCATCCCCTGCTGAAAAAGTGGTTTAGTGATTAACAAAGTAAATACAATGCTGCGAGCGTTTCGCGAACACATTCTTTGGTCGCCCGTTCGACCTTTTTCTTACGGGTGTGATGTTTGGTAATGATGCCCGCCAAACGCCTCCTGGTCTCCCGCCATCCCGATGTATTACAAATGAGGGTAATCCTGTCCAAACGCCATCCAACGACCTCGTTGAGTACTTAGAAGCTCAACTTCATTTCAAACTCCTCCTCCTCCTCAAAGTCTTCGTTTCGTGGACCCGCGCTGCCGATACCATCGTTCTCATCGTCTCCAGCGGGATCAAAGATGGACAGGAATTGCAAACGGCCGAGATCCTCGTTTTCGTCACGCATCTCCCGCTCCTGCTTATGAGGAGATGCGTCACGTCTGACGATAGTTTTCGAAGGAATAACAGCGGCGAAATCTGTAGAGGCAGGTCGAGCCGTAGCCGGAACTGGAGCTCGTCCGCTGACAACGGACGAGGCCGAGCGACCCTTTGTGTACCCCAGAGTGTTTCTCGACGCGGCCTCTCCCACGGCGCTTTCGGCAGCTGTAGACTTCGAGGCTATAGTGGCCTTGTTTGGTCTGGTGCGCGGAAGAAGGGCAGAAATGGGCCGTCTGACGGTGGGCCTCTGCTCGACAGCCTTCTTCTGTCGGATAGTAGAGCCCGTCGACATCGAAAGGGCAGACGCGGCCCTTCTGGACGTGATGGTGGGAGGACACTTGAGGGCTCCTCCCACTGTCCTCCTGGTAACGGCTGGGTTGGGGGCGGGAGCGGGGGCCTTCCTCTGGGCAAAGGCTGCGGTCTCAGGGACATCAGAAACGGACCAATCCATCTCCCGAATGTCGCGGAGAATACGCTCGTCGCTCTCCTTCAGAGCCTTCTTCAGCTTTTCCTTGTGCTTTCTGTCTTGCAGTCTGACCCCATCCTCGCCCACGGGGTTGTAGAAGTGATTGTAGTAGCCCTTGAACATGTTTTCCGGCTTGAGGCCCTCAAAGGTCAACACTCCATCGGGGAAGACGTCCGACTCGTAGGGCAGATCCATAGCCGGGGGCGGTGCATATTCGACATCCGGCTCCTCAGCCGGACCGGCTTGGTCATTGCGGACTTCGAGCTTCAGAGGCCCGACACTGGGAGAACGCTGCTTGAGCTTCTTGGTGGTTGTGGGCTTCGTCTGTGTCTTCTCGAGATCCTTTCCTCCGGCGTTCTGGGTGGACCTGGCCTTTGCGTTGGTGGTCTTGTTCCCAAGTGGCGCGCGAGCCCGTGTTTCTGCCAACGACATCAGTCTCTTTCTTTTTCCTAGACAACAGCCAAGGGAAATATACCGGACGGGGTGACGAGG
Organism: Colletotrichum spaethianum; assembly: GCF_022836535.1. NCBI lineage: Eukaryota > Fungi > Ascomycota > Sordariomycetes > Glomerellales > Glomerellaceae > Colletotrichum > Colletotrichum spaethianum. Next base: position 484,052 of record NW_026054798.1, read on the forward strand.
TTCTGCTTCTTGACAGTGCCCTGAATGTTACCATTCGACTTGGGCGCAAGGACCGTCTTGGCTCCTCCAACGGCGTTCTCGTCGTTGAGGGGGATCTTCAAGGGCGTCTTTGGGTATCGAGCCCCGGGAGTCTTGGGGGCCAGTTGCCCTTTCCCGGGGGCCAGTCGAGCAGCCTGGGCTGCGTTAACCGCGTTCTCGTCGCGAATGGCCAGCATATTCCCTAGAGTCGAAATGCGAGAGAGGTAGCCGAGAATCTGGTCCTGTCAGTGTCGTGAAGTGTCGTCGTGTGTGTCGGTGTATTGTCGTCATCAATCCCTTGTACTTGGGGCTGGTCGCGTCAGTGTCGTTGAGAGGCGAAAGAGAAGCCAAATAGACCCGTCTGTTTGGGGGCTGCGTTGTCGGGACAACCGACAAAGAAGCTCAGACCCTGCGGAAACCCCCGTAGAATGCTTACCTCTGGGAAAGCACCACCACACTGCAGCACCGTGCTACAGCCCACCCCACATGACCGAACCCCACCGCCCGTGTCTAAGCTAATCCAATTGCAGCTGCCTTTCAGCGTGTGAAGATCAGGCCTGGCTCTAGCCGGCACGCTGAAGGTGGTCCGCCACAGGTCGCAGTTGGAGCGGATTTGCATGTAGAGGGGCAGTTATTTCAATACCTCACACCCTTTCCTCCCGCTTCCATCCCCCGACAATCGCGACCTCCACGTTACCTGATCCCGTCACATTCTCAACTCCAACAACAACACTCCTTATCGCAATCAACCTGCACCAACTCTCCCATAGTCCCGAAGCCTCTCACAGCTCATCATCATGGATCGCATTAAGGAGGTAAGTCCACCGCCCTCGTCTGAGCCCCACCTCACTGCTACCGGCGGTCTGGAGGGGTAAGATATCCCCCCAACGATGCCGTGTCATCAGTTGCTGACGATGACTCTTCTTCTCAGAAAATGAACCAGCTCCGTCTGGAGGCCGACGACAACGCCGCCAAGGTCGAGGAGCTTCAGGCCAAGGTCAAGTCGCTGGAGCAGGAGAACCTGTCCAAGGAGCAGGAGATCACCTCCCTCCAGCACAAGAACGGCCTGCTCGAGGGCGAGGTCGAAAAGCTCGAGACTGCGGTTAAGGACTTCAAGAAGGCTGCCGACGAGAGCACTAGCACTGGCACACAAAACGAGACTCTTCAGCGAAGACTCCAGCTCCTCGAGGAGGAGGCCGAGGAGGCGGACAAGACCCTTCGCGAAGCCAACGAGAAGTATGTTCTGGACCCTGTTTACCGAATCGACGATACCCCCTTTTCACTTCCCGACCCCTTTTGTGTTCATTAAAACCAGCCCCACCGACGGCTGATGCATACTTACACCGTCTTTTCACAGACTCCGACAGACCGACGTCAAGGCCGGCCACTTCGAGCGCAAGGTCCAGGCTCTCGAGGCGGAGCGCGACCAGTGGGAGTCCAAGTACGAGGAGATGTCCAAGAAGTACACGGCGGTCCAGAAGGAGCTCGAGGACTTCCAGAACGAGATTGGCAACATCTAAGGCTATTCTCTATGGGGCGACGTTTTGTGCAAGGCTTTTTCTTCATGATAGATTCCTGGCCTCGGACAAATGTGTTGGCGGCCCGATCAAAAAGCTATCCCAATAGCGGCGGATTGCAAATGACGGGACGGTTCGCGACCGAGTTATAGCAGCCCTTGTCTTTACTCATTTTTTGTAACCCCCGTCAAACACCGAGCTTTGTTCTGCTTGCAAATGTGTCTGTCCTTTGTTCGCAACAGGCATGAAGGCGACTACACAAAACGACTCAGACCACGCTGGGCGTGAGGAACCCCTAGGCAGCAGTCGCAGCAGTAATCAATGCTAGACACTATACCCTCCTTCCAACCATTATTCTTTCTTGAATTTGGCCCTCTTTTTGGCTTTTGCCTTCTTCGCGCCCAGTGACCGTTCTAATTTCGTCTCGTAGCGAAATTTCTTCTTCTTGGGCCACTCCTTGCGGGCCTTGGATGTCGTCGCCTTCTCGTCGCCTGCCTGCTTCTCTGCCTTGGATTCGTCTTGGCTGTCCGCTTCCGCTTCATCGCTATCGTGGTGGAGCTTTTCGAGTCCGTCCCGCGTCACGGATATGGCCTCGACCTTGACTGTTGTATACCGGTCCTCGTCTATGTACTCGTCTTCGTAGTCCACGACATCTGCATGTTCCTTGGGCGCCTCGTCGATGCCGTCCCACTCCCCAAAGTCTCCCGCGTTGATCTCCTCATCCTCGTCCGAGTTTGCTGCCTGGGCCTCTTCGAGGATGGCGCTCACGGCTTTGACGTGGTCTTCGACTTCTCGCTGCCGCTCTTCTTTGAGCTGTGAGTGCGATACGTTGGTTAAAAAATTTGTAAAAACTACGCAGCAACATGCAAGGGGCAGGGGAACATGGGATATGCTTCTCGTACCTGTTTCCGCATCTCAATCTTTTCCTCCCGCGCCTTCTTGGCCGCCTGTTCCTGCGCCCATTTCACCCGCTGCAGTTTGCGCTTGTGAAATCCCGTCAGGTAGTCCTGGCGCGCATCGAAGTCGAAGTTGACCTCCTCCACCGCCGAGACCGCCTTTCTCTTTTTCGAGACAGTCGGAAGGACTGACTTCTTTGGTCGGGGTTTGGCGAACATGGTTCTTTCGGTTGTGTCGTCAAAAACTCGTGGGGGTTTGACGGTTCAGTAGTGGTTTTTGGGCGCTGCAATGAAATTTTTGGAAAGGGTCCTCTGCAGCACCAGCCTTGCGGCCGGCGCGCGCGCCAGGTCCTTGTTGCTGCTGCAACCTCTGTAAGGGCCCACTGGCGCGGGCCAAGCCGAGGAGCTAACTGCGCTGGACGGACCTCGCTAAACGTACATCTGTCAGTGAAGACCAGGTGACATTCCGCCGAAGGCTTCACTGCATGGTTATCAACTGCCGTACGTGCTGACAATTGCCCGATGATGATGAAATTTCCCATCTTGTGCTTTGAGTATTCTGTGACCTGCCTGATACGGAACGCGTGGCAAAACATAGATTGAGTCTACGGAGCACTAGTCCCACAACTCATGGAGAACCGAAACCAAGATGGGCTCCAGCGAGGTGTACAGGAGCCAACTTCAGCAGTCGAATATACACGGGAATAAACTCTAGAAAACAAGAAAGCATTGGAGAACACTTTACACAGAATGTCAAGAGTTCCAACAAGGAGTTTCGGTAAACCTGCCAACCTATTCTGCGTTGGTGAACTATCAAACGAGTTCCGAATTGTGGTTCAGACAATAGTTCAGACAATAGTTCAGTGGACAAACAACAAGGTAAGAGAATTAGAAGAAAATCACATCTGAGAAGACCTCATTACTCTCCCTCCGGTTGACTCGAGGAATCGGAAAGTCCTGCTTGCATCAAGTAGCAGTCCACCGTTGTCGATAAGGCCGATAAGCCACACCACGAAAAGCGGTTGGTGGATGCAGTATGTAGCTAGGCGAGTCCCCATAGGATTCTGATTACGCAAAGTATCACTTAGACGCATACCTCCAAGCTACGTCGTCCCTGGAGCTAATCCACAGCATCACTCCCAGCAGCACGACGAAGGCTAGCCATCGCATCCAAACGGGCCAGCTTCAGCACATCATCCAACCATGCGTCTTTCAAGAACAGCAGGCATCATGGCCTTCTGCGCCTCTGCGCAAGCCTTCACCGACTCGTCTCCTTTTGTGATGCTGTCAACCGCGAAGTACGTTACAATCCTCCCCCTCGATGTCAATCCATCCATCTCAGTCGACATGCTAATATCCCTCTAGGTTCGCGCCATCAAACCCCGCCCAACTCCAGACCGAATCCCAAGTCGTCAAGACCGTCCAGGACCTCCTCTCCTCTTGCCCGACGGATCGCTACCTTCTCGTCGCTCAGCCCAACGTCAACGCCGCCGACATCCGCGGCCCGGACGGCGGTGACTGTAAGGCTCCGAACCTGTGCCGCGCGATCGCCGGGAGCGACGTCCGCGGCGTCTACAGTGTCGCCGAGGTCGTCGGAGAGGTGCCCATCAGCACGCTGGCCGACTACATCAAGACGGCGTGCGCGGGTAAGACGGTCGAAATCGAGCAGACCAGGCTCGCCCCCCTCGGACGGGACACCCGCGAGAGGGCCAGCACGCTCGCCGACAACGACTACGCCCTCGGCCGCAACCTTGAGACACTGCGCAGCGCCTCCGACTCGTACACCGTCATCTACCTCGCCAGCCCGTCAGAGCCTACCTACCAGGCCGAGTTCACCGGCGAGCCTCTGCACGCGGAGCTCAAGCGCCACGAGGCGAGCCTGCTGCATGCCAGGAAGGACAAGAACGAGACGGACTGGAACAAGCTTCCCCTCTTTGAAAAATACGTCTTCTTCTCGCCAGGTATGTTGCCGTCTGAAATGCCCGTCACATTTGTAACGTCGTGGGAATCTGAGAACTGACACAAGTATAGGCGTCTTCCACGCCATCGTTGCCTCCATTATCCTCTTCAGCATTCTTGGTGTCGCCATCAGGGCCCTTGCTAGCCTTGAGATTCCCTATGGGGCTTTCGACAAGGAGAATGGCCCCGCCGCTCACAAGAAGAGCCAGTAGATGTATACCAAATACGCCACCAGAGCATTTTACGAGTGCCTCCACGGCAACCCGTGTATTTCAACTTGAGAAAAACGTCAGGAGTTACCGGCTGGCTTTGACAGACATGTTTCGAGCACAGGAGGGGAGGACAGCATGGCATGAAGGGTGGGATCCGAAAGTGCGGTTTGTAGAGACCCGATGTAGTGTTTTCGCAAATGGCATGAATGTGTATTTCTATAACAAATGGACTTTTTTTCTATTTTGGCCGCCCACCCCACTAGACCTCTCATGATGTCGATAAAAACGCCGTAAACGCCCCCCTCAAAAGTCCGATCTGGCCGTCCCAAGTCTTCCCAACCCTGGTGCTCGCAAGGACCGTCGTCACCCCCAAGATCCGTGCCGGCCTAGACCAGGTGGCTCGGCAGGAGAAAGTTGGCGATGCCCTCGCGGATGGCGTACTCGTGCCCGCAGTTGCCGCAGACGAGCTTGCCCTCCATGATCTGCGTCTCCATGAGCAGGTGGTGCAGATCCTTGAGCATCTTGTCGTCGCCCTCGAGCTGCTCCGCCGAGGGGGCCTCGGAGGGGAGTTCAGGGAAGCCCAACTTGGTGAATATGTCAGCACCGTTCATGGCCTGAAACAACGGGCTCCTTGTCTGATGCGGGACAACGCAGGACGCAAAAGGCGAGACATGCTGAGATCAGAGTCGCAAATGACCTGCAGCAAAAGGAGAGCCGAAAAACAAAAAGACGTGGAAAGAAAAGAAACGACTCAGACATACCTCGGTCGCGTTCGTTCGCAGGGCGGTCCAGTCTAAGCGGGGCAGGACGTTGAGCAGAAGCTGGGGGTTGACCTCGATATCGTCCTGCGCCAGCTCCGCGTCCTTGGGGTGGAGGGGGAACGAGGCCGCCGAGGACTTGCAGGCCTTGACCGCGCAAGTCAGGAAGTTTAGGCTGAGGATCTTCATTCTGGCGGGCGGAAAATGTCGTTGTGGATATTGTTCTTTTTAGATGTTGTTCGAGTCGAAGTTTTGGCCATCATGGAAATTTTTTGGTACCCCACACGTGATGCGCTTTGGGGATGTGGGCGTTGCAGCTATTGGGCTACCGTCCTAGAGAGGACTCGAGACGAACTCATTCAACATCACGACATGCACTTCTCAAGATACTGGCTACTGAAACCGCGTAATTTGACCAACACTTCTGCATTGACAATCGTCGTCTTGTATTTCCTTTGCCTATGGGTGGCCCTTATTTCCCGAATCCCTGGCCTTTTTACGCCATCGTCTTCTCGTAGCCGACAGTGTCCTTGGAGCCTCTCGACTTGCTGATCTTCATGTAAACAGCGATCGCAGCAACGACCACGCCAAGGAACAAGCCCTTCTGGAGGAGGGACCAGCCCTCGCCGGAACCAACCTCCAGAGGAGTGTCCTCGTTGGAGTAGCCCGCCGCCCATTCGCTGTTGCCGTATTCGCCTGCAAGCCAGGGGGCGTAGCCATCAGCAAACCAAGTACATTTCGTTTTTTTCTTGTCTTCTTTTGTGGAAAGTCATCAAGAGGCAGAGATTGGATGGGTCATGGAGGTGTCGGGCTTGGTGAAGAAGAGATAGACGTGAGGGATGACGGGTGTCACAGTACGTGCTCAGAGTTCCACGTGGATACCTTCAGGGGGCACCTCCAGCTCTCCGCTCTTGGCGATCTTAATCGTCTTGACGGGGCGGTCGCCAGGCTGGGTCTGGGCCTGCTCGATCTTCTCGACGACGTCGAAGCCCTCGAGGACCTCGCCGAAGACGACGTGACGGCCATCGAGCCAACTGTGGTTTTCTGTGTTAGTACTACGGCCCGGCTGGATGGTTCGTGCATCGAGGGTGTAGGCTTACGAGGTGATGACGGTGGTGATGAAGAACTGGGAGCCGTTGGTGTCCTTGCCGGCGTTGGCCATAGACAGGAGACCCTTCTTGGAGTGCTTGAGCTTGAAGTTCTCGTCGGGGAACTTCTCACCATAGACTGTGATCCGAAGCGTCAGTCATCAATCACGCCAAGGCCAACGTTGTAACAAGGGACACTTACTTGACTTGCCACCGGTGCCGTCACCCTTGGTGAAGTCACCACCCTGGATCATGAACTGCTTGATAACACGGTGGAAGGTAGAGCCCTCGTAGCCGAAGCCCTTCTCGCCGGTGGCGAGAGCGCGGAAGTTCTCAGCCGTCTTGGGGACGGTCTTGCCGTAGAGACCCATGGTGATGCGGCCGATGGGCTCATCGCCGTGGGTGATGTCGAAGAAGACCTTGTGGGTGATCTTGGGGCCCTTGGCGGCCTCGGCGGTCTGCGCAAAGAAGACCAGAGCCACGCCGGCGAGGAGGAGGGCGGAGACGAGTCTCCGAAGGGTGAACATGATGGGCGACGAACGGGAGGTCGATCGATTGGTGAGAGAGTTTAGTGTTTGTGATGCAAAAGGCCGTCTGGAGTGATGGCAAGATGTCTCCAGGAGGACAGTGTTAAATAAGAGAGGGACCCTGGAATGGCAGGACAGGTAGACAGCGGCAGCGCGGGCTGTTTTGAAGCTACGTTTCAAAACTCCCCTCTCTAAAGCACGCAAATAAGGACCTCCAGCTCGGACCCTTGCAGCCGAGACTGCCCAATGGGGAGAGGCAATCCGGCCAGTGGATGTGCCTGTCTGCACACTGCACAGCGGCGCCTGGGGTCGCAGCCGTGCTAACGGGATATGTCAATGCAGCTATTGCCTGTGGCCACCTGGAGCAGTGTCCAGCTGTCGCCGCTTAGCGTGGGCCCACTATTTTCCGGCGCCCGACTCTCCGTGGCCGGGGGCTCAATGCACCGTTGATTTCGAAGTTTCGCGATCGCAGCATCAGGCGTATAGGAAGTTGGAGCAGACCTTGGTGACAATAAAAACACTCCTCTGGTTCCAAAGTAGCAGCATATCGGCACAATGGTACGTCTCAGACCTTCTGGTTGTCTCCGAGACCGAGACTAACGCATTTTTCCACAGGTTTTCATCCTTGGAGTCAACTTTTCCGAGCAGAAGCTCGTGAAGGTATGTCCAGTTCCTCCCCTCGATCGACGACATGTCACTCGCAACCCTTCCTGCGAACAGTACTGACCCTGATTGCCTTACTACAGAAGGCGCTCGAGTCCTTCTTCGCCCTTGGACCGACCACATCGCACCGCATTCTGGCCAAGTACTCGATCCACCCCATGGCCAAGGTCGGCGCCCTACCCCCCAAGACCGTCACGGCCCTGACGGCAGAGTTATCGACGATGACGATAGAGAGCGACGCGCGAAAAGTCATACAGCAGAACGTCATGAGACTAAAGGACATGGGAAGCTACCGGGGGAGACGACACGCCATGAACCTGCCCGTCAGAGGACAACGGACGAGGACCCAGATCGAGACGGCGAAGAAGCTCAACCGCGCGGACAGGAGATGGTGATCGTATGGTTGGGTTACTGGGAATACGCATGGATAGGAGTTTTTCGATGGGACCCTGTCGGAGACCATCGACTGTACAAGATAGATGGGTGCGTGAAGCGCCTAGACATGTATGACTATGACAAAAATTATACCACTTGTACTACCAAACAGAGGGCGGTATACATTGTCCAGTAGGCCGTGATACCGAAGTGCTGTCACAGATATGTTCCTCTGCGGCAAAGGAGGCGTCCAGTCACTAAACTACCTAACACTGGGCAGATCATCCTCAAGAGCAGGCTCGCCCTTCTTCTGCAACTTCGCCGCAACAGCGTCAACCTCCTTCCAGACACGAAGGACGTTTCCGCCAACAACCTTGGCCGCGTCTTCATCACTCAAACCCTGCCGCAGCAACTCGGCGACGAGGTCTGGGTACTTGGACACGTCCTCCAAACCCTTGGGCACCGACCCGATGCCGTCAAAGTCGGAGCCGAAGCCGACATGGTCAAAGCCGATGAGATTGCCAATGTGCAGCACGTGCCGGACGACCTGGTCGAGCGTGGCATTGCCGGGGACGTACGTCGGCAGGCCGTTGTCGTTGCCGGATTCGACGCACGAGATGAATTCGGGCGCGAAGTTGACCATGACGACGGCGTTGCGCTCCTTGACGAGCTTGAGCACGTTGTCCTTGACGTTGCGCGGGTGCGGGCACACGCTGAAAGCGGAGCTGTGGGAGTAGATCACAGGCGCCTCGCTGCCCTCCCAGTCCTTGCCTCCGAGAACCTCAATCTGTGTCTCCTCGCTGGGGTGGCTGTTAGTGGACGACCGTGGGGAACTGGTCCATGAGACTAACCTCGTGTGGGAGAGATCAACGATAAGCCCGACTCGGTTCATCTCGTGAATGAGACGACGACCTGCCGGGCTGAGGCCATGCCACAGAGGCTCGGCCTTGCGCAGAGGGCTCTCGAGCAGCGCGGCGTCGGCGAACTTGTTGTGGCAGTTGTGGGTGAGGGTTGAGTAGCGGACCCCCAAGGCATGGTACCTTCGGAGATTGGCGACTGAGTTGCCGATCTGGTGCAGTCCCTCGACTCCCAGAGGCGAGATCAGTTGGCCCTTGTGAAAGGCCGCCAGTGCAGCATCGCTGTCCAAGTTAGGGGAGAAGTCCTTGGGGTAGGCGTCCTTGATGCGGGTGATGACATCGATCTGATCGAGAGTCCATTGGACACCTACGATTACGCATCAGCATCGAAGGCATTGGGTTACCGAATAGCAAGAACTTACTTTCGGCGTAGTTCTCATCGGAGAAGTCGCTGCCATTGGCCGGGCATGGAGTGTAAACGCTCCAGAAAGCACCTCCGTTCTGTCCCTTGCGAAGTCTGGGCAGGTCAACATGGCCAACGAAACCGCCGTTCTCAAAGGGCTCGGTAAAGTTCTTCCCGTAGATGTGGTTGTTGAAGTAAGCCCGGACGAGGATGGGAAGATCATTGTGGCCGTCTACGTGAGGTGTCAGTAACCGGTTTCTTCACAGGGCAACTAGGCAGTGTCGTACCGATCAATGGCGTATGGGACAAGATGTTGTGAGACCTCTCCTCAACGGTAAGGGGTGCTCCCCAGGGCTTCCTCATCTGGTGGTAGCATGACTTCATGGGGTGGTAGGTGAAAGTCAACGACAGCAGCCATAACGCGAAGCAAGCAACGACCGCCCTCTTGGCCGGAGACGGGCTCCTGCGAGGCGCCGCCGCAGCGTCCTCGCAAGCCTCGTCGGCCGTCAGGCGCTTCTTCTCATCCATGGTCTCAGCGTAGACGTAGAATTGTTATGCCAAGGTGAGCCCCGATAAGTAGGGGTTATCCTTACTTCAAGCCTGTCATCAATGTTAACACAATGCTCAGAGCACATGAATCAAGCATTCTACCGTTTAGTAACCGTCGCACGTGAATACAGCCTCGCTCGAGAAGGATAGGCAGAATGCTGATGACCCTTCGTAGAGCGAACTTCCAGAATTGCGATGGCGGGGATCCTGCGTTTCCTCTTACTGATTCCTAAGCACGTCACAGCGTGCCTGGGGTCAAAGCTCCGAGCTCGATTGCGCGAGACTCTTATCTGCGAGTCAACCCCTGGCGATAAGCGACCATTTGGGAAGCTCGAAACTGGCCAGGAGCGTAATACTTGCGAGTTGTATACAGCCCTCAAAACTCAATTGCTGTGATCGCCATCATGGAAATATCAAGATACGAAACAGACGGCAGTATGAGTTTGGTTGATAATTGCAGCCGATCACAAGTATTGTAGTGTCAGGGTGATTGAAGATCTACGTTCCGACACAGGGGCTTGAGGTGCATGCGACTGACAAAAAGGACGAACGGAAGTGGCGTCCTCTTTCTCATTCTCTCCCTTCGTCGTCGTTCCACCGTTAGAGTATCCTGAGGGGCCCAAGGAAACGGACAGAGGGGCCAGGAAGAATAGGAGCTAGCAATACATAAACAGTCCCGAACTTCAGATTGTTTGCAACTCATTGACATGGGTCTCAGCTCTACTCGGCCCGCGATAGAGGCTGAGCATGGGTTGTTACTGTCAACAAGGCCATCAGGAATCCCCCACGTACACGTGTGCCTGGGTATTCGGGGTCAGTGAACCAGAAGCGAAACTTGTGGAATGGCTTCAGTCAACCCTCAGAAACATGAGAGCCGAGCACGCCTCGACAAGAAACATGTGCGCAGCATGAACGGACGCTGGCAGAGTTACCGACGGATGGTTTAGAATTTCGGGAACGGGCCATCTATTAGACGGGGAGCTCCAAGTTACAGCATGGCAACTTCAGATGATGGCCGGCTCTTGCGTTCGGCATTACCCCAGTCAAACCCCCCCAGGCTTGCGTATGTTGGGTTCTGTGGATAATGACCACTTGAGAGAATTACGAGTTCAATGGGTCCAGGATTCGTCGTCGTCTTCCTCAGGCCTCTGGCAAGCCAGGCCTTGATAGCTATTAATAACGGCTTTTGTCGTCTGGGGAACCGTCCGGCTAGCAACGAAGGAGTTCGCTCAGGGGGGGAGAGGCTTTTTTTCTTTCAATGATCGGCAACAAATCTTTTCGGTCATGGTTGAGGGGAAGCCCCAGCCGGCCACAAAGAAGGGAAACAAAGAGAGGCATCGCGTTGATAGAAGTAGTTAGGAGCGGATGAGACCTCATCCCGGGCTGCATAAACAGTGAAAATGATGCTTAATACAACGCCAAATTGGCGGCGGCAGATAGGTTTTGGCGGTCAGCCCTGTAAGAAGGGGGCGGTTCCGGTCCTCAGAGTTCAGATCCTTTGGTGTTCTTTGGGGCATCCTTTCGAAATCTTTCCAGCTGGGAGTCGCCCCATCATTCTGCAACAGAGACGAATGCAGGGGGCGCACACATTCTCTTAGTGCCTGGCCGTAGCATTTCTGCGACTTGTGCTTCGCTTTGCTTGGCTGCCTCAATCAGGGTCATTTGCTTTGTGTGGAGCACATGGGGGGCTCACTCGGGGTTGCCTCTGGGCAGTTGGCCCAGTCACAGGCCGAGAAGGGGTATAAGTGGGCACCGGGCAGTGGCTGGAGGCAAGACAAACTTGGATGTATTTTTGGCTTCAGATGGCTTCTCCCATCATCATCACTCTCGCTGTGTGGGTTGCGGGTATCCATCCGTACCTTTCAGCCAAGTCCCCGACTTGCAATCACTACCGAGTCGCTCAGTGAGCCCCGCTGGGGTCAGCGTTCGTCATGGGACCAATGGAAAGCCACGTCTGCACGGTGGAAGACCAAGGCCTAAAGGCCGTTGCCAGTGGTGGCCCTGGCCTGTCCCTAATGCTGGCTGGTTGGCCCCGGCTCGTTGGGCTGAGCTGTACATAGCATGGCAGGCCTTGAACTGGTTCGATGCCGTGTCACTGCACTGGCTGATTGAAGGAGGTGGGCATGATGTGGGAGAGAGAGGAGAGAGGTGGGTGGTACCGCAAGTCGCAAAGCTTCACTGACGGCTGCGGAGGCCGAGGGGACGCATGGCACGGCATGGCACGGCATGGCACACAGTACAGAGTGCAAAGTACAGATGGCAAATAGCAGCAGCTTCTCCTTCCCTCCTGCCCCCAACCTGGATTCAACCTTGAACCTGGAGCCTGTCAGCAACCAAGCAAGCAAGCAAGCACCTTCAGTCCAAAAGCCTTCCTACCTTTCGCATTTCTTCTCCAAAATTTCCTCCAACTGGCATGTGCCCCTGACAAAGGACGACGACGACGACGACGAACCCTCTTCGCATCTTGCTTCTCTGCTTGATCTTCCCGCATCTGTCCATCCTCTCTCTTTTTTTCCCCCCATTGCTCTCGTTTGTTGGTTGTCGCCTCTGCTTTCGCAACTGCGTCTCTGCACCGCCGTCGATTGCGCCTGACGTATTCGTTCGCTCCTCGCAACGAGCCAAAAAAGTGTCTTTGACCAGGAGCCGAAAAATACCTGCCCATTCTCCTCCCACCTCCTGTATAACGACGAAACGACACATTGCTCGCCGCCTCCTTTCCTTCTTCTTCGCCTACCGACTTTGGAGCCTTGGGGAGCATCAACTTAATACCATCGTGACGACAGCTACCAGCTCTCAGGCATCATGCCGGGCTTCGCAGATTCCTTTTGGTCCAGCGACTACGCTGCAGGTGAGTTGACTGAATGCGCTGCTGCAACCCCTCCGGGCTATGGCTAAACAACCTTCCAATAGGACTGGGCGTCTTGTTCAGCAAGTTGCAGCAGGGCGTGCAAGAAAACCGACAAGTCCTGACCGTCGCTCGAATGCGTGCCGAAGCCGAGGAGATATACAGCCAGCGGTTAAGAGACATTGCACCAACGGCAGACAAGGTCCAAGGAGGGTTTTCAAAAGATGACGGTGCCAGCGTTCGCAAGGTTTGTACAGCGCTCCACCGGCGAGCTTCCCGAGAGCCACTGCTAATCCCGCATTGCAGGCCTTTGATGGCGTTCGGACCGAGATGGAAGAAGGTGCCAAAAACCACAAGAAGATTGCCCAAAACATTCGAGACCTCGTCGTCAATCCCTTCTCGCGCTGGTGCGATGCCCACGAGTCGCGCATCCAGGATTCCCAGGACGAGCTGCAGGCCCGCATTAAGGCGCACGACAGGCAAGCCGAGTTGGTTAAGAAGCTGAGGAGCACCTACTTCAACAAGTGTCGATTGGTTGAGGATATCGAGGAGGAGACCAAACTGGCCTTCCAAGACCCCGAGACCAGCCCCAAGAACATACCCGAGATCAAGGTCTCCGAGAACAAGGAGCCCGAGCTCCATCCCCAAGAAGACGATGACGAGCCCATCGAGATTGGCGACGAGATCTACCAGCCCGAGCAGGTCAAGAAGATCTTGGCGCACATGCTCAACACGATCAAGCTTGGAGAGACCAAGGTACCCATCCTCGGAGTCTACCAGAACACCTCGGCCGGATCCGACATTGTTGAGTACCTGCAACGACACATGAACACAACAAGCATTAGCTACGCCGAGAGAATCGGCCAGGATCTTATCTCGAACGGGTACCTCAGACTTATCGGCAACGTTGGCAACACTTTCGCCAACAGCTCCAAGATGTTCTACCAGTGGCGCCCGAAGGCTTTCAAGCTGGCTGGCGTGCCCGACAAGAAGGTGCCCCTTGGCCGAACATTCTCTCTCCCCGCCTCCGAGGCGTCCGACTCGCCTGTTGTTGGAACCGTCAGCGAATACCTTGCCAACTGGAACGTCCTCAACAACCAGCACCCCAACGAGACCCCGCCGGAGCGATTGCGCCGTGAGGCCAGAGAAGCGGACGACAAGTACAAGGCGGGCGTGCGCAAGCTGGACGAGATGCGCTGCGAGCTCGAGGAGACCATCTTCGTGCACCTCCGTTTCTTGGAGCGTTGCGAGCTGGACCGCCTCAAGGCCATCAAGACCGTCATCCTGGACTTCTCGGGCACCATCAGCAACGTCATCCCCAGCATGCAGTCTGCTGTTGACAACATGATGCTCTTCCAGGAGACTGTTCAGCCACTTGGTGATCTGAGATATCTGCTCGAGAGCTACCGAACAGGCAGCTTCGTTCCCAAGGTGGTGGTCTACGAGAACTACTACAACAAGGTTGACGAGCAGACCTTTGGTGTGGACCTCGAGGCGAGAGCGCGCGCGGATAAGAAGCGCGTGCCCATCATTGTCACCACCATTCTGACGTACCTGGACAACCACTACCCCGACCTTGAGGGCGACGAGGCCAGACGCGGTGTTTGGCTGGTTGATGTTCCCCTGCAGCAGGTTCACAAGCTCCGCAACAAGCTGAATGACGGCAAGCCTATCTCGCCCGATGTTTTTGACGAATTTGATATCCCGACTGTTGCAAGCTTACTCAAGCTGTACCTCCTTGAACTGCCTGGTAAGACGATCCCGTCCTGACAACCTAGTAATCATCTGCTGACAACGCGACAGACTCTCTCGTCTCATCTCACGTGTATGAGATCGTCAGGACGATATACCAGACGCAGTCGCAGGAGAGCGACGCTGCTCGCGTCTCTGTGCTGCAGCAGACCCTGTCGCAAATGCGACTCACTAATATCGCAACGCTTGACGCCTGCATGAACCATTTCACCCGCTTAATCGACCTCACCTCGGCTGACGAGGCTTACATCGCGTCTCTGGCCACGACCATCGCGCCTTGCATCCTCCGCCCTCGTGCGGAAACTTCTCTGACCATGGAAGAGAAGCACGCCTACAAGCTCGTTCGCGATCTCTTCGCGCACAAGGAGGCCATTTTCAGCGAACTGAAGCGTATGTCTACGGCGAACCACGGCGGTTCGATCAACCGCCCCCGCGCCATCAGCACCGACGAGAGCAACCGGAGGGCGAACATGGAAGAGCGGAATAGAGCTCTGCTCGAGAAGGCTGCGGGTAGCCGCGGCCGTGCGACAAGCCCTGCCCCTAGCCCCCGCGGACACAGACGTGACCGCAGCACGGGCGGTCCCGAGACCCGCTTCCCGATCCAGACGAGCCCGCCCGCGTCGGCAGTTGACCGTCACCGCTCAAGCTTGGGCAGCGTGGTCGGCGCCAAGCGGTCGAGTCTTGAGGTACCCGGCAGCGAGACCGGCTCGCCCAAGGAGACGGCGACGACGCCGGCGACCAACGGCTCCGCGGCGCCTGCCGCCGAGGGTGTCGCAGCCAGAATCAAGGCTTTTGAATCTCCTGTCGACAAGCGCAACAGCTTGGGCCGCAGCAGCGTGCGGTACTCCCTGGACCGCCACGTGGCAGCCGCACCAAGCAACGGAACAGAGAGCGGCTCGTCGACGCCCCGCGACTCAGGAGCCCCACGCGGAGTGACGCTCGAGGACAAGCCTATGGATGACTAAAGCGTGTTAGCCATGATGATTTATTTTGCTGCGATTTTCAGGCTCTGTCCCTCATTTTCCTTTTTTTCTTTCTTAATGTCTATTTTTTCCTCACAACAAACTTTGGGATTCTCCTTTTTCTGTCGTGACGTGTGACGCTGGTAGGACGTACGTATGCAACGGACGGCGGACGGGCTTAGGGGGGGGGACAAAAAGAGAGAAATCACTGGGCTGGCTTTTGTTTGACGGCGGCGGCGGCGAGTGAAAAAGAACGCGAAACGACGGCGATGTTTGGGGCGAAGCGATTCCCCTCGGGTGTCCCCTTTGTATCATGTCTGTACGTAAACCCACGAGAAGAGACAAAGAGACGAGTAGAAAGAGCGAAGAAGCAGAAGAAGACAAGAGAAGATGATATTCCCTCAAGGCCCAACCATTGAAATCAAGTGTGCCACGTTATCGGACGCGACGGGGAGAGTCGTCTCGAGACCATACTGGGAGGAGGCACCGACACGGTCGAGACTCGAGACTGGGTGATAGATGCTCTGGGTTGCGTACGACGAGACAAGAGACCCGGCAAGTTCACGGCCATATCGGACTCCTCTCCGCAGGATGTTGCTCTTGACGTGTGCGCAAAGACAAGAAATCACGGAAAAGGGGGGGTGAGGGAGGGAGAACCTTGTGCTCTGATGAATTTTTGATTCCATTTCGCCTTTTGGATCCGGACGTCTATATATGCATGCTTTCCTTTCTCGCCCACCCCTGACCCGATGCCCCCCCTCCCCCGTTCCCAACCGCGTCGCGTCCGCGACTAACCGCTATCCCCCGCAATCTCGGCCATCTTGGTCGTCTTCTTTTTCTTCTTCTTCTTGGGCACCACGACGGCCGGGCCGGCGTCGTCGACGCCGCCGCCGCCCTGCCCCTGCTCCTGGCCCTCGACGGCCGTCTCAGGAGCCGGCATCAGCGCGCTGTCCTCGCCGCCGCCGCTGTTCTCGGCGTCTTCCGTCAGGAGGACCGCCGGGGGCGCGACCTCGGCCACGGCCTTCTTCTTCTTCTTCTTGGGCTTGACCGCCCCGGCGCCGTCCTTGTCCTTTTCCTTGTCCTTGCTCTTCTTGGTCTTCTTCTTGACCACCG
This sequence comes from Colletotrichum spaethianum, assembly GCF_022836535.1. Lineage (NCBI taxonomy): Eukaryota > Fungi > Ascomycota > Sordariomycetes > Glomerellales > Glomerellaceae > Colletotrichum > Colletotrichum spaethianum. Next base: position 500,546 of record NW_026054798.1, read on the forward strand.
TGCCCGCGACGTCGACACCCTGCGCCACCTGGATGCGCTCGTTGGCGCGCTGCATCTCGAGCCGCAGCCGCTCCACCTCCTTCATCGCCTGCGCCATCTCCGCCTCCTCGCGCTGCTGCCGCTCGTAGTCGAACGGCGCGTTGGACGAGCCCGTGTCGCCCTCGAGGCTGAGGGACCCGAGCGTCGACGAGTCCACCTGCAGGAGCCCCTGGCGGAGCTTCTTGGCGCGCGACTTGGTGAAGCTGTCCGAGTTGTTCTCCGACTCGTAGTTGCGCGGTGTCGAGACCCCGCTGCCGGCGAGCGTCTCGTCCGCGGCGATGACGACCCTTTGCTTCGGCCGCTGCTGCGGTCGGTGGATGGGAGGGGTGGGCCCGGGCGCCGAGCTGCCTAGCTTGTCGAGATCCAGCTGCATGATCGGTATGGAGTCTATGTCGAGATCCGGTCCGTTTTCTTTCTGGAGGATGTTGTGAATCGGTGTCGAAGTTCTGGGCGCGGTGTCGGGAGCACCAATGTAGAACGGGTCATCGCGGTTCCGTTCGCTGCGCTCGGCTTTCCTCCTTGCCACAATGTCAGCATCGAGATAGCTGTCTTCGGTCGCCTGCTGATACGAGCTGACAACCTCTTCTGTCGGGGCGTCAGCGATCCGGTTGATCGCCGGTTCGGCCGAGGATATGCTTGTGGGCGCCGGGCGTTGATGGTAGTAAACCTCGAAATCGTCCGTATCGTTGGCCTCCACGGGTATAACATCCGCCTGAGCAAGAAGATGAGCCAAGTTCGGGTGGATGGGCTCATCCAAGTCCAGGCCCTCGGGCATGGGCACATTCCTTTGCGCCCCCAGAGCCACAGAGTTGAGCTCCCATCCCTGGAACAAAGACGGAATAGCCTGGGTGAGCAACAGCGGAGGGTCTTGGTGCTCTTCGTCGGAAGACGCTGCCTGGCCCGAGGTGGCCTCCGCAGTGAGTTTCAGGAGTTCGATGAACTCTACAGATCTCTCCTGGACCTCAAGATTGGGGTGGAGAGCGAGCGGCTCGAGGGTGTGGATGACGCGGGCCAGGAGCAACGAGATCTTTGTCTTCCACTCGGGGGTCCATGGCTGGCCTTCGTTGCCTGCGATGTAGGCGAATATCTTTGTGACGCCCTGCAGACTGGTCGTAAGAATATCGGGTATGTGTGTCCGAGATAGTATCCTCAGCAGGTTGCCTAGCGTATCTTCGGGGAACGCCAGCTGGTTGGCGTATTCTCCAACCAGCCAGGACGTGGACTTTAGTGATGCCGACGCGAGGGCATGGCCTGCGGGAGTGTCGGTGTTCATCTGCTGGATGATGAGATCGGCAGCCCGGACGGCTGCGCCTCGTAGCGCGTGGACCTTGACTGCAACGTTCCTCAACTCGTCTCCGATTCTTCCAGACACGTCTCCTGCGGTCGACTTGCCAGAGGCGGCGACTGAGTCGAGTTCCGTCTCAACCGTCCGCGGTGTCGGCGCCATGCGGACGAGTTGGATGAGGACATCGATGTACCAGTCAAAATCCACCAAGCTGCTGTAGTTGTTCTGCGAACACATGGTCAGGATCCTCCCGATCACGTCGCTCCTGTAGTCGTCGGGCAGTGGAGGCTCTTCCTGCTCTTTTGTCGGCGAGTGGATTTCGACCTGTGCCTCCTCGTCCGAGTCCATCCCGGTATCCGGGCCAAGCGGCGCCCCTGGTCGATCCCTCTTAGGTGTGGACGACTTGAGCTGCTTCATCAAACGGCTCACGATGGACACCAGGTTGTCGCTGCTAACCATACCCTGGACGAGATCCAAGGCCTTGATGCGGATGGTGATGTCCGGGCTGTCGATGCACTCTAGGATCACGTCCTCTTGTTGCGCAACAAGGAACGGGTGCGTCACGACAATCTTGTTGAAAGCAAGCAACGCGACGTATTTCACTACCCAAGTCAGCTTTTGAATCCTGATCCGCATCGTAATACTCACAGTTCGGATCACCATCCACCATGATCATGCCCCTGAGCTTGTTCACGCAAAGGGTCGCAATCTCCTCTCTGCCCGAGATGTCGTCCGCGCTGCCCAGGATACCGCCCTGGATAATGCCGTTGATGCACTCATACAGCAACGACATGGCAGGCGTCGTCCGGATCAGCTCAGTCAGGGGCGGCAGCAACTTGCGAACGAGTCGCGGCTCCAACGGCGTCAAAGTCGCAAACTAGGTCCAACGTCAGCAACCTCTCCCTCAACAGCTCCACGCCTTTGCATAAACGTACCAGCTTGATCAGCTTGATGGCCATCCAGTTGTTACCTCCGTCCACAAGCAGCTCAAACAGCCTAGGCGCCAGTGGCAGGAAGTCGTGTGGCCTCCTCCAGCCGAGCTCGCACACCACGTTGACGATGGCCGCTGTGACGCTCGGGTCCTCGTCCTTGTCCATCAGGCGCTCCTTGATCTTGGGCCACGCCGCCCGCAGCGTCTCGGGGTACACCAGGGCCAGGCGGTACAGCGTCACGATGGTCTTCTTGCGGATGGCCGGGTTCGAGTGGCCGAGGCGCGGGAGCAGGTCGGAGAGGGTCGAGAGGGCGAGGGACGGGGTGATGATGTGCGGCAGCGTGGTCATGGGTAGCGAGATAGTGGTTGCTTGCGTCGACGACAGGTCCTGGCAGCGGCGGAGCGTTAGTATCGTCTCTGTGCATGTCCAACACACCCCTTCAACACGAGGGAGAACAGTACCTTCTTCAAGAGATTCGTCGCCAGCATAAGCACTTCGGTGTCAGGTCGGAAGCTCTGCACGGCGGCCAGGTACCCGACCCTCTTCTGGTGGTACTTTGGCGACGACATGACCTCGAGGACGTGGAACGAGGCCCACGACATGTCGTGACCGACCATCTCCAGGTACACCAGCTTCAGCAGCGCCGTCGCCTTGACGTCTGGTAGGGAGTCAGAATGCGGTTCCTTCTTCAAGCACAACACATGCGGCCGCTCTCGTGGAGGGTCTCACCCATGTCCTGCCCGCGGACCTCTGCGCGGCATTCTTTCAAGCTGTTCTGTATGTACTCGCGCTCGTTGCCCTTGTGGTTCCGCAGGCCTCTGATGAGGTCGTAGAGGGATTTCTCGAACCTGGAGGAGCGTGCGGTGCACCGTCAGCGCGCGATTCGTCTTCGCAGCCTCACGGCTTCTCCCCGGCGGTTGCGCGGGTGCGTCTTCAAGCACCTACATCTTGACAATGACAGCAGCCCCACGCGAGGGGGTGGAAGCCTAAATGGGCAGTTGTCGAGGTGTCGTCGTGTATCGTGGGAGGGGAACGAATGTCGGGGAATTAGGTCAGGTACACGAAGGCGTCCGGGTTCTCTGGCACATTTTGGACCAAGACTTCTTCCGGCTGGTTTCGTCGCGGGCGCCGTGACCTCGATTTCGCGGAGGGCGTTTGGCTTGGTGTTCGTGAGCGTCCAAGGGATGTCGGGGTCGGGGGAAGGACGGGGGACGGAACGGTGATGCAGGCTTGCTGTGGCTTGTGGGGAGAGAGAGAGAGAGCTTGGTGCTGTGCTGCCCGCTGCCGCTGCTGCTCGATAATCCAACCCCCACCAAAAACCCAGAGAATGATGGTGCTGCGTACAAGGGCGACAGCATGTACTGTGTTTCCTCTGCCGGTACGGCAAGTCGGGCACTGTACGGCGACCAGCTACCTTACCTGCCGACTAACACACCGATAGCTAGCTTCTTCCTCGCCAAACACCAGTTGTAATCGTCATTGCGCCTGGTCCCGACATCCTCTTTTTTTTTCCCCTTCTCTTTCCTTGGGACGAACTTGTCAAGGCGGCGCATCAAGGCTTTTTAGGGGTCCTTGTATAACACCCTCGTTTCTTCTTCTACAATCCCTTTTCTTTTCAAGCGGCATTGCACGACCACGACTATGGATTGCTGACCCCAGCACCTCTTTCCGCACTCTCTAAACCGCATCGCGAACCTCCAATCTCGACAAACCACCACGTACCCAAAAACCCCACGAACCTGACCTCTCAACGCACGAACTCTCCTCCGCAATGGCGACCGCGCGGCCCTTCCTCCGCCTCTCCTCCCCCCCCCGGACCCTGGGGTGCACGCCCGCGGCCCTCGCCCAACAACACGCCCCGCGCCGGCCCTTCTTCAACCTCCCCAACCTCGCCTCGGCGAACGAACCCCAAACGCTGACGGCCTCGCGGACGATGCCCTACCCCTCCCCCCAGCTCTACGACGTCATCTCCGACGTCGACGCCTACGACTCCTTCGTCCCCTACTGCGCCCAGTCCCGCGTCACCCAGTGGACCGCCCCCGACGCCTCCGGCCGCCGCTGGCCCGCCCAGGCCGACCTCCGCGTCGGCTGGGGCGGCTTCGAGGAGACCTTCACCAGCAGGCTGCACTGCGTACCCGGTAAAAGCGTCGAGGCGGTCAGCGGCGCCGATGTCGAGGGCGCCAGCCCGGGCAACGGCGGGGAAGGCGGCGCCGTCTTCCGGAGCCTCGTGACCAAGTGGCAGCTGCGGCCGCTGACCTCCGGGACGGGCACCGAGGTGGACTTGGTCATCAAGTTCCAGTTCGCCAACCCGCTGTACTCGGCCGTGAGCGCCGCCGTGTCTGAAAAGGTGGCCGGCGTCATGATCCAGGCCTTCGAGAAGCGGGTCAAGGCTGTCCTGGGGGTTCCCAGGCTATAGCCGGATCGGGCAACCATGAAAAACATTGCTACACTTAGACTTAGACTAATGAAGAAATCACACACGGCTGAGAAGGCGAGGCTGAGCAGCCGTTGCCAACCATTCTTGTTTGCAAAACATTTCGTTCTTTTTTGTTACCAAGTCTCTACCACCGCTACTGTGCGCAGCGAACAAAAGCAAAAGAAACAACTACAGCAACAAAAAACACACCCCTCTCCATCCAGGTACTTGGAAAAAGCCACGATCTTGTCCTCCTCTTCTTGCGCCGATGCCATAAACATGGTGTAGCTTCCAGCTTTCCTCCAGATGCAATGCCCCGCCGAAAAACATGTACGGTCTTTGAGGAAATGTCTTACAGCCGGGTGGAAGTCCCATTTGCCGAGTTTGACCCCTCCGCAGCTCGTACTCCGGCATACATGCGTTATAGACGTTTAAATGAACCATGATATCCGTGAGATGCATTGCTTACATACGTTTGACCGTGGTGGGAATCTGAGGAAAGCAGAAAAGTAAATGGGCGCGTAAAGGTATCATATGTAATAACAAAATAACAAAAAAAGATCCCAAACCACAATTCATAACAAGGCGTTATCGTGGCAGGTTTTCGTACCAAATCTCTCGCATTGCGCGCTGATGATGATCATTTCTTTGTCCTGCCGGTTATTAGTTCACGGCCTCCTCGCTGAGGGTCTGAGTTCAACACGTACTTCTTCTTTGGGGCCTTTGCGCCACCGGCCATCCAGCTGAGCATCGAGCCTTGAGCCTTGGACCTGTGTTTTGGCTTGCCGTTGGGCTCAACAGTAACGATGTTGGCCGGCACACCACCGGGGGGTCCGGGGCGTGTGCCCTGCCAGCCTGGAGGAGGAGGCGGTGCCGGGCCACCGCCGCCGGGGCGACCACCCGGAGGTGCCATGCCCGGCGGGAAGTTGCCCATCCCGCGATGCGCATGCGCGCGCATGCCGTGCAGATGCGCCGCCATTCTTTCCGCCGCTCTAGGGTCCATCGGCATGCCAGGACGCGGACCGGGCGGGGGCCTGTCCATGGGCCACATTCGCATCTCGATGGTCCAGTCCGGCTCGACCACTTTATCCCAGACTTGGGGCAGAATGATCTCCCCGTTGGGGCCAATCAGGTCGTAGTGTCCTTCCTGAACATGGGGGCCGATAACGTCCACATGGACGAAGGCTTGCTTGATGAGCTCCTCCATGCCCTGGGATTTGAAGTCAGCATGGTGTCAGCACGTACACAGTTGTTGGGGCTACATACCGTCCAGGTCGAGCACAGATGGAAGGGAAAGCTGAACTTCCTGCCGACGGCGTCCTTGAACTTGATTGGAGCCTTGTCCTTGCCCTTGTTCCTTTCGGACTCGTACTTGGCTTTGGTCTCCTCGGCGATCTTCTTCTCGAGCTCCTCCGCAGCCTTCTTCTTGGCGGCTTCGGCGGCGGCGGCGTCTTCTGCCGCCTTCTTCTCGGCTTCCAGCTTGGCGCGAGCCTCGAACTCGGCCCTTGCCTTCATCTCCTCCTCCTCCTTCTTCTTCGCGGCAGCCGCGTCCGCCGCCGCCTTCTGCGCGGCCGCAAACTCAGCCTCGGCCTTCAACTTGGCCTCTTCTGCCCTTCGCTTTGCCTCTGCCGCTTCCTCTTCGGCAGCCTTCTTCGCAGCCGCGACCTTGGCGAGATAGTCGGCTTCGGCCTTGGCCTTGAGGTCCGCCTCGAGCTTTGCCTGCGCTGCGGCAGCGTCGGCAGCCGCCTTCTTCTCGGCTTCCATCTTGGCGCGGGCCTCTTCTTCGGCCCTCTTCTTCATCTCCTCCTCCCATTTCCGCTTGGCCTCGGCCTCTCTAGCTTCCTTGGCCCGGAGTTCGGCCTCGGCTGCAAGCGCTTCCTTGAGCCTTTGCGTCGCCTCGGCTTGGGCCTTGAGGCGGGCCTCTTCTTCGAGCTTCTTCCGCTCGGCCTCGGCCTTGTGTTCGCGCTCCAGCCTCTCTCTGGCTTCGCGTTCGACGCGGGCCATCGCCTCCTGGTGGAGCTTCTGCCTTTGCTCTTCCTCTTTGCGCTCGGCCTCGATTCTCTCTCTGGCTGCTTTCTCGGCCTCTTGCTTGGCCTTCTCAATCTCCTTCTGCGCCAGCTCTTGGGCTCGCCTCAAATCCTCCATCCTGCGGGTGATGGCCTCTTCAGCCTCCTTGCGAAGCTTCTCTTCCAGTTCTTTCCGCTTTTGCTCCTCCTCCTTCAGTGCCTGCTCCTTCTTGAAGAGTTCGATCTGTTGCTGGAGCTTGATCTTCTCAGGATCCTCCTTTGGCGGCGGTGGCGGCTCGTTCGCAGGAGTCTTGGAGGGGCCTGGGGCTTCCGTAGGCGGGGGTGGGGGTGGAAACATGCCCCATGGAGGCATCTGTCCGTAGCCTTGCTGGTTGTAGAGGGCCGGTGGTTGCTGTGGCTGGTATGGCATCATATCATACTGAGATTGGCGAGGGTCATGGAAGTAGCTCTGTCCACTTCCATGCGACATTGGCGAGAATGCATTGTTGGGATTGTACCCGAAGGGCACCATCTGGTTGGGGGGGTGTCCATAGGGGCTCGGGGCGAAGCCGCCTACATGACTTTGAGGAAAGCCGGGCTGCGGGTGACCGCCGCGGCCGCCGTAGTAGGAGTTGTGGCCGGAGTGTCCCCCATGGCTTGGGTGTCCCCCGTGGGCGGGAGGTCTGTGGCCATAGCCGCCGCCGCGAGGGGCGAAGGGGGACGCGTATTCTTCTTGGGAATCCACGCTTTCAGAATGGCTCGGCACTGAACCGGGCCGATACGGGAATTGGCTGGGAGCGGGACCGGGGCGGTGAGGGAGTTGGTGGTGACGGAGGGCACGCTGTGGCGGCGCCGGGCGGCCTGAATACCTGGGAGCAGGGCTGACGGAGGCCGAGTCGTCTGGACCAAGATCGCCTTCAAGATTGTCGTCTTCGGAGGTGTAGTCCTCGTTTTGGGTTGAATCGGAGCTGATGGCTTCAGTGTCGTTGTAGTAATGCGAATGCGACTCGTCCTCACTGGCAGAGGCGGATCGAGATGTTGCTGCCCCGGACGAGCTATGGCCAGGGCGTCGATAGGGTCGTCTTCCGGAGTGTGTTAGTTGACTAGTGCCCGGTGAATGCCACCAAGTCGGATGGTCCCTGGCGTAGTTGAAAATATGTAACTTACGCGGACGACATGAGGATGTGAGTGCGTGTATGTGTGTGTGGCGGCAAGACCCTTTACTCACGACAGTCTCGAAAGAAAGTCGGAGTAAAGGGGTAGATCGGGTGGGAACGTGGGGAGTAGTAGAGCGGCCGAGGGTGAGGCTTCCACTGTTGGGAACCGTAGGGAAATCGTCGTTGGCGATCGAGTGCGGTCAAGCCAGGAAACGGGTGCAGCGTTCGCCCTTGCGCAGTTGGATCAAGGACGGGGAGATCCAAGCACGAACGGGTGGCGGACAACGAGACGAAGTGCGGATGACGGGGGAGTTGAGCGCAAAAAAGGCGATCAGACGAGGACGATGTGGTAGGGAGTGAGGGACGACAGCGACCAGGCGGCTTCAAGAAAACAAAGTTTCTGTGTGAAAGGTTGAGTTGGAAGGCGGGCGGGATTGCGAAAATTGAGGGGTGGGCGGCAGTCGGTGGGTGGGTATTCGTTCGTGGGTTCTTGGATGTAACCGGGAAGCCCCCTGCTTTTTTGGCGAGATCGTGCAGTTGGGCGCAAAAATAGGTGCGATTGGGTGCAAGGAAAATTGTGGCAGCTGGGCAGCTATTGCGGGTCTGGCGACCGCTCCGTTCAGGACAACGGTAAGGCGATGGCCAAGGCGTACAGGGGTTTGTTGTTAGGCAGGTCGTATGTATGTCAAACTAAGCCGCAGCCACTGCCAATCTGCTGCTCCTCGGCGACCCAGTCTGGATGGGTGAGAAGAGGATGGGAAGAGAGCCTCTGGCGCGTCTTGAGGTGGCGATGCGCTCGCTGTTGTACCGCTATGCGATGCGAGGCGATGCGAGAGATAACGGGACGGGGAGCCAAGTGGAAGAAGCCCTGTCTGTCCAGTATCCAGTATGGTGGATGAGGCGGGACAAGGACAGCACAGGACAGGAAGAGGGGGGGAGCCTTGGAAAGGCTTCCTCTGGCGTCTGGGGGACCCAGCAGCCGACAGACTGGCGTTGTCGGTGAGGGCGAAATGTGAGCAACGGTCGACACGACTAATGATTTGATAGTGCAATGCCGAGCGTCGAGGATACTAAGCTACATACAAGCCTCAGATCAGCAACATTCCGGTGAATCATGTGCAATGGAATTTGGCGAGAGGCGCCGGACGTGTTAACACGGACGGGGCCACACAGACACACAGACGCAATGGAACGGACTGGGCTGGGCATGAGAATGGAGGGGGAGGGGGGGGGGAGGGGAAGCGAAGGGGACGAAAGTGCACCAAGAGAAACCACCACAAGCCCACATCAACGACCAGGGCGTGCCCGACCCCGCCATCCTCGGCCAGCCTGTTTTGCTCTCCAGGCAGACGACACGCTAGGGTTGACCAGTACTACTGGCCACAGCCGAGTCAAGGTGAGGGAGAAGGGGGAGGGAGGTTCTACGATGTGCTGTGCTGTGCTCTGTCCCACCATCAGGTCCTCCTCCTCCGTCTGCCTGCTGGACTTCCCCGTTGTGGGCTCTGGGAAGAGGCGACAAGGAAACGCGACGGGGGGAGGGGGATGAATGGGATGGACTGGGCGGGGACAGGTAAGACACCGACAGGGCCGGCCTGGCGGGGGACGGGGATGGGCACGAGGAAAGGACGGGGCAGGCCTGGATGGCGGTCTCGAACCCCCCTTGCTTTTCTTGTCCCACTTGGGTGCCCCAGGAGATGCTGGGCCAGGTCCACTGACGATGCGCCATCAACCAACAGAAACGAGTCGACAACGAGTTGTCATTCAATGACCGTCAGCATCGTTCCGCTGGCGAGGGGGCTGCGCGGAACCGTGTCATGGACTCATGATTGATCCGGAGAAGTCTTCAGCGCCGGGCCCCGTTGCAAATCGTCGCCCACCAAACAAGACCGTTGCGTGATGCAAAGCCGTGTCCTGGCTGCACTCACGCAGGATACGTCAGGCAGCACCAACAACGGCAGCAAAGTCAACAACAACAACAAAGAAGAACGGCATCGGCAACTGGCCGAGGTGCTTGGTTGCCATGCGGACTGGCCGCAGGTAGCCGGCACTTGACAGCTTGTTGACAGGGAAGACGGGCAGGCAGACGAATAGACATTGTTTAGAGAAACAACGCTGCAGAAACAACATGTGCGTCGATGCCAGCAAGCGCAAGGGAGCGAGAAAGGAATGCGACAACGTCGCACCAGGCGAAACGGGGAAAGCGCGTCCGAATGAACAATCGCAAAACGGTAGCTAAAAGTTGCAACATACCTTTGCTTGTCTTTGTTCCCCTTTCTCCCAGGGCTCGTTAAGAAATGAGACAGAGAAGCGAGCAGGACGGGCTGAGACCTGAGACCTCGGACCTGAGACCTGTCAGGGACGAGATGATGGCAGATCAGACGTGACACACCGTCTCTTTTGGGATGTGGTCGGGGGACCTTTTCTGTTTCTTTGGGACGAGGTTCGGATAGGCTTGGGATGGGGAACAGATGTGAGAGGCGAGACTTTGGACTTTGGTACGAGGGACTGCACCTACCCAGGTAGCACTGCGATGTACCTTGCCCACCGACTCTGTCAGTTCTCAATGCACGACCGTGCCTGGGCTCGTCCTGCGTCGGACTGTTCTGGCCGCACAGAGTGGATGTCTGGGTTTTTTTTTGGGGGGGGGTTCAATGTTTCGGTGAGGAACGTGCTGCAAAAGGCGTGGTGGCTCCGTTGCGGGACGGTCCTCGCTGGGCGTTTGGACGTTAAGACGTTTTATCCGTTAATGCCGGTGGGGCTCTTGGTGCTTGTCGCGCGCTGCGATGATGCTTTTGACGCCTTTGTCGCTCTAGGGGGAAACCGAGTGTTAGAAAGTCGGACAGGGACAGGAGAACAACAGCCCAAAACAAAGACGAAGAGTTTTGCAGTCAGGATTGTGTGAGAATAAGCAGGCTGGGAGAGGCGGCGCAAAGTATTTATTTGGATGACGGAGGAGGGAGAGGGAGGGAGGGAGACACGGCGGGGAGGAAGGGGGGGAACGAGGGTTGGGGGCGAAGGGGCTCTCATTAGTCTCCTGCTGCGTTCTGCTCATGCCAGTTGACTGTCCTGCTTTTAGGGCCATCGCGAGCCAATGCCCGGCATCTCGGGCTCGCGACTCTGGCTCTCGCCGTTTAATGAGCCAGTAGGAACTCGAGGGGACGTACCTGGCCTACCTCTCCTCACCTCACCTACCTTGCCCTTTCACCTTATCTGGCCTGGCCTGGCGAGGGGCGGTACACTCATGGACGGACACCGACTAAAAACAGGCAGTCGTCAGCTCTACTATGGCTCCTCCCACCTCCTCACTCGCCCGCCCGCTCACCGTATCTTGGACCGCCGCCGCATCGAGACGACGCCAAAAGCGCGACAAGCCCCTCTCCACTTCGTCTGGGCTCGCCGCTGAGCCTTTGCACCAGAGGTACCGCACCCAGGTGCGTGTTCGCCGTGATGCCGTACCGCCTCCGAGTCTCCACTCCGGGTCCAGTGTCGTCGTGCCTTTCCAATGTCGTCGTCACCCTGACTAGCCCGCCATCCTGTGCAGTCAATTCTCACGCAGCCTGCTTCACACCAGGATGGATAAACAAGTTTCATTTCAGAGCACTAACACTGACACTGGATCGTGATACTGGTATTTGCCTCAATCTCCTCCCTTCATGTGGGGTGTCTTGCTGCGTATGCTGGGCACTGGCAATCGTCTAGTTGCTTGATGACTCGGACAATGATGTACTTGGGGGGACACGGCATGATTTCGATGGCAGATAAGGGAAGGGAGAGAGAGACACCAAACGGAAGATAACCCTCTGAGTGAACTGATGTACTGTGCGTGACAGCGGTTGTCCTTGTTGGTCTGATGCGTCTCTCGTGGGCGTCCCTCGAGGCTCGGCTTATTCTTTTTTCTTGGTCGTTTACGGCGCTAGGCGGCTGGAAAACACGATGGATGACAGGGGCGGTCGAAATTGGTACCGACGTAAGTGCTTGTTCTGCCTTGAGCTTACTTACACGGCACTGCCCGGATATATACGTGCCACCGCAATGTTGTCGGCGCAACTTGATTGGCATCCATGTGCTCTGTTAGTCGACCATTCCGACGATACTCGAGCCCGATGCAGCCTTTGTCGTGCCCGACGGGTCTCTCGAGAGCCTGGCGCACTCTGATCTACAGAGCTAGGGTCTCGAACGATGGTGCCTGAACTTGCTGAGATAAATCCGTGGATCAACTCCCACTGACTCACTGCCAGCGCATCTGGTGGGCCGCGTTAGCCCGTCGGGCTCCCAACGGCACGCCTGGAACCTTGGATGACATGCAGCCCTGCAACATAGTGCATAGTAGTTTTGCGACCATTGGGCACGGCTGCGGGTGCGGCCGCAACGGGAACGATGGATTTCGACACAGAGTAAAAGTTGGTCTCCATTAGTAGGGCATCAAGCGGCGGCCTCTGCCCGTGTGTGAAACATGTCCGATGTGAGTTGTACAAAACAAGACAAAAAAAAACCCCCGGCTCCCGTCTCAGCCCAACTGCCAGACAGCCTCTTTATCCGACGTGACTTCGTAGCCAAGTTGCGCCTGAACGACAAAATAGAGTTGCCCACTGTGTTTCTCCCTCGGGTGCTACAGTCAGGCGGCTTATTCGCAATTGGCTATCAGAGTAGCCAAGTAACACTTGAGCGTTGTCAGTGACACAGGGGCGATCTGTTGCAGACAAAACTCTGTTGTTGACTTTGCTTGGATGTTCCGATTGCCTGCTAGCCCCAGCGTGCACCGGTAACAGCGAGTCCGCTAGACAATGCCTCGCATGAAGCGTGCAGGTGTGGTGGCTTGTCAGCGTGACTGCTTGATCATAGAATCCGTTGATGTGAGGTTGTCTGCTCGTCGTGTCCGGCTGACGCGTTGCTCATCTCACAAGCTCGACCGATTCCTTTGACAGCAAATCCCGTGCCGCTGCCACCTCCGATTCGTCGTAGCCCTGCCAGAGCCTCTCCTGCGCTCCGTTACGGCGTACAATCTCCGCCAGCTTTTCTGTCGCCAGCTCATTGAGTTTCTGCAACGTGGTGACGTCGGGAAGGCTCCACTCCTCCGAGTCCGTTTGCCTCGATGGCTTTAAAGGCTCCTTGATCAATCTGTTGGTGACCTTGATATCTGTCAGCTGTGTTTCTTTGAAGCTGACCGAGCACACGCCTCACCAGTTTCAGTCCGTAGTACCCCCTAAGGTAGTCGTCGCAAAGCTCAATGCTTCGGCTGAACCTTTTTATCGACTCGGCCAGCTGCTGTTGTGAAGATCCTTCAGAAGCTGAAGCTGCCATGTACAGTACTTCGCCCAAGCGCGCATGCATCTAGTACATATTAGCGAATGCCGGAGTCGATTGAATACTCCGTTTCACGCTTACATTCCACGCGTTTGGTGTCAGTACAAGAACCTCCTCGAGTGCAAAGATGGACTGAGAGTAGAGACCCTGCGAAAGGTACAAGTCGGCAAGCTCCGCCCATGACTCTGCATCTGTGGGGTTGAAGTCAACGAGGGAGTTGAGGGCCGTGATCGCTTCGGACGTCTTTCCGGTTGACTTAAGAAGGGCAATGCGACGTTTCGCGACGGGCTACATAGAGTCAGCGTATGCCACAAACTCATAGAAGAGATTCAAAGACTGACAATATTTGTCGCATTTGCTCCGAGGATAGTCTCGTATTCCATGAGCACCTGCGCCAGCTCTCCATCGTTGTCGGCTTCTGCCTCTTTCACCAACCCCTTGAAAGCCATGATGCGCTCGTTTTCGTCTCCGAATCGGATAATCAGCCTCTCGAGACATTGATGCGCTGCTTGGCTGTCGCCCGTCCGGAGGCAGGCCAGGAGAAGGTTCTCATAGATTGTCCAGAGCTCGGGTGTCTCAGATGCTGAAAACAGTGATAGCAGCGGCGACGAGGAAAACGCCTTCGGGTTGTTTCGCAGAATCGTCGGCGCTTTCTGGGCCAGCTCGAGGGCCTCGGCTGGGGACAGGTGGCCCTGGGGGCGGACAAGAGATGGGGCCATCTTTATAGGTCGTAAGAAGACGGCGGGATTCGGGGAATATGGGTCGTAAGCGGCGTGGTTTCGACGCGCAGTCTCCAGATATGCGATCTGGCTGGTCTTGACAATCGTTGCGCGTGCGGACTAGACGTTGATGGCCGGGTATAGCTATGATGGATGTAGTCTGCGCCCCGTCTGCCTCTTCGCGAATTAAGATCATCTAGCTGTGCGGTACGTACCGCTCACTGAGCTCCTTGCTTAATACATCCAACCTGGCGCACCCGCCAATGGGACTTGAAGGGCGAACGGGGTTACTGCCCCGCATGATTGGCTGCATCGGCAGGCGGCTCTTCATCCCACCGAAGACAGACCCCACCCACCGTGTTTTTTGTGAACAAAAACTTCCGCGAGCAAGAATTTTTGTCAAGACTTCTTATTCCTAACCACTCCTTCTTTGTCACCAAGATCTGGAGATCTCGAGAGTTTGTGTGCCACCCACGCAAGGAGCAGTGTGATAGATCCAGGATCTGTCCGGTGGCTTTACACAAGAACCATGGCTTCCCTCGCAGCTGGAGAAGCTCTCTCGGGAGCGGATGAGCAAGTTCTCGTCGAGAAGACGGCCGACCTCAAAGTGTCTGAGCCGACCGGCCAGGGGGAGCAACCACCTCACAGATCTCACGACCCTCAGTACAACCAAAAGAGGAGCGACCCATTCCAGTTTGGCAGCCGTCTGCTTAGCGAGCAGGATGATGTCTTCGAGTTCAACGCTTGGGACCATGTCGAGACTGACGATGCATACAAGGAGTATGCTGAGCAGCAGTACGAAATGCAGCGGCAGTCTCCGGTCTCTGACTTTGATAAAAGTAAGTTTATCCTTGTGCGCAATCTTTGATTTTCTTTTCAGCCCCCGGTGTTATGATGATACTCCAGCACAATCGCATAGTTCATCTGAATCCTATGATGAAAACTTCTTCCTATAGTCTTTCGCTCCCATCTGACAACACCATTTCAATCAAAAAAATCAATTGTTTTATGCACTTGCTTTTCAAACAGCCGACTAACAAAACTCCTCAGACAGACTGAACAACAATCCAGCGAGAATGTGGGATCTTTTCTACAAGAACAACACAGCCAACTTTTTCAAGAACCGCAAGTGGCTGCAGCAGGAGTTTCCCATCTTGTCCGAGGTGACCAAGGAGGATGCTGGCAAGATTACAATCCTTGAAATCGGTGCCGGTGCGGGTAACACTGCTTTTCCTATTCTCGCTTCCAACAAGAACCCAAGCCTTAAGGTCCATGCCTGTGATTATTCGAAGCAGGCCGTAGAGGTCATGCGGACCCATGAGTCCTACAACCAAGACCACATGCAGGCGGACGTCTGGGACGTGACGAGCGATGAGCTCCCGCCAGGTCTTGAGGAAGGGACCGTTGACGTTGCTATTCTCATCTTCATCTTCTCGGCTTTGGCCCCCAGCCAGTGGAACAAGGCGGTTGCCAATGTCCACCGTCTACTTAAGCCAGGCGGCCAGGTCTGCTTCCGAGACTATGGAAGAGGTGATCTCGCCCAGGTTCGCTTCAAAAAGGGTCGCTACCTAGATGAAAACTTTTACGTGCGCGGCGACGGTACCCGTGTTTACTTCTTCGAAAAGGAGGAGCTCGAGCAAATTTGGACCGGCAAGACGCAAGAAGCGTCGGAAGTCGCCAAGGCCGAGTTCAATGTTGACGACCTCGGCGTTGACAGGCGCATGCTCGTCAACCGAGCCCGCAAGCTGAAGATGTACCGATGCTGGATGCAGGGTCGGTTCACGAAGAAATGAGAGATCCAAGCTTCACAGTAAACACGACCTGGAGCAAGCGATGAATGTCTGCCAGCGAATTATTCTAGCTGTGGACCGGCGCATTTCGCACTTTGCACCACGCGATCGAGATCAGTACAGCAGCATCTCTCGTAGCTTCTTGCGATCATCCTGGACGAATCCGATCTTGTCCAAGTACCCTGCGATCCCACCGTATACGTCGTCGAGATGGCGAGCGGTTCGCACGATCATGTCAGGCGCTGTATCGAACCAGTCGTCCGTGAGGCCAATCTCTCTGATCTCGGCCAACCTTTCCTCCCTTTCGGACTCAAGTGCACCACTGGTCAACATGTAATCATGCTCGATCGCTTCGAGCGGCACATCGAGGGCCATCAGCACCAGAGTGACAATTAAACCTGTCCTGTCTTTGCCCTGTGTGCAGTGAACCAGGGTAGGCGTTGTCGAAGGGTCGAGGAAGACCCTGAGAGCCTGGTTTGTCCGTTAGCAATTGGGACAGAAGGCCGTCATTGCCCTCACTCGTACCTTGGCAATCTCTTCACCAGATTGATCCAGGGTATCGAGGCCCAGGCGTACCAAGCCACGTGGCACCATCACCTCACGAGAGAGGACGGAGATGCCTTCATTGCGATAACCTAAGAGGAAGAGGACGATAAGGCGGCTTCCATCGAGCGATCATGCGTCAGTCTCTCTGGGGGAAACAATAGAAGCCAAGTTCTCTTACCAGAACCCCCACCAAGACAGCTGTCGCAACAAGAACCCTCGAAGCTTCCGCCAGTGATTTTGATCTCGTGATACTTTAAGCCTGAGATCTGGACTGGCTCGGCTAGCGCAGCGTTGGACTGCAGCAGGGTCGGAACTTGGAGATCGGCCTCGCGCTTTTTTGCCTGCTTGACGTGTTCGGTCCTTGGTATGGCGTCAGTCGTTGATCTGGTGTACGGAGTCTGGCATTCCAAGGGTGAGGTGATCTTGGGATTGCACATGCACGTACTTTGTGCGCAAGTCTATCACCGCCTTGATGCCCAGCTCCTCTCGAAGGCGCCTCCTGTCTTCCAATGAGGCATCATCTAAGTTTGTCAAGTCTGTGAGCAGACAGATAAGCACGTGTTGTGGGTCTTTCAAAACATACCAGGCCTTGCTGAACGGAACAGCTGGCCTTCTCGGATGAGCCTGTTGCACCAAACACACGGGAATCAGCTTGAGTGTGCCAATGCCCCGTGTGGGTTTGAATTGAGACGTACCTGCGTCCGAGAAACTTGTTCACCGTGGAGCCGACGTCACGGAAGTTCAGAATTGAGGTTATGCCGTTGTTGTCCATGGCGCAGAGACTTTGTGCTAGCCGCTTAGGGGAAACGGGCAGCGCTGCAGATACCAGGAGTCAGCAGTCAACAGCTGAGACTAGCAGTCGGACGGCGCGGGCAGCGTTTAGGCGTTTTGGGAAGTTGGTGTGTGCTGTACGTAGTAGACTCGGAGTGAGGTGTGTGAGTGAAGAGGGGAGGACTGACGCCACGATTTGGCATGTTCAAAGAGAAACCCCGATCGTCGGGATGGAAAATGTGACAGCGACAGAAGACCTAATCTTCAGGCACCCTCAGGCCCAGCGTCGTCTCTCGCCCTGTCCAACCTCGTTTGGCTACCTATCTCTGTCCCCTTGTCGGTATTAGATTGGCGGGCTGGGATCCTTCACCAGGGTGCGGGAGATCCCTGCACGTCCCCGAAAAGCTTAAGAACCGGGGTGAGGACTTTGATGTCACCGACGGTTGGGTTCTTGTCTGAGAGGGATCTGCCACCACGACTGCGACTCAAACTCTTGCGCGCGGCTGCAGCGGTCTGGGTTCGCAAGAGCTTGGCTCGGCCCGTCTATGGATCGCCATTCGATAATCTCCCACTGGTTCATAAAGAGCTCTGCTGCGACTTGCGGACTGGTCGAGTTCCAGGCTTTCGGCTTGCATGAGTCGCTCCCAAAATATTGGAGCAGTCGAATGCCTCTGTCCGAATGGACTGGCTTGTCGTCTCAAGTCGATTATATTTGGCGGCGCTCTGGGAGCTGCTCTTGAAGCTGCCGAACGCAGCCACCGTCATCCGAGGTACGGCTGACTCTGCATCATTCTATCCATTCGTCAAATGACGGACCCCAGCACAACAGCAAGACAGCCAAAGTCAGACCTGTCTCTCTCAGTGGTTCTCTGGGCGGTTTTGTTCTCGGATATGGTGTCTCTGACCCTCTTTACAGTCGACCGTCGCCATCATCACAGCGTCTCGGGCTTCGCGGTAGGTGAGGACCGCCGATCCGAAGTATCCAACTGACACGCCAGAGGGCTAGCCTCTGCGCAGTGGCCCATTATTGGGCTAAACCTAGCTCGAGCTCTCTCAGGGTTGGCTGTTTCCATTGCCCAATACGGTGTCCAGAACGTAGGCTACCACTCAGCGTGACCATTGTCCGGGCTGTCCGTCTCTAGAGACGGGCGTGTGTTGGGCCGAAGCCACAATGGAGCGGGTGATGGGCCATGCCGACAAATCCAGCTCTTGGAACCAGTCATTCGTCGTTCGCAAAGGGAAATCTCAATGGAGGGAGTTCGCAGTTGGGGTGGGATGCGTTGGTGGATGTCGACAGGGGCAGGAAGCTAGCTCGACCGCGCTAGCCCACAAACGGCCGAGAAGGGACCCCGCATGACGTATGGCGCGCTGTCGTTGCTGCTCACTATGACTAGCCACCAGCGCACTAGACTGCGCAGGCCGTGTCACCATCACTGACCGGCTCACCAGCCGAAGCATACCTACCTCATCGCGCGCTCGCACTGCCCACCCTCTACCACCCAAATAGATGTTTCTGGTTCAATGATATAACTCCTATTCCCTCTTTTGGAGGCCCGCCTGCGCCCTAAGATCAGGCCTGCTTTTTTCCTGCACTGCACTGCCCAGGTTCTTTGACCGTCCTAATTCCTGCATCCTCTTACGATATCCCCCGGTACAACGCTTTTCCCCCCGTGATACGAGCTCGTCGTTTCTGCAATACGGACCAGGCAACGCCAGAAATAACATTGCTTGGGGGCTCTTGTCAACCCACCCGCCCAGGCGTCCACTTGTCTCGTCCCGTGTAAGCCGAATAATCGCTGCGGCTTCCCACTTTTCACCCTCGTCACCTTGTACTGTACATCCTTGCTACCGTCATCACTCACCGTTGAAGAGGAACCCACTGCAGAGGAAAAGTGGGAAACGAAGCGTACCGATACCACCAAGCCGGCACCAGGCTGGCATATGATGCAAGCCAGCTCTAAGACAGCGAGGCAGCACCAGCAGCCAAGCATGGCGGAAACACGGTACCAGGTGCCGACAACAGGTACTGAAACATACCTCACTCCTAATACGAGCCTGTGTGCCGAAGTAAGAAAGTTTTTTGTTAATCATAACCCTCTTTTCCCTTGGATATAGCAGGCCATTCGGGAAGATTAAAGTACGCCGACCCGCGGGATCTCCCCAGCTTCCCATCCCCCGGTCTTCGATCTGACGGAGCTGCCGCCGGAGCCGCCGCATCATTGGGCTGGGCGAACCAAAAATCAATCGAGCTCTGGAAACCCGAAAAATCAAACTCTGCCTCTACAGCCGCTATGCTCGCAAAGGATTACAAGATGGCGCCCACTTGGGAACCCAACTCGAGCTCCGCCGGCGCAAAGGCTGCGCTACTGGCATCAGCGTCAGCAAGAAAACAGGCGACGACCAACACGACACCACCCCCATCTGCCCACGAATCCTGGGGGAGCAGTGCTGCCAACCAGGCCTTCAAACAAAGCCGCTCTGTTGGGCAACCCACTCACGACACCTCGGCTGCAAAGAACGGCCTTGGCTCTCTTTCAGCGGCTCAAAGTGCCATGCCGGCGACAAGCAGAACGAGGCCACGGGCCAAGTCGACGCCCGCCCCAAAGGAGACTTATCCTGGAGAGTCACGGGCTACCGCCAACGCCTTGAGTGCCGCCACAGCAGCTCATGGCCCTTCGATGAAACCAAAATCCCCGACTGACGCTGCCGGTTCTGTTCCATACACGAACTTGCCCCGCAAGATGTTCACTTCGTCTCCCGCCATCGGTCCGGAAGCAGAGGAGCAGAAGAGAGCCGATGTGCTGCATGCCTCTGCGGTGGCCATGGCCAAGAAGATGTACAGCCACCAGCAAAAGATGGTTGACCAGGCACGTCAAGCCCAGCAGGAATCGGGGGAAACCACCTCGGATGACAACCAACCGAAGCCCTATGTCAACCTACAGGAAGCAGCGTACAAGCTGGCTCAAGAACGCCTGGCGAAGCTACATGAGGAACACCAGCGTAACCGAGACTACCAGGAATACTACGGCAACAGTACACCGGCTCAACCTCAACGGAAGTTCACTATAAAGGGCAAACTGAGACGGCGGTCTTCTAGCGATGGTGCCATCAACGACGACAGGGAGCAGTCTGAGCGCATCCGAAGGCAGATGTCCATTTTCTCCTCCAGCCTGACCAAGGTTGACGAGCAAAAGCGGACCAAAGATCGCGAGGCATTGTTGGCTGCCGCACAAAGGAACGTCAGAGCCCGTCTCCAGGGCATGGATGACAAGATCTCGGCCGAGACTGGCATGGTGCCGCCGAGTTCCAAGAGTGACTGGGAGTCCAAGGCCCAGATGGCTGCGCTTGCCCGACACGAGTCGAGTAATGCGAACAGAGGCAAGATTGACATAGGTGGTGGAATGTTCATGGACCCTGCGGCCGTTGACGAGATTGCCACTAGGAGGGTGCAGCCGGTGCTTGATGAGATTAATGAGAAAGCCGCTATTGAGCGAGAGCGTCAAGAGCTCCTCAAGGCGGAGGCAGAAGCCAAGAAGAGGGACGAAGCGAAACAGAAGGAGCGCGACAGAGAGATCAAGGAGATTAACCGCCAGATCATTGGTAAGCTCTCAGTCATGATTTACGTCGTCCAAGACTAACAATTGCGTAGAGCAGGAGAAGCAGGAAGAGAAAGAGAGAAGGCACCGAGAGAAGCAAGAGCTCAAGGCCAAAAAGGAAGAAGAGAAGGCTGCAAAGGCAGGAGAGAAGCGCAAGTCTAAGGGCCTGGAGGTCCTGCCAGGCGACTCGGCCGTCGCAGGCGAACCCAGTGAAGTCTCACCGGCCAGTGATGAGCATGGTGCCTCCGCTTCGCGCCGCGCAAGCCAGCATAAGCCTACCATCAATACCCAGAGGGAAGCATCCAACAGCGAAAACCCCGGTCACCGAGCGAGAGCGGGTCACCGACGAACAAGATGAAGGAGTGGCTCAAATCACGCTTCTCGCGGCCGCGGGGTCGCTCCTCGGCGGGCGAGAACGCCGAAGAGCGCGGCTTCATTGGCGGCGTGGCGCTCACGAGGCTCGCCAACGAGAGCGCAACGAGCCTTGATGCGCGATCGGCCAGCATGAGAGAGGTCGCAATCGCTGGCAAGTCCGGAGCCGAAGCGCCCAGGTCGCCGCCGCCGGGTCATGAGGGTGATGGGAGCAGGGCTCGCGACTCGCGGGACGTGAGCCCTGTCAGCTCGGATAGTGAGTCGGAGCGGTTCGTCGAGGCGAGGGACGATCTCGAGGGACCTGTTTCGCCGCCCGTACCTATCAAAGACCCGAGCCTGCATAAGAGCAGCAGCCCGACCAGGGACTCGCGGTTCCGGGAGATCATCGAATAGGTTTTGAGGTCGTGTTCTAATACTCTGACGGATCTATGTACACGGGGGTGCTTTGGTTTCTAGTGTTCAAGATATTTCCAGTTGGCAAGCGCGTGGTGTTGGCGGGATCGGCAAGGAGCGGTATGAGGTATGAGGCATGAGTTATGTACATGCAAAACAACAATCATCTCGATAGGTCCGTATGCCTGATGGCTTTAGTACTATTCATTAAAATCTCTTAAATCCTACGACGATAGTGCCATGGCCGTCAAGCTAGACGAATGTGATACTTGTCGTGCAAATTCTACACACTACTCTCCGCAGCTACCGATGACGTTGCTGAGCCATTGGCTTTTGGTTCTGCCAGGCGCAGGTCAAAGCGGAAAGGCACGCCTGACGTAACGGTCGTGCTTCTCTACTAGTGTTGGACGTCCGCACGCATGAGGTTGGGATGGCTGGCTGCCGCCTCATCATTGAACCACGACGCACAGAGACTCCGACACGCCTGCGAACCAATTGACTTTCCGTCATTCAACAGGCCAAGTGAAGAAGACTGCAATGTAAAGGAATTATTGGTGTGTGTATATGGCGTTAATTCGTAAAATTATTAAACAAGAGTCCAAAGTCCCCCGACAGCTGGGGAGTCCCTATACGCCAAAAACGCCCGCTTCTCATGACGTCCCCATGGTATACTGATGCACTTTGTACCCAAGCCCAAGACTCATGATTCCAGTGTAAACCCCGTACCCGACCCATTACTCGCAATTCTCATCAAGCTTCATTTACTTCCTATACTCTCACGCATCATACAACAGTCGCCGCCACTAGAACTGGGGCTGGCCAGCGTGCCACTCCCGCATCCCCGGCTTCGAGAACCGATTCGCCTTGTTACGCGTCTTGGCCGCGGGCAACAGGTCGACCGTGAACGAAAAGATGTAAAACGAGAATATGAAGGCAACAGTCCACTCGAGGATGGCCGCGGCGTTGTACATCTCCCTAAAGTTGCAGACGATGAAGCCAATAGCCAGCGCGATCTCGACAATGATAAAGACAAGCTTGATCCAGAACGAGGCTGCAAGGCTATGGTGGTCGGGGTACTTGATGCCCAAGCGTTGGTACTCCCAGCATATGAAGATGGCGGACAACAGGTAGCCGCCCATGAAGAACAATAGGAACAGGAGGTGCAGGTTCTTGTGGCGGTAAGTGTCGAAGATGCTGAGGCAGATCAGCCCGACGGTGCCGACGATCGCAAAAAGGATCGTAAGGCCGTAGAGAACCTTCTCGCCGGTCGAGGTGTTGGGCACGAGGCGGCCGCGGTGACGGAGCCAGCGGTCGGAGAAGAAGGATAGGTCGAGGAAGATCGTGGTGATGACGCAGCCCGTGATGAAGAGAGGCTTGAGGTAGTAGGCGCCCACGTCGCTGATGTATGCGATGTTCTGCGGAGGAGACATGGACGGGTAGAGGACACGGTGCGTCTCAACGATCCAGTAGAGGAGCATGCCGAGGAGCATGCCGAGCCAGACGAGGCCCGATATGATGGGGAAGATCTGGACAACATGGTCAGCTGGGTGAGTGGGTGGGTGGTTCAGGAGATGGAACGTACCCAGTATGATAGTATCCTCATCTTGGCGGAGTTTGGTATGGCAATACTGTGTTCTATGCGAGGTGTAAGTCTAAGGCGCCAAGACATTCATGATATGGAAGGTAAAAGTGGTCGGTTGTTGGGGGGATGCAAAGGGGTTCTCATCCATCACAATAGCAATGAGTGAGTGCGCGTGGACGTGTAGTGGTGACGAAGTATGACGATGGAAGGAAAAGCGAACTGGATTAGTCGTCACCACTCACCAGAAATAGCGTATTTTGTTCTTTAGAAGACCGTCGTCGACCGGGAATTAGGTAGACTGTCAACAAATCTCCAAGAAGAGGGTTTGTGTTACAGGCGGCCCTAAGAAAGAAGAAACGTGCGGTTAGAATGCTTCACGCATGAGCTGATCGACTGGAGAGGCGCCGGGGGTTAATGAAGGAGTGCCTGCGCGGGAGATGCCTGCGTACGTCAAAATCGGGCGGTGCCTGATCGTCAATCCAGAAAACGAGAGAATCGACAGAAATCAGAGTGCGTGGCCCGGGGTCGCGGTCGCGGACTTAAGAAAGACATCGGGGCCCCGTCCCCGTCGCGCCCTGCTGGTGGCTAATGAGGGCCGGTCTGCGGTCGGGCGCACTCTCATCACTTTGCGTGCTACCCGTGATGGCTGTCTCCACTAGCTCCCAAGGATGAGACTATGTGTCTGAAGTCATGGACTCTGATCGGCACTTGGGAAAGGTTCCGGTTGCTCGTTCGGACCCCCTTGTCGACGGCGCGTTGTGGGGGTACCATGTCATTGGTCTTGGAGAAACCGCCGGGGGGGGATGACGTAGGGGCAAGTTTCGACGCCCCGAAGGGTAGCTTTTCGCAACTTCGCAAGCGCGAACTCGCCGTAAGTCAGGCCGGATTGAGGCCCTAAAACTGGCGCCAAGAGGAGGAAATTCCGGGGCTCTCAGGTCTTCCCAGTGTGTTTACGACTTTAGTCTCTGGCTGGATCAAGAAATATCAAGTCTACGGATCGAACGACGGGGGGGAATAATCAAGCAAGGTTTCCAATGCGCCCCTTCCCTCTTTTTGCCCTCTACCTACCTCAACCCAAGTGAAAAGCGCGGCCGAGAAGGATCAAGCCCTGAACTCATTGTGCATGCTCAGCACTCAACGTGCAGCGTTACACCTTCGGAGAAACGGGAATAACCATGTCCGCATCAACCAACACCGCGGTCGTCACCACCCCCCTCGGACCCATCCGAAGCGACGCCAGCCCGTCTGCACCGCCGCAATTTTAAAGGTGTGCTTCATCAACTCTGGCAGCAGTTCCTTCTAGTGCTTTCGGGTAGGGTTCCGTCGCAGCACATACCCTGCCAGCGCCTGCGCCCGCGCCAACATGCTCACATCAGTTCGTGATCACTATGCCGCGTAACGTAAAGGATGGCGCAGGGACCGAGGTTTGCATGCGCGTGGCCAGGTTTTCCTCATCAGTTTACATGCGGTCCAGAAGTGCCTGCGAATGGTCAGAGAGAGCAAAGTAAGTGATGTGTCGTCGTGGCGCTGTAACGCAGTAAGCATATAGGATTGATACGTTCTCCGTCTTGGCAACCACATACTAGAGCTAGCGGAGGTCTTTCCCCGGCCGGTTGTCTGTATCATCCGGACTTTGCTTTCAAAGCAACTCAATTCCACATACCTAGGTAACACAAGTTCAAGGGGTCACCGAGTTGGATGCACCCTGCAGCAAGCACAATGCACCGATGAAATCGAACCAATCAAATACCCTATACTTGAACTTCCAGAACGCCCCTTCCTGACTGTGGCTTGATCCAACCTGTGGCGCTTGTAGCCAATCAGATACCGCAGCTTTCACAAGGCTGCCTTCATCCCGCTGCCTCGTCCTCCATTAACCTCTATCCTCGCCATCGCGACCACATCCGTCTCGACCAGCCCACGATGTCGGCGTCACCCCTTGTTGTGCGAGCGACCGACGCGCTCAAACCGGCCGGCTCTCCTTTCCGCAATGTCTCCTCCGCCCAGGTCTCTTCGGGCAACGGCACCCCGCAGCCGGACAAGAAGGCAGCGCCTGTATTGACCACGGCCCCGACCCTGGACCTCGCCGAGCAGATGAACGAAGAGGAGAAGAAGAAATACGTCAAGGGTTAGTTCTATTCATTCCGATGGACTGCGTGCTACAAACTGGCATATCTAATCGAATCATCCCACAGGCAAGAAACTCGGAGAGGGTACCTACGCCATCGTCTTCCTCGGCCACCTACGCTCAAACACGTCGTCCCTCGTCGCCATCAAGAAGATCAAGGTCCAGAAGGAATACCAAGAGGGTATGGCTCCGGACGCCGTACGCGAGCTCAAGCACCTTCAGGAGCTCCAGCACCCCAACATCATCTCCCTGCTCTCCGTCTTCTCCTCAAAGGACCAGAACCTCAACCTCGTCCTCGAGTACCTGCCCCTCGGCGACCTCGAGATGCTCATCAAGGACACGGCCAGCGTCCGCTATGGCGCCGCCGACATCAAGGCCTGGATGGGAATGCTCACGCGCGCCGTCTGGTTCTGTCACGAGAACTTTGTCTTGCACCGCGATATCAAACCCAACAACTTGCTCATCGCCGCCGACGGCGAGGTGAAGCTAGCCGATTTCGGTCTCGCTAGGAGCTTTGCCGATCCGTACCAGGTTATGACAAACCAGGTCATCACTCGGTGGTACCGCCCACCCGAACTTCTCTTCGGCGCCAAGCACTACAGCGGTGCCGTCGATGTCTGGAGTGTCGGATGCGTCTTCGCCGAGCTTATCATCCGCGCTCCATACATGCCTTCGGAGACGGAGGTTCAACAGATCTCCCTCATATGCCGCGCCATCGGCACACCGACGGAGGACAACTGGCCTGGCGTGACGAAGCTGCCTGCCTACACGGTGCCGGACGACGCCGAGCCTGTCAAGGGCAGGGACTTTTACCAAGCCATGTTCGGCACGGTCGGTCCCGAGGGTGTTGACCTGCTCATGAAGACATTCATCCTCGACCCCAAGAAGCGCATCACGGCACGGGATATGCTGAAGCACAACTGGTGGCGCACCGAGCCCAAGCCCACGCGCAAGGAAGACCTCCCCAAAAAGGGCGGTGGAGAAGAGAAGATGGGTGCAGATCTCAAGCGCCGGCCCGGTGTCGTCGACGAGGACAGAGGTGCCAAGGTTGCGCGCAAGCTGGACTTTGGTCAATGATGACCTACGTTTTATCACGAATTTGATTTCACCAAAAAAGTATGTAGCATTAGAGGCGTTATGGCATACGGAGACGGATGGGTAAAGGGGGTATTTCATTTCCCGCCTAGGTGGCACAGGCTATTTACAGGCGCCTCCAGCGGCTCTGAAGAGATCTATTTTGGTACTCCAAATAAAAAGCAAAAGAACGATCATCACGGTATCGTCCAGCGTCCCTCCCCCCGCTTAGTCTTTGGTCTTTGGCTCTGGTGACTACATCAACAAACACTCCATGCCGTACATGGCCCTTTCGACGTCCTTCCTAACCTGGTACCAATCCGCGCGGCGCTGGGCAAACTCGTAGGCCTCCTCGGCGCGGAAGACGCCCTCGAAGCGGTCGCCGTCGGCGATGATGGTGGCCATCTCCTTGGCGTGGCGCGGGTCGATGAGGTAGATCTGGCTCAGCTCGCGCAGGGCCTTGAAATAGGCCAGCAGGTCCTGGTTCTTGAGGGTACGGATGTACTCAAAGTACAGGTTCATGTCGGCGATGAGCTTGATGGCGCCCTCGGTGCTGATGCGCTGGCGCTTGAGGTGCTTGCACACGGCGGTGAAGAGGCGCAGGCCGACCTCGCCGTTGAAAACATCGAGCATGGACTTGTCGGTGCTGCCGACGAGCATGCGCGTGTGCGCCGAGACGAGCTCCTTGATGCGCTGCGCCGTGGGCGTCGGGCCCGGGTCCGCGAGGATGCCGCCCGTCTCCTCGGGGTTGTAGTCGGTCGGCTTCTGCGTCGTGCCGTGGAGGTACTCGACCTCGTCCATGAGCACGTCGATGCCCTTGTTCAGCCCCGCCGCGACGCTCTCGTCGAGCATCTGCTCCCACTTCTTCTTGGCGATGCCCGCCGGGTCGAGGAAGTCGTTCTTGTCGGCGATCTTGGGCCCCGCGAGCTGCTGCTCGTAAAACACGTCAATCATCTGCGAGATGAGGTCGCCCACGTTGACGAGCTCGATAAAGGTCACGAGCGGCGCCACGCCCGACTGGTTGTGGTCGCTGACCTCGCGCGGGTTGTAGTGCGAGAGGTGCCCGACGGCCTTGTCGAAGCCGAGCTTGACATGCCTGTTGCCGAGGATGCGGAGCATCACCACGAAGATGGTCTCGCACTGCTCCCGAGCCTCCTCGCCGTACTGGCCCCCTAGCTTGATGAAGCTGGACGCCCGCGCCATGCTCGTTTTGGCGGCATGTGTTAGGTTGAGAGCCACCTCGATGCTGAACAGCGTCTTAATGCCCTCCATGCGCGACGCCATGAGCGCAGCCTTGGCCGCGAGCTCGTCCGTGGGGGCCTTTTCTGGAAGCGGGCTGAGCCGTCCGCTGCCGTCCACACCGCCGGGCGCAAGACCGGGGGTATGTGGTCTGGACGGCAGCGGCGAGGTGGCAGACGTGCCGTTTGGCGTCGTGGGTTTCGCTGCCGAGGTCCCAAACGAGGGCAGGACGGTCACTGGCATCATGACCACCTTCTTGAAGGAGCTGAGAAAGTCCTTCTTGTCCGCCTGCCTGTTGAAGTTGCTCATGTAAAACGACTCAACCGAGGCGTCCTGCTCTGAAAGCTTCTTCTCCCACTCCGCAACCTCCGACTCGGCCTGCTGTGTGAAGTAGTCAAGTTCTTCCTGCAGGTACAGGTCGAGATGCGGTTCAAACACCCTCAGCATCATCTCCTTTGCCTTCTCCTCGAGGCTCCCCTTGAAGGCTTTCGGCATCGCCAACGATTGAAAGAAGAGCATACCTTGCTCAAATACACCGGCTACAGCCTTCAGATACGAAAGTAGATTCCGATCATGCGTGGCGTCGAACAGGGGGGTGATGTAGTCCATGATGATATCCTCCCTGACCTTCTCCATCAGCTCCCAAAACACCACGTCAGGGTTGGCGAATATGCGCTCGATAATGTCCGCTTGCTCGTTCATCTTCCGCAGCAGCATTTCGAAGAACGCACGTGACGGCTCCAGGTT
Source organism: Colletotrichum spaethianum (assembly GCF_022836535.1). Lineage (NCBI taxonomy): Eukaryota > Fungi > Ascomycota > Sordariomycetes > Glomerellales > Glomerellaceae > Colletotrichum > Colletotrichum spaethianum. Next base: position 528,642 of record NW_026054798.1, read on the forward strand.
GACGTCGTCCGGGTTGGCCCGGTTAATGCAGTCCACCGAATTCGCCGTCAGGACGTCGCGGTCGCTGAAGATGGGGTGCTTCTGGACGAACAGCTCCGTCCCCGCGTTGCCACCGTTGAGCGCGTGCAGCACATGCGCATACCGCTTCATCCTGCCATCAACGTCCCAGACCTCGTAGCCCTGCTCAAACTCCCGAAGCACCGCGCTCTCAAAAATGCTCGTCATGGTCATTAGTCGTTCCTCTCTTTGGTTCCATCCTTGCGCCCAGTCGCTCTTTGCAAACGTCTGCAGGTTCGACATCATCCTCGCCTGGCGTTCGGGATCCCGGAACACCTGAAAAACGATGGGATCCGTGTGGCTCTTCGCCCTAGCCAGGTCAAAGTAAAAGGGCGCCAGCGCGCCGTAAATCTTCCCGTACTCCTCCCTCGCATGCCCCCTCACGCTCTTTGCGTTCTTGATCACATCCAACAATGCCTCTGGATCCTTGAACGGGTCTTTGGGTGTAGGTGCTCCGACCGTCATTCGCTCGAAGCCGTCGATGGGAGGGCCGGCAACGGACTGGCGCTTCTGGCGCTCTTCCTCGACCGTGGCATCGAACAAGGTCGTACTTGTCGGTTTCGGTGCCGCGTGGTTCGCCGCAGCGCCTGGCTGGTTATTGGCTCCGTTCGCTGCGCGTTCGGCCGCTTCTCGCCTCCTCTTCACAGCTTCTTCGAACCGACGTCTCGCCTCTTGCTCGTCCCAGCACCCCATGCTCTTCAATCGGGCCACCCATCTCGTATCATCGTATACCATCTCCTGCATTCGACGAGACGCTCGGGCAACCTGCATTAGGTCTGCTACGGGGAGGTAATCCAGGATCGCCACGAGGATTTCTGTCCATTGTCAGCTTTTTCGGCTCGTCGTCCAGTACAGAGGCAGCGAATTCTAACCAGCAGGAAGTGTTGGCCTCGAATCCAACATCTCAGTCGCTTTCAAGGCGCCGAGGATGCCGCCCCCATGAGGGGCAGTTCCTCGAGACCTATACATGTTGGCGGAAGGGGTATATCTGGTGCATCTGGGATGCAATATTTGTTATGTATAGCCTAGAGGCGGTTGACAGTCTCTCAAATCATGGTAAGACTCCCCGAATGTAACAGAAGGGTTCGGGCGGGGTTGCTACGGTCCTTGGTTGGAATGTTGTACGATCTACAGATGTACTGTTTGGCGGCTGCCTGTCAGCCTGGGGGTTCAGTTATGACTTAATTCTCTCCAACCAGGTCCCCGCAGCAGCTGTCGCCAGCTGTGGTTGAGGAAGCCCCAGAGCCCCTGGCCACTGAACCCCTGATTCCCTCAGGGGCTGGATGCCGCTTGCTCGACTTGACTCGTCTTGAGGCCTAGCCATGACACTGCAAATATATCGAAAAGGCATCTCTTTCTTGCTGCATTTTATCAAAGTCTAATGCAACAAGAATCCAATGGCCCGACCTCCAACCTGAGGGCCCGCCAAATCCTTGCTTCAATATGTCTAAACTCAAATACACGAAATCTTTATCTAGGAAAGTTACCTACGTCTCGCTGTATTCCCAAAATCGATCCTTCCAAACGCCTCATACCCTACGTTCACTCGTGGTTCTCAAGAAGTCTCGACCCAAAATACATGGCCCCTCTACGGCGAAGTACAAAACCGTCCTCATCGGCTATTCTCATCTTGTATCATTCCATCCGCGATGCTCGTTGTGATTCGCCGTGACACCTGCCCAAATAGGCACTCCCAGAGGTCTTCCGCAGCGACCGCTTCGCCTGCGTTCTTGTCTCTGCTCATCAAACGGTTCAGAAAAGCCTGCTCCAACTCGAGGGTGTTCGCAGCCTCCAGAGTAGGTTCTTGAACATCGGAGGTGAACTCCTTCGACTTTCCTTTGGAATTTTGGCCCATGTGTTCCATGCGTCGCTTGACTGACAGATTGTAGATGGACTCTTCCACTGAGCCTTCAATCAGATAAAGCCATACAGTCGTCTCATTCTTTTGGCCAATTCGGTCGACTCGAGCAATCGCTTGCAGCTCGAGCGCTGTGTTCAGCAGCGGCTCGCACAGAAAGACGTGGCTTGCGTTGACAAGGTTGAGGCCACTAGAATTGGCCCGCCCATGTAGCATGAAGCACTCGATACCTGGGTCCTCTTTGAACTTCATAATCCCATTGGGTCGGTCGATGGTGGAAAATCCAATCTTGTAGCGATCGAACGCTGCACCAAGAATTTCAAGAAAGCTCTTGTACCTGCAAACAATGTCAGTGAAGCTCTTCAGGGTACATCTGGCTTTACACACTGAGTGAAGATGATGGACTTGGCGCCAGGATCCGATTCCCTCAACCAGAGAATGTGCCGTACGAGCGTGTCGACTTTTGTTCCGAAGGACAAAGAAGCCAGTTCAATGTTGTTGATCTGAGCAAGCTTTTCGGAGCTAAAGTGAGAGTATATGCCACTGGTCTTGGCGGTCTGATTCCTGTTCACTTCGGGCGATGGGCCGGTGGCCGTATCTGCGTGCATTTTCAACTCTCTAGGCTTGAGAGTAATATCATGGAGCTCAGTAAGCCGGAGCTTCCTCTTGCACATCGGACAGTTGTGATGTGCTCGATACCATTGCTTCAAGCAATCTCTGCAGAACTCGTGGCCGCAAACCGTCAAAATACCAGTCGTGAAGTACGTCTGGCAAATGATGCACCATCGAGGCTCGTTAGACTGGCCTCCTTCGTTTTTGAGGTTAAGTACTAGAAGATCAGAGGGTTAGGAGAACCAAAAAAGCCAGGCTCTGCTACACTCACAGTATCGATGCTTCGCCTTGACCGAGTCGAGCTTGTTACGGTATCTCTCCTCACTCGCCACACAAGCTGCTACGGCCTGGTCGTCGTTCGGGCCCTCGTAGGGGGCGACACTGTCGGAAACAGCTTGCAGCTGCCGATAGTACTCGACTCTGGCGTTCATAGCACTCGTGAAACGGTCGACTTCGCGTTCTAGAGCCGTTGCAGCCTTGGTCTGGGAGGTGATATGTGCCTGAGTAGCTTTTATCTGTCGGTACACAACCTCACTCTCAGTGCTTGCCCGTCCGCCAGCACCATCTTTTGGCAATCGCGAGGCAATGGCTCGAAGATCCGCAATGACGCGTCGGAGAGAGCCATGCTTTTCTGGTAAGGGCTTTACCCCGTCCCTAAGGCGATACAGGGCAAGGAGCTTTTCTGGGGCTGGGCCGTCGCCTTCCTCAGCAGCAGCAAGAGAAACTCTCGTCTCGTGTTTGATCAGTGCATTCCCAAGGCCTGAGATGGCTTCCTGGCGATCGGCGATGGCAGCACGCAAGACTTGCACGTAGACAATGAGTTCCTCCTGGATCTTGGTGGAGTCCGTGAACTCCTCGCCTGTGATCTCGGCTTCTGCTTCTTCATCAATCAGTGCCTGGCATAGCAGCCCGATAACAGCCTCTCTCCACTCATCGATGCGGTTTGCTTGTTCATTCAAAATGCCGCAGAGCTCTTCGAGCATTTCAAGCGTTGGACCACTTTCCAGGCCTTTCATCTCAGTAAAGGTGAGTTCTGGAATCTCGACAAACGACTGGCTCTGGGCTTGTCGTCCCAGTTTGTTAATCAGTGACATTGCTCTGGCGTGGCTTTCCGAGAGGATTTCTCGCCGGATTTCTTGGGCCTTTCCGTATTCAGCATCTTCTAACTGCTGTAGCCTCTTGAACTCGTCTGAATCAGGTTCAGTCATGTCGGTATTAGACTTGATCTGGAAGAAAGCGTTGGCACAAAAAAAAGTAGCTTTGTGCAGAATCTCCAAGGCATGTCGCAGTTTCGCCCGAGCCTCGCCGATGCGAGCGTTGTTTGCCCCGTCATCCACCCCATCTTCATCAACGTCGTCCGAGGCAGAGACATCATCCTGAGTTTCCTGTGCCGGGCCAGAGGCTATGCTCTTGCGCGTGGTGGCCAGTTCTTCCAGAACCTCCTTCAACTCTTGCCGGCACTCCACTACGAGGACTGCAGCGTCATGCTTCACCCTTTCCCATATTTCGAGGGCTTCCTTCACCCTGGGGCTATTCTCAAGCATTTGGCCATGCGTGAGTCTAGCTTGCAAGTACGCCCTGTGATCTGTTCGAATATCATTGTCGCTTTGCTCGATCATTGCGTCTAGTACCTCTTCGACAGTGCGCATGGGCCCAACTTTGCGACCAGTGCCTCGTCTCTGGACGATTTCAGGGTGGAGAGCCGATTGCCTTAGTCGGTTGAGCCAAGTGCGCATCTCATTCTCGTAATCCTCAAGCATCCAATCTGGCTGCAAAGGAGCACCGAGGCTGTCCACACCGCAACGCCGAGCCATATTTTTGAACATCTCGCCATAGTATTGCTCCTCCACAGCAGTGAACGGCAAGGTTATAACGAACCGTTTTTGTGGCGGTACCGCAATTTCGTGTCTAACCAGTTGCTTGGTGTGACGCAGAGCGATACTTCCGAAGAGAGAGCGGAACAGGGTTTTGTGTGACTCTGTTAAGGCTCTCCAGATCTGTGCTGACGAGGCGTAGGGTTCGTAACGCAAGAAGTTGAGAAGACCGTACAGGTCTTTGACGTCATTCTTCACGGGTGTTCCAGTGACGCCCCAAGCATTGATGCGAGGAAGAACCCTGGCGACGGCTGCTGCGCCAGTAACTCCGCTCTCAATCATCTGGGCCTCGTCAAGGCAGATGCGCCACCACGATATCTTCGTAAGCGGCGACCCTGCACGTTCGTACTTCCTCTCTTGACGCCGAGATCTTTCAGGAGGCTTCATCGCAAAGTGAACCTCTGCCGATAGGGTCGGGTAAGTCGTTATGACAACGTCCTGGTATGCTAAATCTGCTCGAAGCTCCTCCTCGGTATCGAACTTGACATTCTTGCGCCCGGGGTAGTATTTGACATTCAGATGGGGTGCATGGCGTCCAAGTTCTTCGATCCATTGCTGTCTCAGCGAATCTGGCGTGACGATTAGGGTAGCACCAGTCGTCAGGAGCTCCTCGCCTTCTCTTGTATGCACAACGTTTTTTGTGGGCGGTCGACGATGGAGCGCAATGAGGCCAATGACTTCAAGCGTCTTGCCGAGACCCATCTCTTCGGCTAGAATGCCACCTCTGACGGACTGCTCAGCATGCTGGAAAGGCGCGAGATCGGTAGTGATGACGTGATACAAATGGCTGACGTAGAAAGGTCTTCCGGTTCCCAGTTCATCCCGGATCTTGCGGAAGCTGTGGGCTCCATCGACATCCCGAGGAGCTGGCAAGTCTTGAATAGAAGGGACAGAATCACTGTTGGATTCATTCCAACGCACGCCCTCTCGCTTGAGAAGCCATTGAACAGTCTTCTTCTGGTAAGGATAAAGAGATGCAGTCAACTCTGGCACCTCGATCGATAGCGCCGTCTTGTCGTCGGCGGCAGGGACATGAGCTGCCTCGTAAAAGTCCAATGGAGACCAGCTTTCTTGCACTGAGTGTGTGGCAGATGAGGAAGTGTTATCAGGTAAGAAGATGTCAAGAATCCGCTGGCTCAACTTGCGCTCGCTTGACGACCGCAACCAGCTGTAGGGTGTCTTTGTCTCGTTCCAATAAAGGTTGAAGCAGAATGCCACCCTGAGATATTCTCCTTGAGTGTTCAAAGTGGCGTCAAGGGAAACCCAAATCTCACCTTCTCTGACGGGCTTGATCCAGTGCTTTGCGAAAACATCCAGGCATGCTGCTAGACGGTCGGTGATGACGTTGGAGTGAATCGTGACTGAAGTGTTGATAGAGAGGGCATCAGTTCGAGGCCGGGCGGAAATTCTCAGCTCCTTAGACCGGTTCACCCATATACGCAGATAAGACCCAATATTGCGGTGGCAAACCCAATACGTATCATCAACCAGTGCTTCCTTTGGACACTTCCGCACAAGTTCCAGTTCTTCTTTCGCCACAAGAAATGCCTCGGTCTCTTCACCAGATCGTTTGACTCGCTTAGGAGGCGGCTCTGCCGCATCTTTGCCCAGAGTCTGTTCTTCGCTATCGGTTGGGAGGATGTGCAGTTGGTTGACAAACTCAACAGGCCATGGTTCTAAGATAGTCAGAATTTGTGCTTTTTCCAAGCCGAACTAAACAAACCATGGAAAGCAATCGCGGGAGCTTCTGCGACCGGCTTGCTGCGGCGTGCCGTTGCCTTTGAGCGACCCATGGTGGATCACTCTTGTGCAAGCAGTCTCAACGGCTTGAACAGACCTCAAGAGTGTATTAGTAGCATTTCTTGACTTTGTTCATGGTTTCAAAGGCGGTTATACGGCTTCAAGGCGGTAGGCGAAGAAAAAAAGACAATTCCTCGGGATCCCTCTGCAAGAAGCGCTGCTAGAGAAGTATGGGCAGTCTGCGATTTGCGCAAAGGACCGGGAGGGAAGGAAGAAAGCTTCCCGCGGTAGCTTAATCGATAAGCAGGCAGTAAGAGGCAAAGTCGCGTCGCATTTGCTTGCAGGGTCGCCTAATTATTAGCGCGACAGATGGCGGGGCACTGCTAGTTTAGCGGAGGCACCCCTGGCAGAATAACCACTGGCGAACCATGACAGCGAGGATGACAAGCCATATCTATTCAGGAAGGCGGTGAAGCGATGAAGCTCGGACCATTGCCATCGGTTCATGTCGACCTGCTTACCTAAGGCAGAATTATCCCGATCCTTAGCGTCTGTCGGAACAAAAATTGGGAGAACGGCCAGTTGAGCAACATCGCGAGACCAATTGAGTTTGACGACAACCCACGCGCAAGCTCGAAAACGGCCGTCCACCTGGCTTGAGAAGCTCGCATGTCAATTCAGTATGTGATCGACATTCATAACTGGCCCTGGCTCTGCCAATTGAAGCTGACCCTTTACCTCCAGGTCAAGATGAGAGCACCACGGATCCAGCAGTTTCTGAGCCCCTTCCTCCGCAAGGCTCCCGTCGCGCCGAATTGCCAGGCCAGATGGCTTCATAAGACACGAGAGATCCCTGCGGTCCCGTCGCCGATACCCCTCGTCCCCGATGTTCCGACTCTGCTCAAGGTCCTCGGCCGCGGCCTGAGCCAGCATGTCGACAAGTTCCCCTCGTGGGAGGCTCTTTTCACCCTGTCGTCGACACAACTCAGAGAGCTTGGCCTCGAACCGCCACGGACGCGACGATACCTCCTCACGTGGCTCGACAGATACAGAAAAGGCGCGTTCGGCGCTGGTGGCGACTTCAAGCACGTCGAGAACGGCGAGGCCTACCTCAAGGTTGTCCGCGACCCCGTGACGGACAAGAAGCTGGTTGTCAACGTCCCGGCCGATGCGGACCTGAAGGACACCCCCGTTGACAAGCTGACGAAGCCGACGGGATATACGGTGCGGGGCTCTCACACGATCTCCGGTCCCCACGCCCTGCCCCTGAAAGCCGGAGAGGGCGCGCGCGTGGTCGTGGCCGAGGGCATGTGGGAGCACAAGCAGGGACACAAGGTCGACGGAGGTGAACGCAGAAGGGCGGAGGTTCGCTTCAGGAAGCGCATTGCTGCGCGCAGGGCCGAGAGGGAGGCCCAGGGTCTACGATAAACGGATGGGGTGTTTTTTTGCGCGACTACACCATTTCCAGCCTCACACCACTTGACACCACCAACTGTACTATACTCATAGATCTTGTACGATACGAGGTTTGAAAATGGATAGCGATCCTCGATTGCTTGGGTCTATATTACTGAAGGTCTCGAGCTCTTCAGCGTAGAGATTCTATCATTAGCGCGGGGCATCGTGTGACTGGTGCTCCGAATAGCTGCTCTCCTCGCGGGCTGAACGATGGGCGCTTGCCGTCCTATTGGTGTTAATGTCTCTACTTTTGCCTTGGTTGCTTGCACGCTAGTACCGAGTCTGCCTCGTATTCTCAAGAGTCCAAGTCCCATGAATTGTTCCGTACAGGGTATGAGCAGGGAGAGTGCTTCGATCGAGTATCTAGATGCACATGGCAGTCGAACAATTGCTGAAAGCCGTGGCAGAAAAAGCTATCGTGCAACTGCGTCCCTGCCTCGTATGTGACCAGCCAAGGCAGCAAGAAGTGCATCACTGCCACGGGGATGCCGCTGTCGAGCTGGTGCATTATTCATGGCACTCGACCTTGGGTGCAACCTACACGAGCAAGACGGTAGCCCCCCTTGATTGCGTACGGTGCTATGAGGGTCAGCCCTAATGCGCTGCTTGATGGGCAGGGCGACGTGTAGGGAGCCGAGGCCAACTGGCCAAATTTAGGCAAAGAATAACAACCAGCGCAGCCTGTTAACCTTGTTTGGTTTCTTTAATCGAGTGGAAGATAAGAGTCGGCGTAATGTTTGAGTTGCTTACTCTTGGCTGTGGTTACAAAGATGACGCTCAACCCACGCTCTGAGGCATTGCCGAGGTCCTCCCAGTGGACCTGTTTCATACTCAAGAAAACAGTATAGCAGGGAAATGGGAATAACTATTGCAAGCAAGGCGTTTTCATCTGGAGTAGTTGTTGTGCAATTCTATCATTGTGCGTTTGTTGAGCCTGCGAGATGTTATACTGAAAGTCTTCTATTGCATAGTTCTTGGTGTTCCTAACCTCTAATAACGATAAGTGATTGGCTTTTAGTTTCTGGGCTGATGATCTTACCATGAAATGAGCAAAGACAGTCTTTACATCCACTTTCATATTGTAAGCTAGAAGAACCTATAGGGCCAAAGAAATAGTGGTAATCTTCCTAGATGCCGCGGCCATATTGAAGAAAAGCTGAAAAATATAGAAAGTCTTTCAGATAGGATTAAGTAATTTGATATTCAAGAGAGTGTTAATGTGTCCAGTACAGGATCGTGAGGAATATGGCTAATGGTTGGGCGAGCGAACGGTGTAGTCACCAAAGCGCATAAAAGAAATGATAAGGCTGTTTATGAGGCTTGAGGAGTAGCTAGGAATTATATTAAAGGCTGGGACAAGAAGACATTTCCAGTCTTTTCAGTTTGTCTTATTTGCGCTTCCTGTAAATAGAATCTTATGCGTATCGACATAGCCTTTAAGAATTTTTGTAACAGACGGGCTGACAGTGACCACGCCTGAAAATAACCCGTTGAGCCACATGCCCAAAAGGTCTGCTAGTGCTTGCACGCTTGCAAGCCCTGCTGTCAACATTGCTTATATGGGCAGGAGGTTCACACCTTCCTAGGCGCATCTGACCCGGCAGAATTGTCCCTGTGACACAGAGCGTAGCATAATTGCTGTTACAGACCTACACATAGGTCTAGAGCCTACTCGATTATCAGACCTAGTAAGTCCCTAGAAACGCAAAGCACCCTCCTCTTCTTATGAACCTTATTATTCCTGTGACTAGTCTGTTTACTTTGTATAAATGTGCTGCTAATATCGTGGTCCACAGGAAGCACCAGATGAAGAAGCCTGGCGTAGGTTCCAGACTTACACCTTTTACGAATTCTTCTCTATGGCAAAGGAAATATTCAAAAAATTGAAATGGCTAGTAGAATCTATGTCTACGCTTAGACGCAGTATAGACTTAATAGTTCTTCTATGCTAAATCATGACAACAACATAGATTGCTGTGGATAGAAAACACGTACTCTGCCCTACCCCAGATACGCCTGAGGCGCAGATATACCGGGAAGAGGGCGTCTTTACGGAACGGTACGATAGGGAGAGGTGCATGGACAGGCTAGATGAGTATCGGGAGCGAAAGTATCGGGGAATCCGGGAGGCTCAAGGGCACGAGTAGTCGCGAATGGCCCACGATAACTACATTGGCAGTCTGCAGCCAGCGTTTACTAACAAGCAACTATGAGTATCAACGGCGTGCGCTAGAAAAGGGACTTTTCATGGCTGTGAATCCCTTCGGACCGTTCCTACGAGGCGGTCGAGGGACCCATATGGATACGAACACACTGCTTTGACGGTTGGGTCTAAGCAGAGTTCCCTGTAGAGATAAGCACGCAAACACCCCATCTACAGTTCAGCCTGTGGCATCATCTTGTTGCGCGGCTACCAACTCCGTGTGCCTGTATAAATTTAAAGAACAAATCAGCATCGCCAACCATCTCGTAAGTCGTTTATGCCTTGTAAAGACCAAGGAGGGATGTCGTTCGCTCGTCTCACAAGAGCCAGCACATAAGCTGCCCAGGCAAGGCAGATTTAGCCCAGATAACCTCCAAAATCCTTTGAGGACATTGTCAGCGTGAGGCTGCAAGTAGTCAGCATACACGTTCTCCCTTACATATCCAAGTCACGTTGAGGTAATCTGAACGCCACCAAGACACAGGCACCCATGGGGGACAGCATCGAGTCGAGCAAGTGTAGCCGCGAGACCATAAACGCAGACACATGAATAGAGTCGCGTAGAAACATTGCAGGGAAAGATTCAAATTTAAAAATATCAACATGCGCCTCGAACCGACCTTGACATGGAAGCACCGAATGCTCTTGTCGGTTGGATTGACACGCCTTTTCCGCAGTTATAAGCTATGAGCGGGAGAGTCTCAGCTAGCAGGCCCCGCTACCACCGGTGTACGATTCTGGAATGGCGGTGTGCAAAATCTGCCTAACTACGGGACATCACCCGCCTCCAAGATGTCCTAGTAAAGCAGACGTGCGGCGTAGCAGCCGGGAGTGTGAGGTGCTTAGTGTGGGATAAGTGTCTGGTTGATAGGCTGAAAGCCGGAATCGCGGGCCTGAGCCGACACGCTGCAAGTAGGGTTCTCAGGTGTAACAGGCGCAGATGGAAGGGGGTCATTTGTTTCTTTAACAAGGGCATGTTTTCTTGCTTCGGCATGCAGCTGACTGCGCTACGGCGTGTAAGAACCACGAATTAGGGTGCAGGTTGAATCGAAAGGGAACGTTGACCGACGCCAAATCCGTCGAATTTTAGACTCCAACGGCCCAGTGGATGAACTTACCCCACACCGACCCTCCTTAAATTGACAACGCTAGCCAATGAGAGGCACCGTTGTCTGTTAAGCTTCCGCTGATAACCCACGCCAACCCGGGATCCACACCAGCTCTTCGGTCTCAGTTCTGGACGCACCTCGTCTACGTCTTGTGGATACACACTTCCTCCTCTCGTCCTCCAACCTCTGATCGCTTTGCCGTGCGAGGAGTCCATGCTAAGCGACCAACACTAACCACGACCACTCGAGGCTTGGAAACTTGCCGCAGAAAAAGTCGCCGTAAATGGCCTAGCACCAACACTGCACTAATGATGTGGTCAGTTGCACTACCTTCGCCAGTAGGTAGTCGTCACCTTTCAAGGGTGGTATGGGCGTGTGAATGTGCCTGCAGCCCCCCAGCGGGTACGGTACCCGCTCGAAGTACCTTAATGAATGCTTCGATGAGCACCTGGACCTAGGCCTTCGATTGTCACTGCATGGTGTCACACCAGGCACTCGTCGAACTCCAGGCAGAAATTCTCCGGTGAGTTCTCGACCATGGTTGGCACACGTAGCTGACAGCATTCTCGATGTGAAGCAAGTCAGAAACGTTGCACACTTTGCAAATAACCCTTCTTGGGGCATGAGGGTGCCTGTCATATTTGAGATCACTCGTATACGTCGTAACGGTCGTTGTGACCAAGTCTCCATCGCCAGTAGCTTCTTTCTGAAGTGATCCCAATACAAGCCTCACAGGCAGACGCCACATATCGAGCTGTATACTCCTGACTAAAATTCTAGAGGTACAGAACTCAATTAAGAATGCGTGGTGACATGACTTAACTCCGCCAACACTCTGGCAAGGATTCACCGAGGCCATCGAACTACAGCCTAATTGCCCAGCAGTGACTTGTCGTCGATGCATTCCTCAGACAACAGGCTTCCAAGCTCTGCTACGGTTACACGCCCTTTCAAAACTGAACGTCGGTTGTAGATACCATGTTGGTGTTGTTGGCGCCTTCCAATACCGTGAGCTCTTGTGGAAACAGTTCCGTGCAACCTATACACAGCCGTCCGCTCCCACAGAGCAAGGTTTTGCACATCTATGATCCCCTACCTGTGCGGCTTATCGCGACATACGCGCAACTTGGTGGATGATTTGCCTAAAGAAAGTGCAAGTTACGGCATCGCCCGCAGTCATCAATCGTTTCTCCAGAGAGCAAACATTTGCCATCCAGTGCTTGACAAGGAGGCATGCCAGCGATCACACAAGAACCAGCACCTTGCGGACAAGTACTAAGCTTCCGCCAACCCTCGATAAGTCCGTGTGCGGATACGTTGGGCTTCCGCAAGGCCAGGTTTAATTCCAGCCAACAGTCAAGTCCCTCGAGTTGCGAAAAGGCCACAAGGGCTATAGCTGAACTGACGACTACCGACTATCCTGTACTTCGTGAAGGCCCATCGAAGCGGCATTCTGGTCCACTATTTGAAGAGAGTACAAGCCCAGCACCGGCTGCGTCATGACCGCCCAACACGAGGTTGATGCAGAACAACTTGTCTTCGTCGATTGTTCACTTAACCTCAGACTCTCAGCGATGCAATGTGACGACTATGTTAGTATGTATGCCAACCGGTGCATTGCGGGCTGTGGGTATCGTTCTACGATCGAACAAAGATCCGGCGGAGCAAGGAAGAAAAGACTATGGACATTACAAGGTCTCTGTAATTCATCTCAGGGGTGGTGTATGTTGAAGTGCACCTTGCAGTGTCTACCATCATCATCATCATCATCTCCAGTGGGTTGGTTGGAGGTCATCTGACGGCATTCCGAGACTCGGATAACAAACGAAACCTGTCTATGGCCGCCAAATCGTTATATGTTGGATCGGGCACAAACACGAACTCATCAGATTAACCAATGTCAATAAGCGGTAAATGAGGCCTGTTTTAGGTTCTAGCATTTAGGTCAACCCCACGGGCCAAGGTAGATGCAGGCCAGCGCCAATTTCGATACTGCATCCTTCGATGCAAGCGACGTTTCGTCTCCCCAAGAACACCCGACGCCTGTAAACCATCCGCTGCGTAGCATCCTAGGCACTTGTGGTCAAGTGGCACCTGACGTTCAAGACGAAAAAGAATGGCAATGAGATCCGATTGATCAATTCATCAATTGAGTTGTTTTCAATTTTTGACGGTCACGCGCTCTCTAAAAGGAAGGCACGGCACGGTTTAAAGCCGGAATCCGGGCCCAACCGACTGTTTTTCGTGCGGTCCGCTACGGCAGGCCATCCGGAGGGAGACGGGTTCGCGAATGAGGAAACCTCCAGGGTCTGTCAATAAGCTTAATCCTCTCACCGTCCCGTAGGCTCGGGAGATTTCGCAGGTTTTTCTCTCTCTCTCTCTCTCTCTCTCTCTTCGTCTCTTCGACTCTTCTCCTTGGCCATTGGAGCCAATTTGGATTGTGGAAGGATTGGGGACGTTACGTACCTGTTACATGACATACCCGGCCCAGAAACCGAAAAGGGACTTTTGGTCGTTGGCCCAAACCCTGAGCGGGTGCTGTGAGTCACTGAGGCCCGCATGCCGGGCAGCCTCCATCAGACGCAGGAGATACACGCCATGCCGTTTCGTAATCCTCCACGTACCTTCTGTGTTCCCTGGCCGACACGACGTCAAGCTCCACGGGGGACGGCAGAGCAGTCGCTTTCCCACGCAGGATTGAGCTACGACTCATCGGTCATATGCCTTCCCCCCTCTCCTCCATGGCCCATCGACCAGATCTCTTCGAAAAGGGTACCGAGCAGGCCAGCATCACTATGGATTGGAGCCCAGGTGGCGTGCGGCGGCGTCTGCGCATCCGGTCGCTGCAGCCGTTCTCAACGAATGAGGTGGGCAGACGTGATGCACGAGAGACGTCCCGATGCAGCATGAATGGGTGCGATAGTTACCGGGCTCTAGGTTCTGTCCTGCGACCTTTTTTAATTTTTTTTTTTAATTTTTTTTTCCTTTCCAATCGATCAACGTGCCGTGCACAGGTCAATAGGCAGAAAAGACAACCCGGTGAACCAATCTGTACGCGGCATGCACGTCAAACCCCCTCCCTGGCTCACCCACGTCAGGCACAACGTCGCTGGTCAGTCATTGGGCGCGTCCCAAACCGACCTGGGGCTGAAGGCAAAAAAAAAAAGGTCTCAACTCTGTGCCACCCATGTTTTTTCGTCCCAGCTTGCTTGTTGCGCAGAACTGGTCCTAGTGGGAAGTCTGTCAGATTCTTCTTCGTCTCTCCTTGAGGTACCTCGTCGAGTGGAGGTTGGTGCAAGAGTGATCACCCGTTTACCCATTGCCAATGTACACATTTGGCACATGCATAGCGTCCGCCTACGCATGTCCTTACGTACCAACTTCACGAAGCTCTCCGGCAATACGTAGGTCCAAGGACGAAAGCTCTTCGCAATCCTCTAGTCTGACCGGGAGCTCTACCCGCTCATGGACCCCATCCATTTTCTCACTCCCCTAGCCCCCAAGCCAGTACGGGCGCTTCCTCGCAGAGCTTGCGGGTCTCGTCGCGTCTGCCCTGTGGTCACCCGCCGCCGAGCACGGTCAGTCGCTACCAGATCAATGGCACACTCCCGTCTCGCACTCCCCGAACGCTGACGCGCGGAAGGTCATTGCGACCTCCCTTCGACGTCGAGCATCTCTGGCCCTACTGGCCCATCGTATTTCGTTTACCTTCCCGGACGCGGACGGCCGTCACATGGAACCCCTGCCCTGTCCCGGCCAAGGCAGCTCCAAGTGGCCGCGTCCTGGGATGTTTGTCCCGCATCTTAATCGTTGCCGGGAACCACACACCCCTCGCCCATCCCTCACCGACGCGGCGCCCCGTTGCTGTGCCCTGGGCAACCCCATTCCGTCGAGTGCGGGTGTCTTGCGTTTCCTACTGCCATCTCGATTGTTGCTGTCGTCTACCTAGTGTACTCAGCTCTCGTCACCCCCCCTTGTCAACTCTACATCTCACATCTCCTCGTAACCACACCCCCACACCCTACCACAACCCCATCCTGCTTAACCCGGCTTCGTGGACTCCACGACTACTCTTGCCCCGATTGCCAGCCCCTTGATGGCCTACGGCTCTGGTGAACTCCTGGTCTGTACCTGAGGGGGGTCTCTTGCTCCGACCTGGTTTACTCGATATCTTGTCGTGTTGTGCATATTTCATGGTGGTAGTTGCATGCTTCTGCGTCACCACGCGGGGCCAACGGGCAACTGACCGCGCCTGCGTCGCTTCGAGTCTGCCCTGCCCGTTACATGAGGCTGTCTAGGATCGGGCGCCATGGGTCAATGTTTCCGGCATTGTGTAAGTGCCAGTCCTCTAGACATGTCTTCCCAGTAGCAGCCTGGATATTCCGGGTTTCGATATAAAGTGAGGCTTGTCCCTAGCTTGGTGGCAGCTGGACCATGTCAGTATAGACAAGCCAAAACATCATTATACCTCGTCCGCACAATCGTCATTCCAATTAGCTCTTATTTCCCATCTTACGTCTCTTCTTCCTATAGACGTCCTATTAGACAAGGTTAACCAGGCCTAAATCCACTTCCCATTCAAAATTCTCGGTGATATTAGCGGCTAGCGTTGAGTTGTAAGTGCGCCGCTGCTCCGCTCTCTCGAAAGTGCCTCTAACAATCTAGGCTCCTTCAACCTCATGTCTGGAACCGAGTGGTTCAACAACCAAAAGTCTGCCTCACGAAAGTCAAACGACGCCAGTGTTGTCAAGTACTCTTCTGGCAACAGCCAACCAGTCCCGCATCCTTCAAGAGCACGCGAGCATCGTGGTTGAGCTCCGCAACGTGACTGGCAATGTCTTCCAAGGCTTCAAAGCCGTCAGAGTCCAGCTCCAAGAAACAGCACTCCTCGAAATCCAAGGCCAAGGCCAAGACCGACGATTGGGCCGAAATCACGGACCCCGAGGAGCGTCGGCGCATTCAAAACCGCCTGGCCCAACGAAAGTTTAGTACGTTGCCAGAACTGAACCCCAATCCTGACTTCCGGAATTTGCTGACCGACCACACCAGGGAAGAAGAACCAAGACAGCAAGGAAAAGGCCGTCCGCGACGCACACAACGAGGCCAACGCCCACAACACTTACACCGTTGCCTCGCCCTCCACTACGGCGGCGGAGGAAGAAGAGTCCGGCCTGCCGTGGGGAAGCATCAACTTGAATCACGTCATTACCAGAGGCCACGAGCACGAGAGCCGCCGCGGCAGCGGCCGCGACGAGTACGTCCGGGAAGAGCCATATTACACAAACGGCTACGCCTCCAATTACGCGGGAGGGTATCGACAGCCCGCGAGCTACGGTAGCAGTGGGGGAGAGGACTATTACTACGGGGGCGAGTCGCCCTTATTCTACGACTATGACCAGAGCGGTGACGCGAGCCAGGGGCATATCCGACAGTAGGGCACCCCCAGAACGAGATGGCGCACCTAACTAACAGAACATACAGGAGTTAAATCGAGACCTGGTGTACTTGACAACCGTAGGCACTCTGTTTGGGGGCACCGGTGCACTGGTCAGACTTGAGCATGGTTGATTCGCACCGAATACGGGCGCCATGCGAAGCGTTTTCTTATCTCGTTCAGGGCTTGGATCCCGTCGTTTCTCTCCCTCCTTCACTTCTGTACCACCATCTCTTCTCACATTTTCCCTCATACCCTTCTGGACCTGGGCGTTGGGAATAGAACTCAAGGAAAAGCATACGGTGGATTGGCTTTATGGAGTTCTGCAAAGGGACGCCCAACGATTTTATGACGGCATGATAGTAAAGATTACACATGATAATATTTGATGCTCAAAAGAGACTACTATAATTTATTCTCCACATTTGCCGTCTTGTTCCTGTCCATGGATGCTCTTTGGCCTCACTTCGAGGCCATCACAACCCCTGAATCCTGGCACCGGGAAAGGAGCGCAGTTGATCCAGGCATGTATTTGTCGCTAACGCTCAGCTGGTTAAGCGAGGTGAGGGGAAGCCTCGCTGTTCCTACTTGACACCCCTTCTACGGTTGAAACCTGCGATCTAGTGATCTGGCTAAAAGGGATGCAAGAGCAGGGCCTAGGTAAGGCACAGCGATCGGAGTGTACTGTTCTTGGTTAGGGCCCCGGCGTCAAACCATAAGTCGGTACCGAAATCCTCATAGTGTTTCGTCTAAGCGTGGTGTGTGCCTTTGCCTCTTTCATAGGAATCATGCCAAGCTCTCGACCGAGTACTGTACCTGGCGAAGCCTGGCAGCGTGCTACCCTCACGCACCCTGACCGCCTCTAGGTAAATCTGTCGTCTGAACCCAACTGGCGATGCGCGAGAGGATCCCAGCTCGGAGCTATGTGACCGTACATCCATAAATAAACCCCTTGATGCATGGCGGCGCCCTAGACAACAACGTCGACGCACAACGTTTCCCGGCCCAAGCCTGCCTACTGGCTCGTTGATCTCGTGTAAGTCGCGCGTGTGACGTGACGATAAGGCGTGGTACGCGCCTATTCAGCCACTGTGTCCCGCCCCAGGCTGCCTTGGCTGAGGGTGTGTTAGCCTGACCGTCTTAGGAGGCGTTGGGCTAGAGCTGCGGGAGTGAGACCTGTGACATATTGTTCATTTTGAGGCCCGGGTACATGGACCGAAAGCGCTGCCCCCGTTATGAGAGGGCCATACCGGAGATAGAGTATCAAAGTGATGAGTTGATGGCCGCAAATAACATGAAGGAGCAATCTTAGCGAGTCTGGAATCACGAATTGGGCGTTCTTGGTTACGCCAGCTTTGGAGATGGTAGGCAAGAGTTCAGACGGAAGGGAAAAGAGGGGCCGCAGTTCAGCCCTGTCCCGTCCTGTCGGATAAGGAAGGTCAAAGCTTCCAGGGACCTCGGTACGTACCGTTCAATGCCGGACCGCCGCACAGACCAGATACCCCACACTGCAAGGGTTGAGCAGTGATGGGCGTGTTCACCGCCCGGCAGAAAGAGCCCCTTCCCAGATTTTTTTTGGTTTCTTGATCCCCACTGGACGATCAGGGCCCGGCAGAAACAGAAACAGAAATCCAACTACCTGCCAAATCTCCTGCTACGCCTGCTTCCGACCACAATCACTCGAGAGCCCCAGGACACTTGCTACGAGACCAGTTGGTTCGAGATGGCGCCAGGCGGAGACCAGAAGCCCCTCGACCACGAGGAAGGCAAGGGTAAGAGCCGAGTCCGAACCCATGCGCCTTTGCGCGCCGGCACCCATCGACCTCGTTGTTCTGACTGACCAATCCGTCCTTAGAGAAGCGCCAGGCCGCCAAGAAGGATAAGAAGAAGCTCAAGACCCAGGCCAAGCGTGACAGCAAGGCCAGCGCCTCCCGCGCGGCGCAATGGACGGATCCGGCGCACAAGGAGGTGGAGCGCAACGGCAGAAAGGACGAGAAGCGGTTCCAGCGCATGCTCAAGCGCGCCGACAAGCTCGAAGAGCAGGCCAAGAAGCTCATGGCTGAGGCGGCGCGCGCGCGTGCGAAGCATGCGGCCATGGCCGAGCAGAGGGCGGTGAGTTTATTTGAGACCACGACGGGGGATCCAGAGGCAATGGCTGATTTAGGCGGGCTACAGAAGAATGCTGCCGAAGAGAAGAAGTCTGAAACCAAGAAGGAGGCCCTCAAGACCCACGACGACGAGAGCGACTCCGACTCGGATACCTCCTCCGACTCATCCTCATCATCATCATCGTCCGACTCAGACTCGGAGTCAGAGGCGGAGGCCGAGCAGGGCGGCGCGCCCATCGAGGACGAGGATGTCGACATGAAGTCCGAGTCACCAAACCCCAGCGCGCAGCTCCGCGCCGAGAGCGAGGCCAGAGCGGCGAGCTACGAGCAGCAGAAGGAAGTTGACGAGGAGGAGAAGCCCAAGAAGTCTAAGAAGAGCAAGAAGCACGAGGACAAGGTCGAGGAGGCGACGCCCGCCAAGAAGGAGAAGAAGAATAAGAAGAAGTCCAAGGTCGAGGAGCCCGCTGCAGTCGAGGATGTCGCCCAGACCGAAGAGACGCCTGCGAAGAAGGAAAAGAAGGACAAGAAGAAGAGCAAGAAGAACAAGGCACCGGAGCAGGTCGAAGAGGAGGCGCAGTCCACCAAGAAGTCTGATAAGAAGCGCAAGCGCTCAACAGAGGACGACGACGAGTCCGACGGTGGGGCTGCGATCGCCGACGAGACCCCAGTAAGAAGGCCAAGGACGAGAAGAAGAAGAAGCAGAAGAAGGAGGAGACGGAGAAAACCCCCGCCGTCGACGCCGCAGCAGAGCAGTGGGACGTCGAGCACCTCCAGGGTGGTGCGGACCGCCAGCAGAAGTTTATGCGCCTCCTCGGCGGCGGTAAGAAGGCTGCCGCTGCGGCGGGCGCCCAGACAACCGGCTCCAAGGGCAAGCGCGACATTGGCAAGATCACGCAGGAGCTCGAGAAGCAATTCCAGGCCGGCGTGCAAATGAAGTACGAGGGCGGTGGCCAGCGTCGCGGTCTCGGCGCGTAGGATGGTGCTACTTTCGAGACGGAGAGAAGAAGCCGAAGACGGAGCCGGCTATGAATATGTACAAGGGCTCCTTGTTGTAACTTTCATCCACGCTATTTTTTTACGGCAGCTCTGGCGTTCACGAGGGCCAATAAGGGGAGTCACAAGCCAGAGGAAAGGATCCGAAAAGTATTGCTTTGTAGAATGAGAACAAGAAAAAAAAAACCCTTGGAATGCTTTTGAGCTGTTGACTGTAAGTCAAGCTATTTGCGAATAGAGAAAGAAAATGTAATACAATACGCCGACATATGGGGGGTGTCTTTTGCTTTCCCTGAAACAAGAGACACGCGCGGTATTATTTTGTACAGACATGTCTCTGAACTCAGCTTCAAGAGGCCGAGATCTTGGGTGTTGACGGCTGAGATTCGTGTGCCTGAAAGAACCTCCCTTTCCTCCCTCGGGGCGAAGTGAGTTGCGTTTTGTTTGTCCGCAAGCTCCTCCTCCCGACCCCGAGACCCTCCTACGCCAGGATGGGAGTAGGAAGCCCGGCTGCTTGCTGAGCAAGGGCACAAGGCCCCCTTCAGAGATGGAGTCCGCTCTTGTCCCCTGACCCCATGTTCATCCCCTGGATGACCTTTTATGACCGAGTACCAAGTAAGGGCGGATCAATTTAGAAGCCGAACATGCGGGAGAGGACCTCGAAGACGATACCGCCAAAGACGACGAAGGCGAGGAGAGCTGCAGACGAAAGACGTGTTAGCTGTGCTCTCGAGGGCCACGATTGACAAGTCTCAAGGGATTGGCGCGGCGGGAAAAGGGAGCCGAGATGGACTGCGGGACCAGGGGGCTTGGAAAAGGGGAGAGAGCTGCTCACCAAGCCAGATGGGAGAGATGGGCGACTTGACTTTCGCCTCCTTGGTGCGCTTCTTGATCTGATCCTCGGACTTGCCCATGCGGGACTCGTTATCCTTGGCGAACTTTGCGTTTGCACGTCTCTGTTGGGGTGTTTGCGCCTAGAGACAAGAGCGTTAGTACTGCGACAAGAACCCTTCTGTGCAGTCGTAGAACCAATCGAGGACGGAGGAGCATAAAGGGCACAGAAGAACAGAGCCTTGTGGAGCGATCTGCGTACCATTGTGAAAATGTGTGGATTTGTGATGGGGGTTTCGGCGGGAGGTGGTGGGAAAGTGGTGATCTGGTCCTTCTGAATGCGACTCTGTGGATGCTCGAGATTTTTGTCTGCTCGGTGACAAAAACGCCCTTGTTATATATTGCGCGGGAAGAAAGTAAACGTGGTGTTTGGTGGTCGTTGTGAGTGAGTGAGGGTAAGGTTGTCGAAAAGGTGTCGAGAGAAGAAGAGGGAAGCCGATTGAAGGGACAGATTGCGCGAGGGAGCTTTGGCTAAGAGCGGTTGAAGCTAATTACCACGAGGGTAGGTCGGTAAGGCAGTGTGGTAAGGTAGGTACTTCTAAGCGCTCCGCTACCCGGGCCGCCCTGGCGTTTGGTGACGGGAATTGACCCTTTCGCCCTTCCCAGGTCCTCCTCCCCAAAGTGGCGCCTCCACCAGGAGGTACATCCATTCGTGCCTAGGGTCGGTCGTTCGGGACATGTGTCGTCAAATGGGAATTACGGGGGCATGTAACCTGCTCGGCGCCAGGGGGGACACGCGCCGTGCAGTCCGCCCGGATGCACGCTGGACCTTCGGAGGCGAAAGGGGACCTATATGCCTTGAACCCCTGAAGCCAGGACCACCCACTGCACATCAAGCTGTGCCACAGACGGCGAGACCCGCGCTCCGTAGGGCGGTCGGACACGCGCTGCCGGGATGCGCGGGGGATACGCGCACCGCCACAGATCGGCGCGGCGCATCACGGATTGAACCTCTGGTTTGAGCTGCTACCGGGAGCTTCTTTACTTGCGAAAAGACGACAGACGACGACCGGGACGACGAGCTATCCACGAAACGAAACGAAACGCAACGACGGCGGTTCAAATACACACACGACGTAACGGTGTTCGATTGAAAACCAAACACTAGGTGGGCTGAAGAGACGGAGGAAGCCCAAGCACCAACATCGCCAGCATGGCCGCGCGCAACAGCACCGCTGTCCTGAGCAGGGCCCTCCGCGCCCAGCACACACCACAGATCCCCGCGCGGCGTCGCGCTTCTACTCGACATCACCAGACGCCGAGAAGAGGCCGTCGATAGTGGTCGGTGCCGCCTCCACTCCCAATTGCATCCCCAACACAAAGACATCGAGGAGCTCTCCCCCAGCTGACAGAAGGCTCCCTTAGGCAAACTTCTACAAGACCTTTACCCGGCCCGTCCTCAAGACTCTCTTGATGGCGACATTGACGTACCAGATCGCCTACTGGAGCTGGACGAAGCTTGAGCAGGACGAGATCCGCGAGGAGAAGGGCAGAGAGATCGAGGGCCTCGAGGCCAGGGTCGCGGAGCTGCAGGCGGGCAACAAGGGAACGCGGGCGTAAGGAGAGCGTGTGGTGGCGATGACACGCGGAGAAAATCGACCAGAAGCCCAGCGACGGCATGCGAACATCTGAGCGGAACTGGTCCTGTGGCGATGGCTGTCAGCGCTGGGAAAAGGGCGCCATGCGATACCCCATTCGTCATTGTCAGTGGACGGGGTGAGTCAGAGCCGTCGACTGAGGGGGGGGGGGGGGGGAGGGGGGGGGAGGGGCCAAAGCCGGCTTGAGGCGGACAAGGGCTTTCTATGACAGAGTCTCTCCCTTACTCAGGGGTGCCACGGTAGAGTGGGTGTCCCTCACTCGAAGGAGTTGTTCTAGTTACACGTACAATACTGTACCATACCTAGAGCACCACTCGCAATCGACGAGGGAACCCAGCAAAGGTCTGCCAAGAACTCATACAGAGAGGTTTGCGAGATCATCTACACATCTAATTCTTCGTTGCCACATGCTTCCTAGTGCGGCCATCTGAGCCGTCTGTACATGTGAATACATAACTGTTGTCCCACACCCCGAGCCAGACCTCTCTGAACGCCGATGCCATGCAAATAATCCAAAAACCCTCATTAGACTGCCCCGTCATGCCCGTGATCCCCCATTATGCAAGAAGTCGGCCGTCAATCTACTAAAACAAAACAAGATGCCAAGGCCTGTGCGCCGTCATCGTTCTTCAACACTTTTCAGATCATGACTGCGCTGAGCGTACCGAGGACAAGAGCCGATAGCAAACCCCACGACACCGACAGTAGCGAGGACGCTGAAGGATTATGAACCGCTCCTGGGTAGTTGCAGGTCAGGGCACCGTCTACTTGGAGGGCGTAGCTCGAATTAAATACGGCGTCATCCGGCGTCGGACAGTTGAAGCCCAACGACGCCGGGCAGCTCTGCACCAAGTCGTAGCAGAGGTAGGCGCAGGGGAGAATTTCCCGGTACGGACCCGGCTCGATCATCTCGTCGATGAGGGGGTTTCTTGACTGCTGGTTGACCCTAGCACTGAAATTGGCCTGTATGTCGGCGGGGAGCAGAGTGCCATTGGGGAATGACTGCTGTGCGTTCCGGACGAGCGAAAAGTTGGTCGGGCTGGTAAAGTCCTCGCATCGAGGAATCGTTACCGAGCACAGCCACTTCTTGTACGCGATTTCGCAGTCGGAGCAGTCTCGAGCGAGAGAGTACCGCTGGACTGGCGGGGCCTCGCAAGCCACCTGCGCGAGCTGCTTCTGGAAGTTGGCATACATGTCCCTCGCGTAGTTGTCGTAGAACTGCGCGAGCTGGGTGATGTTCATCTTGTTAGAGTTGGCCGGCACGGCATACTCCGTTTCGTTGCAGAATTGCAAGTCAGTGATGATCTTGCAGTTCTCGCCTGATGTCAAGTCAGCCATGGCCACAAACAATGCATTTCCAGTCATATGCATACCGTCTTTGGTCTCGAACGGCGTCGCCTCGAAGACTCGGCCGCCGCCTCCAGTTGAACCCCCATCTTGACGCTTCTTCAACGCCGACGAGTTACTAACCTGAACGAGGATGCCCGTGTAGAGGGCACTCGCATTGAGCCCGTTGAAGAAGAATTGCTGCTTTGGCAGGTTGCCAGGACCTCTCGTAGTCATGACGGTGCTTGCAAGGTTGCCGAACTGGCCGCCCTTCTTCGCTGCAATCTGTGCATAGTTCTCGAGTCCGCACATGGAACGTCGTACACCCTTGGTGGTGGGCTGATCTCGGTTCTCAACGAACATGACAAACGGAGGGCCCTGCTCCATAATCTCCTGGATCAGCGTCTCATTTTGAGAATCCGTCAGGTTTCGAGTGGTCAAGAGAGCGGCGCTGGAATCGCTGTCGACCCAAAGAAGTTCAGAGGGGTTCGTATCGAAGCTGTGATAGTACTCGTCCGTCGACACCGCAACGTCAAAGTTCCAGTCTCCAGTGAACTTTTCGCTATCCTTCTCTGGCGCACCTATTCCGATGAACACGTCCCCTGTCGCATTGACGCTAAATATAGCGGCGCCTTCCTCAAACTTAACGGTCTTTTGTATGGACGCGTTCTGTCCCGGCCCGGGGGTTTGATTGTCCTGGGACGTCGAGATGTACATTGTAATCTGTGGTGGATCTTCCTTTGTGTTGTTCGCCGCGCGCTGCGGCTGTATACATGTGGTGGCCGAAATATACACCATCCTGCCCTGAGCCTGTCTGCGTCGCAAGCCGCGAGTCTCGTTCTCGAGATCTTCATCCTCCGTGGAGACCAGCTCTGGCGAGAAAGAGTCATTGACGCCCTCGCGAGGCTCCACCATAAACGCGTCATCCATTCCATCGAAGAAGTTGGCAAAGATTGCAATCGCCTCGAAGACGAAGTTCTGGGTCGTGTTCCCCGGGACATTGCGGTTGATTTTGACGTTATTCACGAGGCCCGTTACGCCGGCAGGCGCCCTTCCAATGATACTGCGGTCAAAGGCAGCAAATTCTGGCTCGTAGGTTGGTTCGAGGTGACTTCTTTGTTGTAGGGAATCATCGAATTGGAAATCGTCCAATAGTGGCTGAGTCGCACCAGTCACTTCCGCAGCAAGGGCGAATGTGGGCGTGGACAGTAGATAGTAGATGAGAACCAGCAGCAACGAGGCAATCAGCGAGGCCGCCAGTCGCGATTGTAGAGGGCTAAGCTGCATTGTGATATCATGCCCTCCGGGGGCAGGTGCCTATGGGGGTTGTTTTGTCGGAGTGCCGCTGCGGACGTCGAAGTCGGTGGCGTGTGTCGAGGGTTCGGTATCTGAGTGGGATTACCGGATAAGCGCAATGAGTGTCGAGATGTCGTTATCTGTAGTCGTAAACTGGCCGTGTCCACCAGCTCATTCCATCATGGCACGTCAATCGGCGGGAGCGAGTGTAGTCTTGCGGCTTGTTCAGACGGACGCGAAGGCACCAAAAACGGGGCTAGAAGACTCGGATTAAGCCGTAGGGAAGAGACGGGAAACGGAGACAGACGTGCGATCGGGAATGGCGAAATTGGACGTTGGGAGGATTCGGAAGGGAAAAACTGCCTTTGTCGTTTTAGGGAGTTTCACATCCCAGACAGCTGAGAAGGCGAGCATAGGCCACACATTCCCGGGCGCCCCAAGTCTCCTCTGAACAGCCACTGACGCTAGGTAGAGATCCCATAGAGCTGAGGTAACAATAGCCTGAACAGGGTGCGCAACCTGGACGGTGTGGGGGACCCCTTTCCGCGTCTCGGAATACTCGGCCTGTACACTGGGGCTCCCCTCGCCCAAATAGTCCCTGGAAACGCCCAAAGGCCAAGGCACGGAGCGGCGTGTTCGGCATCCTGAGCTTCTCTCCCCTTTCTCTTGGCGACCGCGGCAACCAACTGAAGATAGAGCTGGTCAGTCTTCGCACTACACTGCATTTGAGGCCAGCAGCTTGATAGCAGAGGCCCAGCCAGCATCCCGAACCGCTTTTGTGCCACACAAGAGCAGAAAGGGGACAAGAGACTCACTGCCAGGAACGTTGCAGGTTATCCTTCATTTGTCGGTCGCTGCTGCTTGGAGGGTCGTTACGGTGACGAGCAACAATTCCAACACACAATTCTAGCGTCAATGGGGCAACAAAATGACGGCGGGCAACAGCAACGACTAGCCTGCGGATATGAGAAATGCTCGAATAAAAGTTCCAAATACGATCTCTTCGCACACCTGAACCAGACTTACCCGTGAGAGACTAAGTCGTTTCGTAGCCTACGGGCGAACAGCGTTGGCATGCACTCCGAGTCGGAATCTAGCATCTCAACGCCTGCTTCTTCCCAAGCCGTCTCCCCGCTCTAGTTGCCCATGACAAAGAAACACATCGAATCTCGAGTCTCTCTTTGTCTCGGAGCCACAACTGCTTCAGACCGTCCCAACGCTTGTCACATGTTTTCATTCTGTCACCAAGAAAGCGACTACCAGACAGCGGCAACGCATGTCGCACGACCATATTTTAGCATCGGGTACTGTTTAGTCCATTGCAGAAGTCATTGACTCCTTATCCCGTAACATACAGTAACTCTATCTGGGTAACAGGAGCTTGTTCAGCTGGTCCGTCGTGACCCTCGCGTTCCTTGGGCCCCTTGATCAAACTTGAACAAGCCATTACCGTTGTCGCCTAGGGGTGAAGCTAGCTTCTTGACACCCCATCCCGTTTTCTTTGTGCTCTTGGTCGCCGCATAACGTCCTTTTGACTAGCTGGCGTATGCAAATGGGATGAAGTCGGGCCAGCTGTGTAACTCGTCGTAGGTGGATGTCTCAAGGCAATCAACCTGCTTGATGAGCTAGCGCTGGTGCGCATTTACTCGGCCTTACCAGCCTGGGCGCGGAGGCCAGAGGCGGTCGAGGCACTGTTGAAGTGCTTGGCCAGCATGGGGAAAGGAAGGAGTTGAAGATGATCTCGGCACCACTGATTACAGTCAGCGCCAGCTCTGTCGCGGTTCGGGAGGGACGGAACGTACCGGAAGGTGGGCAGAGCGAGCCACAGCAGGAAGACAAACTTGAAGGTGAAGTAGAAGGGGAACCAGTAGACAACGTTGACAAGGCTCTCAGCAACGCTATTTGGACTTGTTAGCTATGATCGTCCACGAGTCGCAGGACCAGGGGCTACTGACGTGAAAAAGGCAAAGACAACCCAGTACTAGAGACAAGCAAGGTTAGTTAAGTTTGGCACTCCGACAGCTGCGGGGGAGAGGAGAGTCGCAAACGTACGGTCAACCACTGGGTGTCGTCCTGCTTGTTGGCAGTGAACAGGGCGTTCAGGGAGTAGTATCCAGGAATGACGAAGCCGGCGAAGTTGGTAAGAAGCTGGCCGCCAAGGTTGAAGATGATGAGGAAGAAGTAGAGAGAAGCGACTCCGATGACGGCGTACGCCTTGGGAACGTTGGTCGACTTCTCGATGTTGTTAAGGGCGGGGTACTTGGACAGCTATCGCAACCGTCAGCATCATCACGTCGGGGCACCATGTCGTGCAGCCGTTGGCGCGGGCAAAATCACCTCACGGTCGAGCTGGCCGATGTAGTTCTGAACACGATCCTGAGCAGACATGTTGGCGGTTAAATGGGAGCTTGGTTAGGTAGCAAAAGCTGTGCGTTAATGCGCTGTGATAAGGGTTAGGACAAGGCCAGGTTGCAACAAAGAGAGAGAAGGTGACGGAGAAAGAGAGAGCTCTCGAGGGATTCAATGCAGGGGGGGCGGGTACTGACAGTTTGCGATGTGAGCGAGGTGGGTAGTATGCAAGGTCCGCGGGAAGCTGTTGACGATGTCAGAATGCAAAGATTGCAGAGTATGGGGTTGAATGACCTTGAGTCTGCGTTGGAATTAGCAGGTGAAAGGGAAAAGGCCGGATGACGACGTAACGTGTGCAGATCTGGCCAGTAGGAATGGTCTGGGAGCCTTTTGCGTCAAGCTTCGCTCGGGGCTGGCAATGGGGGTTCAGGAGAGGGGAGGGGCACGGGCACGAGAACAGCACACAGGACAGCTCAGAGTCAAGGTGTGCGGAACGGCAAGGTAGCTTCAAGTCAGAACCGACTTTGTGTGCCGGGCGTATTTGCCCTGGGATCCATGTCCATCGTGTTAGCGGGTACTTTTTTCTGCGGTCTCTGGTCAAGGCTCGGATTGGTGTCAGGTTTCATCAGATTCCCGTCCGTCTTCAGTCTTCAGCAGCACCTCGTCCAGCAGCGAGTGCGTGCTTGCTCGTGTTGATAAGATAAGGGGGGGGGGGGGGAGGGAAGCTAGTGTAAGGTGGTCCATCGGTGGAGGGTGCGTGCTGGCTGAGGTGGGGAAGAAGCCTCCCTCGCTCTGGTTGCCTGTGTGCCTGCCTGTTGTGCTGGACTCGCTGTTTTGTGTTGATGCCTGAACACCAAGGCTTCCCTTCCTGTGTTGTTGCTTATGCTCCTCCGTCGACCTGACTGGCCAAAGCTGAAGGTGGCTTCTCCGCGTGTTTGGAACAAAGTAAAAGTAGCGTCGATACGTACCGTCCGGACGCCAGAGACAGAAAGTCAGAAACAGACAAAGTAAGCAAGCTCCACATCACGCATCTCCCACGGTCGCACTGGGCCAATTGGAAAACCCAAACACGACCAAGCTGCAACGGGACTGGCTGCTCCAGGTTGTTTGGGAACCACGGCCTGCGAGATGCCATGCATGTCACGTGAGTCGGACCAGCCACGCAAATCACTCGTCCAAGACCTGAGTGGAGGCGACCAGCCGAGCCTTGGTTGTCAAGTCAACAAAACAGCGGAAAGCCTCCCAAAACATTTCCCACATCCACACTCTGCCTTCTGGTCTTGCTCCCCCGACCACGTCCTTTAAGATCTCGACGCTCACCACAGCGCACCGCGCTCTTCTCGGCTGCAGGGATTCGGATTGCTTTTCCTGACCTCGACGCCTCTGCTTCTCTTGCTCACTTGTTCACCGTCGCCCAGCGCACGTTTACTTCTTTATTGTTTGGAAACGGCGTCTTGCATGATCCGTGTGTTTTCATCGCAGAACAACAACATCGCCCAACCATCGAGCCGACGGACATACGACAATGGATCACGGTACGATACGCGGCCTCTCAAGATGCTTCTCTGCACCGAGACCACTCTTCTTGCTGTGTTTTGTTGGCTGATCATTGGATGTAAACAGACCACCTCGCCCAGGCTCTCAGGGCGAAGAAGCGGCCCCAATCCCGGGCTTCCACCGCCTCTGTTCACAGCATCTCCACGCAGCCCACCATGGAACAACAACAGTCTTTTGCCGACGCGCCCGAACTGTACTCGGCACAATGGGTCAACAATGATCAAAGGCAGCAGAGGAGCCTCGCACCCGCGTCACGCATAACGCCCGAGGAGATGATGCTCCACGCTGCTGCAACCCAGATGCAGAACGCCCGCGAATATTCGATGCCTCCCGGCATGGGCGCCTCGATGAGCCAGTCGAGCGCCCATATGAGCCATTCCATGTCGTTCCAACAGCACGCCATGCCGAGGCATCCTCTGCCATCCGAAAGCTTCGCCAACAACAGCTTCACTGATGATAGCCAGATGATTGATCGCGACGAGGACGGTGACTCTTTGGCGGGAGCGATGGGCATGCAAAAGTCGAGCTCCGCCAGGTCTAGTGCTAACAATGAGTTGGAGATGCGTCACCTCTTCAACGCAAACAAGCACCGTGGCTTGCAGGATGTTGCCAGCGAATTGCACGGCAATGAACGAGGCCCCAACTCCGAACGTACCCGACAAGTCTTCGCCATGCTCTGGATCAACTCGGTATGCACCAAGGGCAAGGGATCTGTGCCGCGAGGCCGTGTATATGCCAACTACGCGTCCCGGTGTGCTACTGAGAGGATCACCGTCTTGAACCCTGCCAGCTTTGGTAAGCTGGTTCGCGTACTCTTCCCAGGTCTCAAGACTAGGCGACTTGGTGTGAGAGGAGAGTCCAAGTACCACTACGTCAACTTTTGCTTGGTTGACGATCAGCCCGACCTCCGCGAGCCCGAGCCTCACATACCCGTGGCTATCTCCGAACCTACCCGTTCCCAAAGCTTCAGCACGGTTCCCGCCAAAACCCAGCCTACCAAAGCCGTACTGCCGTCTCCCGATGTCACCAAGCGGCCAGAGAGCCCAGCCCAGGCCTCGCATGGCCACTCAAGATCGCATAGTTTCTACAGCCATCCGAATGTGACCAGTGCGGATCACCTAAACTCATCCACCTCGAAGACATCGCTCCACTTCTCATTCCCCTCGGAAGCGGATGAAGCCCTTCTCCAATCTAACGAACCTCTTGTGCTACCTCGAATGGAGCCTTTCTTACCCAACGGAACTGACCCAGATGCTGCGAAGAGCTTGTCTGCCCTGTACAGGTCGCATTGCACCTCACTCGTTGAATGCGTTCGCTACTGCAAGGAGAAGACTTTCTTCCATCTCTATACGTCGTTCCAAGGCACGTTGACGATGCCAGTCCAGAAGCTACTGGGCCACCCTAGCCTCGCTCCCTGGATTGAGGAGTGCGACTTTATCCTGTACCAACGCATGCTTAGGATCATCTCCGGGCTTACACTCCAGGTCGTGCCCAAACCGGTTCTGGATACGCTACGCAACATCTCCGAGCGGCTCGTACCCCACATTCGAGAGGCCTTCCAGGGGCAGCCGCACCACGTTATCCGGGCCAAGGAGGCGCCGGCAACCATCTTCGCGGCTCTGCTGGATCGAGCACTGAGAGTCAACCTTACCGCCCACGCGGCGGCCAACATGCTGTCGAACCCGGCCAACCGCGACCAGATGTATCTTGATTGGATCACCATGGTACGCGTGCGTAAGGTGGCTGAGTGCGTACCTACTCGGGGCATGGATGATCTCGTCAGCTTGCTTGTCTCCGAACTTCGAGATCTGCTCAGCCCCATGAACGTACCTTGGGAGGTTGAGTGTTTGACTGTTTACGGCGACATTGCCCTGAGAAATGGCCGCCAACCGGATGCTGAGAGCACGGGAGAGCACAACGGCCAGAATGTCCTGGAACGCTGGGTTGGCTTCCTCAAGTCACTACCAACGCGGTTCCCTTACGCTTCGCACACGGACATTGTCTACTCCGTTCAAAGAGTTGGCACGGCAGTGATGCGGGATCTGACTATGGCCCAGGGCAAGAGCTTCGGTTCATGGTGGGTCACAAAGTGTTGGATCGACGAGATGACTTGCTTCCTTGCCGAGCAAGGCGGATTCCTACAGATGAGAACATCCGGCGCATCGGCAGCTCTCGTCAACACTCAATCGGCTGCTCAGGAGGCGAGTCGCCAAGGGTCCCGGTATAGCACCGGTAGCGAGGAGTTCAACTTTTCCAGTCTCCCGCAAGCGGAACCCGACAAGGCGCCGTTTCCACCATCAACGAGCCAAGGCCAGGTCGATTCTGCGGGGATGACGGCGGGAAGTAACCCGGATGATAGTGGGATTGGCATCCGGACGCCAGAGGAGGACTTTCCCATGGACAAATACACCTTCTCACACTCGGAGGTCAACCAAGCGCTGCTTGCCAATGCCGAGTTGCAACAATGACGAAAGGAGATCGAACCATGGTCGCACCTGGCGAACCAGGTGTCAGGTATCGATAGCCGCCTGTCAGACAGTCTCATGTAGGGGCTCGATGCCAGATGAGGACTGTCGACAACAGTGCGATGACGATGGCACGACTGGACGATTGTATGAGCGCGGAAAATTCTGTGGCCATTTGGCTAAAAGACGTCATTGGCACTGCGCCTGTTTATTTCTAGAACGGGTTTTGGGTTCTTGTTTTTGTCGTTTGGTGTTTGACGTGCTTGGCGATTACGGTCGGCATTTGCATTTGGTTTTCGTGGGTTTGCTATACCAAATGTGTCTGGTTAGGGGCAATGCAAAGGTACTCGAATTATACGTTCATCTAGTGGTAATACATCCCGATAGGGAGAGAGCATTGAGCAAACAACATGCGCCTCTTTTGAATGATCTGCAGGATGTGCATGCAGGGCCTTTCCACGTTGGTCGTCTTGTCAAACAGATGAACATCCCACATCTCTTGATAAGCAGTAGGTAGTAGTACTTGCAGCCGTTGAGCGAGCACAAGGTTGTCCTGAGTTGCAGCGGGAGCATGCCGAAAGAGTGTCAGTTGCGGCTATCAGACTGGGGGCGTGGGAGCCCCGTCCGTCCCTTCGTCATCGGCCGGGTCCTGATTCGCTGCCCCCGCGCGCATGCCGGGATTGGGCAACTAAAAGTTTTCCTTACCGATGGTTTCATAGGCCCTTCACAACACTCGCATGTGGAGTGGCTGGACGGCACAACCACAAAGGCAACGATAGAGGCTCGAAGACCTGAGCGGTATTTCGTCTATCCCCCGTGGGGTTTGGACGTGATAACAAAATAAACGGCCAAACCCCAAAAGAGAGGTCATTGAGCAATAGGTAGCAAGATACGGGGACTGGGCCCGTCTGAGATGAAGAGTCAATCGATGGGTGCATATGAGTCAGGCAAGGAAATTGTTACGGATAGAGGCTGCCACGGGCAGACTACCTGCCCCCCATTCCCTTGCAGAAGCCGCCGGGCAGGGTAGGTCCGCAGCGTGGTAATTGATGTTGGAGTCCTCCTCCTCAAAGAGGAGGCCCAGATGCACTTTTTTCCGACCAGCAGCAGGAGTCTCTTTGAAATCTGACCAATCTGAGGTAGTCGTTGTGTGTGTGACCTTGCGGCATTGAATCGGTAGTCGAACGAGACTTGGTCCGCCTCCGATATTCCGGAAACGCAAAAACTGGTCGCTGCAACTTGCAACAAGCGTCGCCGATTTCGTCGCTCCACACATCCCACTTTCGTCCCATCTCACTATCTTGGTTCCTGTCTAATCCAATCCACCACTACCTTGAAGGCAGCGATTCCACCACATTCGAGCCGTGAATTCTCTCTTCTCACTCTCTGACTATACCAGTCATACAAACATTCTGCCTCTCCGTGCTGCTTCACACATTAGCCGTGCGGCACATCTCACATAAGGCAGTTAGTTGAGGGTTGACGACCCAGTCTAACCGTCGCCATTCTTTTTTCCCGCACCTGTCGAACACAGTGCCCCTCTTCCAGTGTGTCCTTGAGCAGAGTCACACTCACACATACGCAAAACCAACCACTTTTGGTTTCGTGCACAGCCATTGAGGCATCATGAGCAGTCAAACGATAGGGAACACGTCCAGCAATGGCTGGGTGGTGCAAAAATTCGGCGGTACCAGCGTCGGAAAGTTTCCTGACAAGGTTCGTCCACCACTACTCGGGAGTTGTCACTGATGCATGAGGCTGACCGAGGGTATTTGCATAACAGATTGCCACGGATATTGTCCGGTAAGGGCAGAGTCTCGTGAACGACTTGGGGTCTTGACTGACATTTTTATGCGTTAGAGCGAGTCTGTCAAAAAACAAGGTCGTCGTCGTGTGCTCAGCGAGAAGCACGGGTAAGAAGGTCGAGGGCACCACCAGCCGGTGAGTCACCCAGGAGTGCTTTCCATCCCGACATTCGACTGACCCCTCGGGACAGGTTGCTTGGTGTTTTCAACAAGCTCAAGGGCATTGCAGCCCCCACAAGCGCCGAAGAGGTGCAGAATGAGCTCATGAGCCAGGCCAAGGGCCTGATTGACGACATCTGCAAAGACCATGTTTCAGCAGTCAAGACTTTCCTGAGCAACCCAGAACTGCAGGCTTCCTTGGAACAGGAGATCCGCGATGAGTGCCAGGAGCTGGTCGAGTACATTGTGGCGGCGAGAAGGTTCAACCTCGAAGTTAACTCAAGATCAAAGGACCGCTGCATCAGCTTCGGCGAGAAGCTCAGCTGCAGGTTCATGGCCGCGTTGCTGAAGGATCTGGTGCGCAAGAAATACCTCTCTCCATGCCTCGAAAATGACGTTAACCAAGCTCGCAGGGTGTCGCTGCGGAGTATGTGGATCTGAGTGATGCGTTCCATTATGATGCCACTGGCCGTTTGGATCAAAGCTTCTACCAAGAGGCTGCTGCCGTGCTGCGGAAAAAGATCATGGCCTGCGAGGATCGAATCCCGGTGGTTACTGGCTTCTTTGGAAACGTGCCTGGCAGTCTGATCGATGGCGACATTGGTCGAGGCTACACCGATCTCTGCGCGGCGCTGTTGGCTGTCGGTCTCAAGGCTGATGAGCTCCAAGTGTGGAAGGAGGTCGACGGCATCTTCACCGCAGACCCAACAAAGGTCCCCACGGCACGCCTGCTGCACTCCATCACACCGTCCGAAGCGGCAGAGTTGACTTTCTACGGCTCCGAAGTCATTCACCACTTGACCATGGACCAGGTCATCCACGCCTCGCCCCCTATCCCCATCCGCATCAAGAACGTCAAGAACCCCAGAGGAGTTGGCACTATTGTCGTCCCCGATCCTGTCCTCACCGCCGGCCACCAGATCCAGCGGTCGAAGCCTACGGATCCCACATTGACCCAGAAGCCGAAGCGGCCGACGGCGGTTACGATCAAAGACAAGATCTCTGTTATTAATGTGCACTCCAACAAGCGATCCATCTCTCACGGCTTCTTCGCCAAGGTGTTCTCCATCCTCGACAGCAACCAGATCTCCGTCGACCTCATCTCCACGAGTGAGGTCCATGTGTCTATGGCCATCCACGCTGGCAACTCGGAGGGCGGCAGCTTCGACAAGGCGCGGCTCGAGTTGGAGGAGTGCGGCGACGTCAGCGTGCTGCACGACATGGCCATCCTGAGTCTAGTTGGTGCGGAGATGAAGAACATGATTGGAATTGCCGGACGCATGTTCTCCACGCTGGGCGAGCACAACGTCAACTTGGAGATGATTTCACAGGGTATGTTAACTACAAGATTCTGAGAGATGCATGCCTGACTTCGACATAGGTGCCAGTGAGATCAACATCTCCTGCGTCATTGACGCCCGCGACGCCACCCGCGCCATGAACATCCTGCACACAAATCTATTCACCTTCCTCGACTAGAAAATGAAGGTGTTCTGGGTCTGTGCAGCGTTGATTGCGTGTCTGTATACTGCGAGACCTGCTTTTGAACTAGAGTACATATAAGTTTTCATCGATTTGTATGGTCATTACAAACGGAGCATGAGGTTTGCATGGTGGATGAAAAAAGCAAAATATGAAAACGAGGGCATGAAATGAAGAATGCTAAATTCTATTGGTTAAGTTAGACGCATATATCAAATTGACAGAGTTGGGTGCGTCGTTGGCTAGCCCTATTTGAAATGGCATTGGACGTGCAAACGAGAATTCAACCAAAGTTTGTTGATTCAATCAGGAACATTTAATAGACGAAAGAGTTCAACGGCGACTATTATCGGGATACACGTCCATCAGGACTGTCAAGCTACCGCCCTAGTAACCAGACGGTGGGACGTAAATATTTATCAGTCGAGGCCGACGTCGGCAAGGTGAGATACAGTGTTTCGCGAAGCGGTCGCACACGGACTAGCCCCGCCACCCCAAGATCCCTGTAATTTGATAAGATAAGTAGGTCTTGAATGATCCACCCGACAAATGTTCGGCCCTCATTGCATCTGTGCGACGATCGCCTCTCAACTGCATCAATCCAAAACGGCGATTCCTCGCGCAACTCATCGACGTCCGATCTTCGAATCCCATCAACGCACCACAACGACCCTCCCTCCTCCTCGCACCCGAATCGAGCAAACAACACACGGAAACAAGACCTACGCAAATCGCCCACCATGCCGAAAGCAGAAGTCGGCTCGACAAAGCACCTGAGCAACAAGCTCAAAAGCAAAGGCCTGCAGCGGCTGCGGTGGTACTGCCAGGTGTGCGAGAAGCAGTGCCGCGACGAGAACGGCTTCAAGATGCACACGCAGTCCGAGTCGCACGTACGGCAGATCCTCGTCGTGGGCGAGGATCCGAAGAAGTTCCTCAACGAGTACAGCAACCAGTTCCTTCGCGACTTCACACAGCTGCTCCGCACGGGTCACGGCGAGAAGCAGGTGCAGATCAACCACTTTTACCAGGAGTACATCGCCAACAAGGAGCATGTGCACATGAACGCGACGAAATGGCCCAGTCTGACCGAGTTCGCGAAGCACCTGGGCCGCGAGGGCATCTGCCGTGTCGAGGAGAACGAAAAGGGGATTCACATCGCGTGGATCGACAACTCGCCTGAGGCGCTCAAGAGGCAGGAGGCGCTGAGGAGAAAGGAAGCGCAGGATCGGGGAAATGAAGAGGTCGAGCAGATGATGATCCGGGAGCAGATCAAGAGGGCGCAGAAGGCGGCCGAGGCGAGAGGTGAGAAGGCGGACGACGAGCAGGAGAGGGAGAGGGGACTGCAGAGGGCCGAAGGGGAGAAGATCTCGTTGTCATTCGGGGCCAAACCTGCGGCGGCAGCGAAGGAGCCTAGTCCGACGCAGTCAAAGTCTGCGGAGCCCGAGACTTCGACGACGGCGCTCGCAGACGTGGCGGACAAAACAGATAAGCCTGCTGAGAAACAGCCCGAGAAGCCGTCGCTCGGTGGTGGTCTGTCGCTCAAGATGACGGCGAAACCGCAGACGAAGAACGTCTTTGCCCAGGCCAAGAAGAACGCGCTGTCAGGCGGCAGCAAGAAGACGGCCATCGAGCAGCCCAAGAAGATGAGCGAAGCCGAGAGGATTATGAAGGAGGACATGGAGAGGCAGGAGAGGAAGCGGTCGAGAGAAGGGTCCGGGTTTGGAGGGTTCTCGTTCAAGAAGCAGAAGACAGACCAGCGGTGATCTTTGTTCGTCTGGTTCTGATGCGAAGCAGGCAATAACCGGCGTTTAGGTAAAAGGTGTGTTATCACATAAAAACGGCGTTTTGCATGGGCATTGGGTGCGCTTTTTATTTTATAGATACCATTTGAGAATTCATTGAATTCATCTGAAGAGAGAAGTCTTCCCCTGACTCCGTTGCCAGCCTTTCTTTAACACCCCTGAACGCCGATATGTAAAGCATAGCCCAATGTCTTGAGGGTCTCAAGCGTCGACTTCCGTCTCCGTTCCGTCGCGCCTGTTACGGGGTCAGCAAAACTCGTCCCCGTCCGCCACACCCCACTCGTGGAGCATAGGAAACAAAGTCGCAGGAGAAGGGGGGGTTTAACATACGGGATGTAGTGTATCCTATACTCCTCCTCGAGCGTGTTGCGGATCTCGTCGGGCAGCTGGCCCGAGACCTTGATGGCGTAGACGCCGCGGACATAGCCGTCGAGGCGCTGCCACTTGGCGACCCAGGACCGCTTCGGGTTCGCGAGGGTGATGAGGCCCTCGAACACCTGCGAGGTGCAGCTTTCGATCTGGTCTTGGGAGCCGGCCATGTGCAGGAACTCTTCGCAGTTGGGGCAGCCCTCGTCGCGGAAGCGCTGTCGCAAGAGAGCGTGTTAGCCTTTGTACGACTGATATCGAGGGGCATCCGCTGGGGAAGGGAAAGGGCCGCGGGAGAGGTGAAGGGAGGGGGTGGGGGACGTACGGCGTAGGTCATGACGATGGAGCAGACCATGCAGGCGCGGAGGTAGCGCTGCTGGCCGGGTGCGACGAAGTTATCGGCTGACATTTTCCGCGAGTCGATTGGCGAGCTGAGGGTATCTCTTGTAATGATCGGCCGCGGGGGAGTGGTTTGAGGATGTCGTGTCCCGTCGTGCTCGTCGGGTTTCGTTGCGCGAGGCTGCCGTGGGGATTGGGAGGCTGGCTGGAAGTTGCAGCTCAAGGTCAAAGTAATTCTGGGGCGGCGGGCGGTCGAAGGACAGGGTGCGGAACGGGAAGCTTACAGCGTGTAGTTGGCTTTAGGTGGCATATGCAACTATCGGAATGCAGGGTCTTTTCGGTATGGACCCACTGGAGAGCTCTTCAGTCCCGCGCTCGAATCACATTACATGCCGCTCACTCGACTTATTTCCAATCACAGAATTCTCAAAAAACAAAGTCGTTGCGGAAAGAAACACTCACTGTTATCACCGAGTTCAGTCAGAGGCACAACAAGACAATCTACAAGACGGAACGATAGCTCTCGATCCCCAAAACCACATTAACCCATCATGACGACGCAAAACTCGTCCACGGGAGAAACACCCACCGGTACCCCCCGTGGGACGGGCCAAAAGTCCCATGAGCTCCTCACTTGCACCATCAAGACCCCGCTCTTCTCGTACGCCCAGCTCGAACTCGTCACCGACTCGCCGCAAGCATCTGATGCTGCGGCGGGCTTGGATAACCTCCAAGTGCGCTCCTACTGCAACGCCGCGCTGCGCCAGTTCCTCGGCGCCACGGGCTCCGCCATCCCCATCGACATCCTTAAGGTCGACGGCAACCAGTGTTGGCTGCGCGTACCCCGTCCGGACCTCAGCCCCTTCGCCGCCGCCATCACGGCGTGGGCCGGCGTCTCGGAGCAGGGGAGCCGGCGAGTGCTCCGGGTGAAGCAGTGCTCCGACTACCTTGGCGCCATGGTTGGCGCCGACGGCCAAGACAAGCTCTGGTCTTCATGAACAGGGGGCTGTCATTTCTCGGAACCCAAAGAGCAGGATTCGGCCAGACACCCAAACGTCATTTTATTCTAGAGTTGGGGGGGGTAATGGTTGTACGGTCCGCCAGGAACAAAGAACTCCGATTTATCCGCATGGCCAAACCCACGCTGCCACCCAGGCCCCCTATATGCGCCGAACACATGCACCGTGTATGCTTGCGGATGCAAAATATACCATCTCATATCCCCGGGACGACGGGTCCGCGGAACTCGCCAACCTACATCAGAGACGACATGAGAGAACTCTGGGCATACGCCTGGGGAAGTGAGAAACGTCAGCGGCAGGTCGAGGAGAGGAAAGAGGACGGGTCAAGTCTTACCATGGGCTTGATATCCGGGTGAGGAACAGCGTCAAACTGCTTGAAATGCAACTCGTAGTCGGGGCCGATGTTGATGTACGCTCCCCTGTTCTCGGTGGAGTCGCAGTATCTGGGTGCAGAGAAGACTGCGACAGTTAGTCTCGGGTCAAGTAACAAATCAAAGACGACTGGGACTCACCAGTAATGCAACGTCCGTCGTGCTGCACCTCGTAACCATCCATACGGACTTCGTGACTGCGGATGACGGCCTCGAGACCGTTGTTCTCGCAGAACTTCTTGGTGACGTCGGGCCCGAACTGCATACCAACGCCGCGCTTGCTCGGGCCACGGCCGGGCTCGTCCTGTGGATCCGTCCACAGCATCTCCATCATGAGGCCGGCCTGGCCGGGCTGGCGCTGCGCGTGTCTGTCGAGCTTCCGGATGTCGTCCAAAGTAACCTTGTCATCCGAGAACAGACCACCGTGCAACACAAGGTACTTGGTGCCGATCAGAGTCGCAAGCGGCAGAGCCGAGAAACTCTCAGAGAAGAGCTTGAAAATTCTGCGGCTGTTAGTAAGTCTGCTTTCACGAGCGATTGGTCCGTTAACATACCTCTCGTTGTACTTCGCCTTGCACTCGCCCTCGAAACCGTACACGCGGTTCATGTCATCGGTCTCGTGGTTGCCACGGTTCAGGAAGAATCCGTTGGGACGCAGCCACTTGTAGGCGTAGAGCAGCAGGGCGATCTCAGTAGACCATGATCCTCGGTCAACGAAGTCGCCGTTAAACAAATAGTAGTGCTTGTCGTTGGGCGTTCCGTTCAGACGGAACAGCTCCATCAGATCAAAGTACTGGCCTGTCATAGGTGTCAGTGACTTCCTTAGCGCCACCACATCGCCTCTGACTTACCGTGTGTGTCACCGCAGACCGTAAGCTGAGTACCCTCAGGGATCTCCATCTCCACCATCGTCGGCTCATCATGGACAAGCTTCTTGACAGCCAAGATGATCTGGTAGACGTATTTCCTGTGAATCTTCTTGCCAATCTTGAATCGCTCCGTCATATCGTCGATGAACTCCTGGGTCATCTCCTCTCCCAACCTGACGCCATCGTAGTCCTCTTCGACAGTGATAGCGCTGAGATCGAGACCCTCGGCGGCAGAGGGCTCATCGCCGACCTCGATGGCAGCGAAGAAATCCAACTTGCGCACAATCTTTTTGCACTCATCCAGCTTCAACTTGGCATCCTTGTTGTTCGGGTCGAGCCGTAAGCACTCCTTGAAATCGACGAGGGCATCTTTGGGTCTGATGCAAGCAGTTTGGGCAAGGCCCCGGCGGAAGTATGCCTGAATTCGCATCGACGTCAGCATGTCGGGCCAGGCTCCGGCTTTGTTCGACACTACCTACCTTCACAAGCTTGGGATTCAACTCGATCGCCTTGGAACAATCCGCGATAGCATAACCATATGCCTCGGACTTGATGTTTGCCTACTCGGAACCGATACCTCGTTAGTCACGCGAGCAACTTGGCTGTGTAGCTTCGGCGCAGGGAGGGGAAGTGGCGGACCTGAGCGCGGTTGGTGTAGAATGTCGGCTCCTTGTCGTTCAGCTCAATGGCCTTGGTGTACAACTCAATAGCTTTCGGCCAATCGTGGGCAGCAAAGGCCTTGTTGCCATCATTCTTGAAGGCTACCGCCCGCTCTTCCGGCGTAGACATGGTGCAAGCGACGGCGGACTTCTTTTGCAGAACCGAAGTGTGGGGTAGATTATCGCAGGCAGACGATGGAGGGGGAGGGGACCTAATCGTGTCTGTGTCGCCCACGAACCAAGCAAGTGGGAACAGAAGTAATGACTTCTTCTGGCGCGAAACACGATTGAGACGTCCAAAAACCGAAGTGCAAAATGGGACGAGAGAGGACGGGTGGCA
Source organism: Colletotrichum spaethianum (assembly GCF_022836535.1). Lineage (NCBI taxonomy): Eukaryota > Fungi > Ascomycota > Sordariomycetes > Glomerellales > Glomerellaceae > Colletotrichum > Colletotrichum spaethianum. Next base: position 568,784 of record NW_026054798.1, read on the forward strand.
GCAGCAAAATTTGCTACAGCATGCGGCAGAAGCTCTTCGAATGTTGGAGTTGCTGGGCCTGGGGGTCAGACTCTAGAAAGCTTCCAGGCCCTTTCGCGACGGTTCGGCCCTTAAACCCTCTTCGGAGCTAACTGGTAAACCTAACAGGAAAACAGTACTGCCGCACGGTGCAGTGTGTTGCGGCCGAGTGGGCACTCAATTGCCACTTCAAGAGCCCGACAGGGGCGCTGAAAGGGCAATACCGCGGCCTGGCCCCTCTCCCTTTTGTTTTGAAGCTCCCACTCGCCACTACATAGTACGGACGGCGTACGTCCTTGTGGAGCACGGCATGAGACACACTGGACTGGCGGGGAAGCCTCCGGAGGAATCAATTCTCCCTAAGCTTTGGTAGTCGCATATCGGGCTTGCCGCGTGGTTTCTTATCGCTTATCGGAACGTCATTTCGTACCCGAACTGGAGCGCAACTCAGATTTCGAGATTGGCCTCACCCATCTTGATAGACCCGCGAGCCCTCAGCGCGGAACCCACCACATGGCCGTGAAGGCACACCAACCACACGCATAAGAGCAACGAACCAGCGTTATTCCTTCCGCAGCCGTCTCCGAATTCCGACGATGGAGTCGCAAGACCGCGCGTCGAATGCGCTTGTGCGCAAACGGACCGACACCGAACTGATGCCGGCACCACCGCCTGTCAAGAAGATCAAGCGCCCGAAAAAGGTCATAGACGAAGACACCTATACTGATGCCCTTTCGCAAATCATCGCACGCGATTTCTTCCCTGGACTTTTGGAAGCCGAGACACAGCAAGAGTACCTCGACGCACTCGAATCGAAAGACAAGGCATGGATATCGAACGCTGGGCAGAGACTACAGCGCGTGATGACACCGGGGAGACAAAGGTTGAAAAGGCCGGCGCCGTTCGAAAATGGAGGACGCACACCGTCAGCATACGGTGCGGACACGCCAGTAACAGTCGTATCGACAGTGGCCGAAGCACCAAAACCGGTTGTAGACACCAATATGAGCCTCGCCAACTTCCAGGCCACCTACACAAGCGAGGATAACGAGAGCTTTTACAAGCTCATGGATAAGCAAAGCCAGAAGAAGGCAGAGAAATACGCGTGGATATGGCGGGGGAACAAGCTGCCGTCGAAACAGATGATCAAACAGGCCGAGGTTGAAGCAAAGTTATTAGGAACAAGGAGTTTGACCGACGATGGATGGAAGAGGGATAGACTGGCCATCAAGGACGTCGATGACCGGCCAGCGAGGCCTGATAGTTGGAATGCCAACCCGAAGAACAACCTGATGTTCGGTCCGGATAGTGTTGAGGATAACTACGAGAGCCCGGCTCAGAAGGCCCAAGCCGAGTCGAGGATGGCACCGAAGTCGATCAATTACCACAACACGAGGATACCGCAGCCAGTAATTGTCGAGCGACCGCCATCCCCAACAGTGTCTGCCGTCAGGGATGCGATCGCAGGTAAGACGCGGAAAGAGGACCAGGCTTCCAGCGCCGTTGGGGGAGGAGAGACACCGAGAGTAAACGGGTATGCATTTGTGGACGACGAAGACGATGAAGAGGTTTTGCCTGCTCCCGTCATCAACCTGGGCCCGGGCGACGCCACGCCAAATCCTTTCAAGCTTCAGGACCAGAGGAAAAGAGAAAGCTTACACCATCGATTGGTTGAGCGGGCAGCGCAGTCCAAGAGAGAATCCACGAAAAACGGACTGACCGGGAAGCCGGAGAGAACCCCAGTGCCCAAGTTTCCGTCCAGTCCGCGAGTCTCGGGTGGCCTGACACCTGCCGCTCAACGATTGTGGAACAAAATTGGAACTCCAAGAGCTGGAAGCCCGGGCCATTCTTCTACGAAGGCAACGCCCATGAGGGCAAGAGGTTCACTCCTGAAGGGCGGGTCCTCAGTGAGACGGGAATAGTCGGCGTCAGATACCGTTATAATGAATAATGATGGACGAGGAGTTATGGATAGACCAAGGATACCTCATAAATAGAAGTCTTTAGACTCCGCAGCTCATGCCGCAATCCATTCAGCATATAAGCTCGAGAAGCGATTCCCTATATGACTTACATAACGATCGCAGTCAGGGATGTAATACAAGAATCGCTTAGCCTATAATCCCGATACTTGTCAGTATATGCATTTACAAAGTTTACTGGAGCCAAATTCACCTTTAGATGCATATACACATCACCCAATTTTCCCTCCATGACGAACTCGACTTAAAGATCCCGGCCGTTCCTGAGTAACACGAGATATCCCTGGATTCCGGAAGGTAAATACCATAACGACAGGCGCTCGGAGTCAACGGAAACCATTTCGTCCCGATGAGGTTCGCCGATTTCGCCGTCGATTTGGCAGCGGTGCTCAGCGCATCGCGCTCCGTCGCATCCAAGCATGTCGCGCTGAGAGGTCGACAGCTTGAAAGCTTCACCAAGGCGTCGAGCTTGACGCGCAAATCCCCAACAGCGCCTCAGTATACGCGAGACAATGCGACAACCCAAACAACCACGGCCACACCTGAGGCAGTGGAAGCTCAGACGCAAGCTACAACAGAAGTGCCTCCCTCGCAAAATGAGCCGACATCGCAGGCAGCTCACATCCCACACACGACTCCGAGCAACTTTCAACCCCCTAAAATCAACAATGCATCCGGGATTCGGCCAGACTCTGGGTCTGTTCTCTCCCAGTTGAGACAATCGAATCCTTCGGGATTTCCCTGGTCAGATGCGTCGCCATTGGAAGCAAAGGACAAAGAGGCCAGTGCCCCTGTAGCTGCTTCTGTGAGCAAGGGGCCGACAGCTTCGTACGGCGCACCTGTTTCCGAGGAGCTCGACGACGACCTCCCGCCTGGTGTCAATGTTAACATCTTCCACAGCACCCGAGCCGCCAAACTCCTGGGTAAAGACGAAGATCAGGCGAAGGATAAGTTTGGGAACCGGAAGAAGCTTAAGCCCGCTGGCCTGCCTGAGTTTGTCGATTTCTCCAAGTTGGCAAAGGACAGTCAGAAGGCTTCCCCTCCGCCAAAGACCAGCTCAAAACCTACACAGGAGGCTTCCGAGACCAACGTAATCGAAGACAGCGCAATCAGCCAACCAAAGTCGATTGCGTCAGAGCCCCGGGAAGCTGCGGCACCTTTCCCTGCCTCTGCTCAATCGGTGTCAAAAGACGAGCCGCCCATTGAGGCTGTTCTGGAAGCCGCGGTCGACCAGCCAGCTACAACGGCATACGCCCTCAGAGAATCAAAGGTGCCGGCTACACGTTTGAGCAGACTTTGGAACTACAGCGGCCTGGCAGCGGGCATGATGGGAGGTGCCATTACCGAAAGTATCGGCCGGGCATTCGGCGGCAAGGGAGAGGGTTCCGTGTTGCTCAGCGCCGGCAACATGGAGAGACTCGTGGCGAAGCTCTCAAGAATGCGCGGCGCCGCCTTGAAGATGGGCCAGATGATGAGTTTCCAGGACACCAAGATGCTTCCCGCGCCGATTCAGGAGGTCCTGCAGAGGGTGCAGGACCGCGCCGACTACATGCCGGCTTGGCAGAGGGACAAGGTGCTCACGACGAACCTGGGCCCGGAGTGGCGCGAGCTATTCGAAGAGTTTGAGGAGAAGCCCATTGCCGCTGCGTCGATCGGCCAGGTTCACCGAGCCACCCTGAAAGATGGCGGCCGCAAGGTTGCCGTCAAGATCCAGTTTCCGGGCGTCGCCGACTCCATCAACTCGGATCTCGACAACCTCGGTATCCTCCTGACGGCGACCAAACTCCTCCCCAAGGGCTTGTACCTGAACAAGACCATCGACAACGCACGGCTCGAGCTCGGCTGGGAATGCGACTACGAGCGCGAGGCGCAGTGCCTGATCAAGTACAAGGAGCTGCTTGCCGACGAACCTGATACCTTCCTCGTGCCCGATGTCCACCTTCAGGCCTGTGGTAAGAACGTTTTGACGATGGACTGGATGGAGGGCGTCGGTGTCACCCGGGTAAAGTCCTTCACTCAGGAGCAGAAGGACTGGATCGGCACGCAGATCCTGCGCCTCTGCCTGCGGGAGATCACCGAGTTCAAGTTCATGCAGACGGATCCCAACTGGACCAACTTCCTCTACAACGCGGAGACCAACAAGCTCGAGCTGCTCGACTTTGGTGCCTCGAGGGAATATCCCGATGAGTTTGTCACGCAGTACGTCGAGCTGCTCGCGGCGGCCTCGAGAACGGACCGCGAGGGTGTGAAGCAGCTCTCGGAGAGCCTGGGTTATCTCACCGGTCACGAGAGCAAGACAATGGTGGATGCCCACGTCATGTCGGTTCTCACCCTGGCTGAGCCCTTCCTCGACTCGGCCCCTGAGGTCTACGACTTCCACAACCAGACCATCACCGAACGGGTCAAGGCCCTCATCCCCGTCATGCTGCGCGAGAGACTCGCGCCGCCGCCCGAGGAGACGTACAGCTTGCACCGCAAGCTGAGTGGTGCCTTTTTGCTCTGTGCAAAGCTTGGCAGCAAGGTCAGATGCCGCGAGATGTTTGCGGCGAGTCTGAAAAAGAACGGATACACTGTTTAGTGTGGACGGACCAGGGCCACTCCAATGTCACTTTGTATCATTTTGTATCATAGCTGTACAATCAACACATGTAGACTCCACCACATCACGGGGATTATAGACAAAATATGTCAAAATTAAGAAGTTAGGGAATCATGTATGTTTTCATGTGACAGCAACTGAATAATGCCCTTCTTACTCCCTCGGTCTCCTCTGCAGCTGGTCGAGCTCCTTCCTCTCCCTGCCAACAACCTTCTTCCTCTTCCGCTCGATCGTCCGGTCGACCTGCTTCTTCTTCATGCCGGCGAACTGGTCCATCAGGAACCTCTTCTTCTGCTCCGACTTCTTGAGGTAGAACGGCTGCTTGCCCTGCTTCACGAGTTCCTTCTCCTTGCGCTTGTGCTCCGATATGACGTCGGCCTCGCGCTGCTTGCGCTCGCGCGTCTTTATTTTGGACTCCATCGACAGCAGCAGCCGCTTCATCTCCTCCTTCTTGTCGGCGTCCTTGGTCTTCTTGATCTCCGCCCGCAGCTCTCGCATCTCGTCCTTGCGGTAGTCGTCCAGGAACGCGTACGCCTTGCGGGCCTTGGCTTCGTCGATTGGCCCACTGAGCGGGTCGAACCTCGGGTCGCGCACCTCCATCTTGGGCACGGCAATGACCTCGCGACGACGCGAGACAGGTTTTTTGCTCGACTGCTCCATGGGCGCGTGCTTGCTCGTGCGCTTGGCGGGGTTGACACCGTATTTGGGTTTCCTGCCGACTTCCTCCGGGCCAGAATCCGAGTCGGGCTCTGAATCTGACGGTTCCGCGCCCTTCTTGCGCCGTTTGTTGGGCGCGGGCATAGAGGCTTGGGCTTTGGCGAGGGCGCCGAAAGAGACTGATGATATGTCGATGTTGGACTTCTTTGGTGGGGGTGATCCGTCGGACTGTGACTCGTCAGTGATGAGCCCTTGTACTGTTAATAAATCAAATATACCTCCTGGTCTTCATCGTCCTGGTCCATCTCATCTTCTTCGCCTTCGCTCAGCTCATCGCCGTCCTCGTCCATCTCCTCAGGCTCACTGCTGACATGCTCATCGACTTCAGGTTCCGCCTCTCTCCGAGGTCTCACCCGGCGCTGAAGGCCAGAAAGGCCTTGTTTTCTCTTTCCTGATAACATTTTGTCTGAGGTAATGTGACGGCGTTTTGAGTAGTGGCCCAGTCAAGGTCGAAGTGAGGGTCAGAACTTCACATGAGAGGTTCTCTCAAAGTCGTCAATCGGGTCCCGCTGAAAAGTTAGGTTGGCCAATCAGCGGTCTTGTCATTCAGACGGGTACTTATCGATAGGATGCAGGCTAAGAAGGGGGAATTTCTCCAGTGCGACAGGAAACACGTCCCTTTTGGACAAATCCCCTCTCCACAATCGCAAGACGAAAAGAACCTGAATACGCTGCGCATTGATTTTGCAAGCGGCGCAGATCTGCATTGAAATCCGACGCCAAATTGTCTTAATTTTTTGCCGAGTCCGACCCAATTGGCATCAAAAGTGCAACGGACCCTTGAGCTCACTCCCCCCTCATGCGCCCCTCCATCGCTAGGATCTTCCCCAGATCTCAACAACTTCTCCAGCGTCGCTTCACCCAAACCGGCGCCGCTGCCGCGCGCCGACGGCCAAACACACAACCCCGCGATCCGGCGCGAAGCCCACGAAGCCACGACATTAAACGGCAGTCTTTATCCTCTCCAGCCAGTGCGACTCTGATTTACGACGCCAACACCGCCAAGATGGACGTGTCCAACATACAGTGGTGGGCGAAGCCGGCCCCGACCATGACCGCCCCTGCGAACCAGCAGCCCAGTAGCAACGGCTTCACAATACCGGGCCTCGGCAACGTCTTCAATGCTCCATCTTCCGCGTCTAACTCCCAGTCGATCCCCCTCCCCGAGCGGCCTGTCGCCGTAGACCAAACCACAACCCGAAAGGGACGCCGCACAGCGTGAGTACAACTCACCTTCCCCCTACCTAACACCCCTGGCGCAAACCTTCCAGACTAACACCTGCACAGAGCTGGCGCCGCATCAACCAGCCGGGATAAGATTCAGCCCCCCAGCGCCGCGTCAGGCGGTGTTCCCAACCCGACCCCCGAATACCTTCGCCGCGCCTCCCTCCCGCCGACCCTCCTCCCCGCCCCGCGTCCCATCCTCGTCGTCATGGACCTCAACGGCACCCTCCTCCACCGCCCAAACCGCCGCCAGGCGACCTCCTTCGTCGAGCGACCCCACGCCAGGCGCTTCCTGCAATACTGCCTCGACACCTTCCACGTCGTCGTCTGGTCCTCGGCCCGCCCGGCCAACGTCCAGTCCATGTGCGACCAGCTCCTCCTGGGCCCCCCCGGCGGGGGCGCCGGCGGCGGTGACCAGGCCGACAGGGGCTCATACCGCCGCCGCGTCCTCGCCGTCTGGGGCCGCGACCGCTTTGGCCTGTCGGACGCCGACTATAAGCTCCGCGTCCAGGTCTATAAGCGCCTGGACATGGTCTGGCGCGAGAAGAACGTGCAGGCGGCGCACCCGGACGCCGCTTACGGCGGCCGCTGGGACCAGTCCAACACTGTGCTCGTCGACGACTCGGTCGAGAAGGCTCGCAGCGAGCCATACAACCTCCTCCAGATCCCCGAGTTCTTTGGCAACGCAGATGAGCCGGGCTATGTGGTGCCCCAGGTCCACGACTACCTCAACACGCTATGCTACCAGTCTGACATCAGCGCTTACATGCGTGAGAACCCGTTCAAGGTGAGAGAGGAATACAGGCTTGTGCCGGCCGAGCAATGACGTGTCTTCATTTCAAGAGACAAATCACTGGACGGCAACCTTAACACGTTCAACGTGGCCCGGATGGAGAACGGCCAACATCGTGGGACACATAGATACACGCTTGGTAGCATTGAGATACCCTTTCATATGAGCTCATAGAGCAAGAAGATCACATGGTTCGACCATCACGTCAAGAGAACACACTAGGTATGGATGGGATATGTACTTTTTTTTGGTTTGATCGGGAACATCCTGCATCTATTGCCTCGTTCCAGCAGCTCAAAACTAGCAACTTGGCAGACAGCCTTTGGCATTACGCGCAAGATATATCTTCTCGGGTCCATAACATCGTCTACACACCCCCTTGCCTAATCGTAAACTCGTGTCATCTCTGCCATAAGCCATAAATGTCGGATCACTCCCTAGAGCGATTCGCTTATTTGAAGACCTTGCCATCGGCAACGGGGTACTCCTTGCCGTTGTGGGTGATAGGCTTCTCCCAGCCCCAGGAGTCAGAGACGAACTGGCGGTCCTCGGGCTTGGAGGGGTCGAGCTTCTCGAAATCGTAGCTCTCGTAGTCGGGAGCGACGTCGAACGCGGGCTTGTAGTCCTGACCGCGGATGACGAAGGCACCCTCGATGACGGAGTCGTTGTTCTGGCCGTAGACGGCAGCGCATCCGAAGATGAACTTGCGGGAAGCCTCGAGGCGGTTGTTGAAGCCACCAATGAGGTTGTTGGACATGAAGGTCATGGTGAGCTCGTCGTTGTACTTGTACTTGACCTTCCAGAGGGAGAACTCCTCGAGGTTGACGTTGTCCCAGAACCACTTCATGGCCTCCTCGTGGTTCTTGATGTTGGAGTACTGACGCTTCCACTCCTCAAGGTCGAAAGAGGCACGGGGGAGCTCAGCGAGGGGGTGCTTGGGCTTGGGGCGGGAGCGGCCTCCTCCTCAGCAGCGGGGGCAGCGGGCTTGGCGGCCTTGGGGGCGGCCTCCTTCTTGGGCTGCTCAGGCTTCTTGGGGCGACGTTGGTGAGCTTGGGGGTCTCGAGGTACTCCTGCTTCTCGGCAACCGCCGTCCAGATGTCCTGGTTGATGATGGTGTCGTACCAGCGGGTGACGCTGGGGTTCTCCTGGCGCCACTGCTTGTCGAAGAAGAACTCGAAACCACGAGCAATGAGGCCGGCGGCGAAGAGGTCAGCGAGGGTGATGCGCTCGCCAACGAGGTAGGTGTTGCTGAGGAGGTGCTCCTCGACGACCTTAATGGCCTTGAGGGCAGCCTTGGAGGCGTCCTCAACAGCCTTCTTGTTGTAGGGGTCCTTGCCCAGGAGGGGCGGTACCAGGCGCCCATGGCGGGGAGGACCTCGGAGTTGAAGAAAGACATCCACTTCAGGATGGAAGCGTAGCTGGAGCGATCGTTAGCCCCACGTTACTTGGTTTTGTTTGAGAATCTTCCGGTGCACTTACTCCTGCTTGGTCTTGCCGAGAAGGGTGGTCTTCTCGTTCTGGGAGGTGACTGTGGGGTCTCGTTAGTTTGATATTCCCCGTGGTGATTTCCAAACACAAGAAAGGAGTCATTGGCAGGATCAGAAATTTAGACTATGTCCACAAGGAAATTCAGACAGGGATAACTGTATTGAAAAATGCTTGATCATCATATCGAGAGGTGGGGGTATGTGTTTGTGCGAGGGCTTTTTTTCCCCAAGCGGGAGGACGAGGCAGAAGGTGACTCAGAACGTACTGTAGATCGCGATGGCGATGCACTCGGACAGAGGGTAGCCATCCTCGCCAAGGAAGGCGGGGACCTTGCCGAGCTTGTTGGCCTTGAGGTGCTCAGCGGAAGGCTTGGTGGTGTCGGCCTCGACGAACTCGAGGTCAACGTTGTTGGCCTTCGCGACGGCACGGATGGCCGTGGTGCGGGGGTTGGCCTGGAGGGGTGGAAGGTCGTGGTTAGCTAGAGTTCTCAGAGCCCAAGAAATTGAGGAAAACCAGAGAAAAACTCCAATTGTATCTTTTACTTACCGGGTAGGTGAAGAGCTTGCCGAACGCCATCTTGATTCAGTTGTTGCTACTGAGGGGGATGGAAGGGTATCAAGAAAGTGTGTGATGTGATGGACAAGAGAGGAGAGAGAGAAAAGTTCGAGTTCCCCGCCAGGGTGACAGTAATTTTTTGAATGAAATTTCGACCGCAGTGCCCCGCCACCCGAAAGCCCCTCGCTCGACGGGCAGCAGCTTCCAACGCCAGGGCAACCAGCTTGGGCTGCGCTACGTTGAGGGGTAACATGCGGTAGAGAAGGGTCCAAGCGTCTGGGGCCATCTGTGGCTGATGGTGCCACATCACGTGATGTCTACCGACGTTCAGCCGCGAGTCCCTGCGTTGTTGAAGCTAGGAAAGATTTCTGTTGGACGTTTGGCGATTTGAGGCTACACTACAGTTCACGACATTCGCGACGGCCACCGCATCGACGAAGGCGTTGATCGAGGTCCCACCACAATGTCCAACCTACGCCATGGACTCCAGCAGACCCTCTGCTTGCGCCAATTGGCAAAGGGCCAGCTTCTGAAGCCGCAATGGCAACGACCGAGCTCCCATGTCGGCACCAAAAGCATCTCGACGAGCAGCCAACCGGAAGCCGACACGAACCTCACCGCGCCCCCCGAGCAACCCTTCCGCGGCATCAAGAATGCCCGGCCACTGCCAGTCTCGCCGTCATACTTTTCGAGAGAACCTCGTTTCAACGATGCCTACATCAAGCTGTCGACCCTGTTGCAGCGATACCAGCACATTCCGACAGCGCCACCCGAGCTGGTCCCGCGACAAGTATGGAAGAACTTGAAGGGATACCGGCAAACCACTGGAGAGCCAGTGAAGGCGATGCCCTACAGTCAGGTCCTGGCCATGGTCAAGCGTTTACACTCCATCTTTCCTAAGATGATGCCCGGCGAGGTCAAGGAGGCCTTGCAAGAGTTCAAGCGCGACATCGACCCTTACAAGAATGTGCCAAAGTTCGCACCCCTTGACAGGTTCGGACGTGCGTTGGGCGTCGGTAGGAGAAAGACGTCGAGCGCGCGCGCCTGGGTTGTCGAGGGCACCGGAGAGGTGCTGGTTAACGGCAAGCCCCTGAACGAGATGTTTGGCAGGATCCACGATCGTGAGAGCGCCATTTGGGCGCTCCGGAGCACCGCAAGGACGGACAAGTACAACGTGTGGGCGCTCGTTGAGGGCGGCGGAGTCACTGGGCAGGCCGAGGCCCTCACGTTGGCTGTTGCCAAGGCCATCATGGTCCACGAGCCAGCTCTGAGGCCGATATTGAGAAAGGGTAAGTGGATCCTGAGCCTCGAGGGGTTGTCGAGTGCGTTGCTGACCTACCCGACTCTACAGCTGGCTGCATCACGCGCGACCCGAGAACTGTGGAGAGAAAGAAGCATGGTCACGTCAAGGCCAGAAAGATGCCTGCTTGGGTCAAGAGATAGAATGTCTCTTGCCTCGAGTAGAGTTGGCGATGATGCCGCCCGTCATTCATACCACCTTTTTGTTGTACTACCACCCCTGTGTATCCATAGAACAGAGGCAGCTCTTACAATGTCAGCCTATGATGTACCTTTGCCTTGCTCTTCAACGCTGCAACAATGTAACCCAGGCAGCCGGTGATAGCCTGGTGGTATGTGAACGCAAACGAGCCCAAGTCATGGCGCCGCTGTCGACCACGAGTAACCCCGCTAATACAGCTTGTGTAAGATGCTTGGGAGAGCTAACGCGATTCGAGAGGCCCTGGAGATATCCCGGTTTCGGTATTACCGGGACTTTTGGTGCTGCTGATATCAACCGATAGCAACCATGCTTTTAATGACAACGGTATTGGGAGGCTTGCTATTCCATCGACCCAAGGTAGACGGTCTGCTTTAGGATCAAGTGCGGCGATCCCATGTCCTGCTTGATGGAATCCCGGCCGTTGCAATCCACGTTGAAGCAACGTGGTGTCTTTAATTACAATAGTCCATGACCTGGACGCGGCCCAGGAACGCAAGATCGGGCACAGGGCAGCGAGGAGATTGGACATCCATGAGGACCGATTCAAGGGCCAGATGCCGAACCATACTCGGAGTCTGAAACATAACAAGCCAGATTCCGTGACTGGCAGTCAACAGCACGAGTCTTCGCAATGTGCTCTTCCTCCTTCTCGCTATCTCTTGTCGAAAGTCTTACTGCCTCCCCCACATGGCATCGGTAAGGGCAACCCGAAGGTGTTCTTTTAGCTGATACAGCTCATTTAACTAGTGGGTGCAATGGCCACTTGCAACCGTTGTACGTACGGAGCGGCCGTGGATGGTTGTTTTCTGGTTTTTGTTGGCGCGCATTGAAACCGGGTCTTGGAAGGGGTGAAGGTAGCCCTCATGTGTCATTATCAGGCCAGAATCATAGGCCACATGTTGGCACCTGTACAGAGCTGCGGGCGGGTTAAAGACGCGAACAATTGCAAAAAGGTCCGTGAGCAAGCGCGTCGACGTCTCTGGCGCTGAGGCTAGTGATGGCGGCCCCTCATGGCCAACGTTGCAGAAATGCGTCCGGCGAGGGCCTTGTTTCAATTTCCCACACAAGGTAACCCCTAAAAGGAGACAACAGCGAGTGCACAGACACTGGAACCGGTCCTCGCCACCGAAGGTTTCTAGAAGCGTGGAATCAATGAATCGAAGGTTCGTAGAGCTAGTTTCATCTATTGTGGCCGTTTGCGGTGACGACTTTGCAGTCCAGTCGGCGGTTTGCTCGGCGGCTGGAGAAGTTGAGAGAGATGTGGTGGTGTACAGCACGAGTCGGCTGGTTTCACCGGATCAGGCAAGGTGGCACATCGAGCAAGTCGACCACCCCGTCAAAATTTTGGTGTGGGCTTGTGACGATCATTAGGGCGAACGAGGGGCGTGTTGATGGGTTTAGGGCACCTTGAGAGGACAGAGGTGTGATTGCTACGAAACCAACCAGCCGACGGACGAGGCGAAATATCGGTGACGATATAGGTTTGGCGACAGAGGCTTGAGACGACAAGAGTGAAGGTGGGGAAACAAGATCGCAACAATGTTATGTGATGCGATAACGAGGCTATTGAGCTGCGTCCACCTGACGTTGTTTGGCGTTACATCCTTTCAAGGCCGTGTATGTGAGTGGATGAGAGGATCAGATTCAAAGTTGGGGAAGGATCTCTGCGCTTGAATTTTTTATTTAGAGAGGGAGGATCTCGTGGCGAGCTACGGGGATCAACCAGGTGTCGGTAGAGATGATCGACGACAGTCGCCTTGTGTGAGGCTGAGATCGTCTAAGAAGAAGAAAATGTCCAACGGTTGTGTGACGGGCTATACCTTGCATGAGAAGGAAGATGGAGGAGGGGCAGCACACCAAACCAGTCGAGGGCGACCTAACCACTTCAAGTTGCGCTTCGGGGTGTAAGTGTAAACCAGAAGCGTGGTAAATGACTGAGATGAAGCCGGAATGGCCTTAGTTCGACCGTTGACGGTCAATCTTCCTTGGCGTAACGCCCATCTCCGCTCGTTCGGGCCTTCCTTCATGTTGAATAGTGATGTGTTAACGGCAGCCGTCGGCAAGCCACGGGCGTTGAGTCGGGGACTTGGAGGATGGACAGGCAGAAGCAGGGTAAGGATATGATGCCGTAGTTTGTGCTTAAGCACCTTAGGCAAAGCGTCGAAGCCGACGGTGTCTCTTCACGTCACCGTGGAAGAGGCACCTACTGACGTAAACAGCATAAGCGCCGTTCCAGACATTATTAGCGCGCTTTGCGCAGTCTTTACTTGCCCGATGCCGTGCCACACAGCCGGAATTAAGGTACTGCGGTAAGGGCATCCGTACCTTGAGTCTCAGGGCCGAGGTGCAGGTTCGGTTGGGCTGGGTTGAGGGCGCAATTAACCCGACTGGAAGACGACCTTGAAGTGGGTTGGAGCATTGCGATACGGCGAGTCTGGTTGGGCAATTGGGGTCGTGCTGCCCAAGGCGTGTGGGCAAGTGCTTCATTGGCACTCGATGCTGTAACCACACCTGTGCTTTGTCTTTGCTCAAGGTTTGTGGCCTTGGCCACCGTCTTGTTGTTGGTCTTATCCTTGGCCTACTTTAGCGGTATCCATCCATAGAGGCATTGGTGAATCTGCGTTGTGGCTCGCGATTTACAAGTCCTCGTGTCATCCATGTATTCAGGTCCGACCTCCTTTGCTTATCACTTAGTCTCCCAGATGATGACAGACACGCTGTCGAAACGAAGACGCGAGAGCAGAGGTACCCGAGCAGATAACCATGACACGCTTTTCTCATCACCCGCGTGTGTAGGTAGCATCGAGCAGTCGACGTCTGATGAGGTGGTGTAGCGCGGTGGAGTAGAGTAGCTCGGTGTGTGGTGGTGTTCGGATGTCGATACTCCAAGGTGACTTTGGTTGCGGTGCCAGTGAGGGAAATTGATGAAAGTTGGAGAAAATCCGCCCCAGTCCCACAGAGAATGCATTAGCCGGGCGCAGCGGTTTTTACTTTGAACAAACCATGAGCCGCTAGACCTAGCGGGGAGCACGAGTTTGAGCTGAACGAAGTACGTACACGGCATGCGGTCCGGATATCTTGCTCATCTCCAGCCGGGCCTTCTTTGTCAAGAAAACCGATGGAAGTGGAGGCAGGCGCGATGGTGCTCTGAGGGAATCATGATGGAACTTGCCCGCCCGAGAGGCTTTACGTTCAAGAGCATAGCTAAGGTACGTAATCAAGGCAGTAAGGCGCCTTCCATCTGCCTTGGCTTAGGTACGTACCTTCCAGATACTGACTGTATGCCCAGCGCGGGCAATGCCTTGGGCTTAGCCAAGACTTCTTTTTGCTCACATCTCACCATACCGGATCACAGTCGTCTTGATGGAAATCTCGTCAGTTGTGGGCCCGCGTACAAATTCGCAGTATTGGCGGCTGGAATGTCCGTACGGGTAGCGGAACTCCTCGCCAGAGACATGGCCAGGGGATCCACAACATCTCAACGCCTCGCTCCATCTGCACATCGTAAGTACGATTCCCCCTGCGTCGTCTGGCCCCGGAATTGACGCGAACACGTCCGGGTCAACCTACGCCCGTACCGTGCATTCAAGTCCCATCCCTCACCTTACAAACGTACCTGAAAGACCCCGTGAACAATACAACCAGACGCACATCATGCTTCGCCAAGGGGAGGCAGAGAACCTTACCGGGAGGACTTGGTGGATAAGGTAAGGTCAGGTCGCTTTTTCGTCCAGGGAGCGTTCCGGCTAATGCAATCTCAAATGACAGAGGGCGCTTCGTATGCAGGTGCTCATCACCTCAGCTTACTAGGCACGAGACTGGGAGTTTGGAGCCCGCAGATTCTCGAAGTAGTTGCAGAAGCTTTTTACACCATCTTTCTCCCTCCCTCTGACCAAGTTCTGCACATGGTCAGTGAGTGTACCTAAACTGATGATGAGTCCAGAATACCTATACCGGGCGAACCCCACCATCTTGCGCTCTGTAACATCGTAATAGAGCATCGGCAGCCATTCACAGGCCTGTCCCCCCATGTGTGAAATAATGCGTTCAGGCACAATCCCTGGAATACTACTGCCACCTATCTTCTTCCAAAAGGACCCCAAAGCAAGATGAGGGGTGGGGGGGCTGCGACCCTGCAGCTGCAGATGCAGCTTCACTAGCGTACTATAACAGCTGGAAGCAACCATCTCGACATGTACAGATACCTCGCCCGCGTTCCGCACCCTCCGAACCACTCAGGCAAGGCACCGGCACTCATTAAGGAACCCACAGAGCCCAGGTTTTTAACCCTGGTCGCTCGGCAGGGATGCTGCATCGGCTTCTTCAACCTCACTCGCTCCCTGTCCACTCCTTTTCCAGTGCTTCCCAACTGGACCCCCGGCAGCTTCGATATTCGGGCAAGGTTCATGGTTTATGTCTTTCATCAACACCAACACGCGTCCACCAGCTCTAGAAGTACCAGTACTTGGACAGAAACCCGTCGCCTCTATGCAGCAAATCCTCATCTTATACAGCAAACGAGAGTGGCCTCAAGCAAGACAACTTGCACAGCACTGCACACTGAAGCACAGCTGAAGCACCGACTAAGCCTCTGCATAATAGCCTTCTTGATTGTGCCGCTTCCACTTCCCCATCCGTCTCTCGAAAAGAACGCTCAGATGCTGCTGGAGAATTTGGCACTCGGCGACTGTGGTAAAGTGAGGCTTCGATCACCTCCAACCCATTGGGCATCGGCGAGTCTCACTAGCTGCGCCGAACCCGGCCTGGTCAGGTTGTCAATACCGAACAATGTTTCTTCTCGCACACCAGCAGAAAGGGGGTTCAGATCCTCGTCTGTATCGACTCGGCCGGGCCCCTTTTCAGTATTCCAAATGGCGGCCTGTCGTTTTCGTTCCTTACATTCCATTGGTTTCGACTGGTCTGTCAAAGGAAGGCTCGCAGGGACGGAAGTCCCTTCCTGTCTTGTCTTCACCTGCTCGTTACTCCACCTACTCCCATTTTGACCGATTTTTCTGGGGGCCGACTCGACCCGTTTTCCAACTGGAAACGTTTTTCTCCCATACTCTGCTACTACCAAGTACTGCATCCTCCCAATCCGAGACGGTTCAAGTTGCTTAGTTGTACATCAGTATCTCGCATCAACTTTAACTGAATCGCACCAGTGCAGACTGCTACTTGAAGTTCGTGCAATGAGTCTGAAACACGAGCAATCGGGCTTGACTTGCAAACCAAAGTCCTGGCTGTCGAACACCGGTTTGGCGCATATAATAGGCCCAGACCAAATAAGCGTCTCGAAGTTCAGTGGCTGGAGAGCTTGCCTATTGGCTCGACGTTGGGGTATGATGAGCCGAGGAGTGGGGATAAGATCGGTGCACGATTCAAGTATCGAGTCACGTTTGGGTCCCGACTTTCGGCTAACGGCCACCTCACCTGCATAACGAGTTGGCACAAGTTCGGTGTCTATGCTCAGCGAGACCGCAAGCTACGTACGACGGGAGATACGTACGGCATGGTTCATCGCTGTTTCGAACATCTGAAATGTGTAAGAGCCGATGGCTTTGTCATGCTCACCCCGTAAGCTCTCCTCTTTTTTTCTTCTTTTTTTATTTACGCTCTCCTCCGCCCCGGAGCTGACGATCAATCTGCTGCTCCGCCTTGGACTAGAGTGGGTGTCGGCCGTGATGTATGTACGTCATTTCGGCACCGGCAGTGCATCGCCTCGTCTCGCCATTGAGGAGGGCCTTTCTCTGGGGCCTGGAGCTCTAGGCCAACAGTGCGACTACGAACCCATTGAAGCCAAGACACGGTGCGTCGACAGCGCCGGAAGACAGCTTGACAGGGCCTCTCGACTGATATTACTGTGCAGGATAAAATGAATAAACAGAACAAAAAGAAGGCAAGCAATAATGAGAATTGATGATTTGCTAGTGCCTGTGGTCCCCGGCCGGTGTGCCAGGGGAGGTGGAGGAATGCGGACCAGGGTTACCGGGCTTGTCTCAGAGCGGTAATAAACAAAGCCCCCAAATCCAGCCATCTGGGTGCTCACAGACTTTTTTTAACTTTTACGATCCCTCCAGCTCATCGTTCAGGGGGGGCTCGTCATTAGCATCGCACCGAGGGGAGCGGAGAGTGCTGCTGCTGCTGCTGCTGCTGCAGAGTAGGACGGGGTCCCCGTTTCTATCCCTTCCCAATTCATCCATTCACCCAGAATCTCTTCAGCCCAGCTTGCCATCCGCAGTTCAAATGTCTGTCTGCAGCCCCGATCGGAGGAACTCAAATCACACATGGGGAGATTGGAAGGGGAGAATACGGACCTGAGCTTGCTGGGGACTGCGACTACTCGGGCCCGAATGCAAGCACAAAATCGAAACGAAACTGGTAACAGTGTGGAAGGACACTTTGACTCTCTTTTTTTTTTTCCCGCTCTCGAGATATCGGGCGGCGGTGCACCATCTTAGAGCAGAACGAGGAGAGAAGAGAAAGAAGACAGTAACGTCAAGTCAAGTCAGACTCTCGACTCTTGAGACCGAACCTGGTAAGCCCGATAATGCCAAGCAGGAGCCAGCTCCGGACGAGGGACACCAGACCCAGGGCAGATGGATGGAGAGAAGCTGCCTGCTATGAGGTGAAGTGAGGTAAGTAGCTTTCTGTCCTGTGGTGTGGGCGGAACAACCACGGGCGTGCCCCAAGCCAACCCTTCACTGCCGCGAAACAGAGGAGAGAAACCGAAGGTGGGAAGACAGGAAGGGGACCAACAAGACTCGGCACACCCACCCCCGTTGCAATCTTTTTCTGGCTAGTCGACGTGTGCTTGACTTTCCATCTCATCCATCCCATCTCGTCTCTTGTCTGTCTGCCCGTTGAGGCATTCTCGTAGTACCTGTCCCATGCCTCCTTTCTCTGCGGAAATATCCTTGTATTTCGTCAATACAGTGAATAGCAAGAACGAGGTGTCGTCGAGTGTCTTTTTCTTTCGCAAGGTTTGTCGACGTTTGTTCACGTGCGTGATACGCCGACTGCCTCCTCCCCATTCACACGCCCTGCCGTCTCTTCACATCTGCCTTTACCCAAGGCACCAATAACCCATACCACCCATTTCATACCATGCCATGCCTCAAGCTTTCTGCGCCTCTACATTCCTGACTCTCTGAGGCGAACCCAGCGTAGGGCACCTGACAAGGCCTGACTCTGTGCTCGCAACTAGCCCCGGTTATGGGGCGTGTGCCACTTGGCTTTGGCTCTGCTGCATAAGCCTCTGATTCTTTTTACCCTCCGATCGGTCTGTCCCTCTCTCTCTCTTTCTTTCTCTGTCCCCTACACACAAGGCCCGATCCAAACACATTCCCTTACTCGGGTCTCTAGTAAAGTGGCTTTGGGCGCTACGGCCACTTGACTGACTTGTTGCTCTATTCGAGTCCTGCTTCCCTCGTCCCTGTGCTCGTCAACCTTCTCCCTCTTGCCTTCCTAGCTCATCAATATCTGGAGGAACAAATACATTTGATACGGATACCTCACCCGAGTCCTCCTGCCTCACCCCCCTTGTCATCCTCCTTCCATCCATCACCAGCGCCAACACCAGCTCAAGCCCACCCTCCACTGCGAGAGACACTCGGTCACCCACTCACACGCGGTCTTTTACACCCACGTCGACGTTCACGCCCATCAAATCATCTATCGCCTGCATCTCGTCCATTCCGTCTATTACCTACGCCTCTTTTTACCAAAGAGCTGGTTGCCATACCAGGGAACCCCCATCTTCAGACATTGCCTTGCAGATCGCTGCATAGCGTCCCTCGTTCGGCCGGGTTACCAGCTCCAACTTCATCTCTCCAACTCCAGGTCCATCCCGAGGTCCCAGTCGTTGTCCGACAACCAACAGCCAACAGCAACCAACCATCTAAAGAGTACTGCAGCTTCGTCTCGTAGCTCCATCCCTCCTTGTCCGCTGCGGCCGCTATCTTGCCTTGCCTCTGCCGGTGCCGCACTTGTACTGTGTTGGTCACAATTCCTTCGTGGGCTGCCACGCGCATCGGACCCGAGGAAATCCCTTGGGACAAGACAAACCCGTGGGCAAGCACCGAGCCGGTTTGGCTTTTTCCCACGGTACAATCACTTTTAGATTACATCTGGGTCTCTCTGGCGCGTTACGAGGTCCAGCTTGTTTCCCCTTAGGGCCATCTAGCCGCACTTGGATTGAATCTGCCCTACCTTACTCCACGGAACGGATACTTCCTTGACCACGGCGCTGTCTGCCGGGTTCATTACTCTTCGGCTCTGCATACACGCTACTTACCATCGTCCGGTAGTAGTACTTTTGCCTTTTCCACCCTCTCCCCTCTCTCGACTGTCTCTGCCACTGGGTTCGGGTCTTCTTTTTAGTCTCATCCGTAAAGACTTTCTTGGACTTGGAATTCCTGGCTTCCTTAATCGGCCTGCTCGTTCCCCTTGGGAGTGGAAGGCAACTGCTTGCTTGTCTGCTCGTCCGTGTGTCCTTTGACTCTAGCTTGTCTTTTTCCGCCTCACCTCGACTTCCCGGTTTTCTCTCTCTCTCTCTCTCTCTCTCTCTCTCTCTCTCACACACACACACACACACACACACACTTGCTCACTCACTTCTCACACACCTACCTTTTCACACACCTACCTTCTCACACATCCGTACCTAGTCACCCCCCATTTTAGTCCAAGTCTTTTTTTTGGGGGGGGTTATTCTTGCTTTTTTCTCCATCTACCCTTTTATTACTTTTCCTTCTCTTCCTCTTCGTCCCCTCACTCCCGCACACACACCCGTTCTTTCAGTGCTGAATCCTGCCGGCATCGACCCATATCTGCATCCCTCCCATGTTATAAGACTGAACCCCAATACTACCGCTCACATCGCCCTCCACACCAACGACCCGAACACACACACACCCCATAACGTCTCCCATCACCACAAGCTTACCCTGTTCTTCCTCGCCCCTCTCCAAGGCTACATAGACTCGCGTCTAGCCTCGCAGCACTAAGCTACGAGAAGCAAAAGTGGTTCTCGGTCCTGCTCCATCTACATTCATCCACACCACGAGCCTCAACGCAAGTCCCAACCCACCACGCCGACGCCGCACAGCCTCCTCTCCCTGGCCAAGCCTGAGCATTGGGACTCGACTTATCCTGCTCATCTAAAGACAAGATCGGTCCGGCCGGCGCTTGCTCCTGTTCTGACGAATCGCATCTTGCGTCAAGGCGACTCGGTGGTCGCTGACACCCTGGTGCGGCTTCATTGCCCAAGCAGATCGCGCAAGGACCGGCTTGTAATGTTGGACATCGTGTTGCATGCGGCATCTGGGATCTTCCTGGTATCGAACCTGACACCAGTTTGACAAGTCAGCGCGATATCCACCCCATTCGCTGGGTTTTTGTTTGCTAAAATCTAAACTTCTCTGACGACTCACAAGACATCAACGACTCGTCGCCAATTCTTCGTCTTGTCTTCCCGAACCTTCAGGCGTCAGGGCATGAAATAGACCGGCGCTAGCTTCGCCGAGCTTGTCGCGACAAGCAAGTCTGAACAGTTAACTTCCTTGCTCTCCCCATCCTTCACCACGTCCGCCATCTTCCCTCCCAAGCCAAATCATAAAAGCCACTTCTATTACCTGCCGCCCGAGGAGCCTGCCAGCCCATCCCGTGCTGCCCTCTGCTCGGCTCGACATCAGACAGACCCTACATCGACATACAAACGTCAGGCTCTCCGACCCCCAAGTCAACGCTCCCTTACCTTTTGTCTCTTTTGGTGTCTTTTAAATTCGAACCACTACCGATCCGACACCTTACCACGCGACTTCATTACCCGCCGTCGGTGCCGCCTGGTCGAATTCAGACCCCCCCTTCTCTTGCGCTGCGACACGCCCGGCCACTTTTCCTCTTTTTTTTTTTTTGCTCGGTCGAAGCACATAAGCTTGGAAGAGAGAAGAGAGCTCCGCGCGCCTTTCCAACCAGCTTTCAACGTACGGCTCGCTGCCAATTAGTATCTCCGACGTGCCAGGCTACTGTAGGAACAGAGGGAAGGTCAGAAAGTCGAAGTCCACCGGTTTAGTTCTCCGCCGCACTTAGACGCGACAATTGGACGGTCTTGTGACCGGTCCAACGGCCCAACCTGGCCTTGCTGTACACATCGCCAGCTCCGTTGCCGCCGGCGCACACGGCAGGCTTGCCCTCGGAGCCGACCGGCAACCAAGCCCCTCGTGGGATGGATGATCCCAACCGCCGTCGGAGGCAGAATGAAGCGCCCATGCATCCCACCTCCAACCCAAGATACAACGTTCAAGATCCCTTGCAGCAGCGCCGCACCATGGCCACAGGTTCGACGGAGCGGTATAACCGGCCGGCGCCGCTCAACACTTCGCCCTCACAGCCACGGGGCAGCATGGGAAGCACGGGTAGCTACAGCACGTACAACTATCAGGAACCGGTAGCGGGCTCTTTCAACGCGCCCATGGCGACCAACACGATGCATTACCCCTCGGGATACGGCCAGGACGGCCGTCCCGCGCAGAATTTTGGAGGATACAACGCAGCCATGACCATGGGCTACGATAACTTGGCTGGCGCGACGGGCTCAGTTTACGATAACCAGGCACAGTTCCAACGGCAGCCTGCAGCCGCTCCCATCTTGCCAACAGACGTGTCGACGTCGTACTTCTCCAACGATCCAAGCAGTAGCACAGGAACATCCAACATTCCCCATGCGCAACCCGCGAGCGCCACGGCGACCGCATATCAACAGCCGCAAATGGCAAACTACCAGACCAACATCTCCAATGTGGGCGGGATGCCGCAGCAGACAGCGAGTGCCGATGTATCAATGGAAGAGCAGGATTACGCCGCCACGGGTGGCTTGGAGGAGAAATGGATGGAATACCAGTCAGCACTGCGGGGTGTCTTCCAGAACGTCCGCAACGGCGTGCTCGAGAGCGCTAGCCAGTCGCTCCTGGATGTGTCGAACTGGCTTTTAACGCAAGTCGTCGATCTCGGTAAGCATCGGAAACCACGCGCGCCACGGCCCTGTCTTGGTCCTTATGGGCGACGTTACTAACACCATGATTCTGCAGGCCTCAACCTTGACGATCAAAACCTACACGGAGACCGAATCAAGCTCTGGAACGACTTCAACCACGCATGGCTCGCGCTTTTCCAGATGCAGAAGGACATGATGGAGCCTGGAAGGCAGTTGCAACGATCGCAGACCCTTGTCACCAAGGAAGGCTTGGAAAAGATGGGCAAAGAGCTGGTCCGGCTTTGCGACGGCATCGAACGCCATGGCCTTGTCGATTACCAATACGGGGTTTGGGAGCAGCAGATCATCGAGAGTAAGTCTTGCGCAGCCCCTCTGGAAGCTATCATGGAGGCCACCATGGAACGCTGACGATCCCCCTAGTTCTTGAGGCTTGCCTCGATCAATACGAGGCAAACGAAGAATCCAGCGGCAACGGCGGCGGAGCCCAAGCAGGATCCGGCTCCCATCAAGGGAGCAGATAAGGAAGATTCGAGCAAGGGATCGGCCGGCTGCTCAGCCTCGAGACCAACCCCAAGAAACGACTACATATTGGGCCATGTGGAAAGGCCTGTAGACGTATTCGGGAGGTGCGCTTGGGTGGGCGGCTTCTTTGCGGACTTGTTATTTCTCCCGCACACCCAGGACGGCCTCATTTTTCCTTCTCCCCACCATCCCCTTGCCAAATGTACATTCTCGGCATTCGGGACGTCTTGTTACGAGAGACGGATACCAAACACGATGTCACGCGGACTTGGAGTTCATCAGGGAGGATAACTGCTCTCATCATTTTTCGCATTCCAACAGGTGGTTGGGCAGGTATCAGGTATCTATGTCAGCATCCTCGATGGGGTACCCATTCGTGGTTTTCTTCTTTATTTTGCTATTCCTTTCTTTCTTTCTTCCTTTCTTTCCTTCATGATACTTCTCCCCTTGCCTTCTAGAGAGACGCCTGGCATATATCCCTAGCGGTGTCAACAAATAGGTCGTCGTCTCCCAAGCATGGTATGGGGGCTAGAGAAGAGACCAGAAAGAGAGAGAGGCTGGGTGGCAGGTTTGGGCTTCTTTTCAGGGGCGTGTGCAGTAAGGGGTGGGTGGATGGGAAGGGAGGTTTTGGGGGGGGAAAGGGATTTACGGGACGGTCATAGATGGGCGTACCGGGAACACACTTTTTTTTTCCGAGGAATGACGAACGACGAAATGGGGTGGGATGGCCAACCAAAAGCGCGAAAAAGTGAGGCCGGAAACTCGCAAACGAAGGGATGAGGACAAAAACAAGGAAAAAGGACGTTGAGCGAGCGAGAGGCCGGGAGAGTACGTACGTGTATGGAAGAGGAGGGGCGTGTGTGTATGTACGTACGTGTGTATGTCTCTTCCTGTTGTAGAAATCATGTATACCTACGAGCTTGTTGTAGATCAGGCCGGGATGCTCTCACGAGCTTTGCGTCATTGTAGCGCAAACCACATTGGGTGGGGAGGGGAGGGGGGAGGGGTTCTTGCTTCTTTCTGGTTTTCGCCTTGGTGTGGTTCTGTTTCTTTCGCGATTTTGGCTTCTTGTTTGCTCCGTTTCTTATTTCTCTTCTTTTCTGCCAGGTGGGGGACCACCTCGGCAATTGTGTATGTATGTACGCCCGTACTTGTAAACTTTACTGCAATCAATTAAAGAGACGAAATGATGCATGAGCAATATCAAAGTACACGAAAAGTCATCGGCCGAGCGCTGCACGTCGAGTCGAGAGCTGCAGATGCGCGCAGGTGCTGGCTGCATGGAGGGGGGTGAGGCGGGTTCCCCAATAACGACACCCAATCTTTGTTTCCCCAGGTCCGGTTCCATTGGACCCGAGGTTCGACGCAAAACTTGGGTCGAATTCGGTCGCTGAAGATGCTGGCCTCGGCGGCGGCGCCTCACCGTCGATCTTTCTGCCCTACGCTTGTTTGATAGCAACGTGCGACACGTCGACATGGTTTCCCTGAGCATAGACTTGTAAGCCTCATGCGGGTGATCAGGTTAGACTGCGCGGGCTAGCCACGTATTGGGCGACCCAAAGGTAGTCGCCACGCGAGAGACATGCGCGCGGCGGGTTCGAGGCTCCCCAGGCGGGCCAACGGATTGGAGGAAGGCAGTCCGGGGCAGAAAATGGAGGAGAGGGGGGTGGGCGGCTGATCGTCAAGAAATTCGTGCCCAATCGGCCTGCGCTGGGCTGCTCGAACAGGCGGTGTACGGGTGCTTGACTGGCTGGCCTCAACTTGACGACCACTGCCATCTGCGCCGATCTCCCGCCTTGGGGGGAGGAAACTAGTGACGCCAGATGGAGAGCAGCCTACTGCAAGTCCAGACCGCGTCGAACCTTGGTTGGACCCATCAGTCAAAGGTGTGTGCTTGAGTGTGTGTGTGCGCGCGCATCTCTTCTCCGCAGGTTGGGGAACTTTGGACCCTTGGAATAGGCAGGTCGATCTTGGCTTGCAAGAAACCGGTCGACTCCTCTTCATTGAATATCCGGATTTCCCGGTTTCCATCCGTTAAACCCCCCGCCTCGCATTGCCCCAAGTCGGGCAGCAACCCCAACCCGACTGCCGTCAAACCCGCGGCAAGTGGTGTGGGTTTTGTATTTGCAGAGTTGAGACTGCGTTGTCTCGGCTTGCGATTACGATCTTGGCGGGCATCCCGCTTCTGACAATTGACCAGATTGAGTGAGAGCGGGCAAAATCCGTTCATAAGGGGGGGGGGGGGGGGGTAAACAGGCTCCCCCGTATTATATGGCCTGTGGTAGGTGCGGGAAGAGACGACTGTGGAAGCGTTTGCCTGCAGGGTGTTGCAGGTCTTCCTTTCTCCTGCCGACTGGGCTGTGCATGTTGCCTGCGAGTTGTCTGAATGTCGGGTTGTGTGCGGGATTGGCGTTTGCAGCTCGGCGAGCCAATGCATGCTGCTGATTGAATTGTAGGTGGCTTGTCAGCCTCCCCTGTTCATTGCGCGGCAGAACCAACCCCCCAGCTCCTGCTCGCGACCAAGCTACCAAAGAATTGAGACTTTGGATACGAGAGCGGACAGCGTTTCGCCGCCGAATGGATCTCCTGCCATCTCCGGTTGCCTTGAGCGACATGGATTGGCGAGAGAATGCGTCGGAAGGCAATGCAAAAAGCAAAGGAATCAATCATAGACCCGGTAGCAGCCAGGCAGAATTGGAACACAGCCGCGTACAGGCGGAACATGAGTGTGACCGTGATGCGATGTGACAAGTGACCAGGACCTTGCATGAGGCCGGGCAAGGGCGTGGGGACAAGATTGTGATTTGGCCATGTCGAGACGGCACTGAGAGCGAGAGCCCGGCTGTTCGGGACTTTGGTGTTGGGTGCGTGTTGACTGTCACGACTCTGATTGGCCTAGTCGATCATGTTATCAGTGCCAATGCGGACGTATCGTCAGATATGTGAGAGAAAGGCAACAACTGTATAACAATGGATATAACCCTACCCAGCATTTCACCTGTGAAGCCGCAAGGGAGAGCCGGTCCGGAGCAGAAGAAGCAAATATTGCCGCCAAATGAGGCTTGTCGTGTGAGGCGGAGTAGGACAGGGGAGCTACAGGGTATATCTTTCGCCCGCGAGAAACGGGATACCAAGTTGTAGATCACTGGGGTTCTGTGGGTGATGTTGTTATTTGAGTTGCTGACAAGGGTGAAGAGTTTATTGAGACACGGCTGAAAAGTCATCCCCGGTTCGTGTGCAAAGCAGGGCTGCCTATCGAGGCACAGATCGCCCTGTCGTTGCCGTTGTTGAACGACAGAGCGAAACGAGCCAGGCTTTGGCGACAGATTGGGTATTGGCGATATCTCACGGACGCCCCAGCCGCTTTGAGGTTTGTGATGTCGTCTTCAAGTGAGGGGTCTTAGCGCAGATTAACCATGGCGTAGATTAAACAAGCCAGCCCATCCTTACTTGGTCAAGGTGTGTGTCTTGCCCACCAAACCCAGAGCTCTGGAAAGCGCTCGGGATCCGCGTTGCGGGAAGAGACGTAGATCTCGGGGATGTCCTGTCTCTGGTTGTTCGAGCGGCATACAGGCGTCAGGGCTGGAGTAGTTGTGGAATGGCCAGGCTGCTTAACTAAAAAGGGGCTAGCAGCGCCGACTGTTAGCAAGCATACCCGTACCTCGACTTGCGGCCCTCTCTGTCCCGCCCTAAATTTCCCAGTGCCATGGTTGGTAAGGGTTGGAGGGACAGGGTTGAGACTTGCATGTTTTTCCTTTGCGTTGGTTTGCATATCAACAAATGTGATCTATCACTTTTTCGACGCCCTGGCTCCACCACACTCTCTGCTTTGGGGGTGAGGAAAAGGTGTCCCTGTGGGTAGACAGACATGATCTGATAATCCTTGCAAACAAGAGAACCACAGTGGAGCCTCGACGTTTGTACCCATACCTACAGCTTTTGGGTATCGGCTCACTGAACCGGATCTTCGTTGGTGCTTGGCCCGCTTTCACGTTGGAAACTAAAACCGACGCTGCTCTGGTAGACCCGGGTGGGTCCCGGTGATGTGGGTCTTTCGCGGCCGGCTTTGACCGGAACGTCCATCTCGTTCTGTTCTTGGCAGCTCTGAGATTGGTTGGCATATCTGGAGATTGCTTAATGGCCTTATAATGAGAGCCTTCCACTGCTTCATAGATTCCGACAATGATATAAGAAATGGCCTTCTGAGGCTTTGGGTCAAAGTCATACGCAGCACGCCGGCTGACATCGCACTCATCTCACTGACTAGACTGAGGGTTTGCCTCCGTACAAGCCTCGACTCCGCCTGCGTTCTCCTGGCTTTATTTAACAAGAGTGGATTCATGGTGACACGTGGGGATGTATCGGTCCAAGCCACATAATGCTTCGGTTGCCTAGTTTGTAATTATGATGGCACTATCACGTATTCTTCAACGTCCTCGCTAGAATTCGCACCAGAATGCTACTCGAATATGCGTTGTCGCTTAGCAAACAGTTCCAGTTTGATAAGTATCTATGACGTCTCACACCAAGCCAGGCACTTGAATGTGTTCACCAGAACTCAAGTTCGTCACACAATAGGCGCGTCGAGCCCATATAAGTGATGCTAACAGTAGTGCTCGTCAGTGCGCGAGCATGAACGGGCCGTTCGGATTCAAGGTTCACTGTGCAGAGGCTTCACTGTCAGCGCTTGGTAACAGTAGTAGGACATCAAATACTGACAACGTTTAGTCTCACTTTCTCACATCATCGGATTTCGCTGTTACTTAGTCAGTGCAACAATGTATACATAAAGTTAAGTCTAACTCTCAATACATCAACATCGAGAATGGGTTTAGAACACTTTTTAACATGCTACTAGCTTAACTCATAGGTAGACGTCTTTCTTGTAGTTGGATAGACGCACTGCTTCTTCCTGCTGCATCTCTCTGCTCATATTCTCGCTCCCTGTTAATCGGGGCAGACACCTCCGAGTCCCTTGTTCGCTTACGCCTTTTAAGTTGTAAGATTCGTTCAATGATAAAGATTGCCACTATCGCTGACAACGTACTGATCGTACCAATCGCCAAAAACCTTAGAAAGCTTCGCGCCATCACACTGACGTCTGTAACCATACCCTCAAGGAAAGACAATAGACAGGACGACCAAAGGACCCTTATCATAACCCTTAGAGCAGAACCGGGTAGCTTGCGAATTTTCTTAAACCGCCTTGTCGTTTCAACCTGGGCTTGCTGGAACATTGCATCCGTGAGTTCAACATGATCAGACAGCTTACTAAAGGGTTTGACGACGGCTGCAATGAAGATAAAATGTGTCCCGAGGACAACAAAAGTTCCGATAAGGTCGTAGATAAGTAGTCCAAGATCCTTGAGTCGTGTTTGAATGCTTAGTATAGCTGCAGTCAAAGACAGGGGAAGGAAAATGATCGCAAGCAGAGTCAAGCGCTTGACGCCGATGGCCTGGCCCATTTCGTGCGCAAAGGTCAGAAACTTTAGGTCGTGCTTCAGTCCGCTCAACTTTCTCTCAAGGCAGCATCTCGTCTCTCTAGAGTAGATTCATATGCTCGTCTTCAAGCCTATCCTGGACTCGCCGTCTTCAGATTCGACTGAAGAGGGGGCCACATGACCTGCTGTATTTCCAAGGGCCTCGATCAGAGACTCTATTGTTGATAGCATCAAGTCACCAGCCATTTGAAATCGTTGGAGTTGTCGAGCGTCCTTGGTAATGTTTTTGAGCTGCCACTCCCTAAGCTGCAAGCGACGAGGATTATATACGAGGCGGCGGCCTTCTAAATGTTATGCTTCGAACAGTAACAGACTTTCAGTGAACATCATTAGATGAACATGGTAGTACTGTAATACAAAGACTTGTTTCCAATTTTTCGGGTTTTTAGTTGGGTTGTAGATTGAATCTAGTTCTCGATGATGGGATACGAAGTCTGTTGTACGTTGCATAGAGTCGAGGTCGAGTCGACCTAAAGTACTCGTTTGGTCAACGAAATACCTGCATAGAATGATGGCTTATTCGAGATGTAGTAGTTAGTTAAAGGTGATAGTCCGGTAGCAATGACGTTAAGTACCTTCAGTGCGCTATTCATCATATCCTCGGAAAGTCAACTCGCTTGTAACTCGACTCAGTACTGTTGAGCCCTCTCTAGTAACATTGTCTGAGTAGCCTTCGTTCAATCGTCTTTCTTTGATGAATTCAAATGTTCTTAGTCCAAAACGTTGCTTCCCGTGTGTTTTTTTACCACAGTGAGAGAATTGGCAAATTGCCCACTGTCGATTTGAGCTTGCCATGAGATATCAATCGCTCGGACTCGATGTCAGTGATGGGTTCTAGCCGCTCGACAACGCATACCCGGGAACCATCATCTTGCGACCTTGGCGGAGGGACTGATGAGGCACCTCTACCAAAAGTGTTAGAAGTCGTAGAAACATTGAGGTCAGTGGCCGACTGAGAAGATGGTGATGTGTTCCAGATTGGGATAGCCTTCAGAACGTATGAGGAATGGATGCAGAGTTCCCAGTCTTCGTTGTAGTCCCAGCTGGAGGACACGAATGTTGCCCCCTGCACCTTTTTGGCTTGAAAAAGCTTTATTGTTTGTTGAATATGTTCCTGTCTCAACATTACAATTTCACAGAATCGACAGCTTCCATTGAAGCGCGGTAAAGATGACATACACAAGGAGAGAAGCCTGATCGGAGCCCATTCATTTAAACACAACAACACCACGCTTAGCGTCGCACAGCAGGACACAATCCGTTGATGAGAGTTTTGTACGATGTAAGCAACATGCTCATATCATTGGCAGATGACCCTGGTGGCCGCGGAGACACCGAAAGTGGTACACGTGTATTTATCGGATTCGTGCCTCGACAGTAATTAGGACAGCAACTTCGCAATGTCTGAATACCAACGCTGCACACTTCTAAGACGTATTATGACAAATGGCAAGGCCTATGGCATCAATTACTGTATGATAACTTTCAACATAACTCTTGAATCTTTAGTACTTGGTATACTCGAATGGAGACTGAGCTGCTCAACCGATCTCTCTCATCATCCCAGGAATCAATCAAAGCGAGGACAGCGGCGCCGCATTCGGGACAGAGTGTAGATGACGGCGACTTGGAAGTTGGGCTGCAAGCAGTTGCTGGTATTGATACTGGTTTTAATAGATTGCTAACTAGGCTTGCCCTAGAGTTGTAACAGAGAGGAGTAATGTTGGTCGTACACTTTTCGCAGTAGCAGTCACCACTCAAGACAGAGTACTAAAAAAACCTCCTCAATAGGTAATAGACAAGTTGGAGAGTCCCTTTGAAGAGCGTGTCACTCGGGAGTTGAAGCCTCTGACCGGCCTGCGTTTAGATTATCGTAGTACGTTAAGCCTCCCGGCTGCCCGGTAGGTGAGCGTTATATATACCCCAAATGCAGTGATTTCGTGAAACGTACCCTGGGTAATATTTCCATGTGTAATTAGTCAGAGCACTGGAACCATACACCTTCCCAGCCGAACGCAATCGACGACCGCACCTTTGGATAAGCCTAATCTAGCCACATTCAATTCCAAAGCATACTTCCATCGTTATTGGCTATCTGTTCAACCCGCAAGCTATGTCGTCATGTGTAGCTATACAGCACACTTGCACCGACCCGACCGAGGCAGAGGGATTGTGGAAAATATGTGTGAGAATGATAAGTACACTGGGCTACCACACACTTGAACCATGTACAAGAATCCAACGCAACAGTTATCGAAGCCAACATTGTTTTCCTGCCCGGGATTGCAATATCCAAAGAGAAAGAAATGCAAAAACCGAGCGGGTTGCGTAGGAATTATTTCGACAAAGGAGCAAAATTTGCCTAACGCCCACCGAGTGATATGGGAAGACTCCTCCTGAGAGGCCTTACGATTCACACAACAGCAAAGCTCGGTTCATTATTAGACTGATAGAAACGATTTTGTTCAAAGGTTGTCGTCTCACAATACCAATGTGCACATACCTGTCGAATTGCAGCTGCTCACCCAGCATGAGACCACTGACGCGACAACGCGACATTGAAAGTGTCTTAGACACTAAGAGGAAGGCTAGATACGGTGATCGTTCAACAAGTAATGCGTCCCTTAATCTATGTCGTCCTTTGAAGCTACAGGAAGTTCAAGGATCGACGACGATATACTATTTTACATCCATGATACTTTGACCAACGCCACCCACAAGCTAAAGTAAATGTGTTGCAGCTGAAGTACCGACCATAGCAATACTAGAAGGCTGGTCTCTCAGTGAGAGGAAACAAAATCAGAGTATTCATTGGGTAGTAAGGTATCGCTATCTAAAACAACTCCGAGAGGCGCCTCGATCTGGCGGTACCTGCACTTCAAGCGGATGCGGCGAAGATCTGTTACCTGAGGACCCTACCAGTGGCATCCTTACTATTCGCGAGTTCGTCTCCCACCCTAAAGCAGAGGGTGATGTTACGGCCAACCTACCCGTACTTCACAACTTGCAGGGAGGCGGAGAGTGTCGCGGTCCTGTCCTTTCAAGCGGAAACCCGAATACTGAAGAACAAACATCGCTCATAGTATATACGGTACGAGTCTACCAGAGACGTGTGAAAACACCTCAATAAACCACGAGGATTGGATACATGGGAGGGTTACCACCCCGGAGCCGAACTCCGTATTCGATCGACGTGACTTTCGAAAGAAAGACGCTCAATCTCTCCAGACACAAGGCCCAGCAATCATATCGGAGGACCGCACAGATACGAGCACCAAAACTCAAGCTGCTGAAACCCAGGAATTTAAATTCAGGCCAATACAGCGGCCGCGATGCCGCCAGGGGGTAATGGTGTATCTCTACCTAGAAGAGTGTTGCAATTCATGTCTCGTGATCCTGATGCGCGCGTCACCACTATGTTCTACTCTAGAATGTGTCTGCAAAGTAAACGTTAGCTCGATCCTCGACGAAGCAGAGAGTACAAAATCGAGAGGGAAACTTACCCAAGGTCATGCTCATGCTGACATCTGTGTTCTCCACCATCTTGGTGAACTCCTCGAAGCTAATCTTGCCGTCCTTGTCCAGGTCTGCCTCCATGATAGTCTTGTCGACGATCTGCTGCAGCTGCTGGTCTTTGAGGTTGCTGCCAACCATCATCTTGAGGACGATAAACAGCTCGCCGTTGCTGATGTAACCGTCGCGGTCAATATCATACACCTTGAAGGCAAAACGCAGCTTTTGCTCCTTGTTGCCCTTGCTCGAGAAGGCGCTGAGGCCGGAAACGAACTCCTGGAAGTCGACGTCGCCGCCGCCGTCCTCGTCGAAGATGGCAATCATTCTGTGCAGGTAGCATGTATCAGCAACATGACTCGGGCGGTGCATTCGGTCGGAGATGGGTTGGCTACCTTGTAGCTAGCGGGTTGGAGGAAATCTGGGGGAGGCTAAGGAACTCATCGCGCTCGATTGTGCCGGAGTTGTCCTACGAGAGAGTCGGTCAGCATGTGGCCCCATCTTGCGACATGGGTTCGCCGAAGCGGAAACGACAAGAAAAAGGTGTTCACGGGAAAACATGCCTTGTCCAGCTTCATGAAACGTTTCCTCAGACGGTCAACCTCTTCTCTGTCGACTGCCTGCCCGTCAGCACGCTCAAGTCTGTGCGACAAAGAAGTCGACTGCGGGGGAGGGGCTCACAGTTGGACCCCTGGACAATATTGTCCAGCACCGCACTGGTAGTGTTGCCCATGATGGAGAACGTGGGCGATCGGTCTTGACTATAGCTGTAAGGATGCGCGATGTGTGCAGCTGTGAGAGTTGTTCGATTGGGGAGGGTTCGTCGCAGGAGGGCTTTGTGTCGAGCTCGAGTTCGCTAGTTCGCCGTGGGGTTCGCCTTGAAGGGTGGGAGTTGGGAGATTGACCAGTGCAAGGCTAAGCGGGAGTACAATAGGTACGGGCGTGGGTAGTCAAAGTAAGGACAGGCGGCGACCAGGCGGCCGGATTGGACTGGACGGGATTGGACGTGGATTCAGGCAGCTGAACAGCGACCTGAGCCAGAACCAGAACCCACCGCCAGCGCAGGACGCTTGCGCACAGACCAATCCTGGATCAAGTCGCCTCCATTTGATGGACGTACGACGTGAACGGCTGGCGAAGTGTCAGATGTATTACCACTCCCGTTTGAGTTTCGGGCGGATATGAGGGCAAGAAGTAGGTTCAAAATGAGATGCATTTTTTCCTGCTTGTTCCAGAATGACTACTACAATGCCATATGTCATCCCAAACACGACCGTCTCTTGTTGGATTTTTGCAGCATCAGACTCGACCAGCACGTGACTTGCAGCACCCCCTATTTTCAGGCGGCCTTTGGGCAGGTGCCTGTCAGTTCCATGGGACGTCGGCCAGTCTTTGCTTCCCAGGTCCGATCCGGCTGCTGGTCCGAGCGCCACAAAGGTACCAGCTCAGCGCTTTTACTACTGCGCGGTACCTCTTCTCGACGGGCGCGATTCAAACCTCCTTCTTCGAAAGTCCTGGACTGAAAACTCTGCACCCGCGAACATCAACGTCACCTCATCAAGCAGCGACAGTTCGACCATCAATCCAAACCCAACAACGTCGATTTTTATCCCTCCAAACTGCAAATTCCAGCGTCGCATGACCCCCTGTATGACTTGATCGACTTTTTTCGCGGATTTTCCGCTGGCTTTCCGCCTTCGACCCCCCACCCGCCACCATGTCTACCAGGAAAGTCCGAGTCAAGAAGTTGAGCGTCAAGACGCTTCTTCCTGTGCTCAGAGAGGATGATATCGACGCTGCAGAGTACGAATCTTTGACCACCGAAACCCAGATCGCGACCGGTGTCGAAGCAGCCGAGGAAACAGTGAGTCACTTCTACCTCCGTATCGCTGCCAGATATCACGTGATGTGTCACGTGACCCACATTGGCACACCCCGGCTTATCCACTTCTCACTGCCCGTCGTCGGCGAACCAGCCATGTACTGACATGGCACCTTTAGGAATACCATCTCCAATCCATCCTCAAGGAGGCCGGTACTAGCAATGACCAAGAAATTCCTGTCCCGCCTCCTCAGGAGAGCCAGATCAACTATGATCTGCTTTATCCCAGTCACTTCCAGCAGCCCACCTCTTACATCCGTTTCTCGCAAACTGTTGAGGAATGCATAGGAGTTTCCTATGATATGACAACAGAAGACGATGAATTCCTGAAGCAGTACAACTCCACCAAAAAGACCGTCGCATCTCAGCTGTCAGAAGATGATTTCGAACGCATTATGGAAGTGTTCGAGGAGACTGCCTCTGAACAGACCCCATTCGCATCAATAGACAACACCGTGGTTGGCTATGATTTGATGGTCCCCTCACTTACCTCGCTTGGTAGCAACAAGCTGATGGCACATGCCAAGCATGTGTATGAGCACTGGAAGTCGCGCAGGCAAGCGCTTGGCAACAAGCCTATCCATCCCAGCGTAAAGTTTGAGACGCACCAGGAGAGCGATGAAGCCGACCCCTATGTTTGCTTCAGACGTCGCGAGGCTAGACAAACGCGAAAGACAAGGCAGAGAGACGTCCAGAGCGCCGAGAAACTCAAACGACTTCGCAGAGAACTCGAGGATGGACGACAACTCATTATCCAGTCATATGAGCGGGAGATGCTCAAACGTGAGCTCCTCACCTTTGACCGCGCGATATTCGAGCAGAGGGCCAAGCTTAAGGAGATGAAGGTCAAGCTCGGTATCAAGACCGAGGACGAAGACCTCATCAACCACAAGGTACGCAGTTCCCTGCGGCCCAAAGGTCGAGGAATAGATGCTGACGGAGCACAGCCCCCAAGAAGAAGCCCGCAGAAGTGCCAGCTCTTCAAAAGCCACCTGGCAGCCATCTTCGCATTGCTGTGCGTCCAGATGGTCGGTCCATGGAGGCAGACCTATTGCAGCTGGCGGATAAGCTTGCTGAAAAGGAGAATGAGTTGCGAGCGGATGTTGAAAGCAAGGTCCACAACCACAGGAAGTGGAACCAGAACCATGTGGATCTCACCAGAGATCCCCTATCCCCGGTCAAGGAACAGGGTATGGAGGCCAGCTTCCGACCCGCCAAGACCCAGTACCTTATGACGCCCCCGGCGTCCACATCATCTGAGTCGGACGCCATGGACGTTGATGATGAGACAGAACCAGTTGCTGATAGGGGCATCATGTCGGTGTTCCAATTCAAGGCGGGCGGTAAGGAGAAACCCATCAGCAACCAGCCGGCGTTCCGTCGACGTATCGGACGGCTGGGTCGTTTGTGGATCGACCGTCGCGGAATGACAACGCCGCCAAGAATGGAGGGTGAGGAGTACACCGATCGATGGAAGTATGACCAGGACGACGAGGACGAGACGCCCGTGTACGAGGTCGACCCGTACGACACACGGGCGTTGAAGTTCCGGGCTACCATCCCGTTGTCGCAGTACGTCTACCAGCGCCGGCAACTTCCGCATGAGGGCGCGGTCAACGGCCAGGTACCTCCGCAAGCAGCCGGAGTAGCTGGCAGCAGACCGGCATTGCCGCAGCCCCCGACGCCGCAGGCGCAAGTGGCACTACAGCAGCAGCAACAACTGCAGCAACAACAGCGGCATCCATCGCAGTCGTCGCCGCCGGCTCAAGCCGCGCCAGCTCAAGCTGCCGCCTCATGAGGAACGGACAAGTCGTCGAGACGCGAATCTCTGCTCCTCATCCCCGGATGACGCGTGTTGTATACCCCCAATGGTGTTTGGTTGTCTTTTGGTTTTGTACAGAGGGCCTGGTGGCAGGTTGGACGGTCGGGTCGGCGTGGCGTTTTTGGGTTGTGGTGGTTCCCATGTAAAGTATATGTATGCAAAGGCAGCATGGCGACGAGGTGTTGAGAGGCAGGCGGTCTGCCTAGACCAATGCATTAGGCAAGGAAGATAGATTCCCCACCATAATGAAGAAGATCAATAATGACCTTCCATGCATGAGGCCCGTTGCTGTCTTTGTGCAAGCCATGGTTGTATGTAGAGGCGGAAAATGACTCTTAGTTCTCGTGTGTGTTCGCCTGGTGCTTGTGGACGGGACACGGGAGGTCGGCCTTGCGGCGGCAGCCAGCGTCATGTGCCTTGGCCATGGAGCCTCGGGGACGACGACAGGCACTCAGGGGTGCGTGCTTTTGTGCAGTGAGCACAGAGGCAGAAGGGTGAATGGGAGCTTCTGGTGTCTTTGGTGCGTCAGCCTGCGGTGGTGTTGAACGGGGGTATGGTTTGTGTAGTGACTCGGGGAGTTTGCGACGAACGGGTGGTCTGGCGCGGCATTATGCTCGTCTGGGTGACGCAACCACAAACTGAATCTCGAAAAGGCCTCTGCCTCCAGGAGTCCATGAGGATAAAGCTGAAGAGGGGCCCAGAGAGGCCTCGGATGTTGTAGAGAAGAAGGAGGTCAGAATGCTCGGCGGTGGTGAGGCGTCAGCAGACATGACCTTTGTCTGCCCCGAAACCCCGATTCGGCAGACCTGTGCCCGCAGATCCCCTCGGCGATCACGAGTCGCAGGAAGGCACCCAAAGACCCGGGAGCAATGGCACTCGCCAAAAGAGGGAAGAAAAGGGGAGAAAAAAGAGGAATGTGTGACTGGTAAAAGACGGCACTGAAGAGGGGAAAGGGCATTGGAGAGGGGAGTAAACGGGCAAAAGTAAGTAGAGAAAGAATTGTGTAGTGAAGAAAGAGGAGAGTCCACTTCTTGTCGAGGCTTACCGGATGGTGGGTGTGGGGATACTTGCGTTGTACCTCTTTGCCGTACTTTGTGTGTGTGTGGCCCGGCTTTTTCGCTCTTCGTGTGCTTCCCGGGCTCTCGCTGGAGCGAACGACTTCTCTGTCCGTCCCCGTCCAGGAAGAGTGAGGTGTATCTGTGGGTGGCCAATTCTCGGAGATTTGGTTTCCCACGAGACGAGGTGAGCGTCGACGGCGTTTGCCGGGGACGTGGACGGGGGAGGCAGAGCAAGTGGTCAGCAGAGGAAGGCTGGGCTGGGCTGAGCTAGGGGTGTCACGGTCGTTACGCAAAAGCCAGCCCAGGGCAGAACGCTAAGGGTCCGGTACGGTGGGAAAGACGGTTGTGGCAGCTCTGCAGTTCTGCATTCTGAGGTGCGCTTTGGGGGGGCGGGCCTGGGCAGGGGACCAGTAGATTACGATTGCGACCCATATAATTCCCGTCCACAATTCTCTTCTGGAAGGGGGCATCCCACCAACGACCACCGTTTTTACCCCTCCTACGTCAACTTTTTTTGACGCCTCGGCCATTGGTCCCTGTTGCGACGGCGAGAGAAGGTCGACACACTGTACGGATTTCGAACTGGATTATCCGGCGCGTATACGTCTTGCTAGGCACAGCAAGCTCGCTCACCGAGGAGACTTGAAGAGACAGGGAGGACTAAAGCGGAGGACTGGCAGATTGGTCCCCCTAGACACACAAGTGCATCGGAGCCCCATCCCATGAGCAACACCACCCGCCCCCAAAGAGGCCCCACGATCCGACCCTCGACGCCGATACAAATGCGCGACCACCACCCGCGACAATGACCGAATCCCCCTCCAAGCTGACGACAGCAACCATGACCAAAAAGCGCGGCCTCCTCGCCTCGGCTGCGAAGGCTCCGCCAACAAGCTCGGCATCGGCGTGATGCTCCACAACGGCACCGAGTCCACGATCCTCTCCAACGTCCGGCACACCTTCGTCTCACCACCCGGGACGGGCTTCCTCCCCAAGGACACGGCCAAGCACCACCGCGCCCACTTTGTCCAGCTCGCCCGCCGCGCCCTCCGCGAAGCCGGCGTCAGCCCCGCCGACCTTGATTGTGTCTGCTTTACAAAGGGCCCCGGCATGGGCGCGCCCCTGACCTCGGTCGCCGTCGCCGCCCGCACCCTGAGCCTGCTCTGGGATAAGCCCCTCGTCGGCGTGAACCACTGCGTCGGCCACATCGAGATGGGCCGCACCATCACCGGCGCCCAGAACCCCGTAGTGCTGTACGTCAGCGGCGGCAACAGCCAGGTGATCGCCTACGCCGAGCAGCGGTACCGCATCTTTGGCGAGACCCTGGACATCGCTGTGGGTAACTGCCTCGACCGCTTCGCGCGCACCCTCGAGATCAGCAACGACCCGGCGCCGGGGTACAACATCGAGCAGCTCGCCAAGCAGGGCAAGCGGCTGCTCGAGCTGCCGTACGCCGTCAAGGGCATGGACTGCTCGTTCTCGGGCATCCTGGCATTCGCCGACATTCTGGCGGGGCAGATGAAGGCGGCGCAGGAAAAGGGGGAGGAGACGTTCACGCCGGCGGATCTGTGCTTCTCGCTGCAGGAGACCGTGTTTGCGATGCTGGTCGAGATCACGGAGCGGGCCATGGCGCACGTCGGCAGCAACCAGGTGCTCATAGTGGGCGGCGTCGGCTGCAACGAGCGGTTGCAGGAGATGATGGGCGAGATGGCCAAGGAGAGGGGTGGCAGCGTGTACGCCACCGACGAGAGGTTCTGCATCGACAACGGCATCATGATTGCCCACGCCGGTCTGTTGGCGTATGAGACGGGCTTCAGGACGCCGCTGGAGGACAGCTCGTGTACGCAGCGGTTTAGAACAGACGAGGTTCACATCAAATGGAGAGATTAAGGATCATTGTCGGTCAATGCGGCTTATTCTGCCTATTCAATTCCGTTGCCCCCGTGACTAAGACGGGACATACAAGACTCTCAGGACTATTTACTCTGCGGTGACAACTACTCATGCATGGCACGCCACTCAGTGAATGGATTCCATAGAAAACCCCGGGTCGTCGGCTACTCGTCCGTTGTGGTGGGTTTATATATGATTGTCGTGACATACTGTCTCGGGGATTAGCGAGGGGCTGAGCAATAAGCAGTGGTTAGCTCACCTTGTTCTTGTAGCGCGTTGTGGCCGAGACAGCCAGGATGTTGTTCTTAATGCTACTAGTAGCAAGGTGGTTGAGAACAGTGTGGTTGGGCATGTTGAGCACGCTGTTGTCGTCCTTCATGAGGACCGCGGCGTTCAATATGGGCTTGCCCAAGAAGCCAGGCAAGCTAGGAGGGGTCGGCAGCTTCTCTATAGCGGTCACCGCATACTGATACGCCGGCGAGTCTTCGGGCTGGTCGAAATCCACCAAGTACTTGGGTATTTGCTGAAAGTACTGACTTGGCGATGGCACCTCTCTGCCTTTAGGGGGCTTGGCTTGCTCATCAGCCTGCGACGCAGACGTGTTGGCAGCACCCTTGTCAACGGTGGCTGCCGTGGCGACACCGTCCTTTCCAGGCTCAACAGGCGCCTTCGCCGGCAGGTCGTCTGCGCTGACTTCGATGAAGTTGACTAGGTTGTTTCCAAAGTCCACGGTTGTCGGCAGGTCGGGCGAGGTCTGCATGATTCCGTCCACCAAGAACCTAACATGGTGTGTTCCCGGAAGAATGTGAATCGTCGCTGCATATACGCCAGGCTGCCCGTCGCTGTTAACCAACAATTGTCAGCCCACTTCACAACAGATTCCAGTATGCAATGCTGCGGATATCGCCCGGCACGGGCAAGGCAGCCCATAGTGGCTGGAATCCCAAACCTCCGGGAGCCACATGTGTGACGCAGGCAGCCGAGATTTATGCGCTCGGGAGTCAAACTTACACAGGATGTAATCTATGCTTGCGGTTCCATTGGAAGATGGTTCCCGTGACGTAGACCTTCCCTCCTCCCTTGCGCCATTCGAGACGAGTCGGCACTGTGGGCCGCGTCTTGTCGACGATCAGCTCCTCGCCATCTTCCTCGTCAACGGTGTTCGTGCTCAGCGCCGACGACTTCCTAGTCATGCCATCCTCGAGGGTTTCTACCTCCGCAACACTGCCATCGTTGGCATCGGCAGGCGCAATGATGGGCGACCCGGGAGTGTGTATCTCCTCCTCGATGGGGAGTGGCATACGCGGCGGACGTGTCAGATACGACATGTCGTTCACGCTGCTGTTCCCAACCAAGGCTGGTTCGATCATGTGGGCGGAGTAATGAGACCGGAGGGAGGAGGATTCGGTCGCGGCAGCGGCAGCAGGGACGTCTACGGGCTTGCTAGGCGCATCGCGGACGACGTGCTTGGCTTCGGGGGGCTTCGGTTGCGGGGCCGAGTTACTCGAGTTCGACGAGGGAGAACCGGTGGTGAAGTTGGAGATCGGGATGGACTGGAGAGGCTTTGGGCCCTTTGTGGTCGTGGAACCTTGGGCCTGGGTAAGGGAGGGTTCGGGCGGGGCAGCAACTCGCTCGGCAGACCGGGGCGGGATGATATGTTTGGACTCCCTTTTGTGGTGGTGGTGGTGCTTGGGAGAGTCCTGTGACGAGACAGGCGTCGCGGGCTTGGACGACGACGAGGGGTTGTTTCCCATTTTGTGTCGTTTCTTCTTCGTCCAGATTCGCTCGTGGGGTGGGACACGACAGCCTGGTCTCGCTGCGTGTGTATGGCCTGGGGGGCAGGTGGTTCTGGGACCTGGCCAGATCGAGTCTGGATTGGGGTTTTTTTTTCCTTGGGTAAGCGACGATGTCCGGCGGACACGGCAGGCGGTGCGGACGGATTGGGCTTCGGTAGCAGTGCAGGGAAAAGCGCGCGAGGGCAGCGCTGCCCAGATGAGCGCAACGCAGCGATTCGGCGGTAGTCACGATCCGGGGGGTGTCGGGACCCAATCTCCCCACGTCAGGCAAGGTAGCTGCGACTGCTTCGTACGAGCCTGGTTAGGTAAGGCGTAGTTGCACGGCGATAGTAGGCGCGGGGTTTGCGAGTTTACTGTCGCATTCTCGACGAAACGATACAGGGCTACGCTGTATGATGGAATGTTGTCGGGGTTTGTTGTTGTTTTTTATGTACGGAGAAGGCTACCGGGTGGGAAGTCGGTGTTGATGGGCTGATAATATGCCTTTTGGATGGGGTGACGATTAGCGAGTGCAAGAGACTCGCTTTTTGGAGATTGGATGAGAGGTCAGTTTAGTTCAGCAACGGGCTGGATGTTAACAGAGAGCGAGTGTGTGTGTGTGTGTGTGGAGGGGTGGTCGGGCGACTATTCCAACGCCGGTGTTTGGGGGGTTCGGCCCAGATAGAACGTGGCCGAAGCAGATAAGCTGTACCTGAGTGGTACTCTGTACTCTGCAATTCTTATTGCGGACCGCGGGGAAACAAGTACCGGTGGGCCTCCGCTTAGCCGATCAGTGGGTTACGTGAAGTATGGAGGATCACTTGCATCTGTAATTCATCCTATCTACCTGTGGTAGCTTCTTGAACCTTTGCCCTCCTTATCAAATGAACTAAAAATGAGAGAAAAACGCAAGTTACCATTTCCTCGGTGTGTCTTCTGCTCTACCACCAGTCCAAGGCGCAATATATATGAGCTCGAGAGACGGCAATTGCAACAAGATAGATAAGTACCAGGCTTGGCCGCCTTCTCCAGACTGGTCAGTGCACGCCTGTAAATTCGATGCCCCTAGGCCCGTCCGATAGCGACTGGCCTGCTCGACAACGCTGGAGGCTGAAGCTGGCCCTGCCTCTGGAGCTCCCTCCACTTGCCGTCCTCCAACTCAATGCCAGTTGCGGGTGTCCAAGCCCGCTAGCTCGCGTGCACACTTCTGTCGCTACATCAACCCCTGAATTTCTGAGCTGGAATGTTGGAATGCACAATAGCCATTGCCCATTTCACAATCCAGCAACTCCTCACCTTCGACCACGTCCCCTCCAGAACGGCTGTCTCCATCGATCGACGTTGTTCTCGATAACCGCAAGCTTGCCCACTCTCTTGACATGCATCAAGAAGCAGAACAGGACCACTTTCATCCCCGAGTGTAGCTCACATCGAGCTACCCCTGTTAAACGTCTCAACGTCATTCTCACAGCGTCCATCACGACATGGCGTCGCTGTCGTATGCCTCGGGCGTAATCGCCATCGCCACATGGCCCGCGAGGATTGCATGGAAGCCCGTGGCCCTGTTCATTAACACGATCCTCATCTTGCTGTCGCCTCTCGTACTCATGGCATCGTATATCATCGTATGCGGCCAAGCTTTCATCGACTTCTTAGCTAGCCTCCAGGTAAGCTCTCTATCCCTTGCAACAGTGTTCATCTACAGCAACGCTAACGCTCATAGCCCATCTACACTTTTGTCGGTTCCCTCATCATCCCTTGCAACATCTGGATAGCCCATTTGCTAACCCACCCATCAGCTGGCTTGCGGCGCCTGTATCGGTATCGTGGCTGGTCTGACCATGTCATGCACATCCGGTATAATCACCGCAATATTTGGCATGCATGACGACAGATCGAGGTCTCTGTCTCCGACGCCAATGCCTTCGACGCCCTCGTCGGAACGGCCAGGAACCGGTAAGACCGAAGACTCATCGTCCTACGAGACTGACTGGCACATTCTCAACAAGCCGCCCCCCAAGAGGCGGAGGCGGACACCGGGACTCTGGTCGCAGACAATTCACGAGGAGGACGATGACGATTCTGAGATTTGACTTTGTATTTCGGGATTTCTTCACACATACCATACGCAGCAGGGAAGGGAAGCCATCATTACCTGGGAATCACTTCAAAATGCCAACCCTGCGTGGGAATATGCCTCCGCCCCTAAACGCCTGTTCCTGTGCTTCGCCGAGCTACCCACCCTGTCCTCCGATATTATAGTGTCTTGTGATACAGGCCGCAATATCATCTGCGGTATATGTCCCGCTCGCGCTCCCTTATCGGTGAGCGGCTACGACTTCTCGTCCGGCGGTCCCAGTCTCGGTCGTGCCATCGTTCATCTCTACTATTGCGACGACGGTCGCGCGGAGGTCGGTCATCCCGGTGGCGTGGGGCATCATCCCTGTAACTCGGTATGTAGGTATCCACGTCGGGTGCCCTTCCTCCTCGACTCCTAGGTCGCCTGTCCCGATCTCTGTCCCGGAAAGCATCGCGTTCCATGGGCCCGCCGTTGACGTACTCAGGCGGGGGCGGTCTTGGTGGCAAGCCTCTGTCTCGCTGCCAAGCTGGTCTACGCTCGTCCCCGTTTCGGTGGGCCCCTGGTACGTTGGAGTTACGGTTGCCGTTTACACCGTTGCGGTTGTTGTAGGCGTCGGCGTTGTTGAACCCGGCCTGAGCGCCGTGTGCTTCGGGGCCCATGCCTACCGTGCCCCCCTTTGGCGCAGGCGGGAGCTTCGCCTGGCGGTCGTGGAACTTCCGCCTATCCAGCTCATGACTATCCTCAAACGTGGGAAGATCGCCTGGGTCGGCCGGCATGGGGGCCATCTTGAAGTACGGGTGATTGAGGGCGTCGCCGGCGTTGATACGACTTCTCCAGTCGAGTTTGAGGAGCTCCTTCAGCAAAGAAATGGCACCCGTCCCATACTCCCTGAATCTGTTAGACAAGCTGCCGGGTCGCGGACGCGGTGCAACAGCCTCGGCACCCGGGAGCGTATTGAACAGGGGCATGTTTTCCGGCGTCGGTGATCCCATGAGATCCCAAATGATATCGAGTTGGTGAGTGTCGCTCTCGCCGGCCAAAATCGGCTTTCCAACAAGCATTTCGCCAAAGACGCAGCTATCGGATAGGTTAGTATTTCGAAGCGTAGCAAGTCGCACAGGTTCATAGCTTACCCAACACCCCAGACGTCAATAGCGGTCGTGTACCTCTTCAGGTGAAGTAACAATTCGGGGGGTCGATACCATCTAGTGACGACCAGGCCAGTGTATTCTCTCTTTCCCTCACCTGCGCCGTGACCCGGCTTCGGTGTAGGCCCTTCGTAGTGCCTTGCCAGACCAAAGTCGGCAATCTGAAGGATGCCCTTATTGTTGATCAAAAGGTTGGCGGCCTTCATATCTCGGTGCAAAATATGGTTTTCGTGCAAGTACCGCAGCCCTTCGAGAAGCTGCAGCATGTAGCATTTGATCTGAGGCTCGGTGAAGTGAACGGAGGGGTTGTCAAGGAGACCGGACAGATCGTGATCCATGTACGGGGTCGCCATATACATGATTGGCCGTTTGCGCTTGTCGCCTGTGACAATCCGGGTCAGGAATTGCTGCTGGCGAGATGGGTAGTTGAGCATGAGCGACTTACTGGCTCTCTGGGGGTGCTCCACAGCCATGTCAACGAGCTGCAGGATGTTTTTGTGGGAGAGCAGCTTCAAAAGTTTGATTTCGCGCAATGCAGTGATGGGAAACTGTCAACCGTTAGTTGATGCCTGGGGTGCATGGGGTTGGTGTCACACGTACGCCATCCTTCTCGTGATGCATGATGATTTTCTTGAGGGCAACGTGGGCGTTCGTCTTGCGAGATCTTGCACGATGGACTTCACTGCAGATTATCGATCAGCATAAAGGGCAGAGACGCGATGGCTGCTCATGAACTTACCCGAAAGTACCCTCACCCAACTTGCCGAGGAGCTCGTAGTCGGTGATTCGCGAGCATCCCTGGAAACTCGCTCTGGGGCGCTGATGCTGTATCGCAAATGTCCGAGGAGAGACGCCGCCGTTGGGCGCGGTGGAATCCATGATGACTGCGAAGCGCGGCGAGATGCGCCTGTCGCGTCGGGAATCGGCTTGCTCGATCGAAGCTTCTGGTGAGAGGCGGGAGTAACAGCGAATAGCGGCTAAATGAATCGCATTGCTATTGATATCTGACGCGTAAATTGCGGTCGGTCGTAATTGGCGGTCGTAGTAATTGTTCTGGTGCAAAACGAGGAGGCTGTTTGCTGCAATTGTTGGTATTCAGCTCGTGGCCAGGATGTTGAAGCTGGTTTGGTGTTTGGCGGTGTCTGTGGCAGAACCCCAATAGTTCCAGATTGGCGATGTGATGCCACGGCTGGAACCCAAAAAATCGCGGAAAATCCCTGGTCCTGCGTTGTGGGTCCTGCCGCTGGGAGGCAGGAGGCTCCTGGGTCTCCCAGAGCGTCTTCCTGAAAGGTACGTATCTTCCTCCCGGTGCAAATGGCAGGTTGATTTTGGAACTAGCATACGCACGTGCGTCATCGTCCGAAGGTCAACTTCTGCAAGCAACTACTGCTTTGCGACAAATCCAAGTTACCATCCAGCAACTGCCAGCGGTTTGTCCCAAACGGTAGATAACGAACTTGGCACGACACGGAACATCGACACTGAATCTGGGTCACATCTGGGTCGTCCACATTATCCAGCTCGTGGTCAGAAAATACTCCAACATCGTTGTCTAGCCCGGCCATGCCCGGCTTCTGGAGACGGTCACGTTGCGGTCGTGGTCGTTCTGTTACTTAATTATTACCCCTCCAAAACTCTGCCCGCCATCCGCTATCGGCTTTTGTCCCATGGTCTCTCCCCCACGATACTCGAGTTGTCACCCAACTTTTGCAACTCTTATGTCTTATCACGATAAGGTGTTCCCTTGAACGTGCGAGGGGCAGTGTCGATATTTGCCCACATTCCCATGTCTTTCCTTATCTGACTCTCCGGACAATTACAGGACAGGCACGCATTAACTTAATGTCAGCTCTAGTAAGGTTCAACCAGACCGTTCCCGTACGTCCGACTCTTCCATGTGCCTTTTTTTTTTTTTTAACTGGATTTGTTGCAA
The DNA here is from genome assembly GCF_022836535.1 of Colletotrichum spaethianum. Classification (NCBI taxonomy): domain Eukaryota; kingdom Fungi; phylum Ascomycota; class Sordariomycetes; order Glomerellales; family Glomerellaceae; genus Colletotrichum; species Colletotrichum spaethianum. The sequence continues at coordinate 613,778 of NW_026054798.1, forward strand.
AATGACTTGATTGACTCGCCATCCGTCTCCACTCGCGTGCTTTCACCATCCATAGCTAACCGCTGCTCATTGCACTTCTCACAGCCCGTCTCCATTAGACGAAATTTACCAAAATTTTGCACAACCCGTGACACTGGCCAACTGGTGTTGCCTTGCTCTCCATACAAAACCTCCTGCCCCTCCATTTTTACCCCGTGCCCCTCAACCTATCTGTGGAGGCTGTGGAATCTAATAAACTCTCAACTTCAACGTCAACTCTTTCTGGTTCTCTGCTGTCTCCCCCCTTGACCAAACTCGCCATTGTCGACGCATAATCAACATACGCAATGGCTTTCGAACCCACTGCCGAACGGCTCCTGCCGGCGTCCAACTACCCGGAATCTCGAGTCCTCATTATCATGACGGGCGGAACCATCTGCATGCAGCCTACCGCCGACGGACTCCAGCCCATTGGAGGTTTCCTGAAGAATGCCATGGCCCCGCGCCCCTCGTTCAATGACAAGTCGTCGCCTCCAGGTATGTCTTACTCGAGGGCACAATACACTAGAAAATATGAAAATTGTCGTGAACATGGGCAACGGCCAAATGTTACCGCCAGTCAAGAACTCATGTCGTTCGAACCCAAAGTTTCTGTTGTACTTGAGAGGCATCTCACGCAACCTTCACAAAATTCAACTAGCCGACTTGTCACAGCTACGCAATGCTGAGATTCGCTAACAAAGTACAGTCCAGCTCGAGGCCATCAAGGACGGCCAAAAAGTCGTGCTTGACAGCTTGAGAACACCGCCAAGCGCCTACTCCCGGCACATTCGCTACGGCGTGTTGGAGTTTAACCCTTTGCTGGATTCGAGCTCCATTTCAGCAGAAGGCTGGACTGAAATCGCCCAGACCATCCGGGAGAACTACCGTCTCTTTGACGGTTTTGTCGTGTTGCACGGCACCGACTCTCTGTCGTACACGGCTTCGGCTCTTTCCTTCATGCTTTCTGACCTAGGCAAACCCGTTATTCTCACTGGCTCCCAGGCCTCCATCTTTGCCCTCCAGTCGGACGCTGTCGACAACCTCCTGGGCTCGCTCATCATCGCAGGAACCTTCGTCATCCCCGAGGTCGGCCTGTTCTTCCACCACAAGCTGTTCCGCGGCAACAGAACTAGCAAGGTTTCGTCCGCCGCTTTTGAGGCCTTTGCCAGCCCCAACTGCGAGCCCTTGGCCAAGGTCAACGGACTGGGTATTGATGTTAACTGGCCTATCGTCTTGAGACCTACCAGAATCGCCGAGCTTCAGGTTACGAACCACCTCGACACCGCCCACGTCGCCTGTCTTCGAGTTTTCCCCGGTATCCGGCCAGAGATGCTCGACTCGGTCCTGCGTGTCCCCGACCTGCGCGGTCTCATCCTCGAGACCTTTGGCATGGGTAACGCTCCCAGCGGCATCGACGGACGCTTAACCAAGGTTATCAAGGCGGCCGTCGACCGCGGCGTCATCGTCGTCAACGTCAGCCAGTGCATGAGCGGCTTTGTTTCCCCGTCTACGGCCCCGGAACGGAACTCGGCCGCGCCGGCGTCATCTTCGGCCTCGACCTCACGGCCGAGGCCGCCCTGACCAAGCTGTCGTACCTGCTCGCCATCCCGAACCTCTCGACCGCCGAGGTCAGCGCGCGGATGTCGCAGTCGCTGCGCGGCGAAATGACCGAAATGGCACTCCCGGTATTTTCGCATCCATCTGGTTCACTCGACTCAGTCGTAGCCCGGCTAACGGCGTCAGAATCGGCATTTACCGTCCTCGGTTACGCCATACGAAATGGCGATGTCCGGACGGTGAAGGAGATCCTGGACAACGACGGCCAGCGCGATCTTCTGAAGATGGCTGACTACGCCGGCAACACGGCCGTCCACTTGGCCGCCGTCGGGCCCGATATCGAGATCCTGCGCGAGCTACTAACGAGGGGCGCCAGCGTGCACGCGCGGAACCGCGCCAACAACACGCCGCTCTACCTCGCGGAGAAGACGGGCAAGGAGGGGTGCGTGCGGCTGCTAAAGGAGACGGGAGCGCACCTGTGGCAGGAAGAGGAAGCTATTCTGGGCTCTGTTCACACATCTGCATCTGCATCTGGAGGAGTTCAAAAGTAGGAAACTAAAAAGGTCGTCATTTGGTCATGGATATTTGCAGGCGTTTCTTAGAATCGACGTTTAGAGGTCGGGTTTCAGCGATAACAAAGCAAAGCAAAGTAAATTGATGGGTTGTCCTTAGATCGACATGCGGCTGATGTCCTGGCTTGTTTGGAGGGAGATCGCAGAGTCCTGGATGACTTCTGAGAGCCCCATTTGTTACCGAGGGGGCAGGAAAAGAGACGGCGATATTCAACGCAGAGCATCGGGGTGGAAACAGTTCTTGAACGTGTACAGACTTTTATATGAGCAGCCTACTGGCCTTAAACTTTGTGTGTATTTACTCTGGATTGCCGTTGTCTCCGGTGCAGTTAGCCGCCTTCATTTCTCCGGATTACTTCCTCGAGCTTCGTCCAAAGCTGTCGATACTACATACCCCGGAGGTTATGACCAAAGTCACATAAGAAGTGTTTCTGGACTTGCTGCGTTGTCCCAGTGCCATTATAGGGACCTGTCATCTCGACTTTGGCGAAAATGAGCGGAGCTTGAAGCTTGGATGGATTGGGGATATGGTTGTGTGAGTGGTTTCAGCGACTGGCGACTCTACATAATGTTACCTGCAGCTCGTTGATATTTGTGCTTCGTTTCCGAATTCCAACTTGCTACATACCCGCAGTTTGTCATTGACAATGACACGAAGAAACAATTGTCTTTTTCTGGTTCTTTTCTTCTTCCAAACGACTCTGGCTGCATCATCACACTGCTTACTTGCTAAAATCACGTTTTAGACCGACTTCTCACAGACTATGCTTAAATCCGCTGACAAGAACAGTAGGATTATTGGCCACCTTGGGTTATATTCATCTAGTTTGGGGGCGTCTCTTAAAGTTGCCAATATGCGCTGTGTAACAGTTCCCGGGGTGCCGGGTCGGCCCCACATTCAATCGGCGCCGTAGCGCGACTCAAAAATTTGGGAGATTTCCCATTTGCTCCTGCAGTCGAATGCTTCACCAATCGTCATTGACTCGACACCACCCACGCTCCGACATCGCCCACCACCCTGAGCTCGACAACCAACTCGCGAGCTTCGAACAGTACGGATCACGAGAGCATTGATTCTCGACCACCTCGACGGAAAGCCCCCGCCCCTTCCTCACCGAACCCCGTCCGTCCGACTGAGCATCGCAGCTCCCCCAAACCATCCAAAAAATGTCCGACTCAACACAACCGGCGGGATCCTCCCCGGCCCTCCCCAGACCCCTCCCCTCGTGCACAACACCGCCATCGCGGCCTCGATACTCTGCCCGCTCATCATGCTGATCCCCCCGCGGCGCATCGACTGGCGCTTCTTCATGCTCACGACGGGCTTCTCGGCCTCGACGAACCAGCTCGCCTACGACTGGACGGGCCAGTCCATCTACCAGCGCGTGCAGTCGCGCTTCGCGCGCATGTTCCCCACGGCCCTGCCCGAGCAGGCCCAGCGCACCAAGCAGCTGCTCCGCGAGGAGCGCATGCGTCGCGAGGGGCTGACGGAGGAGCAGATGCGCGCCATCGAGTACAAGAAGCGCAATCTCGCGCAGCGGCTGTGGTACGGCAGCGAGCCCGAGGATTGGGACGCCAAGAGGGGTGCCGAGCACGCCAAGGCGCTGGCTGAGGGCAAAGGGCTGGGCGACTTGATCGTGGAGCAGGTTTCCGAGGTCTGGAGCGGCGCGAAGAAGGACGAGGGCAAGAAGGAGGGTGAGGACGGCAACGAGAAGAAGGCGTGAGGGGGGCCGAGGGCAGCGGAGCGACGTTGTGTAGGATTATTAAAACAGGGGGCCAAAGGCCGTGATCAATACTTGTGGCGGATGAGAGGCATTCATGCACACCTGGCGTTCAGAAAATAGGTTGGAGGATCTCTGGTTCGTTGACCATCTCCCCTTAGGCATTGTACATTACTGTTTAACCGAGCAAATGTAACACAAGCAAGCCTTGAATGGTTCAAACACCATCGGACCATGAGTGTTGCTTCACCACGAGACGCTGGATGCTTCGGCCCGCTGTTCACTTTTTACTTTTCATTTCCCTCCCATATTACCCGCTAGACGCCAACATGCATTTACTTTTCAGCCTCCTCTTTTCCGCTTCTCTCCATACACTCCTATGCCCATTACTCCTCACGATGCCTTACTCCTCCCGGGTGTCGGCGGCCCGTCGAGCCGCAGTCCGGCCAGCTTCTCACCTAGCTGCCTTCCTGCCGGGCTCTTAGGGCCTCTTTTCGTTTCTGCTTCTTTATCTGCTTCTGCTTCTCATAATCGTTGATGTTGTGTCCTGTGAGAAGCTTACCCTTTGCTGACAAGTCTTTCTTGGCCGCCTTCTTGGCCGCGCGCGCCTCGGCCTTTTCGTCAAACTGTGCCGTCCAGGCCGCCAGCAGAGCGTTCACCTCGGCCTGGCGGTCGTCCGAGTCAACCGCGATGCCGAGCTCCTTCTTGATCGCCAGCCGCCGGTTTTCAATCTGCATCAGCCGCCGCCGCGCCGCGCGGTTGAGGCCCTGGTGTTGTGAGTCGACCCCGCTGACCGAGCTGGGTGCGTTCGACATGGTGTCACCCGCCACGGATGTGCTTGTGGTGTTTGTGGCCTCGGTCTTGGCAGGCTTTGTGTCGACCACGACCGGATGCGGCTCGGCGTCCGTAGCAGGTGCCGGAGCGGGTGCGGTGGCGGGCTCGCTGGGTGTCTCCGTGTCTGCCGCCGGATCGATCTTCTCTTCAGCCTTCTCGTCCGTCTTCTCAGTATTATTCGCCTTCTTAGGGGTCTTTCTTTCCGTCTTCTTTCTTCTTGACTTTGTCTCCTGGCTATTCTTCGTGGGCGACGCGGGTTCGGAGTCCGGGTTCGGTGTGCTGGCAATCGATGAGACCTGTGAGCCTCCTTGTGCCGCAAGCTCTTCACGTCTTTGCTTCCTACGCGCAGCCCGTTCGGCGCGTGCGGCGGCCGCAGCCTGTTTCTTGTCGGCGGGGGTTGGGGGAACGTCTACGTCCATGGCGTCGGTCGACTTCGCAACATTACTCTGCTTTTGGTGGGGTTAGAATGGCTAGCGGTTGAGAGACTCGGAAAGTCAGGCGAACCGTAGGTGCAGTGAGCTTTGCGCCACCGTCCTCCATGTCGGAGTCGGAATCAGGCTCGTAGGTTTTCTTGCCCATTGTACCAACTGACTTGTGTGAATTATGCTGTTTGCTCGTCTGTGGGCGGTTTCGTCACGCGATGAAGAAACTCTGCCATTCGACCCTTAGCTAATTAAAGCTCCCCCCCAAGCGAAGAAAAAAAAAAAAGTCCAGTTGCTTCGGTCAGGGGTCTTTGTTATCTTATCGCCACGTGATGGGCTGTTATAACGGTGGACGCCTGGATCGCGAGAACGGTGAAAGGGGCCCAGATCTTCAATAGCGCACGGACGGGAGACTCCTATCGGAGTCTCCGGCTACCTGGATAGGGCTGTTCAGGGTCCCCAAGCAATGCCTATACCGGTAGTACAGCGCTTGCTTTCAAGGCCGCCAGGGTATCGCTAGCTCCATCGTTGTTTGTCTTCCATGCATGTAAGAAACATTGGGAAGGACTGAGAAGAATGAGACTCATATGCTGCCCTGAGCCGAGTACGTCGTCATCTCACGGGCTCAGACGAATTCTCGTGTCTCCCTCGTGTGGTGGAGGTGGCTTGCCTCCACTACCAGCGACTTTTGAGTGGCTGATGGCCGAGCCACCAGCTGTCGTAAGTGCTCCAGGCCTGCACGCGTCGGTGGGCTGACGGACTGTGGTGCGGTCTGCTGTCCAGCACTTATTGTTGCAAAGGCGACCAACTCGATGTCAGCTGCGTAGGTCTCGTAGCCAATGGTAATAGGTCGACGGAAACAGTGTTCCTTACGGGAAGCCAACCTTGGTATCGCTCTCGAAGTGTCTCTCCCTATGGTTCTTATAGCCTCAATGTTGTTTTGGAAATGTGAGGAAGCACCACTACATCGTGGACATCGACCGGGTAGGATCGTCCGAAGGGGGGACTGAGATGCGATGCGATGAACCCACCCTGTCGGACACATTTTCTTCAGGGCGCGCGCAATATGACGGGTGTCGCGAATTCCACATTCCGGTCGGGCATGTCCTTGGGGTCCATCAATAAGGCACACCGCACTATGTAAAAGGCTTTGCTGTGGACCCCGGATGTCCGGATTTACCTTCCTATGAATTACCTAACTAAAGGAATGGGCGATGGAGAGTTGAAGGTTGATTGCCACACCGGGCAGGTCCTTGTCGAAAAGCGGCATGGCGAGTGATGGGATGATAAATGGAATGAACACTCATAGGTGTTGTTGCTCCCGCAACGCTTTGGAACCGCCGAGGTTTTCAAGGGTCATGACTCTGGGAGGGGAGGTTGTTGGGCCGCCCTGCGGAGCGAGTGTCGGAGCCAGGATGGTGTCCGCAGGCTGCAGGCGCTGCATGGGTCGGCAGTCAGTCGAAAGCCTATCAGGCGTATACTAATTCATCATATGTTGTTACTTCTAGGCTCCGAAGGCTTGCAAGCTGGTGCTTTGGCCCATGGTCGGGGTTTGGAGATGCTGACGGTTTGGCAATCCTATGTAGATCAGCAGGTGAGGCGAGACAGCTTGCTGTTTGCCAGGCGTGCCAGGTCCGCCAAACAACCGGATAGGAAGCAAGACTGACCGACAGAAAGAGGCAGAGGCAGAGGCAAAGGCCGCGGCGGCTGACAGGTGGCCCCCCCTCCTTCAGCGTCCCTTTTCTTTACTACGTAGTAGTGAACAGGTACAAGTGCAGAAGGCGCCACGCCGGTTCGGCAGGGTGGTTACGCAACTATCTGAAACTTGTGGGCCCCGCTGTTCCAAACATAGCACGGCTCGAGATGCAGAGTTGGATGTGGATGCCAACCGTTGGCCAGCACAAAGGGGCTGCAGCGGAGCAGAGACGTTGGTGAGAGAGTCGTGTGTGGTTGCTTCCTTCAGGCTGACCTCCGAGCTTGGCCTGGTTGTGCATGTCTCGCTGTGATCAACGCTGCCTCTTTCATCGTCTCCAAGGCCTTCAAGTCACTCCTCTCTCGTCTAGCGGGGGAAGAAGACTCAGCGAAGGGAGGCTGGCAATGCTGACACAGCCTCAGAGCCGGGACTACTGCAAGCCTACTGCACCCTGCTCAGACTCCCGTTTGGTCGTTGTATCCTTGTGCATGTTCCTCGTTCCCTCTGACTGGACCACCACCTCCCACATACTTCCCGTCATTGGCATCCACATCCCCACGCATTCACAGGCCCCGAGTCTGTGAGGTGGGCAGTGTTTGAGATTCCAAGGTGTCCGATGTACACATGCTTGTCACGGCAGGCCCTCACCACGCTTGTTGCTGCCAACCACCAGTCACTTTGGGCTCCCGCTCGGCGGCCTGGGCGAAAAAGTCACTTTGTATAAACAAGACGGGGAAAGGGCCTATGTTTGGAAGCTGGGTCTACTTAAAAGTAATAACCTCGCATCCCCCCATCCGGGCGTTGGAACGTGTCTTGCTCTTTCTCCTAGATTCATCCCTCGACCGACACACCCTTTGACGAGCCTGGCAGCCCCTTCACTCGTTTCTTCTATAACTCTTGGTCGCCACCAGTCTCGAGGCAGACCTTTTGCGCTTCGACAGTCACCGTCGACCGTCTCGTTACGACTGGTCCGGCCATCCGAAGTGGTGTAGCTCAGATTGTGCACAGGCATCTCCCAGCCCGCTAATACATAATTCACCTCACCTACCGCACTGAGGTTAACCTGCAATTACCTCACGACATCATACGCAGTACCGTACCGGTAACACCACACAGCCTGGTCGAACAGAGAGGTTTAGAGAGAGGTTGGCTAAAGTAGTCGGAGGTAATTTGCCTAGTACGGCCCACCGCGCCCACGAACACTTTGCTCGTCGGCGTCCAACATCCACTCACTCCCACTCAGCCGTTGGTCGCCCTGGCTCAGCTCCTTGCTTTGTAAAGGTTCATTAAACAAATACCCACGACCCCCCAACCACACGCGCACACACACCTCCTTTCAACCTCAACGCTGTCACATTTCTCCGCGTTTTATCCCATTCCGGTACCTGAGCGATTCTCCATTTCGCACTAGTTCAATCCGCTTTACCTCAGCTCAGTCCAACCCAGCTCGGCTCTTCAAGCGAAATTCGACCCCGAGAAAAAAAGACAACGAGGTCGCCCAGATTCCCATTCCCCGGTCTGATCTAAATCCATTTCCTTTCGTGATTGGCATCTCGATACCCATCACACCATGGCTTCCAACGACTACTACCACGTCAACAAACCGCCCTCAGCAGCGTCTCCCTCGCCTGCCCCCTACTACGGCGGCGCCGCTTACAACAACAACCACATCCCTTCCGCCAGTTCCACACCTGCGCCTCCATACAGCTCAATATCGAACGCGCCCGGGGCCAGCCAACCGCCACCGCGCCAAAACACCGTATCCCCTTTCGAAAGTGTCTTCGATGATCACGTCTACCCAGTAGACTCGACCCAGGACGGTTTCCGGCACAACGGCCACGGACAGAGCCTCCAGAGCATGAACAACGTCAACGCCGCGCAACCCCAGCGCATGAACACGATGAGCACGGTAAAAACTGCCTACACTGGCCACGGCCAAACGCCGTACAACGCGCACGACATGCGCCAACCCAATCCCTACGCGCAGGAGGATACCGCCTATTACGGCCACTCGTCCGTCTCCCCCGATTCCAGCAGACCGAACGTGGCCGACGACATTCCTCTGCAGAGCCGGCAGCCGACACAGCCGCACAAGGACGTTGAAATGAACGACAACGACCACGTCTACGACGCACCGCAGGGATCTCGACGCTCCAAGAGTCAGCGCGACAAGAAGAAGGTTGGCTTTGGCCAGCTGGGCATGTTTGGCGCCGACAGGAAGGGTATTCCGTGGGTTGTTTACGTTTTCACCTTGGTCCAGGTTGCTGTCTTCATCGCCGAGATTGTCAAGAATGGTAAGATATCGCCGAATACGACGAGTCATATCCTGGATGCTAACTTGCCTCAGCTCAACTGACGGGCTCTCCCATCATGACCAAGCCGTCTTTCAACCCCATGATCGGTCCCTCGACGTACGTAATGATCAACATGGGTGCTCGATACGTCGCCTGCATGCACAACGTCAAGGGCATCCAAGATTTAGGACAACCCATCACCTGGCCTTGCCCGAACTCGACCTCGAACGATGCCAGCAACCCTTCGAACCAGTGCGGCTTGGGCGATTTGTGCGGTTTTGGCGGCGTACCCGAGCCTACGTATACCGACATCAACCAGTCGCCGGAGCCCAACCAGTGGTTCCGGTTCATCACGCCCATTTTCTTGCACGCAGGTCTCATCCACATTGGATTCAACCTGCTTTTGCAAATGACGATGGGAAAAGAAATGGAGATAGCTATCGGCTCGATTCGGTTCTTCTTGGTCTACGTCAGCGCCGGTATCTTCGGTAACGTTATGGGAGCAAACTACGCCGGCGTCATGGCGGCATCGACAGGTGCTTCAGGTGCCCTTTTCGGCGTCATCGCCCTCACTCTGCTCGACCTATTGTACTCGTGGAAGGACCGACGCAGCCCTGTCAAAGATCTGATGTTCATCTTGTTGGACGTCGTCATTTCCTTTGTGCTTGGACTTCTGCCAGGTTTGGACAACTTCGCCCATATTGGTGGCTTCTTGATGGGTCTGGCGCTCGGCATCTGCGTTCTGCATTCTCCCAACTCCTTGAGACGGAGAATGGGATCCGAAGACCCGTCGTACGCATCAATGCAGCTCAACCCTAACCAAGGCCCGCCTCCGTTCTTGAAGAACCCAGTCGGGTTCTTCAAGGGCCGAAAGCCACTTTGGTGGGCTTGGTGGCTGGTCAGAGCTGGCTTTTTGCTGACCGTCATCATTGTTTTCATCGTCTTGCTCAACAACTTTTACATCTACCACAACACCTGCAGCTGGTGCAAGTACCTCAGTTGTATTGTAAGTCACACGAACCCGACCCTTGGCCACAGGTTGCTAACCCAAGAACAGCCTGTCAATAACTGGTGCGAGCTCGACAACTTTAAGATTACGTCGTCTTGAAGGGATGGTATCACTACAGAATCAGCCAAACTTATGCATGGGGTCACGTCTTTTGGCAGGAGGTTTCATGATTTGCATTGCTCAGCGACGGCGTCCGGTTCAGGATGGGTATTTTACGAAAGGAAAGATGATTACCGGCTACCCCAAACAGAGACAAACTGCCTTCCTTCATAGAGCCATACACAAAACAGCAAGGGTGATACTGGGCTTCTATTCGTTGCTAGTCGACCGACCAACGGTCTCGGCAACAACGAGCCGTTGCAACGTCCTCGGGACGTGTTGATGCGGCACTGCCTTGGCTATCCCGCAGATCATTCGATGGGCTGAACGATGTTACGTATTCAAATTCAGCCGGTCCTAATAAGATTTAAATAAACATTGTATTTTACCAAGGCAGTTTCGCTTTTTCCCTCTTGACGTTACGAGTGTGAACCAACGCCCCCGGTCGGGCCTCTCAAGCTCTCTCCGCAGGGCTCCTCACTGAGATCCAAGACCGCTCAACCGTACCATAGCAATTGTTTCATCAGCGTAAGTGACGCCTTAGTTAACCCCGAGTCCTCTTCCAATGATCTGCTGATGATTTCCTATTTGCATGGCTTAGCTGAGCGGTCCTGACCGGCCGCCGTTGGTGCCTCAGAAGAATGGATATCTGAAGAAGGGCCAAAAAGCACATGGTTACCCCTACGTTTCGCAACAGCGAAACAATGCTAATCAATACAACTCCTTAGTCTTTTATATCAAGTCCTACATTTGATCTCCCTCTCAAGACACTGCGCGTCGCTGTGTAAGTAGACGCCTCCTTTTACAGGAAGTTGTATATTGAGTAACCAACATCAATGAAGGAGTTATTCTCTGATAATAAAAAAGATACTGTTGAGATGTAGAGCATAGGGTCACAATGATGGCAATTCATTTTCATTGACAAGCGACAAGTCTTGATGATACAAAATGTATATAACTCTTGATTTTTTGAAGGTAAGCTGCTTGCTGATGACTACTGTATCATGATACAAGACTGGATGAAGTCAACGCTGCAGAATGGGTCTCATGGATGGCTTCCATGTTTTAACTTTGTGATGATCTAAATCAGTTTATTATACGATCTGCCGCCCACCTACCTTTTGAGAAGAGACACAACGGAGGTCTCGGCATGTGGTGTTATGTGGTGGTGCACGACACCCCCTGGCAGGTGGGGGAAAAGCATGAAAGTTATTGCTGGTGCAATCCGTACTGTGTGCTACGAGTGCGAGTCGCGTTTTTCCTTAGTCATCATGTCGCGCGGCCGCCTCTTTTCATTAAGAGTGGGTCTTTCACGTCACGTCGAGCCGCAGCGCGTCGCGACGTCCACCTTAATTGATTTCCACTAGTTCCATCGTAGCAACAACCCAACAACCCTCCCCCGACTGACCCTACTATGAGCGCTGGCTGATAACCTTTGCTCAACCTCACCCCAAACATCGCCATACATCCAAAATGGCTACAGTTCTTCCCCAGAAGCGGGTGCTCGGAGAAACACCAAGCACCCGTCGCAACATCCCGTCGACGCCGTCATCCCTTAAGAAACGCAAAGTCGAGGGTTTCTCATCCTCGCCCGCACACCACTTCGGGCCCCAGAGGAACTCGAAGGGCCTTCCGGGCTCTAGTCAACCAAAGAGCGCATTCGAATCCGAAGTTCTCGAAAAATTGAGCCAGGATATTGCCGACCGCAAGCAGAACAACACTGAAAAAGACCAGGCATGGGAGCGGCCTCCCCTCGTCGACTTCAACCCAACAAGAGACAACCTCATCTTCCAGCAGATCGAGGCCGAGGAAGGCAGTCTACATGGCGGGCGTGCTACAGTTAAGCTATTCGGTGTCACCGAGAAAGGCCACTCGGTGATGCTGCATGTCACAGACTTCAAGCATTACCTGTACGTCGCCGCCCCGGTGGCGTTTCGGCCTGAAGACTGCAATGCCTTCAAAGCCTACCTCGAATCACAAGTGGCGCAGCACCAACCCTGCATTCACTCAGTTGCCTTCCTCATGAGAGAAAACATCTACGGTTTCCAAGGAAATGTCAAGAGCCCCTACTTGAAGATTACGGTCATGGACCCCAAGTTTATCAGCAGGGTTCGGACAACAATCGAGTCGGGCAATGCCAACTGGAAGGGTCTGTGGAAGGGCATGGATGGTGGCGTCATGACGTTCGATAACATTCAATATGTTCTTCGATTTATGGTCGACTGCAAGGTGTGTTTTTCTGGTTTTGCATCTGGTTAACGAAGCTAATATGTATTGATCAGATCTTCGGCATGTCCTGGGTTGAAGCTCCCGCGACAAAGTACCAGGTCCTCCCCCAGTCACAACGACAATCGAACTGCCAAATCGAAGCCGAAATCAGCCACCTCGATCTGATTGCACATAAGCCAGTGGGAGAGTGGTCCAAGATGGCCCCTCTGAGAATCATGTCCTTCGATATCGAGTGCGCCGGACGCAAGGGTATCTTCCCCGAGGCAACACACGACCCTGTTATTCAGATCGCCAACGTCGTAACGAGATACGGAGAGAAGAAACCATTCGTGCGGAACGTATTCTGCCTGGATACCACCAGTCCTATAGTCGCCACACAGATTCTGGACTTCGAAAAGGAGGAGAAGATGCTCAGCGAATGGCAGAAGTTCCTCATCAAGGTCGACCCAGACATCATCATCGGATACAACATCGCCAATTTCGATTTCCCTTACCTTCTTGACAGAGCCAAACACCTAAAGGTTGCGGGGTTCGAGTACTGGTCTCGTATACCGAGCATGCCTTCCAGAGCCAAGGAGACGAACTTCTCCAGCAAGCAGATGGGCAATCGCGACAGCAAAGCCACGAACACCAATGGACGCCTCCAGCTCGATTTGTTGCAGCTTGTTCAGCGCGACCATCACCTCCGTAGTTACACACTCAACTCCGTGTGTTCGCAGTTCTTGGGAGAACAAAAGGAAGACGTCCACCACACGATGATTACAGAGTTGTTCAACGGAACCCCCGAATCACGTCGGCGTCTTGCACTGTACTGCTTAAAGGACGCCTACCTCCCACAGCGGTTGATGGATAAGCTGTCTTGTCTCGAAAACTACACGGAAATGGCCAGGGTCACGGGTATCCCTTTCAACTTCCTGTTGTCCAGAGGTCAGCAGGTCAAGTTCATCAGTCAGCTGTTCCGAAAAGCCCTTGAGCAGAAGCTCGTCATCCCCAACATGAGATCTGAGGGCAGTGACGAACAGTACGAAGGTGCCACGGTCATCGAGCCGACTCGAGGATACTACGACGTGCCCATCGCAACCCTCGATTTCGCTTCTCTGTATCCCAGTATCATGCAGGCTCACAACCTTTGCTATACGACTCTAGTTAACAAGAAGGCGATTGAGAAATTCCAGCTGAAGAAGGATGATGACTATATTGTCACACCGAACGGCGATACCTTTGTTACCACCAAGCAACGCAAAGGTCTCCTGGCTCAGATTCTCGAAGAATTGTTGTCGGCCAGAAAGCAGGCCAAGCGCGAGCTCGCTGTGGAAACGGATCCTTTCAAGAAGGCCGTGCTGAACGGTCGACAACTGGCTTTGAAGATCAGTGCAAACTCCGTTTACGGACTCACGGGTGCAACAACGGGCAAGCTGCCTTGTCTTGAGATTGCCAGTAGTACGACGAGTTTCGGTCGACAGATGATTATGAAGACCAAGGAGGAGGTGGAGAAGAAGTACTGCATCGCCAACGGATACTCCCACGATGCGCAGGTCATCTACGGCGACACTGATTCCGTCATGGTCAAGTTCGGTACCAAAGACCTGCCCGAAGCGATGAAATTTGGCGAAGAAGCTGCAAATTACGTGTCTTCCAAATTTGTCAAGCCCATCAAGTTGGAGTTCGAAAAGGTGTACTACCCGTATCTTCTCATCAACAAGAAGCGATATGCCGGTCTGTACTGGACCAAGCCGGACAAGTACGACAAGATGGATACAAAGGGTATCGAGACGGTGCGACGAGACAACTGTCTTCTCGTGCAGACCGTCATTGAGAAGGTGCTTCGCATGATCCTGATCGACCAAGATGTCCAGGGCGCTCAAGAGTAAGTTTGACTGGCCCAATCCCGGAAGCTCATATACTGACTTTCCCCAGCTACGTCAAAGACACTATCGCAGACCTATTGCAGAACAAGGTGGACATGTCGAAGCTCGTCATTACAAAGGCACTTACCAAAGACGACTATGCCGCCAAACAAGCACACGTAGAGCTTGCGCAGAGAATGAAGAAGCGCGACGCCGGTTCGGCACCAGGTCTGGGTGACCGAGTCGCATACGTGATGATCAAGGGCGCGGCAGGCTCCAAGAACTACGAAAAGTCCGAGGACCCCATCTACGTTCTCGAGAACAACGTCCCTATCGACACAAGATACTACCTTGACAACCAGCTTGCGAAGCCCCTGGGCAGAATCTTTGAGCCCATTTTGGGCGAGACAAAGGCGAACTCGCTCCTGACGGGAGCCCACACGCGGACGATTGCAGTCTCGGCGCCGACAGTCGGAGGTCTGATGAAGTTTGCAAAGAAGACGCAAACGTGCATGGGATGCAAGAAACCGCTCAGAGGCAAGGAGGAGAGCGCGGGGGCTGTGTGCTCGGACTGCGCGCCTCGGGTCGGCGAGCTGTACAAGAAGACCCTGGACAAGGTGTCGGATCTCGAGGTGCGGTTCGGACGTCTCTGGACGCAGTGCCAGCGGTGCCAGGGCAGCATGCACTGCGAGGTGATTTGCAGCAGCAAGGACTGCCCCATCTTCTACATGCGCATGAAGGCGAAGAAGGATTTGGAAGATGCAGGGAAGGAGCTGACAAGGTTCGATTTCGACCAGGCGGCGATCTGGTAAGATGCGTGCCAAGACAGTGGGATGGTATGGGGTTTTTTTTTCCCACGACGCTAAGCTTTCCTTTACCACGAGAGCCAGCCCAAGGAGATGCTGCAGTGGCATGTGGAGGTCTGCGTAGAGAGTCGCAGACACGTCGTTTCGGAATAGGCGTTTAGCGGCGTTGACTAGTTCCCATGGACTTTGTGGGGGACCGATGGAGACTCACTCGGGGTGGGATGCAAGGCGAGGAAACGGGATCCAGAACTTTTTTTTTTCTTTTCCTTCCGAGAAAGGAGAAAACCTACAACATGAGACTCGAGACGTGGGAACCATCACCCATGACTCGGAATGAATCGGAAGGGAAAACTGGGAGGAAGTGGTTCTGTTCTGTGTGTGTAGTATGCAGTGGCCATAATACGAGGGGAAACAGAAGAGGAGAAACGAGCCTAGCCTGCGGCATTATTTCCCACGGTAGAGAGACGAACGAACAACAAGAAAAATTTCACCCAGGCGCGTGTCCCCCCCCCCCCCCATCCATCGATGGACAAGTTCCGTTGTGGGAATCCGGAAATGCACTCTTGGGACGCGAGTTCTGGTTGTGTACGCGAATTGACTAACACGCAACTCGTGGAGCAAGCGCTGTGTGGTGTGGTGTGGCTCGTCGTTTTGTCCACACCACACACCAACCTCATCGGGCGCCGCCGGGCGGGCAGCGGAGAGGGCGGGCTCAACCATGTCTCGACGAGCAGCCGCCGCCCAAGACCCCCCTAGGTGCTGCTGGATCGGCATTGGTGGCGGCGGGACGTGAACAGGCACACGACAGAACCACGTCGTTGTCGTGACCGCCGCCGCCGCCGCCGCCGCCTTCTTCTTCGGTTCCGACCTTCGGGGTTTGGGCTTCGTCTCCCCACGCGGGGGTTAGTCCCTCTGGGTGATCAATCTCCTTTCTTCTACCGTGTTACGCCGAGGAGCCTTGACTGTGCCCTGGGTCACCCACCCTGCCTTGTCTCAGTCGCAGCCCAGCCCGGCGACGCCTACCTACCTCTCGGGTCGGTTAGTCTCACATGTTGCCTCGTCAAGCTCACGTCCAAGGGCACGTCTGCTACCGACGACATGCACCACTGTTGAGCTCCAAAACCGAGCGCGCAGGCACGTTGCGGCCCTCGCGTGTCTCTGGTGACCAATGCTATGGTCCGTAGTATTTACGGCGGGAATTCGTTACGTACGTGCCGAGAGCTTGAGCCCGCAAGCCAACTCACCAGCGGCGGTGTCTCTCCAGCCGTTGCGCCGCCCACTTCGCAGCTCTCTGCAATAGAGTGTGAGACAGTCGAACAAGGCTTCAGCATGCATCCCCGTCGTGTGGATTGCCGTTCTCCCCTGGGCACAGTCCCAGAGGTCGAATACACGGTAGAGGCCGCGGAGGAACCAAAGCAACCCAATTCCGAGATTGAGGGACCCTCCCGTCGTCCACTGGAACGCTGAAAGATCAAGAGATGGCCCCGGAGTACCACCGGAGGAGAGAAACTCCATCATGCCATGGGCGCCAAAAAATTCGAGGTGTGGCCGATCTTACACACCGCGCTACAGCGGGCTCGGGAGTCGGGAGTTTAGTGTCAAGGGGTAATAGTAGGAAGAAGGAGGGGCGACGTCGGCGGGGTTCTTTGTGGGAGATGGCTGTCGTCGCATTCTGCCGGGTTGCATCGCTCTTTCGACTCTTCGGCAACAGCGTGCGCATGTCAGCCCAGCGCCGACCGTCATCGTTGTCGTTTTTTGTTTGCTGTCGGTCCAACCCCAGGCTCCCCCCCCGTTCCCCTCCCCTCCCCTCCGCCGCCTGCGGCAGCGCTGCTCTTCACTTCCGATTGCGGAAGCGCAAATCGGACGCCGAAAAACGGCGCTGCTTTGCCAATCTATCTTGTCACAGCCATACTGCTAAGCCTTTTGGCCCAGTCGCATCGACCCGCGCCAGGACTTACGAGTTGTGATGATCAATTGACATGTGTCCGACCTGTCGCAAGTCTCCCTACCTTTCCAGAGTTCCTTATCTGACCTCGGGCTGGCATATGGAGCAACCATGCAAGACACGACGCCGCACCGTCATGGGCAGCTATGCAGCACCTCTCAGTAAGGCATTGTATGCCCGCCATCTGCGCGCCGCGCCTTGTCGATCCAGTGACATCCCCTTCTAGCGTTGCAAAGTTGCAAGGCAAAAGGCTAGTAGATTCTGTATCTTGATTGCAGTGACCAATGACAGCCCGCGGATAGGCAGCTGAGATACGGCTTGCCTGAGACGTGGGAGCTATTGCTGCCGGCTGTTCGAGTGGCACGTCAAACCATGCAGGCTGATTTTCAATGACATCGAGATGCGACGGGGGTGATGGATGCTGTCTTGGGCCCCTTCGATTCTCGAGGGACAGGCGACACCAAAGGGCCAGGATAGGACCCATCCATGCGGAAGCATGTGCCAGCGGAACCTCGCAAGGGGCAACTGTCCCAAAGCCGCCGCAGGCCATGCAGTTGTTGGATGACGTCCCCCCAGGTTCTGGCTTGTGTGGGACACGCGCGCCAGCCTTCGATGATGGAGTCGATGGAGGCACTTCAGGCATGATTCCTCCCGAAGATGGAGACCCTTGAAGGGCGTGTCCGGGCCATCCCTGGCCCCTGCGGTCGCCTGGTTCCGCCCCAGCATGGCAGCTCGGGTCGCCGCCTCCGGGATCGCACCGCTCGTACGGCTGGGCAGCCTTTTGTCCTTTGTGATGGCTCTGAATAATTCACACTCGCCGAGCAAATCAGAAAGCTGCATCAAGGGACCTGAACCCCGGCCACATGGCGTCGAAATCCAGGCCCGGTCCCGGCACTCTGTTCAGTCTAGACTCGTTGAGTCTTTTTTGCGTCAACCGCATGGGTTTCGCCCGAGCTGTTGTGTGATGGGCAGGACAAATTGTCGGTCTAGCACCGAATGAACGAGCAGAAAGATGAGATTGAGATGAGGTGGGAGGCCTATCTCCCTCGCGCCCCCCACGGCAGAGCCGGACATGTATTCGCTCTCGCGCTAGTCCCTGGTCCCCGCTGCATCTGCAATCACCACCGAGGGGCTCCCAAAGCTTGGAGTCGACGACCGGGGTGACGGGTGGGCAACGAAACACCTCGCGGTTGGCGACTCTTGAGCTCTTACTCGATTCGATTTGGCTCTGGATTGGATCGACGGGTCACCCAGATGCGTATATAAGCTTGCGGGCGCACCCTCCCCCCTCGACCTGGTAGACTCGAAATCTCATCAGCATCTCTCTGCTACCGACGAACTCGTACGCAACATCTTGGAGACGTCAAGCCTACTTTCAAACGCCACATTCATTCTCGATCAGCTGCCAAGATGTCTAACCTTCCCAACGAGCCCGAGTTCCAGCAGGCCTACAACGGTATGTCGACACGTCGAAGCTTGCTTGCCGCCTCGTATCAGACTAACAGGATGAATAGAGCTTGTCAGCACCCTCGAGAACAGCTCCCTCTTCACCCAGTACCCCGAGTACAAGACCGCCCTCGAGGTCGTCTCTATTCCCGAGCGCGTCATCCAGTTCCGCGTTGTCTGGGAGGATGACAAGGGCAAGCTCCAGGTCAACCGTGGGTACAGGGTCCAGTTCAACTCGGCCCTGGGTCCTTACAAGGGCGGTCTGAGATTCCACCCTACCGTGAACTTGTCGATCCTCAAGTTCCTCGGCTTCGAGCAGATCTTCAAGAATGCTCTGACTGGCCGTGAGCTCCTCCAACAACCCTGAAGTAAACGTGCTTTGCTGACCTGTAAACAGTCAACATGGGCGGTGGCAAGGGTGGTTCCGACTTTGACCCCAAGGGCAAGAGCGATTCAGAGATCCGTCGCTTCTGTGTTGCCTTCATGCGCCAGCTCAGCAAGCACATCGGTGCCGACACCGATGTCCCCGCTGGTGATATTGGTGTTTCCGGCCGCGAGATCGGCTGGCTCTTTGGTACCTACCGCCAGGAGCGCAACAAGTTTGAGGGTGTTCTTACCGGCAAGGGCCTCACCTGGGGTGGTAGCTTGATCCGTCCCGAGGCTACTGGTTACGGTGTCGTTTACTACGTCGAGCAGATGCTCAAGTACGCCGGCAAGGGCACCTTCGCTGGCAAGAGGGTGGCTATTTCTGGATCCGGCAATGTCGCACAGTACGCTGCGCTCAAGTGTATTGAGCTCGGCGCCACCGTCGTTTCCCTGTCCGATTCTCACGGCTGCCTCGTCGCCGAGGGCGATGCTGCCTTCACCCCTGAGCAGATCGAGAACATCGCCGACCTCAAGGTCCAGCGCAAGTCTCTGACCGAGTTCGACCACAAGGGCTCCTTCATGTACATCAAGGGTGCCCGCCCCTGGACCCACCTTGGCAAGGTTGACATCGCTCTGCCTTCCGCGACCCAGAACGAGGTTTCCAAGGAGGAAGCCGAAGCGCTCATTGCTGCTGGCGTCATCGCCATCGCCGAGGGCTCCAACATGGGTTGCACCCAGGAGGCCATTGAGGTCTTCGAGGCCCACCGCAAGGAGAAGGGCGCCGAAGCAGTCTGGTACGCTCCCGGAAAGGCCGCCAACTGCGGCGGTGTTGCCGTCTCTGGCCTCGAGATGGCTCAGAACAGCCAGCGTCTGAGCTGGACCCGCGAGGAGGTTGATCAAAAGCTCAAGGACATCATGACTGCTGCCTTCGAGAACGGCCTCAACACCGCCAAGGAGTACGTCAAGGGTGGCGAGAACGAGCTTCCCAGCTTGGTCGCTGGCAGCAACATCGCCGGCTTCGTCAAGGTTGCCCGCGCCATGCACGACCAGGGTGACTGGTGGAACTAAATCTGTACCATTGGCAAAATGGCAGAGATGGGTGCGAAAATGGGGTATGAGTTGCGGTAACCACGCCCAGGGGCGGCGGACAGACGCAGTGACGATTTTGGGCATTTTACGGTGTAACGTACAGTTGTATTTCGGAGCTGGCGTTGGTGGCAGGGATACCTGAATTAGTTCTATACCAAGCAATTTGTTTTCAAGCATACTGGTCGTTCGATTGAGTGGCGATAGGCGGCCTTGGCTGCTTGTCGGTACTAACGTTTCGTCTCTCCGTTTGAAGTGCCGAAGGAAGGAAGCGAAGGATCCGAATGAGAAGCGTCACCGTCGAAGGAATAGCCCCATGGTCGTGGGTGTGAAGATAGAGTGCTGACGAGAGGTGATTCCGAGACTGCTCACTGTATTAAAGCAAGGATCAAACACGTGAAAGTGGAAGAATGGTCCATGGATCCGATGGCCAGTCACTAGATTGCTCGAGTACGCGAATGTTCGAACAGTGAGTTGACTTGTCCAGTTGTAAAATTGTCGCCATGTGAGACTGTTCGTGACTGGGTCGTGCTGTGTTGGAAACAACAGCTAGACATAGCCGACGGCTTCGTGGCCAGAGCTAGCGTGGTGCAATTCTTCACCAAGATATACGAAGTAATAAGGTTCAGATGAGCTCGTGACATGGCGACAAATCGATTCGACGAAGACAATGCTGGCAACCGTGAAGCAATTACCGGGCCCGCATGTGAAAGTACAAATGACTAACCAATTGACGTCGTTCGTGGCTCAGTCTTACACTTCAGAAGGATACTCAATGGCCAGCCTCGAATTGGGTCTGATACGGTGTCCGTCCCCTGTCCCTGGCTCGCGTGGGTGATACTGACAAGGCGTGGGCGGGTTGTGCTGCATGCGCCGGCCCCGTAGCGCCGAGCTGATATTGGCCAGGTGAAAGGGGGGGGGCAAGCCTTGCCAGCAATTATCGTTCGTGGCTTCTGTGGTGTCCATCGACAATTCACGCGGCAGCTGGAAAGAGAACAGTCCGGGGGTTTTGTGCGCCGTGGAACAACTCGACGATAACGCTGATTCGGTCTCGGAGTAGATCCAGGGTGACACAGCATTTCAACGCTGTTTTATTTAACGTCATGTTATTAATATCGCGAACGTCAAGTGGTGGAATTCATGATTGATGCCGCTCTTAGTGAACGTAACGAGACGCCTCAATGGATGAGGCGCATGGCAACGTACCATTTCTTCGACATGTCTTCGGGTTCTGTGGCACTGAGGCGTAGATCAATGTAGACTGAGTAGGCCACCGATGTCTCTAGCCGAGTAAATTGGGTGCGCGTCGGATTACCCTTGTGATGGGTTGTGGCTGATTGACTGTTCGCTTCCCTCATTCGATCTTCGTCACTTCGACAGGCTGCCGTAGAACATCACCGGGCGGCTGGCGTCCATCCGAGGTGACGATATGATATCCCTCATGCCCGTTGTAAATGGTTGTTGCAAGGCGTTGATCCAAAGCTAGTGGGTCGACCCCTGCAGGAGCGGCGGTCTGATGTAGCGAACGTGCGTTTGAGCGGACGGGCGCTTCAGCCCTATGCCCAGGGAGTACCTAGAAAGGTTGACTTGTGGGCAGACAGATGGCATTGGACAATGACGCTATAGATGACCGCGGCGAGGGTGTCCCCATCGCACGATTGCTGACAATTGGCCGAAGGGCTTCATTTTGATTTGTCAATGATGTCGGATACGGCAGATGTAGCAAGAGAAAGGCTGGAGATGGCCGAGGCGAATGATGCAGCTTGGCCGGGGGGTGATCATTGCGGTGCAGTGACATCGCGCTAAACGATATGTCAGACGCGAGCTCAGCTTGACGGTTGCCTTGGGAAGAGGAGGTCGGGATTGGAAGAAGTCGCTACTACTCCTGATGGGATATGGAAGGCACCGATGAGATGCAGGTGGGGGCCGCCGAGTCGGTACCTATGGCAGTCATAGCGGAAGGCGCAGCACAACGCCTGCAGTCTGTCAGCCGTCCAGCGCCCGTTCCGCAGGGCGGCCGGACGATGCAGTGGGAACTGCGGGTCCTTGCCGCGGACCCGCA
The DNA here is from genome assembly GCF_022836535.1 of Colletotrichum spaethianum. Lineage (NCBI taxonomy): Eukaryota > Fungi > Ascomycota > Sordariomycetes > Glomerellales > Glomerellaceae > Colletotrichum > Colletotrichum spaethianum. The sequence continues at coordinate 635,787 of NW_026054798.1, forward strand.
GCGTTGGTCGCTTCACATATTGCAGTTGGGTGATGTGTATTACTCGACGGGGGGTTCTCATGGCCCTGGACATGGATCAAGAAACAGTCAGAAGACGGGGGAAAGGGACTAGGAAGTGAGTTGAATCTCAGAACCCTCGGACTTTGTCAGATTCCCGCACACTTCCACCGAGTATGGTCTCTGCCGAAAAGTCACCGTCCCTTACCCAACCATTCGTTCTGAACGATACATTTTCGGCCGTTCCCCCACCAATGGACACCGAATCAGATTGCCTTCCATGTAGGTAGCTCGCGTCGGTGATCCGAGAAACGGCAGTAGTGTGTAAGCCTCCCCCCCTAGATCTGCACTTCGCCTCCTTAGATGCTTACAAGAGGCACATGTAATTTCACACTGTCGTCGTCTACTTTTATGACCTGTTATGGCGTTCGTGACCAAGGGTAATACGGCTCGTTTGCCTGGGCCAAGGTTGGCTTCCATGCGAGTCTCTCTGCCTCACCAACAAAGGCGTTTCCCGAGTGCTCGTCCCCACCCGATTGGGCTCTCTTGATTGTAGGCAGCCTAAGATACCCTGAAGCTGTCCAGTGGCACCCGGGATCTTGCAGTCTTCTAATCAGGACTTTACAGAGATTACAGCGATTGGGAGACTGGAACTGGACTAGTCAAGGCCGCCGCTTGCCATGTCTCGGCTGCCATGTGGCATGGGTCCAGAAGCCGCCTCTGCATTGTTGTTTAGTTCTGACTTAGTCCGGGCCGTCGTCGTCTACACCAGATTCGTCGTCGTTCATGCTGATTGGGAATCCATCCGGCTCGGCGACAGGAGTGGCCATGCTTTGCGGCTCCCAGCTGTTTCAACGGTTGCGGCTGTCTTGCTCGCAGCGGGTTGAGGTTTCCCGTGACCGGCGCTTCGGTGTCGATTGTGGCTGCCTGGGGTCAGTCAAGGATCAAAATTAATTTATGGTAGCATTCCCCGTTGCTGAAATCGCCAAGGTATGGTACGCAAGGATGCTTCAGGCATTCACATTCGGGACCACACGGTAGGGACAGTACCTGTACACTCTCCACACTGGAGAAGAGAAATGTGCGACCTCGCGCACCTACCAGCTTCAAGTACCTTTCCTCCCTTCGATTTGGGGAGGCTGCCTGTGGCAGACAACCGGGGCCAGGGTGCGGGCATGGGCCAGCCAGGCCACGCCCAAAATCCAAACGGGTAACCACTCCGTTGGGTGTGGGGGCCTCGCAACTGGTACGTACTCTAGCATTGGTGCTCACTGGGAACGGCTGCGAGGTTAAAGCCGAAGGGGAAACGACCTTCGAGGTTCGTCATTGGCCCATTTGCGTGATGGACTAAATAAGACAAGAGGCATGTCACTACGGGCCACTCACGACAACTCCACACCTGGTTTTCTTCTCCGTCTCACTCGCTCCAACACTGCTCGCAGCCATTCAGCTCCCAGTCGGAATCTTACCCACCAATGGCACTAATGATACCACCATGAGGCAGCTTCTTTTTTCCTGATCATGACAAACTCGGTCCGGCCAATAGACATAGGCCGGCTCAGGTCTTCTGCAATAGTTGCTGCGCACCCACACTTGGCTGTCCCAGACCAGCTCCCATCCATCAGCCCCCTCACGCAGTGCAGTGCGCTACTCTCACCGTGTATTTTCGGCGACTCCTTCTGCGCATCTGCATCTCTGCATCCTCTGCGCCAACACGACCACTCACACCTTGAGAAACATGGCGCTGAACTCTCAGAGTCTCACTCCATCTCCATGTCCATCACCTCTCCCCGGCTTCAGCACTTCAGCCCGTGCCGACGCTGGGGTTCTTTGTACTCGCTACCTTCCTGATCTCTCTGCCCACAGCCTGAGGCTCCTGGGCTCGGCTCTCGACGTCAGTTCCAGCCAGCCTCATCAGGGTGGGCCACTTCCTTGAGGTCGAGGCCATTACGAATTCAGATCTGCATTCTGGGCCTGAAACACGATATCCCCGTGCCATTAGACCATCGCTACCCTGACTTGTCTTGAATTGCTTGCTTTGAGTTCGGTGGAGAGCCACCGCGGGCCTCATGCTGCTCGCTTCAACTCTCTCCACCTCCCGTCGCGTTGGCTCGTCGTTCATATTCTCTTGCGCCCATCATTCCCTCCGCACTTGCATGGGATGACGGATCCGGCACCGTTCCTCGCCGAGTTGGAGAGGTTCGCAGTTCGTAGCGCATCCAATGCACCTCGCACCCCCCTGTACCTGTTGGCAAGGATGCTCCCGGTACCCCGGTCACCCAAGATGGTGTTTCCTCCCGGTCTGCTGTGGGTTCTCTGTCTAGGTATCTACACAAGGGCTCATCTGCTAGTGTGGGATTTCTGACCAGGAATAGGTTCGCGCGGCGCATCTCTGCTTAGCCCGCCGAGGATCCCCAAGACCGCATGCTGACATCTGCTTCATGGTGCCCTTTTCTCTCCCCTCGTCTTCTGTTGTGACATCTTCCGCATTCATCCTGGTCTTGAAGCATACATCTACTACTCTACTCTCTCTCTCTCTCTCTCTGCCCCCCCCCTCTCTTGTTATATAGCCTCTTGTGTGTCCTGTTCGTCGCCGGTCCTTTGCTCATCAACCATACCAAACTGATATACTCCCGCCAGCTAGTACCCCTACAAGAACTCACTTTAAAGACCAAGGCATATTCTCCGCAGACTCGTCTCTGATCGACAGAGTATTGCTTTTCTAGATCCAAGCCTAACAACGACATCGGTGGTTCTAGCGCTAGGCGCGCCGCATTCATGGCTCCAATGGCGACCACTGATAGCCCAACGAATGGCGTGAAACCCATCAATGTCGATAAGGCCAACGGATATCATACGGAAACCAACGGCACATACCTCAACGGCCACAATGGCTCAACTCCTAGACACAATGGCTTCTCGCCTGCCTCCACAGACTCACGTCCTCAAACAGCATCCTCACGTTCATACCAAGAAGAACCCCCATCCAACGGAATCAGATACAGCAAATCCCATAGAATCCCAACATTCGGCATTCACGAAGAGGATAATGGTCCTAGGTCGAGGGGCTACGCCAATATTCGCACATATGCTGACGATGCCCGGAGACAGTACCCCCGCATCTCGAAGCCCGTAGAGTTGATGCGCAGCAGTTATGACTGTGTTGTCATCGGCTCGGGCTACGGTGGTGCTGTTGCTGCATCCCGCCTTGCTCGCTGCAAAGATGCGAACGGGAAGCGTCAGTCTGTCTGTGTACTGGAACGAGGCCAGGAGAAGTGGCCCGGTGAATATCCCACTGGAGTTCTTGACGCATTTGACGAGGTCCACGTTTCGGGCGAATTCGCTCCTGGTTGGCTTCCAAGTACTACCGTTGAAAGTGGTGACCCAACGGGCATGTATCACCTGATATTTGGAAAGGGGCTGAACGCCATCGTCGGCAATGGTACGCTATCATCGTCTGAAGCTATTACGTTGGAGCATGTTGCTGACCCACGATAGGCCTGGGAGGAACCAGTCTGATGAACGCCAACGTCTTCCTCGAGGCGAACGAAGCCACGTTGTCTATGCCTATTTGGCCGAAGGCCATTAGGGAGGATCCCGGGGGTCTGAAGAAATGTAAGTCGTACCCCTTGAAGTAATGGAAAGCGCCAATCGCAAAAAAACTAACATGATCCGGCTCAGTCTACCAGAGAGCCAGGGAGGTTCTCGAGCCCACTGAATACCCAGACGACTGGCCCGAACTTCCCAAAGTGAACCTCTTCAAGAAACAAGCAGCTGCTCTTGGCCTTGCGAACAAATTCAAAATGGTCCCACAGACAACCAGATTCCGCAACGGTCCTAACAGCACTGGTGTGGAGATGTCCCCGTCAGCTCTGACCGGCCAGGACTGTACCGGTGTCAACGATGGCTCTAAGACTACTACCTTGGTGACCTACCTGGCTGATGCCTGGAACTGGGGCGCAGAGATGTTCTGTGAGAGCGAGGTTCGGTACATTAAGAAGGCCGACCCCAAGGTTGGTGGTTATCTCATATTCTTCGCCTGGCATGGCCGCAACAGGGGTCATTTCAGAGCGAACCTACATGGAGACTTGATGTGGGTTCACGCCAAAGAGTGCGTCTTCTTGGGCGCTGGTGCTATTGGCAGTACCGAGATTCTTCTCCGCAGCAAGGAGATGGGCCTATCAATGAGTCCTCGCGTTGGCGAGAACATGAGCGGCAATGGCGACATGCTGGCTTTCGGGTAGGTCCCGCTCTCTCCGTAGCAAAGTTTTGTGGCTAGCTAACCCCTGAATCAGATACAACATGGACGAAGAGGCGAACGCAATTGGAAAGCCCTTTCCCAGTCCGTATAACCCAATCGGCCCCACGATTAACTCCATCATCGATGACCGAGAGGGGCATGAGAACCCTCTCGATGGATACGTGATCCAGGAGGGTGCGATCCCCCGGTCTTTGACACCGTTCCTCCAGACCCTGTTGGAGATGATGCCTGGCAGCATCGAGGCCACCGGAGAGTCGTTCCAGGAGAAAGTGCGCTCCGCCTTGGCCCGGTATTCGAGCCACTTGTTCGGCGCCTACCGTCAGGGCGGATCAATGGACAATACCCAGGTCTACCTGGTCATGTCCCATGACAGTAGCCAGGCAATGCTTACCCTCAAGGATGATAAGCCGGTTCTCGAGTTCCTGGGTGTTGGGCGTAGCGATCACGTCCGGAAGCTCAACGATTTGTTGGCCAAGGCTACCCAGGCTGTTGGCGGAACGTTCGTCAACAACCCGTTCCACGCCTTGATGGGCGGCCAACAGGTGACGGTGCACCCTATCGGGTAAGTTCAACCTTGGTCCAGCCACGACGTTTTCTAACCGCATGTTTAGTGGAGCATGCATGGCTCGAGATGATACAGGTGCCACCGGCGTCACGAATGATGTCGGCGAGGTATTCGCTGGGGATGAAGACGAAACCCATCCCGGTCTGATTGTTACCGATGCTTCTGTCATCCCTGGCGCCATTGGTGTCAACCCGTTCGCCACCATCACGGCTCTCGCTGAACGTTCGGTCGATGCCTATATCCACAGAAAGAACCTCATGATCCATCCCAACAAGAATGGTATTCTGGACCTCTTCGGCGAGCCTAAGTTTGCACCCAACAATACCCAGGACACAGAAGAGCTCGACATGGAGTGCAAGAAGATCCATGAAGCGAAGTCGTTGATACATCATGCCAGCAGGTCAAAGGCAGGAGGCTTTGGCTTCACCGAAGTCATGTCGGGATTCGTCCACCGCGATGATGGGCTCTTAGCCGACAAGCGCGCCACTTATGAGCTGGCCTACCGAACGGCCAAGAGCCTTTGCGAGAGTGCGAGGTTCTTCCTCAGTGTTCAGGCCTTCAACACCAAGTCCATGATCAAGGAGCCGGATCACTCGGCCATGCTTACAGGCACCTTCGTCTGCCCGACCATCCGCGGGTCTCCGTTCATGGTTCAGCGGGGTGACTTCAACCTCTTCATCCTCGACCAGAAGGCCCCTGGAACTCGGAACATGACCTACGACTTCGACCTGCGAGGTGTCAACGGCGAGAAGTATCACTTCCATGGATACAAGGTTGTCGATTCCTCGGTCGCACTGGCTCCGTTCCAGTTCTGGAAGGCTACCAGCACCCTCTATGTTACCATCTCCGAGCCGAGTCGCAACTTGGAGGCCATTGAGGACTGTGATGAGCCATGGCGTCTCGGAAAGGTCATCGCGAAGGGCATCATGCACATCCAGCCTGCCGACTTCGTTTCTCAGATCATGACCATGACGCCGACTGGGAGCAGTCTCATCAAGAAGGCCTACAGCGCGGCGAGCTTCTTGACCTACTTCACTCGCAAGTCGTTGTCTCTCTTCCTGGCGCCATTTACGCCTTTGCAATATCCCAGCGTCACCTACAACGGCTATGTCAACGACACGCCTCCGACATCATCCTTTGTCATTGTCGCTCGCGACGGCGTCAAGACGCGAATGCACATGTGGGAGCCGACCAACCCGGACATCGAGCCCAAGAACCTCTTCATGATCCCGGGTGCCGCGGTGGACCACCAGATTTACGCTTTGCCGACAATCAAGTACAACGCGGTCAACTACTTCACCCGCGCTGGGTACCGCGTCTTCATTGCAGTCCACCGCATCGGCCAACTGATGGTGGCCCAGAACAACTGGACGACCTACGACGCTCGGCTCGACTTGCAGGCCTGCCTGGAGTACATCCGCGAGAAGTACTCCGAAGGCAACTCCAAGCACAACAAGGTCTACTGCATCGCCCACTGCATGGGAAGCGTCGCCTTCTCCTGCGGTCTTCTTGACGGCACCATCCCCGCGAACTGGGTCCACGGCATCACCGGCAGCCAGGTCTTTATGAACCCCATCTGGACCACCCTCAACATGGCCAAGGTCATGGCGGGCCCCATCCCCCTCGACAAGATGTACAAGATGGTCCTCGGCAACTGGTTCTCCTGCAGCACGGCCAAGGACGACAGCTTGCTTCAGCGGGCCCTCAACGAGGTGCTGCGGCTGTACCCCGAGGAGAGAAAAGAGATATGCAACAACGCCAGCTGTCACCGCTGCACGCTCGTCTTCGGCCGTTGCTGGAACCACAGCAACCTCAACGAGGCGACGCACAGGCAGATCGACCGCTTCTTCGGCGGCGTCAACATGACGCAGCTGCATCTCCTCATGAAGCAAGGATCCGAGGGCTACGTCATGACAAACGGCCCGCTGTTCCGGCCGCTCACGACGACGGAGAACATCCGCCGGCTCCGCGGCATCCCCGTCATGCTCTTTGTGGGACGCGACAACGCCGTGCTGACCCCCGAGGCGACGGAGCGGACGTACGAGATCCTGTGCGACACGTTCGGGTCCCACGGTGGAGGCAGCCAGAAGGGCCTGCAGTATCGTCGTCGCGTCGTACCCGGGTACGGACACCTGGACTGCTGGATGGGCCGCAACGCGTGGAAGGACGTGTACCCCTTTGTCAGGGAGGAGGTCGACCGCGTCGTTCGCGGCGAGGACTACCACTTTGTCGACCCCGACGACAAGTTTTCCCGCATGGTGGAAAGTGGAGAGCTGCTGTACTAGGTGTTGCTGATGTCCGTGGCCTGTAATGCTTTGTTCTTCGTCTTTTGGGGTTGGGGGGCTTATACATCAAGAGGCGGAAACTATATGATACCCCCCCTTCATTTACTTTGGAAACTATACCAACAATGGGGGAGTAAGTGGGAAAGGGGAGCAAACCGGGATCTGAATGATAGAAGAGTTGGGACACTCGCTGTGTATTGGGATGGGAGTTTTGGGCGGGAACAGTCATTGTCATAAAAGGAAGCTGCGCTTCCATACCAAATCTCTATGTTTGATTCCACCTAGGACTAGATAGTCAACACCAAAAACAAGCCGAATGTTGTACACGTACGCCGGAGCCCTCCCGAATTCCCTGATACCATTTTGTCCCCCAGTTCATACACACATTAGTTCCATCTCTCGTTTCCTCTCCCGTCCTAGACCCCCATCGACGGGGCGAGGGGACGACAGGAAGACATGACAAAAGTATACGTACAGATACGTCTCGTATCAAAACATGTCCGCCAGGGGCTTGACGTAGTTTGCTTCCAGCGCATCCCAGTCGACCTCGCCGGCCGGCCGCTCGGCCATTGGCGGCGGCGCCCACGTGTCGTCAAAGACGAGCCGCGTGTCGTCGCGGTAGATGAAGCTCTGGCGGTGCCACTCGTCGTCGCTGGGCGCCTCGATCCGCCCCAACGCGACGTCGAGCTGCTCCACCAAGCCGTCGTCGTCCCAGGCGACCCAGGCTGTCGTCCGGCCCCCCTCGACGTCGACCCTGTACGAGGACGGGCCCCACTCGAACGTGCCGTTGGTGAGCCCCGGGGCCGTGACCTCGACGACCTGGCCCCGCCGCCGCTTCTGCTGGTTCGTCGCCGTGGACGAGGTCGAGGTCATGACGCGGGTGAGCTTCACCTCGAACGGGCCCTTTGTCGTCGCGAACCCGCCCCTGGCGAAGCCGAGCCACTTGGAGAGGTGCGGGCGAACGGTCCACTCGGCGCCCGCGGGAGCGAGGAGCTGGATGCCCAGGACCTCGGACGTCAGCACGCTCGTCGGGCCCGAGGACCACCCGTGGCAGTGGGAGTTGCGCGCCGCGGACCAGTAGGCCGGGTACTGCACGCCGCCGTCGACCATGAAGCCCTCGGCGAGGGTGCTGTTTGTGAAGCCGGGCCCGTCGAGCAGGTAGGACCACTCGAGCAGCATCAGCTCGACGGCCGCGTCGTGGTCGTTGGCGGCGGCGTGGGCGAGCAGCTCAAACGACGAGACAAAGGGGGAGATGACGTTGGGGAACTCAACGGCCGGCGCGCCGTGCCGCGTCCACCGCGACCGCAGGTGCTCCGAGACGACGGCGCGGCGGGACCGCGGCACCGCGCCCGCGATGAGGGCCCAGCTGTTGCCGTCCTGCGGGTCGGTATGTTCCGGACCGCGGCAGCTGCGCCGGCCGATGTTGTCCGAGTAGAGCCCCGTGTCCTTGCAGAAGAGCTGCTGGATCCCCGCGTTGAGGGTTCTGCGTATGCCGGACCAGACCCCGTGCCGGCGGGCCGCGGGCCGGTCGTCGCGGAGCCACTCGGCGAGCTTGATGCTCTTGTCCAGGACGGCGCTGAGGAGGGCGCTGGCCTCGAGGTTGTGGCCCGTCATCCCCGGGCGCAGCCAGTCGGCGCCGCTGGTGACGTGCAGGAGGCCGGTGTGGTCGACCTTGTTGATGCTCACGCCGAGGGCCTCGAGGTACGCCGGCCAGCGCCGGGCGAGCCAGTCGACGTCGCCCGAGAACTTGACGTAGTTGTAGGCGCCCAGCAGGGTATGGAGGTGGTACGTGTCGCTGAACTCGCCGCGGACGCCTAGGGGCGGGCCGGCATACGGCAGCGAGCCGTCGGGGTACTGATGGTCGAAGAGGACGTCCAGGGCGTTGCGGACGGCGAGCATGTCGTAGGTGCTGACGGCGATGCCGGGGACCGCGATGGACATGTCGCCGGGCCAGACGATGCGGTCGCGCTTGGCGCCGTCGGTGGTGACGGCGGTGCCGTTGGCGATGGTGAAGTTGGAGTACCACGACCCCGTGGGCGATTCGTTGTGGTCCCAGTCGCGGTTGTAGTCGATCAGCGCGGAGCCCTCACGCGGGTCGACGGTGGAGAGCTGGAGGGTGTAGGCGCCGGCGTACCAGATGCGGTTGAGCATCGAGTTTGAGCTGTGGAAGTAGCCCGAGTAGGCGCGGCCGTTGGCCTGCGAGGGGAATGCGGTGCAGTTGACCCAGACGTTCTGGAGGGTCACCCACGGCTTCTTGTAGGGATCTCTGCCGGACGAGCTAAGGGGAGCTTGTTCTTTATCGTCGTCGTCGTCGTCGTCGTGCCCGAGGACGGCCTGGCCCTCTGGGCGAGGTCGATCGATGATGCCGTCGTCCGAGAGGACAGGATATTCCGGCATCGAGAGGGTGAGGTACTTGAAGGCTCCCCTCAGAAATTCTTTACCAACGCACACCGTGCCAGTCGTATCGTCAAACTCGAAGTGCAAGGGCAAGTCGCGCTCCAGCTTCTCCGTCGTGGTGTCCGGTTGCGGCCCGGCGTATAGCGAAGATTCGGAGTACGCCAGGTAGATCTCGGGGTCGTTGCCGGCGGAGGATACATCGAAGCATACGCTACGGAGGACCAACAGTGATTAGCCACGGGGGAGCACCGGCAGGGGACCAGACCCGGATAGGTACCGTCCAGCAATGTTCTCCTCAAACACCAGCGTCAACACCCCGCCCGGCCCAATGGTGATGCCGCGGTTGAATGCGTCCACGGCCTCCGCGCCGACCTCCACCGACTCGAGTCCGGATGTCGTTACGTTGCCCTCGGCGTCCCATATGCCGGACGGCACGATGCGGGTCTTGTCTATGGGTGCTTTGATGTATCTCTCCCAAGGCCCCTTGAAGACCGACGTGTTGGGGAGAGCCTCCGGGTCGATAAAGGGCGGCCGCAGTGCCGCCAGGGCAGCGGGCGGCGCGAGAAACAGTGCGAAGGGAGCCCATTTCGCAACGGGCGTCGAGGACTTCATGGCTCCGGCCGACTGCGGGTTGCCAAGCGTACGGAGGATCGACAAGAGGAAAAGGCGGTTCACAATGATTGAGGATATGTCCAACCAGTCGAGGCCATCCGGACAGCGTGTGCGTATGTGGAGGACATGCGCAGTGGCAAGTGTAGAATTGGAAGGCCGTCCCTGTTGAGAGGGATGGATGTAGGAGCGCACGAGCAGTGTTTGTTGAGGCGCAAAAAGTCCGGTTGCAGATTTGGGGCATAGGCCGTTGCACCCAAGTGCCGAGCCGCGCTACCCCGCGTCCAAAACCCCGGTCCCGCAACCCCCGGTCGCCGATCTCCAGCAAGTCTATGCAAATATCCATTCCGGACATGAGTGGCCGCCCCACTACCGTTGAACGTCCTCTGCGTTTGGTGCGTGGCCGGGCAGGCAGGGAAACAGTGGTGAAGTTTCCCATTTGTCTCATCATCACCGATGAACTTATCAACCTACTTCTGTGGTCTGCCGTTCACCAGGTTTCGCCAAACATACAGATACCCACGTTGGAATACTGTATACAACAGCGTGAGACGCACGATGCCATGTCTCAAGTTCTTGCTCTATTTTTACCCCATGGCCCCACCAGTGTGAGTTGGAGCGCGACTCGTAGCGCGACTCGCAGCGCCGTGCTCTTCTATCATGCATCTAGTCCATCCAGCTCTATCAGCTTTCCAACCATCTTAATTACCTCGTTGTCTGTGAGATCCAACCCGGGGTTCTCAATCTTCATCGCAATGACGTCGTCAACCATGCCTCTAAGTCTCGACACCAAGACTCCCAGCCGTGCCCATCCTCGAAGACGCACCCATTCATCGACCACGAGTCCTCGTCCCAAGGTGTCCAGGCTGATAGCACCCGAGAACAGAAGCAAGGTGTAGGCGTTGAAAGCTGCAAAGGTGTCAGTAAGATTCTCTTCGCTCCAAAGACGCGACGACTTACGCGTCAAATCCCGAATGAACGTCTTGCTGGTCGAGATCAGGGTAAAGTACGACATGAATGAAGCGTTGCCGGTGAACCCTTGGCTGCCGAACAGTGTGCTGCTGGGGTGCACAAACACGCGGCCCTGTTCCTGTGTGAAGTACTTGATTGTCCGCGCCTCCGGGTCCAGCTCCTTCGTACCGGATACCGTGCTGGTGAACTTCTTGTCGGGGTATTGGATGCGCGCGATCTGCGGGTTGAATGCCGAAGCCGTGAGCGCTCGGAGAAGCGTCATGCCGGACTTGCTCTGGCTCTGCGCTGCAGCAAACCGATTCGTCTCAACGATTCCGATCTCGGACAGCGCCGAGTAGTACTGCATCCGAGTAGCGGATATGTCGTTCAGCGTGAGCCACGAGAGGAAGTTGTCGTCGCAGAAGTTGCGCAGCTGGCGCTGTCCTACCCCGTCACCTCTCATCTCGTCCCACTGCTTGAAAGCCTCAAGGTCCGTGAGAAGATCGCCGTCGCCGTTTGAGAAACGCATGCGCGCATCCTTTGCCTGGTCGCGCTTGTCCGGAGGCGACATGAACGGACTACGGGTACTGAGAATGGCTGCAATGGTGACACAGTCATCCAGGCATCCGAAGATAGCACCGTAAACCATAAGCTTAGCGCATCGGAGATCGGCTGGGATCATTGCAAGCTGCTGTCCCAGGGCCGTCATCTCATCCCCATCCAACGCACCCATCCGCCGCAGCAACTTGATGGCTCCGTCTACCGCCGTACTGTCTGGCGGCGTGGGCGACTGCGAGAGGAACCCGGCTACGTTCCTCATTCCCATGGCGCGCACCGAAAGACACATCTGCTCCAGCGGCACTCGTCTAATCTCAGGATCAGGACGCTCAGCCATCTGTTGCTCGAGGTTTCTGGTGTAGAGCTTGTAGCATTTGCCCGCCTGGACTCTGCCTGCACGACCGCGTCGTTGCTTGCAGGCAGCCTGCGAGGCCCAGTTCTCCTCCAACTTCCTCATGTTGTTCACAGGGTCGTAAGTGGTCTCCTTCACCTTTCCACTGTCGATGACGGCAACAATATCGTCAATCGTGATGGACGTTTCTGCCACGTTGGTAGCAACCACAATCTTTCTCTTGCCGCTGGGTGGACTGGCAAAGACGCGCTTCTGCTCCTTCGTCTCGAGCGAGGCGTGAAGTGGGAGCACATGCAACGAATTGATCGACCGAAGCGCGCCGCATGCTCTGTTGATCTCTGCCACTCCAGGGAGGAAGATGAGGATCCCGCCTGTTTTTTGCGAATGGGAGAGATCCGCGTCGATCTCTCTGACAGTCTCTGCAAGGAGGTCGTAGTTGATGCGGTGGCCCAGCTTTTGGATTGTTTTGCCCATCGCGTCACCTCGCCCACCATCTACATCACCCGCATCGCCCCTGAAGCCCGTCATGTTGATGATGTCGTCCAAGTAGAAGTCGTCAACAGGGTATGTCCTTCCGGCGATCTCCACCATGCCGACGTCCAGGCCTTGAGAAGTAAAGTAGTAGTTGAAAGATGCGGCGTCCAGGGTAGCACTCATGAGAACCAACTTCAGAAGGTTCTTCCTCTCCTTCATGACCTCTCTGACGATGGTGAGGAGGAAGTCCGTGTCCAGGCTGCGCTCGTGAACCTCGTCAATGACAATGTGACTGACATCAGCTAGCGATGCAGCGACATCTTCAATCCTTCCACCGGAGGTCTGCAGCCTTCTGAGCAGAACACCGGTCGTCACGAACGTAATCTTTGTGTTATTGCTTCGGCGGTTCTCGCCGCGAATGGCATAACCAATTTCGTCTCCGACCCTGGTGCATCGCTCCTCGGCCACGCGGTCGGCCAAACCGAGGGCAGAGATTCTCCTGGGTTGCGTGACGAGCATATTCACACACTTGCCCAGGCCCCTATTGTACAAATCATCCAGGATGAACTGCACCGACTGCGTCGACTTTCCAGATCCAGTCTCTCCACTGATGATGGTGACATGGTTGTGCTCGACGGTGTTGATGATCTTCTCACGAACCTGCCACGCCGGCAACTTCTGGCGCTTCGACATCATCTTCTCCCAGGCGGGTTCCTCGGTTCTCCTCAGCCACTCGTCTCGCGTCCGCGAATCGGGTGTCCATGAGATGGGCTTAGGAAGCCTCTGTGTTTTGGTCGAGGGCCTCTGCGGCCGAGACTCGCTGGGGACCTCGGATGCCGTCGATGCCACCGCAGAGATCTCGGAAAGCTTTCCGGGACGTTCAATGATGTCGTCGATGTTCTGCTGAATCCAGTCGATGGCAACAAAAACCTTCATGGGCTCCTCCCAGTAGGAATCCTCCAAATAGGCAAGCGTTTGCTTGATAATGGACAACTTGATTTGCGCCGGAAGCGGTGCTACGACGGCGAAGATGAGCTGGGCAGGGTAGTTGGGCGTCTTGCGGACCTGGACTGCCGCATCTACCTGCTTGCCTGCGTTCTTGACCTTCTCAAGCTTTACTTCAATAATATCGGGCGATGTCTTCTTGAAATGGTCGCCGAAAGAAGACTCCATCGCAGACACTTCGTCGTCCCACAACTCATCAGCCGAGACGCCTGGTGGGAGGAGCTCATCCACAGTGCTTCGCTGTGCGTCTGCCGATACCTGTCCCACAAGACGTTGCTGAAGAAGCTCTGCCGCCCTGCCTTCATTGCCGCCAGCCTCTTCGAAGACGCGGGCGCAAAGATCGGGGGCGTAGCCTGATTCGGAGAGGCGCTTAATGGCACCCTCCTTCTTGAGATCCATCGAGGCGACAGAGATTCCCGCGGCATAGCTCTCCGGCAGGGCCCAACGTGGCAGGTCGTCCTCGGGCACGTGAATCAACAGCCACTCCAGCGTCTCCTCACGATCCTTGCAGATCTCTGTGGCTTCTTCGACGTGACTACGTCGGAAGCCTAGCTTGCTGAGCTCCTCGGTGATGGCCTTCTTTTGCGCTGCCGACATCTGCACCTTGTTCGGATTCCACGTGACGTACTTCTGGATCAGAGCCTCGACCTGCGTCCGGGAACGCTTGCCCATTTCGATCTTTGGCGCTGTGGTCCAGCCCTTCATGGCGTTTGATGCGCCCAGTCCTGATGCTCCAGGCATGGACTTTGCCTTCTCCTTGGCCGCCTCGGCCTCCTTTCGCTTCTTCTCAGCAGCTGCCTTGGAATCCTGTCTTTCCCTAAGAGTCTTGAAAGGGTCTGCATCGTACATCCATGCCTTTCCGTCCTTGACGTCCTGTTTCTTGATGTCTTGAAAGTCCTTCCACATGGACTTGTAGTCCGGCGGCAGCACGGTGTGCTTGTTCTGCATGCTGCAGACCCTAAAGAGGGCATAGGTTGCCGCGGCGTGCCTGGCCTCCAGGGCAGTGGGCCTTGTGAGGAGGTGCTTGTAGTCCGGTGCGATCTTGAACGGGTCCAGGGTCATGAGCTCCTTAGTCTTCGGATCCTTTGCACTAATGGTAACAAAGCAGGCATATCCCTCGGGAGTCTTGCGCATGTCGTAGACGGGCTTTTCCCACTGCTGCTTCTGGCAGTACTCGTTGAAGAGGTTCTGGGGCAGCTTCCCCGTCCATGATGACCCGCCGATGATTTGTTTGACTGTCGGCTTGTTGGCAGCTGGGCCCGCGGCCTGCTCCATGAGTGAAAGGCCGGCGGTCTTCTTGCTCTTGGCACCATCTTTGGACGACGATGCGGCGGGTTGAGCTGCCGGGGCCGCCGCTGCGGCCTTATCCTTTCCCTTGCCTTTCTTGGGGGGCGCCATGGCTTTTTTGGCTGTGCTTGCGAGTCTTCGGCTAAGGGCAGAACCGGGCCATGCAGGCGTTATGGTCAAAGGGGAAGGGTGTTTGTATGGGCAAGTGAGTGGATATCACCGCGCCGAAGAGAGGTCGTTGAGATGGATGTCACTGAAAAAAGTCTAGGGAAATTTTATTCACCCGTAGATTTCCCACGTCAGTGGTCGTTGGTGTCGCGGCGGCCACCGGTTTAGGTGTCAGCGGTCCTGCAGAGGCGGCTTTGCAGTGGGCACCCGGCGACCTTGGCACCATGGGCAAATGGCAAGGCGGTGCTAGGTAGGTATTTGAGTTGTGGTTGGCATGGCGGGGCACACGGCTGCAGCTGCAGCTACCCCGCTGTGGGTAAGAGATCCCCTTGAAGCTTCCCCCATCCCAATGCGCATTCACTTGCACCTCTCAAAAAAACAAAAAAAACCACTGCTAGTCAAGACAGGCATCACGGCGTGAGTCACGAACCGCCGCGCCGATCGCCTCTCATCGCCCTGACCATACACGTGTATAATGGGAGACTGAAGCCACGCTTGAGGGTGATACGCGCAGCCGACCCTCCTGACTTCAGCCTTGCGTCTCTTAGAAACCCAACAGTAGCAATGGCGGTGGAAGACTCGGACCCAGAGGATGCCATCACCCAAGACGAGATCCAAGGGACAGCTCCCGCGCCGTCCGCCCCACGGAACGCTTGTGAGTGTACTCCAGGTTCATTCTCGTACGTAGCGCGCGTTCTAACGAGTGCGCTTTCAAGTCGCGGAGCTTATGGCCCGAAAGCGCAAGTCCGAACCGGGCCCTGAACCATCCAAGTCCTCCCGTAACAAGGTCTCCCGAAGCCGCGACGGCCTCGGCGCATACATCGAGAATCCATCTGCTTTCCCCGCCTCGCGTGTTATATACCACAACGACGACTTCGTCGCCATAAACGATCTCTACCCCAAAGCCAGCGTACACACGCTGTTGCTGCCCCGGTCCCCAAAACATAACCTACTCCACCCATTTAATGCGTTCGAGGATGTCGAGTTCCTCGCGTCGGTGCAGGAGGAGGTGCTCAAGCTCAAGGATCTCGTGGCCAAAGAGCTGCAGCGGCGGTTCGGCAAAGGAAGCAGGGCAGAGGAGGCGCGGGAGGCCGTACTAGACGGGCGCGTCGAGCCGGAGGGTGGAGAGCTACCCAAGGGTCGTGACTGGCACGCCGAGATCATCACGGGGATACATGCGCATCCCAGCATGAACCACCTACACGTCCACGTGCTCTCGCGGGACATGTACTCGGAGTGTATGAAGCACCGCAAGCACTACAACTCCTTCAACACCCCGTTCCTAGTCGATGTCGCCGACTTTCCACTAGCGGCTGACTACCCTAGGCGCCACCCTGGGCACGAGGGATATCTCATGAAGAGGGATCTTGTTTGCTGGAGGTGTGGCGAGAACTTTAAGAATCAGTTTGCGAAGCTCAAAGAGCACTTGGCGGTCGAGTTTGTCGAGTGGAAAGGGGAATAACAGCAGTCGATGCTCAATGGCATGATTCCTGGGAGGCAATCAAAGGGAACAAGGGCACGCAACACCTAGAACAGCGTGACCATGTCCAAGGTCCCAAATGCCGCGTGCTAACAGCAGAAGCCAGGCGGGGTAGAAGACATTAGTCTTATATTCAGCAAAAAGCATGGTATCTTAACAACGACCGAATCCTCGTGTGCCGGGCGGTCTGCTGGCGGAGTCTTGAACGACATTACCGTCGTCGACGCCAAAATCTTCTGATGAGCCCTTTCGGAAGCGATACCCCAACGCCTTTCTGTTGCAAAGCTTTTCTCAGTTCCCACCAGACCTAAATCCCAAGACCCCATCCATTGTAGATGTAGTAGCAGCAAATGTTTTTCTTCTCTCGTTCGTCGTTATTACTGTTGGTAAAAGGAAATCGCTGTCAGCCGAACAATCCTCGCATCATTTTCGACGGGAACCAGCGACGAACCTCTTCGGCGGCGTCGGAGGGTGACTTCGCGACATCTTCAAGAGCCTGGTCTTCACATTTCAGTGAGCTGACGCCTTTCACTCATTGGGGCAGCCAAGCAATACGGCGCCAGACAAGCAGGAGTAGAGGTCCGCTAACCTTCCTCGTCAGAGGCAGACGACGAATCAGAGGCGGATGACTCCTTCATCGAGACGTCGCTCTTCTTGCCCTTGCTCTTCTTGGCTGACTCGGCGTTCTTGGGTGTAGGCGCGGTGGACGCGTCGGATTTGCGAGGGCGACCGCGGGGGCGACCAGTGGATTTGGCCGGCGTGCTCTTCTTGGGCGTGGCGGCCGAGGCCTTGGGAGAGGCAGTCGCGTCGGCGACATCGCTCTTTCTGGGTCTGCCGCGTCCTCTGCCGGTGCCCGTGGCGGGCTTGGGAGCGACGGCCTTCTTCACGCCCCGCTACCTTTGGGGCGACCACGAGGACGTCCCGTGGGCACGTAAGCGGCCTTCTTTTGGCCATCGGCTTTGGGGGGCCTACCGCGGCCGCGCTTCTTGGGGGTTTCCTCGGGTGTGGTTGGGGCCATCGTCGTGGGTGTGGTTATACGCTGAACGGATGAAACGAAGGAAAATGTGAAGAGCTGCACTAAAATCCAAAGTATTCAAGAGAAATAAAATAAAATAAAATACCTTTGAGCTGCGTAATGCTTATGCTCCTGGATTGCTGAAAGAGCGGCAGTCGCTGCTTGGAGTAAGATGAAAGGTTGGGGGTGCGGGAGAGAAGGAGGACGAGAAGAGTGCGCGATGGGAGACGAGCTCTTTGAGACCCCAATTCTGTGTTGCAGCAGTAATCAAGGTCCACTCTGCTTAGCGCGGAAGCGGCCCGTGGCCGGAAAGCGCGTTTGCGCGTCATTGTGGTCCGCACCTGGGGAAGCTTCGCGTAAGGCAGGGGCCCAGCTTCCCATTGCTTCTGGAGAGCTCATCTATTCTGTGGCTGGGTAAACACCGGTTATTTCAACCTGGTGCAGTTGTTCTCACTGGAAAGCAGCAATTCCCTGTCGTATCTTCGGGTTTATTGAGTAATTTTCTCATTGCAGAGTTTCAATTGATCTAGAGAGCCCCTTTGAGAGTTCAGAGTAGTATGTTACTGTTGTAACTTACTGACGATACTAACACCAACATGCGACAGAGAGCTTTACCTTCAGCACCATCAAAACCAGTCAGATTAGCTCCCTGAAACACGGATCAGATGCACATCAGGTCATTGTGCTAGGAATACTTGCTTCTTTTCTAATTTTTCCACTCATGTTTCGATCTCTCCTCCTCGAGCTCAATTGGTAGGGGGGCACGAGAAAAAGAAAGCCTGGTATTTGGGGTATATACTGGCGAGCAGCTTTGGTGATTCACTCGCGGTTAATCGTGTTCATGTGGCAGCAAAGCTTCGCCAAGTTCCAGGTAACGGCAAAATTCACTGTAGTTTCTACAGCAGTTCTTTGGCATTAGCTTCATGCCTTGTATGCAAGTATTGTACAACACTTTTGTGGTCCCTTCCTCCCGAAATCAACCGACTGTGCACATCCCGCAAGCTTGTCTTTCAGCCTGTCGGATGCTCCCAAGCCGCCAATCTGTAACCGCATGGGCGCTTCGTGTCTAAGCGCGTCTGGTGCGTCGCGTGGTTCGCGTCGTAGTGGTGCTGTCGTCCTACTCAGCACCCTTCCTGAGCTTGCCGCTGGCACCGCTCTTGACGCGCTTGGCGACAGGGCGGTTAATGTGGTGCTCGGGGATCCAGCTCTCGTCGTAGCTCTTGCCCGTGGAGGTGGCCTCGGCGGCGGCATCAGAGTCGGCCAGAGGCACGGTGACACTAACAGTGCGCGCCTTCTTGGAGGACTTGGCCTTCTTGGCCTGGGGGAACAGAGCCTCGATCCAGGTCTTGTAGACGAAGTAGAGAGTGCCCGCGAAGGCACCAGAGAGGAAGAGATAGAGGAAGATGCTAAGGGAACTGTCAGTCTGTCTGTCACTTCATCGCGTTGGGTGGCGCATGGGCATCTGAACATACATCTGGGGGTCAAAGATGCTGGTAGGAGGCTCGACGATGGAGGCGGTGGAGTTGTATGCCTGGACCTGGAAGACGTCACCCTTGGCGTTGCTGACGACAGCAATGAGCTGAAGCAGGACATCCTGGGGGTTGGCGTCAAGGGCGAACGAGTAGGGAACAGCCTTCTTGTCGCCAGCCTCGATGGTCAGGTCGTAGCGGGCAGCAGTCAGGTTGCGAATAATGTTGTCGGTTGGGAGAGCATCCTCGGGAAGCTCCTTGGTGCTAGACAAGGTGCCGCCAACCATTGCGACCTGAATCGGCGCATCCTCGTTGTTTGTGAACTCGATGAAGGCCTTCGTGGGGTGACCGTTGACGATCTTGACACCGAAGATGTCGGCATCAGGGAAGGTAGTCTCGATGTCGGCCTTGAGAGCGGGCGCAGAAGCATCGGTGTCAACCTACAGCAGGTTAGATGAAAATGTTACCGAGCTCGGAGAATGGCGAGCAACACGTACTGGTGCCTCAGCGGCGAACACGCCGGAGAGGGGCAGGGCCAGCAGGGCCAGGAGAGAAGACTTTAGGTAAACCATTGTAGCGGCGACGGAGGGATGAGATTGAGTGCGACGTGACCAATTCAACAATCGCAACCAATGGAAGGAGTGGGGGAGGGAAGGGGAGAAGAAAGGATAAGGGAGACACGAAGTCAAGTGTGGGAGAGGAGTTGCGAGATGGGGGAGAGCAAAGGGGGAAGAGGGGAGGGTAGATCCAATCCAATTCAGATCGTCTCTCTGCTGAGGTGTCAGGTTTGGACAGGAGGCAACGGAAAAATAAAGTGTGCGTGGGTGCGCGGGTGATTCAGCAATGGCAGGCAATGCCAGAGTGAGGTGCGAATCAGCAATGTGGCCTCACAGTAGTTGATCCACTGGAGAAAGCGAAGCAAAGGGGACCTACCTGCCCCAGCCAAGCACGCCTCGGCCTTGGATGGGAGCTGTGGGCCAATGAGAGGCCCGGGATCGTGCGGAGCTTCCCCATGGCGTAAGTGCCACATGGAGAACCAGCCACCCGAACCAGGGCTGCGGGGCTTGCAGAGCTCCATGAGCTCCAGGCCAGGGAAGAGCTTCGTCCGATTGAGTGTGGCAACTTGAATGATGGGCAGCGGCTTCAACTTGAACAACGATCTTCACAAGCAAAGTTTCGACCGACAATCAAGTGTTGACTGCTCAAGATATTTCACTGCGTTCTTACTGACCCGTCTACCGTGACGCCGTCATCGTGGCCATGTCAGCTGATCCTCTAGCCGAACTGTAACAGTACATAGAAGATGCAAATCCCTTTGCAAAAGAAGAATTATAACTCATACACAAGTGTGGTGCCTTGTCCTAAACCCTTTATCCTCAGGCAGTTAATCATAGTCTGTGCCTGTTCATCTATGCCACAAGCCTCCACGTATTGCACTTGCTTTTGGTTTCGGTTCTGGTATGTTGCTCCTGAAAGCCACGTCCCTTGGCTGTATGCCATGCCTTGCCCTGCCCTGCCCTCTGTGGGAACCATCCTCCAACGCCGAAAAATGCTGGCCGCATAAAATGAAGAAGAAAAACAAACCGACGTGGGCCAACGGAAATGAAATGAAAGGCTGAGTAGAAAACCAGTCATGGTATCGTCAAGTCATCCAGTGTCGTCAACAGACCGCCATAACGGTCCAAAACATTGCTCAAAAAAGGGTTGCCGGCCATTGATTAGTCGTCGCATCTCAAGGCTGGGCTGGTCTGCCCACCCCATACTTGCAATTGTCGTATTATAGCAGCTGCCCGAGTGCAAATCGGTGTCACAACCGACATCGCTAAGAAAGAAGCATTGGCATCGCGTCGAGCCATGCACCCTGTTGGCGCATGGGTGCCAAGTCTCTTGCATGATGCGCAGCTGTTGGTCGAGCACGATTGTCCTACTAGCCCTGGAGCTCGACCATCGCCTTGGCATGATGAGGCTGGCTAATGTTGCCATCAAACTCGCCAAAGTCAAGAGCCGAAGCACGACCGGTGGAGTGGCGGTACGGAAGCGTGAAACCCTTGCTGATTTCGGTTTGAACGTACTCGGCAGCGCGCTTGTACCGCTTATCCGAGTACTTTTCGAATACGGCAAGGTGGTGCTTGCGCGGGGAGTGGCAGCACTCCAGAATCATCGTAACCAGGTTCCTTAGCTGGCCCCATGTATATCCTGAGTAGTGGACATGCGCAGGAGTCTACATCGTGTTAGCACTGCCTCGGGAGATGAACATGGCGGTGGACTTACCCAGTCACCCTTCTTCAGGATCAAGCGAGATAGGCAGTGCGCAGCCGCGGCGAGGAAGCTGGGCGGGCTTGCAACAAAACGCTCATCCATGATGGTCACCTCCAGGAAATACTTTGCCAACGTGCGCGTCTCGAGATCATAATCGTCCGCCTTGCTGACGCGGCGCAGGAAGCTCATCGGGCCGGGGAAGCCCAGCTCGAAGCTCAGCATGCTGAGCATAAACCGCTCCGCCTTGAGAATCTCGTCAACCTTGTAACCGTTGTCCACCATGAATACGATCTCCTGCAGCGATGGGCAGTTAATCTCCTCGTACTTGGAAGCCACAAGCAAGGCGGTGGCGCCAACAAGCTGGAGCTTGCCAATCGACACAACCTTGTATGAAAGGAAGCGGTCAATGTAGTTGACCGTCAAGAAAAGCGTCTCTGGCAGGAGACTGAAACGGTGGTGGACCTGGACAAGCCAATCCATCAAGACGGAACGCATGGACCATTGGATCTCGGCCTGGTGGTCCATGTAGTGAGGATCGGGCAACATTCTCATCTGAACACGGTTCGGTTAGCAGTGACCACCACAACGCAGGTTTCTGGTTCAAACAAACCTCGAGCTCCCTCATGTACTCGAAAATATCATCACCGTACTCTGCAACCATGCAGACGTCCCAGATCTCGTCGTCAACCTCCTCCTGGGTACGAGTACTCTCGACGATGGCACGGGCGGTCTCCAATTCTTGCTCGACCTTGTCGGTAATCTTAGGTGCGAGCACAGTGGTTGCGCCGCCAGTGGTGAGATCGCCACGGGAACGGTAAGAGTGCGCAGTCGTGTAGCCCTGGTCATCGTAGAGCTCCTCCTCCTCTTCTTCCTCATCCCAGTACTCTTCTGGCTCAGACAGTGTTGGAGCAACCACTGCTTCGGCGAGCTGCTCCATAGAATGCTTCTCGGCGTTGCCCTCGAGAAGGGCAATAGCCTTCTGCATCTCATCTCCTTCGTCCGCCACGTCCAGTGAGCGTCTGTGGTAAGGACCATGGTACTGCTCGTCGCCAATGTGCTCGACAGCATCCTCGTAGGCGGCTTCCGTCACGTCATCCATCGGCTTCCAGGTTTCGGTGCCAAGGGCTTGGTGTGTAGATGTTGTAGACAGCTTGCTTTGCGTGCGTCGCAGAACATGTGCAGCGGGCTCCTTCTTAAGCTGAGGCTGAGACTTGTGATGGCGAGGCTGCTTGCTTGAGGCCGTCTCTGTCGGCGCAATGGGATCCTGGGCGACATATTTGCTCTTCGAAGGACGGGGTT
The DNA here is from genome assembly GCF_022836535.1 of Colletotrichum spaethianum. NCBI lineage: Eukaryota > Fungi > Ascomycota > Sordariomycetes > Glomerellales > Glomerellaceae > Colletotrichum > Colletotrichum spaethianum. The sequence goes on from NW_026054798.1 coordinate 658,218, forward strand.
CGTAGAGCTGAGCCGCAGAGGCTCTCTTCGCAACCTGCTTGTTTTGCGTCTGTGAATCGTTGCGGACCGAGGTTCTCGGCTGCTTCCATTCTGCGGTAACAGGACCACTCTTGTTGCCCAGCACTGCAGCCCGCTGGGCGGGCCGTGAAAAGCCGTCCTTGCCATTGACCGCGTTCTCCTTGTTGTAGGCAAAGTCTGCGCCCTTGCCCTTGCCAGGCAGCTGGTCGGTAGGCAGAGCAGTGAGGTTTTTGACCGTGTTGCTGACGTCGCCGAAAGCGGTTCGCTTAGCAGCAGCCTGCAGACCGCCACCGTTTCGAGACATGAGGTTGCCTGTCGACTTATGTCGCTGATGAAGGGAATCGTGCTTCGAAGGGATGATGTTCTCGTTGCCACCGACGTGGACTTTGAGGCGCTGGGGCTGTTTGGGTGGACGTCAGTCAATAGTTCAGAGGAGTCTCGCCCTCTGGGCATTAAAGTCGGGTGCAGCCGTTACGAGGGAGGCGGGATGTAGGTAGGGAGGGCAATGACTTACTCTAGCGTCCATTGCGACTGCTGCTGGCCTTGCGATAGCTAGCACTGCTGATTGAAAATTGCTTGCGACGGCACCTCGTGGGGCAGTGAGAAATTATGAAGTCGCCGCGGATGAAGATGTGTAGAGCGAAAAATGGCGCGTCGAAATAGCATGTAAACACCAGTGAGTGCGTGGATTGTCCCGTATTGTGTTGTGTTGTGAAAAGCCCTCTGGTCCCTAATTGTTGCCGATCAAGTTCGGGCACGGTTGGTCGGAGTGAAGGGATGGACGAGGGACGGGAGATTGCGATGGGTAGGGATATAAAAGAAGGGAAGGCTGATTTATCTCGGGGATTAGCAGAGGATAAGAACCAGTGCCAGGCTGCCTCGACAACGGGCCAAAGTGGAGGGAAGGATGGGGACGGGGTTGAGGGTCAAGAAGCAGCTCTTGGATGGGAAGAAAAAGGTCTCAGCCGAAAAAAGCTGTTTGGTGGTAACTGCCACGGCGGCGCGGCGGGCGGATTATGACCAAAAACGGCCTGGTAAGGTCGGAGCGTCCCTAGGATCAGAAATGTGAAGCTGTTTGTTTTCCAGTACTAAGTAAACAAGGACGGCCGGGAATACGTGGGGGCTTACCAGAGACGCGCCACCTACGCGCTACGGGATTGGTGAGATTTAGTGGGTCCTCTGTTGGCCGGTTGATGGGCGGAGACAAGCATCACCACCGAGCGGGCACCACGGGAGCCAGGAGCGGCTTTTCTGTTGCCAGTCGGCCTGTCTATGATCCAATGTTTTGGGCTGCCCATGTCTCTGCGCAACGACGCGCATGAACGAATCCGGGGAAGTTTGATTAAGCAATGTGTTGCGAAAGCAAGGCACGAGTATTCTGTCAGCGTTTCACTGAGATCATCCTGCCCTGGACAACCACCCGTTGTTGTTATTCACAGCTGATGTAATTGTTTGCGCCAGATACCTCCTCGCTTAGCTTCGAGTCCTACCATAGCAGAACATCCAGCAAAACACGGTCGAGTCGGCACCCCCTTTTTTGATCCTCACCTTTGTTAACGGTTTTCTTTCCAGTCTTTCTTTGTCAATCGTGTTGACGAAACCCGGGACGTTATCCAGTAGCTCGCCTTCGCTCGCCTCCCGCTCGAGGAACAAAGGCAGCCAGTCCACGTTGATCTCTAGAAACGTTGGACGACTCGTGGGAACAACGCCATAGCGCTGCAGGACAAAAAAAGATTCATCGCGCCTTCTGGAAGTCGTTTGACCGAACTCTGACAGACCAAGCCCGGCCCCTGGCTTCATTATTCCCTTCTTTCAGCTCCGTCGTCTTCCTTTCCCCAAGAGGACATGCCCGAAACATAGACACATCGTATTCCTAGCCGCTCCACCAGTCCTTACTCTGGCGTCCGATGTTGATGAGTATATGGCTCCGTTCACCAAGGGGATTTCCTCCTGCATCGGACTTGATCACTGTTACTGCGGACCTTTCCTATCAAGTCTTCCATCTGGGCAGTAAATATTCGTGTTCCTTCGCTTCTCCTGGTCTTGGACATGAGGCAGTTCAGCTCAGCATTTCGTTGTCTCCTGCCCTGTCTTGACTTTGCCTCGTGCTTCCCACGCCAGTATCAGAATACTAAGAACAATCTCAGGGCCGACAAGCATGATGACAACCTAGTAAAGAGGTTCTGCGAAACCTCACGTAGCAACTGATGGCCTATGTTCTGCTATGTTAGGATCTTGATACTTTTGGCCGTTCATGCAGCTCACCAAACAGACGCCAGAGGCCATGTTGAAAGAATGTATTACTTAGGTTCTCCGCGACACCGCATTCACTTCTCTTATAGCGTTCACGATGCGCCCCGTCTACCCTCAAGCGTATTCCACCAGCGGAAAAGTGAGTCATTGCCTTATTTGTACCACTTAAAGCCATTCCAGCAGGCACGTGTGACCTAATGCCACTCGTGGTCGATTTACTTTCGATGAGGGCCTTGGGCATAAGCTGAGACAGTCTCGATACAGAGGAGTCGGAATCTCACACAGTCGTTGTCTACAGCGATGATCTTCCTTCTTCGGTAGGGGACACTTCGGAGTTCTTTTCAGTGTGCCGGACAAAATGTTCGCAAGACAGGTGCACCCATTTATAATTTGCACACGCTGGTCTTCTCCTCTGCTTGAAGGCGTTCACATGTCTTTTTTGAGCCACTCTGACGATGGTTTACAATGTGTTTGGTAAAGTTACAACCAGTTATGACGGCGACCGGTTTCCCTAGAATACTATTTGGAGGCTTTCGCGAACAAATCCTCCAACATCTGTGATACTACATTGTATGATTAGAGTACCGTTCTACTGTTTCATGCAAGGTCAAAGGCATCGGTCTTCTCAGTGATTGCTGTATGGCATCGTCGGTGTCTGGCCAAGTGTCTACCTACGAACATTGAGATTTGCTAGAGCGAAAGAACCTCTCAACGGCTTTGCTTCTTCAGACCTGCCCAGAGCAGGTCATCCGCATCCCCGAGATTCCCTTCGTCCTCCAGCCGCTCTGCCGTATCTACCCACGTGACACTGATGGGATCGGGGGTTCGGTCATGGGATCCACTTTTCGTACGCCTATCGGCTTCTTGTCCTCGGCTTCCGCACCACAGATGTCGCACATTTAACGCTCTCGATCCCTAATGATTCAATAGTCAGGATACATATTTGTCAGTTCGGTGTCGTTATCGCAAATGTGCTTCAAATCCAAAATCATTTGGCGATGATGTTGTTGGCGGGTTTCGAGATCAGCCTGCAGCTTCAGACGGGAATCTCCTTTTCCTCCCTGTAAGAGAAGAGAAGAATAATTGCATTGCACTGGCGAATGCGTGGCAGGGGTTTGCTTAGACGCTAAAGGCAGCCTGGGTCGGTTGGGAAATGGAAGTGCGGTCGACAGGCACCTAGGTAGGTACACAGCACGCAGTAATTACCCGGCAAAACCCTTTAATAATGCATCGACTCGCCACCAGTGTGCATCGAGGCCAAATATCGGAGGAAATGGGGGGCCTTGCACAATCGATCGAAAGACCCTCAAATAGCCCCCGGTAACGGATTGTGAAGATTGCATAGCGAAAGCGGGCAGTCTGCAGGCCAACAGCGCGATGACAGGGACGTCGGGTGATCCTCGGCGTCCATGCTCCCTAGTCGTCATATCCTGCGCTCCGAGGCGGGGCGCTAGTCCAGAAACGGAGTATGATTTTGAACTTCGTTCTTTCGTCGCGTCTCCCAACAGAAGACCAAATGACGGCGTTCCATGACACCAACGACAAGAACGCATAAAAGCCAACGAGCCACCGATCAAAGTGCCCAGAAAAGCCGTCCAAAACATCCAGAAAGTCCTCAAGTAGTGAGTTATCCTCAAGCTGCCGCCGTCCATGATTTGACCCAGCAAGGTCTAGACAGCCTAGCGCGTCGCTGTCGGCTCACCAATCTATCACGAAGTCACGTGATGGATTCGTCACTCCCATCTCCGCTGCGCTGCGGGCGGAGCTCGCGGGGCTCGGAAGTCCTTCGTCCTTCGTGGCACAAGCACCGCATCGCCAGCGTTGCGACTCATCGAGAAAAGGCTGTTTTCGTACCCCGGCGCTTTCGCAGCGTTGCTCGTGGACTGGGTCCTTTTTTCTCGACACCAAGTTCATCCACTCGCGCAATTGGCAACGATTGCGACGGAATTGGACGTACGCGCCTGGCCCGACAGCCTGCGACCGGCACAGGTAGGCCCATCCTGCAGACCGGCGTTTCTGGCCAGTCGCATGAGCGCAACGCGATGCGCCTGAACCACCTGCTTTGTTTATTTTGATGATGCGCTGGATTGCGACTCGCTCAACATCGGGCAATGCTTCTCTCGAATTGCATGATGGCGGGCGAACGAGGGGTCCATCAGGGACCGGCTGGGTTGTGCGCAGACATTTTAATATTTCTGCATGAAGAGCACAGCTTCTCGCTACCCACCCCTCTTCCTTTACCCGCCAAGCAAGCTGAGCGCTGCGCTAAACGCGACGACCACCTGCTCCTAGGTACGGTATCGCAAAAGCCTCCCAGGCCAGAGACTGGACGGCCAGCGCCGTAATCTGACTGGCTTTGGCGCATTCTCGTCTCTCTCCCACGCACTCGACATTTTCGGCTCGGTCGCACCGCACCACCACACCCACCCTCAACTTTGCGACGTCAAGTCTAGGGATTGGCCACATGGCTCAGCTGTCGCATGTCATACGGCAACCTATTGTCGTCGATTGTCAAGCGTCGGACGATTTGAGGGGGACGGCTGATTCAATACCTACGAACGCTCCCAGGGCTTAGCATATATGCGACAGCTCCGAACATGGCCCCTGCAAGCTGTCGCAGACTCCAAGCACAAAAAAATGGAGACACCGGCAGTGCAAAGCCAGTCTGCGCGCACGGTATGCCGACTGCCCTGGAGGACCCTACGTCGTCGCAACTTTCTTTCCCATTGTACCGCGGACAGCATCGACCACGAGAAGCAGAGCGTGGCGCCCGCCCGTGCCTGCAATCGCAATCCTTCTGGGCAGACCTACTCTGTCCGGCGCTCTTCGTGGCATCAGGCATTGGCATCGAAGGACGGTGAGAGAGGGGCAGGAAAGCATGGCGTGGCGAAAGCGACCCCCCAGCCATGCGAAAGGAATAGGTCGAGTGTGACGCACCAGGGTTGCAGAATTTGACTGATGCCGCCTCCGCTCTCTCTACACTATTGCTCCGCCAAATGCGTTGAAGCCAGAATGCGCGCGGGAAAGCGCCGATCGTCCCGGCAGAATCCAGCCCAACACAGAGAGCTTTATTTCCAGCTGGGCCGTACCCGTTTGTATCCCAGTAGCGACGCCAACGGCTGGCAGACTGAGGAGCGAGCGCGGATGGAAGACAAGCCGTCGAGGTCGTCGGGCTGGGCTTGTCTGCAGTGCTCCTGTCTATTGCGCTGGTGGTGGTGGATGAACATAGCATAGCATAGCATGGCATGGCATGGCATCGGGATGGGGCCCACGAGCTAATCGGGTCGAATGGGCACAACTGGGCTGACACGCAGAGCGTGACTGATCCCAAGAAACTCGTCAATTCGTTCCCTTCCGTCTTCGCCTCCTCAACGCCCAGCAACCGAAAAAGGGTCTTCTAAGAAACGCATCTATCTCCAATGGCGCATCAAACCCCGACGTGGCAGTGGAGCCCCGACCTGCGAGGTAACGCAAAACAAAGGCCAGCAGCTGCGTTCGGGAAAGATAGCTCACCCCTGCGAGAGAATCTGGAGACTGGGCGCAAAGTCTCGCCAGGTGTGCACACCGTACTTTGAGTGCGCCTGCTTCTGAACTCCCCGATTGGCGAAGGTGGGATTGTTGGGGCCTGCATATCCAGTGCCAGTTCATCAATCGTTCTCCGCACTACACACACGAAGACACACACACTCTCCCTCCCTCTCTATCTCTCTCTCGCAAAAGAGATTGAGAGAGGGCGTGTGTGGGTGAGTGAGTGAGAGAGAGAAAATCAAGAGGCAGGCAAGGATACGTCGATCCCACATACCAACCCCACGCCATCCCATCTCGTCGCAAAGCGCGAGAAGAGAGCTGCCACTCCCGCTAGTGTTACCCTTTCTACCAAACTGAGGTGGGGATACCGTACCTCGAACCAAGCGGCGACATCTGAGCAAACGCAGCAGGTGAGCAGAGGGAACTCGGGACGATGCTACTACCTTTTCCCATTCCCCGGCCATGTTACATTGTATTCTCGATGGTGATTCGACAACGGCATCGCATTTGAAACTCCGACCAGCGCATACAACCGCAACATGACGGCTAGGCCCAATCTTGCTTCAAGGCGACCTGCGCCGCGAAACACACCCGGCCACCCTATCTAATAAGCTCGTCGCCTGTGGATTGAGCATCTCACCGTGTGTGCCTTGCTGGTAGGTGCCGGCGGGAATCCTTGTGCGCAAACCACTTCCGTGCGAAGGCACGCACCGAAGCTGTGCTTTGCAGAGCGGGGCCCAGACAGCAATTGGTCTCATCTGGTGGCAATCATGGCCCCACGGTCACTGGGCGAATTCGACAACCGTCCACCTCCAACTCTGCCGTTGCTTTCCAGAGTCGCCTGCCGCGGTGAGTGGAACCAGCTTTTGGACATACGATGTACCAAACCAGATAACGGGCATGAAACGAGCGCCGGGGGCTGGTGGGACCGACTGTACCTGTACACTGGAGTTGTCCACGTCGATATCGCAAACACGCGGACGAGCCCTCGAGAGCTTGATGAGCGGTTGACAGTTGAAACAGGCCAGACCGAGCAGACCAGCGCTGGCGTTCGTCAGTGACGGCAGCCGCTTAGCCAATCTTCCATCTTGCCTTGTGCATCCAGCCAGCTGCGCTTCGACCACCACCTCCTCCGGCCGCGACCTGTTTCTGTCCTTTTGGCCCCTCCCCTGCCTTGCGAGACTCGCGGTGCCTCGAGTTGGTCCGAAAGAAGATACCATTGGCTCACTGACCATGTGGCTCGCGACCCATTTTCTTTGCTCAGGTGCTGCAGTTCCTATTGTATATCGCATATCGTACATTGGCAATTCGTCTGCCGCCCGACTAGTAACTTGATCCGGATTCGCAGCTGCATAACCACCTGCCTGCTCCCGCCTTTGATCGCTGCCGAAGGATATGAGTCCATATCTGTCTCATGCGGCGAAACAGGCGCTGCCGCGGGAAGCAAGCACGAGCAAAGCTCACGAACGGCTCCTGAGAGGAAGGAGGGGTGCCGGGGTCCAATAGCCGCAGGTCATTTCACCTAATAAGACTACATTCTTCGCCTGACAAGCTGCCGCCGGGTCAGTCGTGGATATCATGGCACCGGCCCAGCATCGCCTAATGCGCTCATGGCGTTTGCCTTGGGTTAGGACACGGTGCTTCGGGCTCTGGTCCCTCTGGAACTCGAAGGCAGAGGGCGGCATTTTCCTGGCCAAGACAGAAAACCGGCCTCAGTGGTTGGGAGGGGCGGATTGGCGTCCAGACGCTAGCACACGCCATACCGGACCTGCAGACCTGGCGTCGCTCTCGTTGGAGTATCGGATCGAGTTGGTGGGTGTGCCATCCAGGTAAGCCAGCAAGACCAAGCACAAGAGAGGAAACGGGGGTGTGTCCCGGCGGGTGGGATGTCTGGGTCCGATGCAACCTGGAGACGGTGAAATCAAGATGGATTCCGCGATATTGTGCCATCGCGGTCCTCAATTGTCAAGTCACGATGACAGTACTGGCCTGCTGCGAGGGTACAGAACTGCAGCCAATGTCTCAAGGGCCGTATAGGGAGCCTCCGGATCATTTCACAAGCGCAGGGGCGATTGCGGCGCATGTCACAAGTGCGGCTGTGAGGAACTGATAACGGAACAGCCAGGCGAACGGCCTTCCCTCTCTCTCTACCGTCAAGATCGGCCATGCGATCCCGAGCTTCTCCTACAATGCGCAACCCTGGCCTTTCTTTAGGGGTTGCGGGTAGGGTGGGATGGCGCTCTGCGAAGCGCCGAATTGCCATGGAACCGATCTTGACGTGAGGAGAGGCCCATGGGCGTGGGATACGTATCTGCAGGCACGGTAACTTCCAACCTTGAGATGGACAGACTGAAGGGAGCGAGTCGCAATCAAGTCCGACGGTGCGGCCATGTTCCTGGCAGGACCCGGGCAGGCTCGCGGGGTACAGGAGCAGGACAGCGCGCCTCTTTGCACATTCAATGGCGGCCGGCCGTTTTGTTCGCAAACGAGTTTGCGCGTGGCCCGCGGGCGTATGCGCATGTCCATCAAACCAACGGCGAACTGGAGGCCAGCCCGGCCCCGTACGGATCGCATTGGATACATGAATTGGCAGAAAGGGTCCGCGCTCACGAGCCCCAGGACTGACGAGGTTTCGATGGGCTCAGACCGGACAGGGATGGCTGGGCGAATGGGAGGAGAAGTGGAGGAAGCGGAGGGAACAGGTTCTGGTGGTCTGGATGGATGGCAGCCGTAACAAATAAGGCCTGGCGGAAAGGAAGAAAAAAAAACCCCCCCCAGCAGCAAGGTTTCGTCTTGTTTGCTTTCGCGGGAGAACGGGGAGCGGCTTGGACGAGTCTGACTGGGCCGCGAGCTGTCTGGTATTCCACACAGGTGTGCGTGTGCGTGTGCGTGTGTGCGCCTTATCTGACGAGCCGGACCTGGCCTTGTTCAGTCACTTGGCCAGTCAGTCGGGCAGTCTTGGTTTGTGCCGACACGAGGCATCAAAGTCAAGTGGCTATTGGTGAATCGGGGGAGAGTATGTAATGAGGTGTGGTGAGGTGAGAGACAAGACAGACATGGAGCGCACGGCGCGTTCCTTGCACATCGGGGCGCTTGTTCGTCATCTGTATGAGGTGAGCCGGTTGGTGTGTATGCATTGTGCGCGAGTGTGTGTGGTATTCGTGCGAGAGATATCTCATGTATCTTTTGCCTTCGCACACGACGCACACTGGCGCTCGACAACTGTTCATATCTATGTCTCTTTCTCTCTCTCTGCCCCGTCATATATCCCGCGCTTATTCCGTCATGTGTCTGGGTGTCCGGTATCGAAATGAACAAGGCGCACAAAAAGGAAATGGAGGACGTCAGTAAGTATCCTCCCCCTCGAACCCTCTCCCCCTTGTGGGAAGCCCATGGATTCGCGCCAGAGATTTGAGGCTTCTAGAAGGACTGGCTCCTGACGAGGGCCAGCGGAAAGGGAAGGGCAGAGGTAATTACAGTTCCGGGGCGAGAGAGGCCATCATATCCGCAAATAGACTACTTGACGAGATTTGATGGACCTAACCAGCCAGCCCAGCCGAGATCTCGACTCTGACCGCCTTGGAGCTCCCCTCTCTCTCTCTCTCTCTCTCTCTCTCTCTCTCTCTCTCTCTCTCTCTCTCTCTCTCTCTCTCTCTCTTTCGCTTTCTCTCTCTCCCTCCTGTCTGCTACGTAGAGTTAGTTCCCAAAGGACAAATGCCAACCACCCCCGGTCTGGGAGGCCCATGTCGAGGTCCGCTAAGGAAAGCAGTCGAGTCTGCGGTTTGTGATGCGTATATGTGTGCGTGTCGCTTCTTCGCCTTTGATGTGCGCCGCGGCGGGCGGTAATGGTGAGGCGCGCGCCCCCTCCCTCTCAGGCGGGAGTTGCGCAAGCATGGGTGACTTGGGCCCCGGGCCTTTGCCCTCGTCCGCCGTCGCGCGGCGCAGGCTGGAGTCGCGATATCTGCCTCGAGGAGGTGGGGACTCGTCCTTTCCATCATGGAAAGCCTCGAAAACAAAGGCCCGAAGGCTCTGTCGAGCGGCAGAACAAATGCGCCTGCAGCGTTGAGGTACCTTCTTCACCATCATGCTCAGACACACACACACGCACTTATTGGTGAGCTGGCTGCCGGCCCCCCTCCCTCCATCCCCCCAGGAGAAAGAGACGGGACGGGCGGGTCCAAAGGTGCCACACACTCTGCGGTGAAGTGCGGCAAGTACCCTCCTTTCCAAGGGGATTGCTGGCCGGGGCCCTGTATTTCTGGGTCGAGCTAGCTAACCTGTTGGAGAGACCTGATGAAAGTGGTGAGGTAAGGAATGGGGAGAGCGAGAAAGAGAGCGAGATAGAGAGAGATGGAGAGAAATAGAAAGACAAGAAAGGGGAGATGTGACAAGACAACAACAGAATGAGAGGAGGGCGTAGCCTGACGCAGCGAAGCCTAGGCCGGGGAAGGGGGTGCGATGTCTACGTTAAGGGGTGGGCTGTTCGGGGGCTTGCAGCGAGCCACAGTGGCCCTGGGCCTCTGTAAATCGCCTTGTTCGGGGAAGGCATCGAGATGGCAGCGCACGATGCCCTGAACGGCGCTGCCGCCACAGGAGGGACCAACGACACAGTCCGGCTCACACTGTCGTCCCCAACCAGGCGGCCGGCAGTTTGGGAAGGGGGCCTGGGTCCTCCACAGTGGGCTAGTGTACTGCGCCTTGGGCCTGTTGGACATGCCTGTAGAAGGTCACTCGCAGAAGTGAGCGCTCCTTGTTAGTGAGCGCAGCGCAGACTGCTCTTTGCCTTTCCAGCGCCGGCCTTACCGCACAAGAGTGGACTGCTGCTGCTGGTCACTGACGGGGCCGACTGACTGACCGGGGGGGGGGCGCACACTCAGAGAGAGAGAGACAGAGAGACAGAGAGAGAGAGCAGACCCCAGACCGGGACTGATAAACTGGCACTGGCACAAGCACTGGGAACTAGAACTGGAAACTGGACTGACCGACCGACCACAGACAAAATCGTAACCTCGTTCGCCCGGCTCCTCTTTTTCCTTCTCATGCACACAAACCTGCGAATTGCCCAGCAGAAACCATCATTCAACACCACTGCCCTTCGTCCAGAGTGAGTCCTATCCATGCCTTTGGTCTTTGCGATCGAGGTTTCCTATCCCCTTGCACCTTCCCGCTGCACATGCCCGTCCCAGACTGCGACCTGCTTCCGCCGGCTCTGTTGAGGAAGGTTTGATGTCTGGGCCTGGACTGGACTGGACTGGCCGGCCGCTGCTTTGCTACGTCTGCCGTCCGCTCCCCGACGCAGTCCCAGCTCAACCTCTCCTCTTCCTTCTCCTCTCTTCCTCAACTCTCTCTCTACCTTCCCACGCTCCATCAGCATCGCCAAACCACTTCATTCGATCCTCTTTCGGCGTCCCATGGCTAATCGCTCCCAGTCTATGCCCTAGACCCCAAATATCCTCCTTCCTTTCCTCCCCCCTCTCGTCTTCTTCGACCGTTCGCTCCGGCAGCGTCCTTGGTCAGATCGCCCCGACTGGCGCTGACCGCACGACGACCCACGGCGCTCAATATAACGTCTCTGCTCGATACCAGAGCGGATACATACTCGCTCCCGCCATCAATCCGGCTCGAGTTTCGGGTTGCTGGCCGTTGATCATATTGTCTGGTCGACCGCCCGCCGCCGCCGCCGACTTAGGTTGGGATCCCAACCTTTGCCTACCAAGTTGACGACCACCGCCCATTGCACACCAACCCATCCTCCATCAAACCCCCTTCGCCCAACCATCCTTCCTTCCTCACCCATCGATTCAATACCATAACCCAAGATGACGAGCATGTCACCCACAAGCGCCGTCAACGGCGGCTCCGCGGCCACCTCGAACCAGGGCAGCGTCTCGCCCCGGCAGACGGTGTCGCCCAAGAACGTCGCATTTGAACTCTTGTTCACTGAGTCACCGCAATACCGTGCGCGACTCCCCATGCGGGTTCAGATATACCCTCACGACACGACCGACTCCATTGTCACTACCGTCAAGAATTTCTACGGTCTATACTCGGGCCCGACCGGCTCCAAGGGCGTCAGCTTCGAGGACGAGAATGGTATCACCCTCATCGCCCGATACGAGAACTTCCGCAACAACATGGTTGTCTACGTCAGAGTCATTGAGGAGCCTCCTTCTGCCTCCGGCCCCTTTGTGGCGCCCGCATATCACAACCCTCCCCTGAGCGCTCAGCCCTACTACGAGGGCAACGGCTATCCCCTGCAGCCGCCGCCGCGCTTCGGTCAGGAAATCTCCAGGCCTTCGTCGAGTACATCTCGCCGGCGCAGCCCGTCCCCCAACCTTGGCCGCGGCCGGAGAAGCGGGTCCGCCAACACAAACCCCAAGAAGGGCCGATCCCGGTCTTCCAAGACTCGGGACACTACTGCCAATGGACACACCGACATCTACAGCGACAGCGTCAACGGCTACAGCAGTGGCGACGGAGCTCCCGGCTCCAGCTCCAGCAGGATGAAGGAGCAGATTGGTAATACCGAAATCAGCCTCGAAAACATTGTAGAGGGTGGTCGCCGCAAGCGAGCGAAATTTGAGAGTTCGGTAAGTTTGACTGTCGGCACACATCCATCGCACTTTGCTCTTCTTGTCCGTCCATGTTTTCCGTTCCTTCATACTCATCCTGTCCGATTCAGGAACTCCCCTTATTTGCGCCTCCGCAGATGCCGGCTGCTACGTCGAACCCTTCCGTGTCTCCCGCCCGCCGCGCCGAGCCCCAGCGAGCCTCGCTGCCGTTTGTGCATCCCGGCCAGAACCCCTTTACGAACCCCCTCCCTCTGCAGTCCCCTCAGAGCCACAACAATGGATATACTCATGGTGGATACTATGCGACGCCGTCCTCTGAGCGCCACGGGCGCAATAGCATCGGCTACGCTGGGCAGGGCGGCAACTTTGGCAGCATGAGTGGCATCCTGCCCACGCCGGACCCCACCGTCGGCAGCTGCATGTCGGAAGAGGACAAGGATGTGGCTATCCAGCTTATGCGTCTGGGTGAAATGTCCAACATTTCCCACGGTCGCACCTCGGCTTCCACTCTTGACGACACGTTCAGTGGCCGCGCCGACGCCGCATCCTCTACCGGAGCCACTAGTGACGGCGAGAGTGAGAGCGATGAGGAGGAGTCGGCTGCCCGGCGCCAAAAGCTGGATGCCGCCGGTGTCATGCGCAAGATCTACCAGACCACGGAGAGCCACTTCATTCCTCAGCCCAGCATTGAGGCCAGTGCCGACGACGTTGAAGTCGAGAAGGGCAGCGACCATGCCGACCACGCTGTCAGTGGCGAGCGCAAGCCAGAAGTGCTCAAGAACAAGACCAACCTCCCCGACGCCAAGCCCAAGACACAATTGCCCGGCTCCAAGCCCAAGACTTCCAAAGTCAGCAAGGTTCCTCGTCCAACCATCCCCAAGCCCAAGAAGGCCTCGGCCTCGGCTCCGGTCCCTCCTAGCAACGGCCCCATGTCGCCGGCTTCTCTGCCTCCGTCGCGCAAGCCCTCGGTCTCCTCCGCTGCGGCTGCTCCGGGCGCCAACGGTGAGGATGATCAGCTCGACCTCTCCGCCAAGCCCCGATGCCAGCGATGCCGCAAGAGCAAGAAGGGCTGCGACAGGCAGCGGCCCTGTGGACGATGCCGCGACGCTGGTCTCAGCGCTGATCAGTGCATCAGTGAAGACGAGGGTAACGGTCGCAAGGGCAGATACGGTCGCCACATGGGAGTCCCCATCAAGAAGGAGGACATTGTCAACCCCACGCAGCCCATTCTTCTACCGGCTGCGCCGATCGCCACAACGGCGGCAATGGCCGACAAGAACAAGAAGCGCAAGCGGTAAAGGCGATAGGGTCCGCAGTTCCGGGAGCGCATTGTCGACGCTCAAACAGGAACGTGCGATTCGTCTTCGACCATATAGCTACTTCTGACATGGCCGTCGCAAAGTTCCAGTACTGTCCTTACTACGACGAGAGGTTATCGGCTTACCGGCGTTTGGCAACGAAGCTGTTTACAATGGGCGAGGCGCTTGGACCGCGCATTGTCACACGACGTGCTTCCTATCGTTACAAAACGGGAGGATGTCTGATCTGGTCTTTAACGACCACCCAACAATACTGGCAAGAGGGAAAAAAAGATTAGGCGGTGGGGTTAATGGGGATCTGCCGGGTGAGGATGGTCGCTCACACTCCTTTTTTGGCGTTTCGGATTCTTTTTATGGGAAGCGGTGTTTTGCTATTTACTGGTTTGCGCGCGTTGTTTCTTTGCTCTTTACTCATTTCTTTTTCCAATGGAACCGACGTTGAAGCGAGGAAGCTACAGTTTTTGAGCGAAGTTGTGCGACTGTACGATGTGGGTGACTGGGAGGAGGAGCAAAAGCGAGCGCGACATGTTGGGACACTTGCAGGCGCGTACGCACTTGCACATGCGCGTGAGCTCGCATGTGAAATGGCCAAAGCCTGAGCTGTCGCCGCGAAGTTTGGTAGGGCATTGGAGGCCTTGGACGAGAAGGGAAGGAAAGGGACCAAAGAAAAAGGAAACACGGCGGTTCAAGCAACTGCAGGCGAGACGGTCCTGGGGCTCGCGCAAAGTTCAAATTGTTCGTGATGGAAGGGGTGGATCGCTTGCCTGGGGGTTTTTGTGATTTCCTATATTGGCGAGGGAGATGAAGCCTCCTTTTGCGATCGGTCTCGCTCCTGTTTTCATTAGTCCCTCACTGGATGCGATTGGAGGGAGGCGGGAGGGGGAGCAAGAGAGAGGAGATGCGGCTACGATACGAACTGGTTTTTTTTGTTAGTGGCAACGTTTTCTGTAGGGAAAGCCAAGAGAGAGAAAAAAAACACATCGATCATGTAAAGCGAGGTGCACCGCGGCGTTGCGCAATGCGATTGAGGTGATGCGACAACTGGGGGACGGTCGTCCGAGGCTGTGACATTGCACCTCACGGCGCGGAGCGGGGCCAGAGCTGGACGGAAGTCGTTGAAGGATGGCTGCGGGGCTAGGCCGCTTTAGGCGCTAGCGCGCGGTTCTCGCCGTTGCATCCCGTTCCGGCTCGGGCGGGGAGGGGTGTGCGCGAGGGGGGGGTGAGTTGGGATGGTGTGGCTGCACCTGCTGGCTGCCGTTTTATTTATGGGTCCCCGCTCTGATCAGTCTGCCTTACCTCACCTACCGGTGGCTGCGGGTACCGTGGGAGCACAGTGGCACAGTGTGCGCGACAGGCTGGGGCCCGTGCGCCGCGACTTACACGGGAAGCCCAAGCTCGGGCTCCGGGCCGGATGGGCGCGCCAGGAATTGTTAAGCTCCCAGCGCGAGGTACGAGTGCTCCCGGATTATTACGTCATTCGACGGTCCTCAAGAAGGACCCCGCACCGGACGCGCGCTGGGGGGAGCGTCTTTTCCACCCCCGCACCTATGCTTTCTTTGCGCGGACAATCTCTTTGTATGTATGTAGGTATGTGTGTATGAGGGTCCGAGGTGGAATGAAGTTGCGGATGCATGTCGATAATTGAATGCATTAAGTGCATGCATGCGCAACTGCGATTGACGCCGTTTCTCTGTTCCTTCCCTCCCCCTCCCCCTGTCTGTCATTGCGCTTTGTGTGGTTTTATGGTATTATTAATGGAGGGCTCGCGCGCTAAGAAGATTATGGAGGCGAACGGGTTACGGGTTGGGTTTTATGTAGAGGCGGTGTGCAGCGATGTTGGGTTTCCTTGACTCGGAAGAACAAGAGTCGCCGTGCGCGCAACGCGAGCAGCGATGCGCGTTGTTTGTTTGTTTACCTTTTTTTTTTTCCTGCCTCTAAATCTCACACCCTCCCCCCCCCCGAGCTTTTGTTGTTGTTTTTTTGGGGGGAGGGAGATTTGATACTAGAACGTTGGCGCAGCACAGCGTGGGATTGGAGGGATTTTTAGACTCTGGGAGGTGTTCGGCGTGTTTCACTGGGTAGAAACTGTGTCGCAACGCCGCGGTCGCGAACTTTGGGGGTGGGGAGAGGTTTCGGCGATCGGGTGGCGAAAGAAACGCGAGGAATAAACGGCTCCTATTGTTTGTTTTTTTCGGTATTATGAGAGCTTTTCCGTTTTCCCTTGCGTCCACGGGGAAAGGCAGGGAGGGGTAAGAAAGATGGCAGGCCCGGACTCGAGGCTGCGCAATGTGTTTGAGGGTAATTGGTGACGACACTGGGCCGCGTTGGGCGGCACGGCTGGCGCTGGGGAGTGATACGCGCGCGGAGGGTGCGTCCGATGGGCGATCGCTGAGCCAGAGAGGCAGGGGGGAGGGCTGCGATGCGGTGTGTTGAACGATGGTGACTTTACGACGGGCGACGAGGGCGCCGTCGCCTTGCCCAGTACATGAGTCTCACGTCGAGCCCCCTCAGGTCTTTGAAGGTTCTTCCCATTTGCGACCCGGGAAGTGCAGTGAAGGCTGGCTAGGAGGTGATGCGACCCGAACGTTTGCGCTGCGCAGCGCCGCGCCGCCCTGCGATGCGATGCGTTGCGATGCGCTTGCGATGCGACGGGCGAGACGGTGAACAAGAACCATAACGGACGGGAATGCGCCTCGCATCCGATTCGGCGCGCGTGGTGGGGTCGTTGTCGAGGCTGGATTCCCCGAGCGGGGGCATGGGGCTCGTGCGCCTTCCGCTGTCGCTGCGCTTTGGCCGGGAAGTTTGTTGGCTCTTTTTGTTTGGACGGCTTGGGTATCCCGAAAGCTATGCCCGCAGTCCGGCTTGTTCCTGGTGTCAGTGTCAAAAGGTTGATGACTCGGGCATATCGAAGGTTGTGAGGAAGGTTGAATGAAATCCAGAGGCGATGACCCTGCCAGGGCCTACTGTTGTTGCCTCGGGGACACTGTCCGGAGCTGCAAAGTCGTTTCTGTCATGATGATGCCCAAAGTCGCTGGTGCATAAAACCCGTGGTTTGCGCCGACCCCAATGACCGCTTGACGATCTCGCCTTTGTCCACCCCCTTCAATTCGTGTCTCGGTGGAGATGTCCTGCCAGGTGCCAGTGCAGATGGCCACTGAGCCCAGAACAGTAACACGGTACAGCATGCCGGCCACTTCACCGTCTCCAGCCACGTCCGCGCTGGCAAAGGGCCCCCCCCTACTGCGCGGCGGAGGACCGCCGGTCCCCAGTTGAGCTGCATCATTGTTGCACACGCTTGGGTCACGTAGGGCCTGGCTCAGTCGGCCGACACCATGTTGAGGCCCCGTGACAGCTCAGAATGGCGAACTTGGCCAGGGGGCCCGGTGGCTGGGTCTTGCAACATCGGTCTCCGCGCCGTCCAACGAGACCGCCCGGACGGACAAGTCTCATCCCTCAGGCTCCAATCCTCCATAAGCCTCCCCGAGCTTCACTGACCGACTGATACTGGAGAGGGAGCCGTAGGGGGCACCGTTCTTCTATCCCGTCGGGACCCTTCGGCCAACCCACCATCTTGCCGAACTGCTGCCCCCCGTCGCCGTAGGGCGCAGATGCGCCTGTCACTAAGGCAGGCGTACGCCCAACCGTCGAGGCTAACGATCAGCACTGTACGGCGTAGAAGACGTCGAGGGGAAGCCCAAGCTTCCGCTTCTGGCAGTCATAGAGCGGGAATAAGCCCCGGGGCACTTCCGGCTGTCATGATGGAATGGTGCGATTTCGGCCATCAAGTGAAGATGGGTTACTAATAGGCAAGCAGCCGCCGTGGGCCTTTTTGGGGTATGGCATTTTTGTGAGTCTTTGCTTTCAATATTGTTTTGATAAAGGCGTCCTATCTAGGCCATCGTTCTTCTTTGCCGCCTGTGTGGACTTTGGGTCAATGGACTTGGCCAGCCACTTGCCGAAGCAACTCTACAGACATTCCACCAGCCGTGATCCTCTACCAAACGTCTGTAACCAGGAAACATCATGTCGGCAGGAATGACCTCGATGGGGAGCCCCGCCCGCGGCGGCAACTTCAGCACCGATGCCGCAGAGAAATTCCCCAACGGGACCCTGGAAGTGGGTGTTCCCGAAGAGGTCCGCGAGTGGTCCGCCGAGCATGACCTCGTGTACCCGGAAGGAGGGTGGACCGCCTGGTCTCAGGTGTGGGCCGGCAACATGCTCATGGCGTTGGCGTGGGGCTACCCGGCGACGTTCGGCGTCTACCAGCTCTACTACACCGAGAAGCTGCGCCTGCCCGCGGCCCAGGTCTCGTGGATCGGCTCGGTACAGATCTTCCTGACGTTTGCGATATGCACCATCTCGGGCCGGCTGACGGACGCCGGGTACGCCCGACATGTCGTCTTGGTGGGGTGCGCCTTTGTCGTCTTCGGCTCTTTCATGACCAGTCTCTGTACCGAGTACTGGCAAATCATGCTCGCGCAGGGCATCTGTACCGGCATGGGCCTCGGCGCCCTCTTCATGCCAAGCGTGGCAGTCATCGGGTCCTACTTTAAGGAGAAGCGGTCTTTGGCGTTGGCCATCTCGGCCACAGGCACCGGCGTCGGCAGCCTCATCTTCCCGTCCACCCTGCAGTACCTCATTCCCCAGGTCGGATTCCCTGGCCG